>NC_135545.1:33623731-34248731 GCF_045843805.1 Urocitellus parryii | reverse complement strand
GGACACTTTACCCCTAAGCTATAACCCCAGTTCTTTTTATTTTTTGAGACAGGATCTTGCTAAGTTGCTATGGCTGGACTTGAACTCACAATCTTCCTGCCTCAGCTTCCCAAGACACTGGGATTAAGGCATGCACCACCAACAAACACTGACATTGCATCCATTTTTGCTAGTCCTAGTCATCCTGAATCTTGACAATCCCCCCATGTTGGATAACCCAAAGATCTCTCTGTAGGCCCAACATGGTATTCTATTAAATGAACATGTCACAACTTACTTATCCTTCTCCTATTAATGGAAATCTAGGTTGTTTCCAATTTTTTCTTTTGTCTTTTGTTAAATACTTTTTCAACTCTGATCCAATCCATGCATGTTCACAGTAGTAAGTCAAGTAATATTACAAGGTTTATAGACAAAATCAGTGATGTCCCCCAGGACCCCCATCCATACACACATACTTTCCATTACTACAGACTGTTCCTCTAAGAAAATGATTTGCTACTCTTTCAGCTGTTTCTTCTAGTATTTTCTAGTATATTTCTGAATAATGTGCAATTTCTTGATGTATCAACTCCAATTGATTGATCAACCCCAGACATGATTGACAGCTTTTCTATTGTGACAGAAGTAATCTAATGCTTCCCACTCACCATCCCACCCTCTGCCTCACCTCTTTCTGCCCTTCCCATAGAGTCACACAACAATTTTCTGGCTAACTCAATATTCCCTGTTTCCATTATTGGGACCACAGACGTCTTTCTTCCTGCCAACCAGTGATTCTCAACTTTGCACAGAGAGCTTTTAATAATCCCCGAGCCTTGGCAGCATCCCACATTCCTTAAGTCAGGCTATCTGGGTGTGGGACCCAGACAACAGGACTTTTTTGACACTTCTCAACTGATTCCAGTGTTTAGCCACAAGTAAGAGCCACTGTTGCTAAGCCAAGTATGAGTACATTATTTTCCTTGTTTAGTGTTTCTCCCTTGGAAATTTTTAGTCTTTTTTCCCCCATCTGCTTTCTCTGTCACGAATTCTTCCCAATAGAAATGTAAAACCCCTCTGAATGTCTGCATTGCCAACCACAACAGGTATAGGTTCTGTCCCCAGCCAGGACCTCCCTGAGTGCCCCAGCACCCCACTCCACTACAGAAAGTTTGCTCTCCCTGCGTAGCCCACCACGCAGCTCTTAGGCATCTTTGGAGCTGTGTTCCCTGTTTCCTGGACCCCTGTCTCTCCCTCCAAGTCTTCCCTTTGTTCTAGTGATGCACATCCTCAGGGAAGATAGGAGTATATATTCTGAGACCTCAGATGCCCCAAAATGTATTTATCCTACCTTCAAGCTTGATGGAATTTAGAATTCTAGACTTTTCCACAGCATTTTTGAAGCCATTATGTTCTGGTTCCTAGTATGACTGGAGAAGTCCAATGCCATTCTTATTCCTGGTCTTTTGTGTAAGTTCCATCTTGTTTTTATGTAGTTTTTAGACTTTTAGACTCCTGTGGCTTGAAATTTTGTGACAATGTGCTCTGGTGTCACAAATCTTTTTGTTTTTTTTTTTGTTTGTTTGTTTGTTTGTTTGTTTTTTGTACAGAGGATTGAACCCCGGAGTACAACATGGTATTACAACTGAGCCACATCCTTAGCCCTTTTTATTTTTTATTTTGAGACAGGTTCTCATTAATTTGCTTAGGGCCTCACTAAGTTGCTGAGGCTGGCTTCAGAACTTCCTGTCTCAGCCTCCCAAGCCACTGGGATTATAGGCATGTGCCACCATTCCTGGCTCATTTTGCATTTAATGGCCCCTTTGAATCTGAAAAGTCATGTTCTAATTTTTTTTATTTTTATGTAAATTATTCTTCGAACAGATTCATGTACTCCATTTTCTTTTTCTTAAATTCCTACTAGTTGTATGTTGGACCTCTAAGATTTTTCTTCTTCCCTGTTTTTCTCTCTCCAACTCTCTTGACTTTCATTCTAATTTTTCAAAGAATTTCTTTCTTTTTGGGGGAGGGGGCATCAGGGATTGAATTCAGGGGCACTCACCCATTGAGCCACATCCCCAGCCCTGTTTTTTATTTTATTTAGAGACAGGGTCTCACTGAGTTGCTTAGTGCCTCATTTTTGCTCAGGCTGGGTTTGAACTTGCAATCCTCCTGCCCTAGCCTCCCAATCCACTGAAATTATAGGTCTGTACCACCGAGCCCCACTCAAAGGATTTCTTTAAAATTTTCCCCTTCTACTTCCAATTGAATGTTTTATTTCTGCTCTCACTTTTCATTGACAAGAGCTCCTTCTTGTTTCCTAATTGCTTCTTGTAGCAGATACTGTTGGCATCCTATCTACACACCTTGGCCTTCACCCTGTGTGCTGCCCAAGGCTGTTTGCTGTAAATATCTATGACTATGCCCAAGGACTGTTTTCCTCCAGGAGGCATCCTTGGCCTGAGTGCAGGATAAGTTGCAAGAAACAATGGCCAATTCCCTTGGAAGCAGTTAGTGGATCCTTGCCCACCATTGATACCTCCAAGGCATGTTCTTCCCACCATCTCCCAGAGTCCTCCAGCAAGATCAAGCTCCAGTTGTTCACAGTGATAAATGGCTCAATAATACACCTTTTATTGGTTTCCTTCCCTTCCTTATCTCACATCCCCAAGCCTCAACCAGTGTTTTCCTGGACTATGTGCCAAAAATTACTAGTGGTGGAATCGTCATCTCAGATTTCACTTCTGAGGAAACCCAAACCAAGATACCTTCCTTCACCTTTCAAAAATAGAAACTTATTCTTGTCTTATGGATGCAGCATCTCTTTTTCCAAGATATTGATTAAAGTGAAATCTAATATTTATACATTTGTTTATTGATTGATTGATTGATTGCAGTTTCCCAGGGTCCTGCGCAGGCTAGGCAAGCACTCTACCACTGAGCTATTCCCCCAGGGCTAACAGGGTTTTTTTAAAGCTCATTCTTGCAGCTACATGGAGACTTAGTGTGGCCCATAATAACTACAGGTTAGTTTTCTGGGTTTTTTTTTTTCCCAGTAAGGATTCTGCAACTGTGACTAGATATGTGCCTGACTAGCAGAATCTTTGGAACCAAGTGTCAGGAGGGTGTCAGGGTTTATATGGACTATTGCATGTTATCTCTTGCTTTTAGTATAGCATTTCTCCCTGCCCTTTGCCATATCTGGTGTCTTTAGATCTGGACTCTCCTTGGTTCCATTTTTCTATAGAACAAACCTTTGCTGCAGTCCAGAAGCAGTAGTTAGTGGCCTGCAATTTGATAGGGGCCCCAGGTGGTTACTTCAGTTATAATTGCTATACAAAAAAAAAAAAAACAAAAAACACCCTGAATTAATGAAAAGAGCAACACTAGAGAATCATGGCTTCTGTGTCAAGAGTCCCCTCTGTTTCTCCTTTGCTAGTAAAGCAATAAGCCTTCTTTTACCTTTTTCTCAAAACCTTGTCCTCAGTATTGGATTGGCATTGGGAACAAAGACGAACTTTCAGTAAAAAGTTGGTACCCCAGCCAGGCGTGGTGGCACATGGCTGTAATCCCAGTGGTTTGGGAAGCTGAGGCAGGAGGACCACGAGTTCAAAGCCAGCCTCAGCAAAAGCGAGGGACTAACAGCTCAGTGAGACCCTGTCTCTAAAAAAAATACAAAATAGGGCTGGGGATGGGGCTCAGTGGTTGAGCACTCCTGAGTTCAATCCCCAGTACCTGCCCCCACACAAAAAAATTTTTGGTACCCCAGGTGGGACCCCACTCCAGCTTTCTTGGGCAGGCCTAGCTCTCCAAGAAACCCTATGTCCATGCTGAAGATTCAAGGTGCTGGTGAAGTTGCTGCGAGCCAACTGCAGGAGAATTAGCAGTTAGGTGAGTTCGACTTGGGTCTAACCAGAGGAGCTCTTCCTGTGAGTAAAGGGAGGGGATGGAGGGACCATCCAACTGCTGCCAAAGCTCCTTTTGCTCTGGGGAGCTCCCACTTTTCCTCCCTGGACCACACAGGTTACTCTGTCATGGTCCACTTTGAGAAAAAGGAAACTGAACTCAGGAAAGTCGCAACACCCTTGGTCATCTGTTAAGTCCCCAGAGTGCACGCAGAGACCCTTGAATCTACACATTCAGTTTCTCTTTGTGGGAACATCTGGTCCCTCTTTGTGGGGACATCTTTGGTGCCACTGGTGTAGGAGTCATGATTAAGCGAGACTGGAGAACCTAGGGATATTTACTCTCTTCTGGTCCGTTCTAGGTTGTCGTCTGCTTGTTGGGTTTGGGAATTCCCTCCGGTTGTCTGTGTGTTTGTTTTGATGGTTTCTGTTACTGCCCATTTTAAGACATAGCCAATACTGCATTGATCCTATAGGTAGTCTCTTGAGAAAGATCTTGGCTGGCCGATCTGTTGGTCATGGTTTTGGGGCTCCTCTCTGGTTATGTCTCTCTCTGTTTCTTGTTTGTACAATCTTGCAGTTGGAGTTAGTCTGTCAATGGTAAAGTAAGTTGAAGTAAGAGCCACCTACAGGTGTAAGCCTGTCGAAGATACTGTTTTACTGTAATGATCTGTCTTTAGAATAGCTCTCTGGATTATTGTACAATCTTACAGTTGTAGTTGGTCTAGCAAAGGTAAAGTAAATGGGAGAAATTTGTACACACAGGTATGTTGTAAAGTTCCCATCTGTTCGCCCTGGTTTTGGTGATCCTCTCTGTCTGTGTTTTTTTTTGTATGTTACTGACCCTTTAAAACATAGGCCATGCTGCCCTGATCTTCCTGGTAGTCTCTAGAGCAGAGATAGCTTGGCTGAATGGGCCACCTATTGGTATAAGCCTGTCTAAGAGAAAGACAGTTTACTGTTACAGAATCTAGACTTGGAGTGGTTTTTCTGGATTATTATACAATCTTGATGTTGATGTTGGTCTGTCGGGAGTAAAGTATATGAAAGAGATTTCTGAATGTACAGGCATTTCCACAGTTGCATCATAAGGGACCTGAACAGTTAGGAACTAAGTTGAAGGTGCCAAAAGGCACTGCCTTGGGTGCATAAGGATAGCAGGACATTAGCTCCAAATGGCAGGGGAAATCCCCCAAAGCTGCCTGGGCTTTAGAAAAATGGCCACAGAGCACCTCTTCCCTCTCCTGCCTCCCAGCCCCTTTTGCCCACGAGGTGTGTGTGTGTGTGTATGTGTGTGTGTGTGTGTGTGTGTGTGTGTGTGTTACTGACCACAAGGATGTGACAGTAGGTTCCAGCACTGTTAGTGTATGACCTGGGGACAGGAATAGTCCTCCATTTTAAGATCTGACAGAACACCCCACTTGGCCAGGGGATACCCACCACTGGGGCAAAGCAATTCTTGCTATGACAGAATCCCATCAAACTAAATGCATGGGGAGACTGGCAGAATAAACAACTGCACCCCGGAAAAAAGACAGAAACTGGAGCCAACCTTTGCTTTGTAGGCAGCCTCTGCAAAGGGATCTTCAAGGAAGCCTAAAGAAAAGGATGTAAGGGCCTCCCCATTGTGCATCAATGTGCATCGTACAAGAAAAAGGTCCAAAAGGAGTCTCTGGGTACAATTGACAGCGGAGAACCCACGTAAAGTTGATGGCATTGTGATAATGATAAGGGAGACAGATCAGGCTCAAAAATATCCTGTGCTCCAACCCCTTGAATGCAACTTGGGAAAAGAAAGATTGAGCCACAGTTTTTTTTATAGGCTAAATTGTCTACCCCTCTCCTGGGATGAAATTTGTTGTGTAAATTAAATGCACAGATAATATCGATAAGGAGTGTTTCAAAAATATGAACTTAAGAAAGGGTTCCAAACTAAAAAAGATAAAAGAAAGTTATAGGTATGGAAATATATATTAGTATAGAAAATTAGAAGGCAAAAAACATTTTTTGGACGAGAAAGTATATTATCAAAGTAATATTGGATGAGAAAGTAATATTATCAAATAATATTCTTGTGCTAAAGTCCAAGATAAAAGAGGACAAAATTAAGGATGTAAACAAGTTGTGAATGTCTAAGTAAGTCACAGAAGATTTGCAGAAGATAAATCTCAAAAAGTTGTGTTTGTGATTAAATTGGCTATAATTAGCACAAAGTTATTTGGACTTTAATGTACTGATATGAAGTATTCTTAAACATTGATCTGCTTTTATCTGTCTAGATAATTTTCTTTTATCTGTTAGGTTTTATTACTTAGCAAAACAACATCTTAAGGGAATTAGGGTTTGTATCTGTTTTAAACTCTTTTAAATGATTGCCTTCTTAGACAAACAACTATTACTTTAGGTTATAACAAGAGTTGATACTCTAAATATATGTGACTAGATATAAGTATACATCTGAGAACTATATCTATCTGAGTCTTGTCTAATTGTTATGTAGAAGTTTATAAAATGAAAGTTGATAGGATTACTGGCAAGGTAACCAATAAGTGCCTTTATACATTGTGTCTTACATAGAAGAGCCACACTGTCATTTGAAGCCCTGTCTTATGTCTGTTTGCTTTGACTAAGTCAATTTCTGATCACTGTTTCCTAAAAGTATAAGAGATTTAAGGCTATTCTTTGATTTTTTGTTAACCCATGTAGACCTATGATTATTGTTATTATACACTCTGGAGTCTAAATTGTACTTTGAGAGTTAAACTTAGTTAAATGTAAAGCTTAGGTGAGCCCTTTACCAAGTTGGTGTTCTCCAAACTCAAATGACAGGTAGCAATAGGTAATTTGTATAGAAGTAACAAAGTTGATTGGTATTTATTCATGTCATTTGAGGTTTTAGATCTGGATAAAGTAACCTGTGTCAATAAGTTACATATACAATTTTGTATTACTCTTCACACTGGGATAGAAATTTAAATGCTTTTTTAGAAGGTAATAAGGAGAGCCTGATCTATTTAAAGGTGGCTTTGCATTTTGCCACTTTTTCCACAAAAATAAAGTTAAAAGCTCTCTTACCTTTGTTTGATGCATGTTTTGGGTGTAATGTTGTATTGTGTTATTTGTCAAGAGCCCTCACTTACCTGAGATAAGGCCCTGCCTCTCACCTTACTCCATGTTAGAATGGCTCCAAAATAGGCTAGACCTGAGCTCATTTAAAGTTGTGTTCAAAAGATTGATTTTTGTTGTAAAGATTACTGTGATCTCAAAAAATAAGGGATATAATATTTAACTAAGTAAATGTTTAAGATTATAAAAATCATTTTTCTTGGTTCATAGCTATTATACAAATTGATTTTTTTTAACTCTGTTAATTTCATTTTATATTTTCTCTGTAAAGTTTATAACTGTTGCCTGTTAGTGTTTTGCAGAGATACTGCTTCTAATAAAACAACTTGAGTTAATTTGACAAAATAAGCCGTCACCTGTAGGAGAGACAGTATATAATGCTGACTTCCAGTACTAATACTAACCCCAATTAAATGAAACGGGTAACTGTAAAAATTAGAAATATTTAAGTAACATTCAGATATCAGTAACATTGAGATATTTAAAATTAGAGCTATCGAAGTTATAACCTGTTACACCCACTTTAAGACTGGTGAAACTGGCCTGCTGGGTGTTTAAAACCAAAAACTTGGAGACCAAAGTCAAACAAGTAAAAGAGCCAAGGAAAAAGCAGCCAACATTTTGGCCTTTGCCCTCTAAGGGACCCCCGCAACTCTGATGAGTCACCCAATCTACCAATTAGGGAGATAAAGAAGACCCTAGGGAATGGGCACATTCTGCAAAGAGGAGGATCACTGGAGACGGAAATGTCCTTGATCCTTCCAAGAGAAGCCACTATGACCCATCTTGACAGATGCACCACTGATAGAGGAAAGTTAAAGGATCCAAGAGGCTTCACACATGTCCCCAAGAGTGATCTCTGAGGCATCTCAGCTGACTCTTAAGAGTAGATAGGGGACTGGGGTAGGGCTCAGCAGTAGAGCACTCACCTAGCACATTTGAGGCCCTGGGTTTGATCCTCAGCACCACATTAAAAAAAAAAACAACAACAAATAGATAAAATAAAGGTATAAAAATGTGTATCTTTTTAAAAAAAAAAAAAAAAGAGTAGATAGGAACAAATCAGTTGTGACCAACTTGGTCTTAAGCACCCGCAGGAGAGTATAGCCTAAACACAGTTCTACATGGACTCTTAAAAGGAAAAGCAATGATTTTTTTTTTTTTGATGTAACTTAAAATACACTTTGGCCAACCCTACCAAAAGTAAGTAAATCTGGAGGTGATCAAGGAAGAGTTCTTGTGTGGGAGTGCCTAATAATAATGATCACAAAGGACTCTATAATTACTGGTTTGTCCTGAGTTAATTTGAGCCCGACCTCATTGACGTACAAATCTCCCTAATTTTCTCTATCAGTATATTTGATCTGTTTTTCACTGGTATGATTATGAGTTACTGTCTTCATCATTTTCAGAGACTGGCTGAAATACTAATTGCTTTTGAGCTAATTGTTTACAAAAAAAAAGTAATGCTTCGATGTCTTGTTTATTGGTGTCTTAGCATGATCCCTGCCCTATGTAGGCCTTGTCCAGTCACCTGCCTTCTGCCCCTGTGGACCTCTGGACTGCTCTGATACTGAACGCCCTGAGCTGTCCACATCCCACCAGAAAGAGAACAAGGACTTTGGTTACTTTTCCAAATTTGTCCCTTTTTAAGCAGGAAGCAGCTTGGAGATGTTGTTGCCCATTTTCCATAGAAATGGAACATAGAAATTGAGAGTGGGGAAATATAGCGTGGTCTACTTTATGCTTTGAATATAGCCCTTGCTGCTCTACAACTACAACTCATTTTTTTAAATGGACACGTTTCTTTCTCTTCCTCTCTCGGTTCCTCCCTAATCTCTCCCCCTTCCTAATCTCAGGGGAAATAGGATTACCTTTCTTCCCCATTTTAGGTAGGTTTATAGGAACAAAGTAATCCAGACTTTGGGGATGGTACCAGAGGATCTCAGAAATGACCATCCCCCACATTAACAAGTGAATCGCAACTCCAACAGAGAACACACAGAAGGTGGCCTTGAATCACCTTTGGAAAAGCCCCCTGTTCCTCCTGATGGGCAGAATCACATCTTTTGGGACAGGATTTTTTACTAACACAGCAATAAACCTTTTTTTCCTCCCCTCCTTTTCAAAAAACAACAAAAACCAAGTTTCTCTCATGACTTCTGTTGTGGAAGAATTGAAGAAGGACTCTTGCAACTGGACAGTAACTAGCAGGAATCAATCTCTCTCTCTCTCTCTCTCTCTCTCTCTCTCTCTCTCTCTCTCTCTCTCTCTCTCTCGGCTTCTTCATGTGATTTCTTTGTGTAGGCTCTTTTGAACTTCCTCACAGCATGGTGTTGAACAGCCTTGGACATTATGGGGCATCCCTTCCACCACATTCTCTAGCTACAAGTGAATCATTTGAGTTGAACCTACCTCAGTTCAAGGAAAAGGGACGCAGACACCATCTTTCAATTGGATGATGGTCACAGTCACATTGTAGAATGACATGTGAAATAAGAGAAATGGTAGCAACCATATTGAGTAAACACCACCCCTACAGTAGGACTCCTAGCCATACTTCTGTTTGCAGCCCTAGCCTCTTCTAGCACACCATTTGAGCTCTATTCCTGGCATTTTGGAGTTATAAGCCATGAATCTTCTGCTTCTTGGAAGGTCCCTAGGTATAGGTATGCAGGCTGGACAGTACACCATGAAAATGTGTCTTGGGAATTCCATTTGTCTTGTAAACATCCACACCTTCCCAGCAGATGTCAGTAAACAGAGGGCACTGGGTGCCACAGTATGCCAGGTTCCCACCCGGGGAAGTCATGTACCTAGAGGAAGGGAAGTCACGCCCTCTTCACTCAAAAGACCACAGGGAGCTGGCTGCTCCTTGGCATCTCTGAGGCATTCTTAGCCTTGCTCTTTCTCTTCCAAAAATCTGTTAAGATCCCTCATCTGCTATTGTCTCTTTTCTGGTTCTTTTTGGTTCCTTTGTGGGTTTTTATGGTTTTGGTTTGTTTACTTGAATTTGGGCTGGACTTTGAGACAAGACAGATGATTTTCCTCAATCTATTTATTATTTTAACAGAAAATGCCATGTTTTCCATGTTCTCCCTGATGTGATTGCCCAGGTGATGTCCCCTTATGCCACTGAGCAAATGTTAATATTCCTCTGCGTACTTTTACTTTTGCAAAAATGGATCATGTCATGCTTATTAAAGAGCAATTTGTTGTTTGCACTTAACGTATTCTTAGACACCTCTCAGTGTCAGTATAGACAGATCTCCTCCATTCATTCTTGTAGCTGTGTAATGTGCCAGAGTAGAAGCAGGAATTCTATTCCAGAGGAGAGAATATTCTTTAAAAATTACTGCTTTATCACTCCTTAAGCCCCAGGAGAAGGGGTTACATAAGGTTGGGGAACAGGCGTGGTGTGGGAGGATGGGGTGATACATAGTTCCCAGCCTATCCTTGACCCTATCTTTATACACAACAGTAATCATGGTATGACCTCCTCATATTCTGTTTTTACTATAAACCAGGAGTTCCCAACTTTGGCACAATTGACATTGGGGGAAATTAATTTTAATTTTAATTTAATTTAATTTAATAGTGAGGACGTTCAAACCACTGTACACACACACACACACACACACACACACACGTTTGGTATTCATTCCCATTTTCTGACATACAGCTCCTAAAATTGTGGAATCTCTGGAGTGTTAATAGGGACAGGAGGGGAACTAAAGATGCTAGTGAACTGATTGGCCAGTGATTTAATCAGCTCTGCCTACCTAAGGAAGGTTCCATAAGGCCCTGAAAGGACTGAGTTCTGAGAGCTCTGGATGGTTGAACACAGGGAGGTCCCCGGACAGTGGTACACCCAGAGGGGTGTGAGAACCCCCTGCCCCTTTACCCTCTTACACTTTGGTCCTTTGCATCTCTTGCCTCTGGCTATTATCTGTATCCTTTGTTACATCCTTTATAATAAATAGGTAAATGTAAGTAAAGTGCTTTCCTGAGTTCCCAGAGCTGCTCTAGCAAATTGGTCAGCCCCAAGGAGGGGTTGTGGGAACCTTGATCTACGTAGCCGGTGGGTCAGAAGCACAGGCTGCATCCTGTGCCGCGACTGGCATCTGAAGAGGGGACAGTCTTGTGGGACTGAGCTGTAACCTGTGGGAGCTGATGTTTTCTCCAGGTTGATAGGAATAAGTGAGGAGATGCCCAGGATTCGACAAAATAAGGGAAAAGCCAGCTGGTAGAGAAATTTCTGGAGAATTGCTTGGTGTGTGGGAACAAAACCCCACCATTCTAGTGTCAGAAGTTTTGAGTGAGAGTGGAGAATAAGAAAAAGCACTTTTTTAAAAAAAAATTATTTTTTTAGTTGTAGGTGGACACAATACCTTTTTTTTTTTTTTTAATGTGGTGCTGAGGATGGAACCCAGTGCCTCACTCATGCTAGGTGAGCGCTCTATCCCTGAGCCACAACCCCAGCCCAGCACTTGG
This sequence comes from Urocitellus parryii, assembly GCF_045843805.1. Classification (NCBI taxonomy): domain Eukaryota; kingdom Metazoa; phylum Chordata; class Mammalia; order Rodentia; family Sciuridae; genus Urocitellus; species Urocitellus parryii. The sequence continues at coordinate 34,237,224 of NC_135545.1, read as the reverse complement.
GTTTTTTTGTTTTGTTTTGTTGTCTTCCTATTTCCTCTGTATGTGTGCATCAAATGTTAAGCAAAACCCTTTCTCATGTGGTAGCACTGCAACATCTCCCCCTTGCTTTAAGCACCCAGAGTCCTTACTGATCGGTTATTGTGCATCCAACTTGTGTGTGTTTGTGGGGTCTTCTTTATGACTCAAGTGCTGATACCTATCTGGTTAAGGCTAACACCTTTTAACATTATTATTTTTTTTAAATACAGCAAATGACTCCTATTTCCTGCCAAGAACACTTAAAACCTAACTCTGTATGCACCCAAGGTATAGGCAACTTGTTAATAGGGGAGCCATCGGGATGGTTAAAAAAAAAGGGATTAGGTGGTCCTTCAGGAAGCACAGACCCAAACCAGTTTCCTAGGTTGGGGACAGGACTGATGAACATCTCACAGGACAATAAAATTATAACCTGTTCCAGGTTGTCTCTGTTACGAGACAAAACCATTTGTATCACTACTGAACAAATTCTACAAGCTAGTGCATAACTTGACAGAATCTGGGACCTGTCAAGTTCAAGTCAAAAATCCCTCGACAATGAAACAGCCCAGCAGTCCATTAGATGATGCTGCAGCAAGCACTGTCGGGACATGTGGTCTTCTTTTTGCCTTGTTTCCAAGTGTGGGATTCTTTCCCTTGGTACCCCACGTGAATTTTGCACAGTATTTCCCTAAGGGAAAGTGGACAAGTTTTCTGTGGTCCTTTGTCACCTCTCACTTTCCTCCCCTCTACCCACACTCTAGGAAGATAAGACCAGTTCACAGGGACCAGGGTAATTCCATTTAATCCCTGTACCTGGACAGGTTTCCTCTTCCATATGCCCTAACTTTCCTCTCTCCCTCCCTCCCTCCCTTCCTTCTTCCTAACTTATCTGCTTTCATTTAAAAAAAAAATATATATATATATATATATATATATAACTGTTTCAGGTTTGTGGGTATAACTCAGTGGCAGAGTGTTTGCTAAGCATGCATGAGGCCCTGGGATTGATCCCCAGTGCTGCAAATAGCAATGATAGTCATATTAGAAATAATAACAATGATTAATAAATAATTATTTTAGCCAGGTACAGTAGTGCATGACTGAAATCCTAGGTGCTCAAGAAGCTAAAGCAGGAGGATCACAAGTTCAAAGCCATCCTAGTCAACTTAGTGAGACCTGTTTCAAAATAAAAACCAAAAAGGGCTGGGAATGTTGATTAGTATTGGAACACCCCTGGGTTTGATTCCCAGTACTGAAAAAGTAAATAAATAAAATACATATATATATTCTATTTTATTTTCTCTATATTCTATTTTATTCAGATACAATTCATATACCATATATCCACTAAAAGTTTGCAGTTAAGTGGGTTTTATTATATTCTCAGAGTTGTGCAATCAGTTTTATAGCACTGTTACCACCTTAAAAAGAAACCTTATCCTCAGCCAGGGGTGGTGGCCCACCCCTATAATCCCAGGGGCTAAGGAGTATGAGGCAGGAGGATTGAGAGTTCAAAGCCAGCCTCAGAAAAAGTGAGGCTTGTTAAGCAACTCAGTGAGACACTATCTCTAAATCAAATACAAAATAGGGCTGGGGGGTGGGGGTATGTGGCTGTGGCTGTGGCTCAGCAGTAGCGCACTTGCCTGGCATGTGTGAGACACTGGGTTTGATTCTCAGCACCATGTATAAATAAACAAAAATAAAATTTATCAACAACTAAAAAAATATTTTTTAAAAAATATGTAGGGCTGGGGGTGTGGCTCAGTGGTTGAGTGCCCCAGAGTTCAATTCCTGGTACTGAAAAAAAAAAAGAAAGAAAGAAAGAAACCTACCATATCCTCATTAGCAACCACTCCCCATTTCCTCTCATCCCTTAGCACCAGTAATCTACATTCTGTCTCTATGGAGTTACCTTTTCTGCATATTTCTATAAATGGAATCATACCATATGTGGGTCTTTTGTGTTTGGCTTTGTTTGGCTTCTTTCACTTAGCGTAGTGTTTTCAAGTTTCATCCATGTTGAAACACATATCAGTAGTTCATTCTGTGTGTGTGTGTGTGTGTGTGTGTGTGTGTGTGTTGCTGGGGATTGAACCCAGGCCCTTGTGCATGCGAGGGAAGCACTCCACCAACTGAGCTATATCACTAGCCCCTAGTTCATTCCTATTTTATGCCAAATAATATTCCAGTGGAGAGAAACTACATTTGACTTGTCCTTTAATCCTGTCATAAACATATACACTGTTTCCACCTGTTGTGTATAATGGAAAATGCTGCCATAAACATTTGTTACAGTTTTTTTTTTGGGGGGGGGGGTCATATGTTAATTTTTTGTGGTTGTAGAGCCACAGGAAGGGGTTTTCTAGGCCATGAACTCTGTGTTTGACCTTTCAGGAGCTGTCAATCTGCTTTCCAAAGGGACTGTGCCATTTTACAATTCCACCAGTATGTGTGTTCAAATTCTCTACATCCTTATCAACACTTGTCATTGTTGGTCTTTTTGACTAGCAGACATGAAGTGACACCTCATGGTAATTTTATGACCTTATTTCTCAAAACAGTCTTGCATAGATCCCACTTTTGTGCAAGATTTTGAGCACCCAGAGCCATGGCCGTAAGTCCATTAGTGTGTGGAGTCACTACCTCAGAGAGGGGAGCTCACGAAGGAGAAGGGAGTTACACCAGGTCCTGCTCTTGATCTTCCTGCCACAGAGGGATCCAGTTCTCATGGGAAATAGAGAACTAAATACCCAGGATTGTTGTTCAAGGCAGGGAGAGAGAAATGCAGCCTGGCCCCGGGCCGGGCCCCTTCCAGGAGGGCCCAGACATCTCTAAGGTGTCATTTGAGGGCTGCCCAGAACAAAATGACCTCCTTAACCACCCTGCCATAGTGTGAGAGATTCCACCACATTCACTGAAGTAAGTAAATACCTGGTGGCCTTTTTAAAAATGTGAATCCTACTGGGAGGAGTAGACATTGGCAAGTCAATACTTTATTGTTAATTAGCTTATCAGATGCCAACCCACACCCTGCCTGACCCAACTCAGAGGAAGTGGGAGTTTTGACTCATTGGGAAGGGTGGGGGAGGGAAAGGAAGGAGCCCGAGTTGAAAGGGGGTAAAAGTTCCAGGACACAGAAGATGAATGGGGACAAGGGAATAGGGAAAGTTTTCACCTTCATTCACCAAGGGACAGACAGCTGTAGTTTATTATAGGCCACACATGGTGCTGGGGGCTTTGCATTCCTACTGTCTTTGTTTGTTTGCTTATTTTTACAAACACTTACAAAGCACACTGCGCCACCACCTGTTTCTTACACTTTGAGGACCACGTCCTGTTGGCTAGCCCTAAAAACTGATGCATGGATGTGAGCATTTCTCACCCCCTCCCCAAACACTCTTCTCCTTTACCTGGTTTACTGAAGGTTTCCGGCTCTCACATTGGCAGTCAGAGCAATCCTGAGTTCAGAATTCTACAAACCAAAGTCCTCACCATGGTCTATGAAGTGCTGCCTCCATTATCCCTTCTTACCTGGCCTCTGTCCTCTGCCTGCTGGTTGGCCGCAGGACTCCTGCTGTTCCTCTCCACTCCAGTGTGGGGCCCTGGCAATGATGGCCGTGATCTGCCTAGAATACTCTGGTCCCAGAGTCTGCATGGTAGATGCTCTCACTGCCTGCAAATCTCAGCTTTAAATGCCTCCTCATACGGGACTTTTCCTAACACTTCCTCCTCCACTTAAGAGCCCTTCATTGCCAGATTGCTCACTGTTGGAAAGGAGGGTTACAAATATAGAAAGGGATAAAGCTAGAATGAATTCTCCTGTGTTAGGTTGGAACTGGAGACATAGAATGAACTCATAGCTTCAGATATATAGACAGATAAATAGATAGATAGATAAATGTAGAAAGAAAGATGTAAATGTGTGTGTTTCTCTGGCTCTTGAGAAGGCCTAGGAACAACAATAGGTCAGTAACAATGAACCACTTCATGTTCTGATTTGACTTCTAAATGCTCTTCCCCGTGAAAGGGAATCAGAACCCCATGAAACAATGGTTGATTCCAGAGTTGGAGCAGGGAACATACAAAATGAGCCTGGAGTATACTTAAAAAAAAAGGAAAAAAGAAAAAAAAAAAGGACTCAGAGGATGATGGGACTTGTCAAAAGGATTCAGGAGCTACTTGGAAAGGTTCTTACTAGCAAAATAAGGAACATTTTGAGCATCAAAGTAACTCAGGATAATAGTCGATCATAACTCATTGAATAAAATAGGAATCCATGATTCCATAATATAATAAATCAATAGAAAGTTTGACAAGGTCCAGGATAATTACATAGTTTTGAAAATACCTCCATCCCGGACACAGCCATATCAATGTGTGGAGCAGCACAATTCACAATAACTAAACTGTGGAACTAACCTACATGCCCTTCAGGTAGGAGGGACCCTCTTCCACTCAGCAATGGATTTTGAATGGATTTTTTAAATGTGGCATATTTACACAATGGAATATTACTCAGCAATAAAAGATAATAAAATCATGGCATTTGCAGGTAAATGGATATAGTTGGAGAATATGATGCTAAGTGAAGTTAACCAATCCCAAAAAAACGAATGGCGAATGTTTTCTCTGATATAAGGTGAATGACTCATAGTGGGGTAGGGAGGGGGAGCATGGGAGGAGTAGATGAACTCTAGATAGGGCAGAGGGGTGGGAGGGGAAGGGAGCGGGCTGGGGGGGGGCGGTTAGCAATGATGGTGGAATGTGATGGACATCATTATCCAAAGTACATATATGAAGACATGATTTGGTGTGAACATACTTTATATACAGAGATATGAAAAATTGTGTTCTATATATGTGATAAGAATTGTGATGTATTTTGTTATCATGTATTTAAAAAACAAAAGAAAAAAGAAAATACCTCTATCCCAAATATGTATTCATTGAAAAGGTAAAAACAGAAACTTTACAGTGGAGAAATCTGGCAGTCACCACGTTGAGAATCAACTAATTGAAGTTCCTATCTCCAGTAATGGGACAAAGAACATTGTGTGCCACCTGGTAGGAGGCTAGGAGAAGAACACGATTTTTATTTTTGTGCTTCAGCCAAAGATACATAAGCTGAATTAAATTATTAAGAAACATCAGATAACCTCAAATTGAGTTACATTCTACCCAAAATAATCTATAATCTTCCAAAAGATGCTAAGAACACATGGTTCTAGAATGGTCTCTTTGCTCTAAAGACATGATTGGGGCAAGTGACAATGTTAGAATGGAGTCTTAGGATGACACAGTCATGGCGTGTAAGTGTTGTGAGAGAATTAAGGTGGGACCCTCTTCCACTCAGCAGTGGTTCCAGGTCTTGTGTGGTTGGTTGGTTGCCATGGGTGCCATCTTCTCCCTACCATCTCTCCCTGCTTTCTCAATAGATGGATTGGCCACCTCCTTAGGCATGTGGAGTTTTGATTCTCTTTTCGGGCTTGGACTCTCTGGAGTTGACAGATCACCTCTGGAAACTTCTGTTACCCTCTCTGCTCTTGTAGGCAGCAGAGGAGACAGTCCCCAGAACCCTAGGGCCCATTGCTAATATCTGGGCTCTCCTATCATCTTCCAGTTGATTGTGAAGATTTCTGCAAACATTCAGAATGGCACACTGTCAAAAGCAAAAAGCCCAACTTGTGTTTTCACCATCTTTTAGTTTAAGTTTTCTTTGGGTGGAGCAGCTAGTATCTATGGGGGGAAATAAAAAGCATCAAATCTCAGGCTAAGCTTCCTCTGAAGGAACACCCTAAGCTGGGTTAGGGTCTGGAATCCAGGAGAAAGTCCAACCTCAGCAGGGGTCCTCCATGTTCCACCTGATCTTTCCAGAGAACAAACTTTTCTTCCTTCAAAATAATGCCAATTGTAATGTGACAATCGAACACCTTCGATGTCTACAGTCAAGGAGCCACAGGTACTGCTATTACTGCTGTGTTTTGTTTTGAGTTTTTCACTACATTTAGAATGAGAGGAAATGCTCAATTTTACTTAGAGGTTAGTGAATAATGATGTAAACTTTTTGTACAAATTTATAACCTACAAAGTTCTGGCCATCCACCCAGTTTAAGGACCCCTGGGCTAGCATGTGGCGGGTCGAAAGAGCAGAGATAATTGCAGAAAGGGCCCCAGAGAAAGCTCACGAGCAGAGACGATATGGGCTTAAATTGGGGCAATGTCTGTGGGCACAGACAAGAGGGTGGAAGCGAGAAGCCATCTGGAGTGAAAGCCAGTTGGACTTGGTGATGGATGGAATGTGGGAGTTGATGGTGATTCTGGGCAGTTTGATTGGGTTATGAGAACCTATGGAAGAGCAGTTTGGCAGGAAGAGGTACCCTGGCTTTGCCAGGGGGTGTGAGTGTCTGCTACTGCAGAGTTCAGCGCACTCCCCCAAATGCTCATTCCCACCAAGTGGACTGGGTGTCCCCTAGGGAAGTACTACTCTGCAAAACACTCCCTTCTCCTTTTTATCCCTTGAAATTCCAGGATCAAAGATATATCTCCTAGATATCCTAGTCCTGACACTGTTTAAAATGTAAATCCCTTTGAGATCACTTTTATAGGCTGAGCGTCCCTTGTCCAAAATGTTTGGGACTGAAATATTTTGGATGTTGTTAGATTTGGGAATATTTTCATATATATATATGAAATTATTCATTAATTATTTCATTTTATATATATATATATATATATATAATGAAATCTCTTAGAGATAGCACTCAAGTCTAAACACAAAAATCATACGTTTCACGCATACCATAGCATTTGTGTAGTCTGAAGGTAATTTTATACAATATATTTAGTGAGCCTGTGTTTAGACTGTGACCCAAAACACGAAGTCAGATGTGGGATTTTCCCCTCATGGCATCATGTTGGCCCTCAAAACGTTTGGGATTTTGGAGAATTCAGGAAAAAAAAAATTATATATATTTAGTACTGGGGAGTGAATCCAGGGGCACTTAACCACATCCTCAGACCTATTTTTTATTTTATTTAGAGGCAGGGTCTCACTGAGTTGCTTAGCACCTCACCACTCATTGCTGAGGCTGGCTTTGAACTTGCGATCCTCCTGCCTCCATGGACCACCATGCCAGGCTTCTAATTTTTTTTTTTTATTAGGGATGTTCAACCTGTACTTACATATTAGTCCAAATGACTTTATCCTTATTTCCCTGGTCATATTAGAAGAATTCAAGTTCATGAGCTTTGGGGAATAGATGGGTGTTGGGAAGATGCTAAAAATGTGTCCCCTAGCCCAGTCAGACGGACTGAACGAAAGGGGTCCCCCTTTCAGTTCAATGGCTTTGTTGCCTGGCCAGGATGTGTCACTTCTCCTCCAGCCTCCTCAGGCACTCTCTGGATGGAGGACACAGTGGGTCACACTGTAAGGATGATGAGGGCATAAAAGAATCCAGTACTGATATTCCTAAGGAGTGTGTGTGCAATCTACCCAGGTGGAGTGCAGGTCTGCTGGGCTCCAGTTAACACGTTTTCTTCACATGCCCCGGATTACAGAGAGACTTTACCTTGTCCTGTACCTACTTCCAGCTTTGGAGAGCCCTCATTAACCCACAAGTTGTTAGGGGAAGGGCTAGGCTCTGTCGACAGTTGTAAACCTTGAGGTTCCCCTGTCCCTTGTAAAAGTAAAATCTTAATATTCCAAGACCGAAAAGCATTTAATGCATTTCCTTCCAGTTCATGTCATGCATTTGTTACATGCCTGCAATCAAACATTTTGATATACATTTGGTATTTTGCTTAGCAACACATAGCAGAAGACCATAGCTTGTATCATATATATATATATATATATATATATATATATATATATATTTTTTTTTTTTTTTGGCAGTGCTGGGAACTGAACCAAGGACCTTGTTCATGCAAGGAAAGCTACATCCCCAGCCCCCATATATTCTTATTGTATAGAAAAAGGCTTGGAAAGATATACATCAAACTGTGGGAATATGAAAGGCAATTAGGAGCAAGTTTTGTTTTTCTCTGAATTCTTTGAAAAATTGTTTATTAATATTAAAAGAAATAAATATTCTCAATACTCATTAAAGATGGTAAGGCAGACTTCACTCAAAGGGGGCTATGGGATAGGTACAGGGATCACTGCTTTGGGGTCTGGCTGTGGGGGAGAGAGATTGGGCTCAACTTCGACTACAACAAGGACACGTGAGGATGTATAACCAAGGGGCTAGCTATCAAGAATAAGGGGCTTCTGGCCAAACAGAATTGACAGAGTTCTTGCTGAAGATAGGTGAGGTGATGCCAAGGTAGTCAAATACCAAAGGTGGAGAATTTATGCTCAATTTAGCCTGACCTGGATAGTTGCTCAAACTGGATTCAACAAGGTCAGAGAGGAGAGCTCAAGATCAGGCTGGACAAAAAGGACTCAGGAGGCTGATTGATTAAAATTCTGGTCAAAGAAGAGAGTCTTTATCATTAACTATGTATGAGTTTATTATTGCTGCTATAACAAATGATCACAAAGTTAGTGGTTTGAAACCACACAGATTGTATTGAAATGGTCTCTTTGGACAAATGAAGATGTCATCCGGGGTGTGTTTCTCCTGGAGGCTTTAGAGGAAAATCTGTTTCCTTGGCTTTTCCAACTTGGAGAGGCTGCCCCATGTTGTTTGGCTCATGGCCCCTTTCCATCTTTGGTGCCAGCAATCACATCATTATGATCACTGCTTCCATCAATATATCTACCTCTCTAACTGTCTTACCTCCCTCTTTCACTTATAAGGACCCTTATGATTACATTGGTTGGCCCAGAATAATCTATCTATCTCAAAATTCTTAATTATATCTGCAAAGTCTCTTTTTCCATGGAAGGTAACATATTTACAGAATCTGGCAAATATGAAGTAGGTATCTTTGGGATAGGGGTGGGAATCATCATTCTGTGCAACTTTAAAAAACTTATTAAAAATCTTATATCATAGCCAGGTGTGGTGGTGCCTACCTGTAACCCCAGAGACCCAGGAGGCTGAGGCAGAAGGATCACAAGTTCAAGTCCAGTCTCAACAACTTAGCGAGACCCTCAGCAACTTACTGAGAACCTGTCTTAAAAAATAAAAATGGCTGGGGAATGTAACTCAGTGGTAAAGCACCCCTGGATTCAACCCCCAGTGTCCACCCCCAAAACAAATCTTATATCATAAAATTTTTCTCATTATTAACAATTTCTCATAATTACAATCTATTTTACTGGTCCCCTTATTTGGGATAATGTAGGTTATTTTACATTGCCATGATAGTTATTTTCATTATATACATCTTTGGGCCCTTTGGGGAACCCTAAATCAGGAAGGGGTGAAGAAAATGGACTTTGTGAGTTTAAATGCAAACTCTATCTCAAGTTATCCTTGACATTGGAGTCTCAGTTTCTTCATCTTCAATAAAAGGGGGTTCTTACAGCAGCTCCAAACCTACAGATGTTATCTTAGCTTCATCATACAATCTACCTATTTAAAGTGTAAGTTCAGTGGTTTTAGCTTTATGAGGTTTTTGCAGGATTCAATTACACAGAACATATGAATTGTGTTTGCTTTTTTAGAACAGTTCTCACTATGATGGCCAAACTCATGGGCTTAAGTGATCCTCCTGCCTCAGCCTACTGAGGAGCTGGAACCACAGGAGCACACCACCACATCTACCTCCAAGGCTAGGGTTTTTGTTTTTGTGGTGCTGTGCATGGGAGGCAAGAACTCTACCAACTGAGCTTTATCCCCAGCCCCAAGGCTAGGTTTTAAGAAGCAGCAATACAAGCTAAAAGCCTGTATGCCTATCAAATGCTTTGGAAATAGGCCTTGTCAAGATATATGGGAGTCTTCTGAGTTCTCCAAAATGTATTTGTTTTGGGAGGAATTTTAGTGTTGGATAGAATTTGGGAACATATGCCACAGTCTGGCTGGGCACAAAATCACGAGCCACTCAAGCAGGAACAAACTTTATTTCCAAAACTCCTGGGAATGCCACGCACGCACGCATGTGGCCTTCTCCCGTGACACACTACACCAACAGGAAATCCCTCCTCCAGAATTCCCTCCTACCGCACTTCCCCAACCAATTGGAACTCTCTGGGAGTCAAGGGAGAGCTCCAAAGTAGCAGGCTGAGGCGGACAGCAGGGGTCTAATCTCCAATTGAATGCACATCTTAACATAATCATTATCATCTCAATGGCTTGCTGAAGTCACCTTTCAACCAAAAATGCCATGCGTCATTCCTACTTGGCTATGGCTCTCAGCAAACATAGAAGGAATTAATAGGAAGTTGTTGGGCTGTTTGATCCAAGATGGCCTCTCTTATTTTCCCTATAGAACTCTGAATTACACTCACCCCCAAATGGCACACATGGAGTAACTGGGGAGGTCAATACTGGTTTCCTGGCCTGTCACCCACCCTGCAGAGCCACCCACTTGACTCTTCATATATCCAAGTGAAACTCCTTCAGTTTAGGCTGCATTGGTGCCATTTCCAATTGCCCATGTTAATTCACACTACGCCAGCTACATGGCAGGAGCTACATGCCAATTTTGTGGGGTGCCCAACCTATCTACCAACGAACCATAAAAACATATTCCATTTGGCTGTGGGAGGACTGACTGCAGGTTTCAGGGCTGAGTTAGTGAAATGTCAGCCACATCTGGAGTGTGTTGCACCAGAGTGGTGTGTGGGTGAATCCTCAGGCATCCCACAGGTGTGGGAGCAGGTTACGGGAGATGGGTGTGGGTTAGGTGACGAAGGATGACAAGAAGAAGCATGGAGGGTGGGTGGAGTCAGGGGTGGGCAAGGGTGGAGGTAAAGAATGGGGCCCTGGCAGGGTTTGGATTTAGTAGTCAGATCAATGGTTCAGAATCGTTTTTTGGGTCATGGCCTCCTTTAGGAATCTGATATATCATGAAGAAAGAACACACACGCACACAGACACTGACCCACAAATTTTGCTCACAGTTTCAGGGGTTCCTGGAACCTGGAAAGCTTGTTCAAGGGTTGAGATTAAGAATCTCTGATCTGGACTAGTTGATAGGAACTTGCGGGTAAAAATCCTAAAGTCGCATTAAGATTTTGAGAATGTTTGTGTCCTCTAGTGTGCTTTATTTGTTTTCTTCCAGTATTTATTTTGAAAAATTTCAAACCTACCAAAAAGTTGCAATTTCACAGACCCTTTAATTACAATTAATTACACTCACTGTCAACTTTTCCCCCCAATAGCCCCACCTCCCCCTGCGTGCTTATGCTCTCAGGAACTCAAATTTTCCTGGAGACCATATGAGAATAAATTACAGATATTATGATACTTCATTCGTAAGCACTTGGCATATAACTCCTAAAATCAAGGGGTTCTCCTGCATAGCCACAGTGCAATGACCACACCGACAAAATTTAACATCGATGTAACACTATTATGTAATATATGACCTATATTCAAATTCCCTCAATAGTGTCCTTCTGTTTGCTGTATTCTTTCTCCCCCTCCCTGTCTCTTCCCACCTTTTAAAATCCAGAATTGAATCCAGAATCATGTGCTTCACTTAGTCTCGTCTCCTTTAATGGGGTTTGGTTTGGTTTGGTTTCTATAGTGATACTGATTATTTTAAAGAGTCCAGGATGCTGGTTTTGTCAAATGTCCCCCAATTTGGATTTGTCTGCTTGTGTCCTACCGATTAGATTCAGGTTGAAGATTTTGGGCAGAATACCACAAGGGTGATGTAGCTCTTCTCACCACAGCACAACAGAGGGTCAGTTGGTTCCTTACTGATGATAAATATGATCAGTGGTTAGGGAACTTCTAAGTTCCCCTATGTAACCCCCAAGTCATCTTTGGGATAGCATGGTAACCACTGAAGGCCTCTGGCTGTGGCCAGTAACAGATGAGCCAGTGCTGAGCATCCGGTCCTCATGCTGTTTTTACCTTTAAGGTGAAACTTGAAAAGGAAAAAGAGTAGGCCTTGGGAAGGTGGAGGTGTCCCCTAGCCAAGCTTGGAAGGTGAAAGGAACTGAAAGGGGTGTGTGCGTGTGATGGTCTAGGGGAAGCAAAAGTGTTAGGAGAAACGCCCTGTCCGATAATAATAGCATAACACTTAGTAATCTTAACACCAAACACTGTTTTGTTTCGCTGTGGTTTACCTTTTTAATTCTTCACACAGCCCTGTGAAGTAGACGCCATTACTGGCTTTATGCTATAAAATCTGCAGCACAAGGTCACACATTTGTAAGTCCTTGCTCTGAACTACATGAAGGGGGAGGGAGCAAGATCTTATCTAAAAAAACAGAATGAACAAGGATTGGAGTAGGAGCACCAGGGCTGGGAGAGGAGGTTCTATTCTAAAAGACCCAGGGTGGGCAAGCAAAACAAAAGCAAGGCCCAGTAGAAGAAATAAGAGAGTGTTCAGAGCTAGAAGGCAACACCATCACACGGGACAGTTGGGGTGGCCACCCCACCCTCAGCTATCACTAACCCCTAGTCTGTCCCTTCAGGCTGGACTGGCCATTCCCATACTCTCCCTTCTCCCAAACAAAAACAAAAAGGAAAATAAAAAAGGATTTTTACAGAGTCTCAAAGTATCTCCCTACAAATTACTTCTTAGTTACAAAGGGAAAAATAGTAACTTAATAGTGGAGCAACCTGACCCATTCCAGTTTAACGAAATGACCCAAGAGGACATTCAGAGGGTTCTCAGGGAAGGCTCTGGAAAGGGATTTGAGGGGAGCTCGGGAAGACGTAGGGAAAGGCAGGCTCTGGATGAAGAGAGAATGGGAGGTCCTGGGGTTGAGGGGGTCTGTGGGAGACAGGGCAGGGTCCAGAGTGGAAGGAAGAGGAAGGAGAAATCTGCAAGTGGGGGAGTTTCTGAATCATGAGCGAGACATAGGGAGGGATTTGATGAGACCAGCTGGGTGACAGGCGGGTCAGAACAGGGTGGGGATGGGAGGTCTTGCGGATATGAACCTGGGTGACCAGAAGGACAGGGTGGGAGTGGGCGTCTCCGGGAGGTCCTGAGAGGGCTGCGACTCGAGGGGGATGGCTCCAGGGACGCGGTCTGCGGGTGGGGGGTCTCCGGGGCGAGCGGCGGGTCGGACCCAGTAGGCAACGCTGGCTGGGGCTGGGACTGGGGCTGGGACTGGGGCTGGGACTGGGGCTGGGGCTCCGCTGGGGCTCTGGGGGCCGGGGCGGGCCGGGGGCGGGGCCGGCGCCACCCTGCGGGTCCCCCCGCGCTGCAGGGGGCGCTGTGAGCCCGGGCGGCCCGGGGCTGGGCGGCGGCCGCTCCTAGTGAGCGCGGCCCCTTTTCCGGGTTTCCTCCGCCTCCTCCTCCTCCTCCTCCTTCTTCTCTGCCGCCGCAGCCGCCGCTGCCCCTTTCCCGGCCGGTGGCTGCCGCTGCCGGTGCCACCGCTGTCGCCTCCTGGGGCCGCGAGCCGAGCAGAGGCCGCCGCGGAGCGCGAGCGCCGCCCGCCCCGCCGCCCCGCCGGCAGCTCCAGGGCCGGGCCGGCTCCGCCGGCGCCCCCCGCGCCCCCTGCCCGCCCGCCCGCCCCCGCGGGCCCGGCCTGGCGCGGCCGCCGGCCGCCGCGCTCCTCCTCCTCCTCCTCCTCCGGCGCCCCGCGGCCCGCCGCCCCTTGCGCCCGCCGCCCCGCGCCCCCCGCCGCGCCGCCGCCCTCTGCGCCCCGCGGCGCCCCCCGGTCCCGCCCGCCATGCCCGGCCCGGCCGCGGGCAGTAGGGCCCGGGTCTACGCCGAGGTGAACAGCCTGAGGAGCCGCGAGTACTGGGACTACGAAGCTCACGTCCCGAGCTGGGGGTAAAGCCGCCGCCCCCCCCCGCCCCCCAGCGCAAACCGCACTCGAACCTGGGGGATCCGCCTCTCCGCCGGCTCCTCGGTGGGCCGGCGCCGCCTCGGGTCTGGGGTGGGAGGCACAGGCCCCCCTCTCGCACATGTCCTCTTCCTCTTCCCTGCCCACCTCCCCACCCCTGTATCCCGGCTTTGCACACCGCTCGTCCCCAGAGAATGCTGCTGCTGCTGTTTTTTTTTTTTTTTTTGCTTTGTGGGGGTGCGGGGGTCGAGGAGAAGTGTAGGGTCCAGGGAGCAGACCCTGGAAGTGAGGGAGCCGTTCTTCCTCCTCCTCACACTTTTGGGTTTCTATTGGGGTGGGAAGTCAACAGCTGTCCCCTTGAGCTATTAAAATTCGCTGCCTTTTTAGTTTTCTGAAATGAGGCTGGGTGGGAGGAAAATTTTTAAAGACGTCCAGATTCACTGTCTGCCTTAAGGATGTGGAATAGGCAGGTGCTGGTGGAGCCACGGAAAGAGCGGGCACTCTCTGGGCCTCCAGGTGGATGCTTTACTTGACCCCCTAGATTGGCTCAGTGCTGTCTTCCTGCTCCCATCTCCTCCTTGGGAGGGAGGGTCAGTTAGGTTGGGAGCTCTGCAGAATGAAGGGAGCCAGGTTTATGCCGTGGCTTTCATTTAGGGAATGAACTGTGGCATGATATATGGACACTTCCAAATGTTTGATTAGTGGAAACATTTAGACTGGGTGTACAGTGGGCATAGGGTTAGTTAATCCCAAATCCTGGCATTTATTTGTATCTCTTGCCTTCCACAGTAATCAAGATGATTACCAACTTGTTCGAAAACTTGGTCGTGGGAAGTATAGTGAAGTATTTGAGGCCATCAACATCACCAACAATGAAAGAGTGGTTGTAAAAATTCTCAAGGTGAGTGTCTTACGAGTGGCATTGCAAATATTTTTTTTTCCATAGGTCAAAAGGACATAAGCTGCTCTTGCCACCTTCTAGAATGAGCAGTGCAAACTATTTTATGTATCTTTTGTCGGATGTCACTCCTTTCCTCCTCCCACCCCATTTCCCTGTGAACTTTTGAGAAAATATGCAGACTAATCTCAAATCTGAGCATGTTAGCTCAGGAACATCCTTGTTCTGAAGTATAAATTAGGGATTCCCAAAACTAATTCCAAAATGGTTCCATTTGTCCCAAAATAAATAGGTATTCAAAGGAAAGAAAGTCTTTTAATGGGAGATTTCCATCAATCCAAAGGCTCTGTGATTTTTGTGTTTGTTACTTTTGGTTCTGAGTTATTCCAGAAAAAAAAGTTGTTAAAAACTAGAGTGGCTTCAGAGATAACTTTGAAGTCCAAATAAAAGGAGACTCCTTCAGTGAATTATCACTTATTTCTTCTTCTTTGGTAATAAAGTTTCAGGTGGAATGGATAGTTAGCCATTAGTTCGGGGGTGGGGGGAATCTTATTAGGAAGCCAGTTAGCCCTTGTTTATTATCAGCTAGTAAAAGTAAAATTTGGAGCAACAGAAGACTGCAGTTCTAATCACTAAAATGAGAATTGGAACAAAAACTGTCCTAATGTCCGGTTTAGCAGTTTGGTGACATGTCTTTTGTTATCTCTCAGATTAAGCATGATCTTAGTAAGCATCAAGAAATAGGTAAATTTTCCTTCAGGTAACTGATTGTGAGGTTTGATAATGTTTTATAGGGTATACTAAAAAGTAATAGTTAGACTCTGATGGGTACTCATTTTTGCCAGATTATTTAATGTATGTACATGTCATTTAGTGAAAGATCAAGAAGACCGAAGGGTACTCTTACATGTACTTGATTTCCATTGTGATGCCTTTTGAGAGGTTCTGTGGAGTAAGAACATGGGATTGAAAAGTTGCTCTTGTGTGTTGGGGCAGCTGTATAATATGAGGGGTCAAGTTTATGTACTCTGTCAATCTCTAGGGCCATCACTAAGCCCATCCACTTCTAGTGATAAAGGAGCAGTACAGAGCCATAATTGAAGTTACCTGTGCTGTCAGAAACATTGGGGATGAAAAGTGGGCAAATGATAGTTTAATATATGGAGTTTGACTCCCCTCTTCCCCGAGTATGAGTTATAAGGTATATATATGTATATGTATTTTTGTGTGTGTGCACACATATGTGCATGCATGTTTAAAACAAAAATATTTAAATGTTTCCTTTAGTCACATTGTCCAAGGAAGCCATGATTCTTTTATGTATATAAGCATAAATGTTTTTAGTATAAGCTGCTTCCAATCATGAGCAAACATAAAGTTAGGACACAATCCACATCCCACTGCTGTACGTTCAGAAGAATGAATAAAGCAATTCTAGAAAAATGCATAAACTTTTGTGCAATGGCAACATTTTAAATGTAAGTGTGCAGTTTCCTGTGGACTTTGTTGAAAAGAATAGCATTCAGGCACATGTTTAAATGCCAGTGTGTTCATTTAGGAAAGCATCACATTGCTCTTCAGTTATCCTTGTAAGAAACTGCCCTGACATCATTACATTGAAATGACCCTTGACTAGAACTCTTCTTGCCTATTTCTTCATGTCTCTTACTGCTCATTTCAACATTGAATTGTAGGATCTTTTTCTTTCTCTTTATCAGTGCTAGGGATTGAAATCAAGGCCTTCCATATGCTGGGCAAATACTCTACCACTGAACTACATTCATAGTGGCCCCTACCCCCCGCTTTTTAAAATATTTATTTTTTAGTTGTAGTTGGACACAATATCTTATTTTACTTATTTACTTTTATGTGGTATTGAGGATTGAACCCAGGGTCTCACCTGTGTTAGGGGAGTGTTCTACCTCAGAGCCACAACCCCAGACCCCCTTTTTTAGAATTTTGAGACAGGGTCTCAAAAAAAAAAGTTGCTGAGGCTGATTTCAAACCTGTGATCCTCCTACCTCAGCCTCCTGAGCTGCTGGCATTATCAACTTGTGCCACCGTGCCTGGCTTTTTTTTTTTTTTTTTTTTTTTTTGAGACAAGGTCTCACTAAGTTGCCCAAACTGGCCTTGAATTTGCAATGTCCTGCCTCCTGAGTAGCTGATATTACAGGTGTATGCCACTGTACTCAGCAGATCTTATAAGTTCCACTGTCCTAAAATGAGTCTTAGAAGTTGCCTTTGATGATATGGTTAGTGAAATGTTTTTTGTTTCTTTCCTTGATACGACCTGAATCACCATGTTTCCACTGGTGAAAACTAGACTTCTTTATGTTTTTCAAAGCCCTGTGGCATTTCTATCCAGGTTCTATTCCTATTTGAAGGATAGGGTAAGAAACCACTACTGGTATTATTGTGGTTTTGTTATTAAAATAGGTTCAAAGTAGTATTATATTTTGGGTACTGGTACTGGGAATTGAACCCAGTGTGCTTTATCACTGTGCTACATCTCCAGCCCTTTTTATTTTATTTTTCATTTTTGAGGGGATGCTGGGAATTGAACTCAGGGACACTCAACCACTGAGCCACTTCCCCAGCCCTTTTTTGTATTTTATTTAGAGACAGGGTCTCAGCGCCTCACCATTATTGAGGCTGGCTTTGAACTTGGGGGATCCTCCTGCTTCAGCCTCCCGAGCCGCTGGGATTACAAGTGTGCGCCACCAAGCCAAACATCCTTTTTATTTTTTATTTTGAGATAGGGTCTCATTTAAATTTCTTAGGGCCTCACTAAGCTGGCCTCAGACTTGTGATCCTTCTACCTCAGCCTCCTGCATTCATGTACCACTGCACTTGACTAAAAGAACATGGTCTTTATCTGAGGTTATATTCCCTTACTCAAATAAGTTCAAGTTATGACTAATATCTACCATTGTGGTGTTTGGTTATAGGAAATTAAGTCCTTAGCAGAGTATCAGCTCCTCAGTTTGGAATATAGAAAAGGCTCCCACTTCATATACCCTGGTTGTTTTTCAGCTGCAGAAGGAACTTAGTGTATTAAAGTTCATGGAGTAACCAAGACAAAGGGTACATTCCTTCAAGGACAGGATGTCTTTTTCAGTAAAGACCATTTTATAACAGTCTTTCCATTTATGAGAATGATTGGATTCTGAGTGATCACCGAGAAATTTTATTTCATTTAATTTACATCTGAGATTTCTAAGTATTTTATTGATCAAAATGTATTCGAACTATTAAGAGATTTTGTGAATTTAGGAACTGGTGAGGAAACTTTTACAGGCTATCCTTAAGTGGTATATTCACAGGCTAAAATCTTAAAACTTCCTAATCAGTAAAAAGGTTATATATTTTTCTGACAAGAGTTTGTTTTAGGAATGGTAAGAATCTATAGAGCAGAGCAGAAAGCTACTTCAGTGTCAAAAGTTTCATATTTTAATTCTGAAAAATCTATTCCTCACTTCCTCTGTAATACCACTTAGAAAGCTATACACAGGCTGTGTGCGATGGCGCACGCCTGTGATCCCAGGGCTTTGGAGGCTGAGACAGGAGGGTTGCGAGTTCAAATCCAGCCTCAGCAATGGCAAGGCATTAAGCAACTCATGAGACCCTGTCTCTAAGTAAAATACAAAATAGGGGGCTGGGAATGTGGCTCAGTGGTCTAGTGCCCCGAGTTAATTCCCTGGCACAAAAAAAAAAAAAAAAAAAAAAGCTATCCACAGAAATGAAAACATTTAACCATTTTAGATAAATTTTAGCATTTTGTGGGTACTACCTGTATGTATGGATTTTCTCGCTTCTTGGGGTCTTTGGGATCTTTAAAATTAAAATGCTATTTGGTGAATAATAGTCAAGAACAACACCATTGTATAGCTTTTTGAGCCAGTGCTACAAGGACATGGAAATTCCCATATAATGCTTCCTCTTAATAGTATTATTTTATAACAGCTGGGCTATCCGTTTTTTTCCACAGAAATAAATTCTTAAAGTTAAAACAGAGAATGGTGGGATTAAAATGTTTTTTAAACATATTTGCTGTATTTACAAATTCTTAAAAATTTTGTGTTGTCAGGAGGTAGCATTGATACAGATCCTTGGTAACTTTATGGCCCTGGCAGTCTTTATGTTATATCCAAAGGATGTTTTTTACATACTGATATATTGCTTCCTTCTTTATTTCTGCTTTTTTTCAGAGGTAGGGTTTTTACCCTATTTTGGGGTATGTGTACATGTATCTTCCTAAAGCAACACATTAGTGGTATTTACATTTTTTGTGAATTCTAGTTTTCACAAATGTCTCATGGTATCAAGAGTTAAAACAGTATTATTAAAATATAGTAACATTAAAAATTGTGTGTGGACTAGTCAGTGCTGTTTCTAACATTGGGGTTAAAATGGGTTTCAGATGGAAAGTGTAGTTATCCTTTGTCAAACAGAATTACAGGGTATAGGATCTTATAAGCCATTAGAACCCTAGTCTGTCTTTTATAGATAAACTAGGACCTAAAGAAAGGATGTGATGTGATCAAAGTTGCATATTAGTGGGTAGAGGTACTAGGTGTAGAACTCTGCATACCTGTCATTTAGTCTTGGTAGATCTGAGGAATACATAACATTTGCTGAATATTTGATTTCTTGATGAATTGAAGTGTACTGGAAGGATTGGAGAATACTCACTAAAATCAAATGAAATTATCTCTAATTAATTTTTGGAGTTATTCTTCTAAGTATTTGACTTTGATGGGTTGCTAGTTGAAGTGACAAATAGATGAAAACCCAGAAAGTTGTAGGCAGAGGGTCTCTATGATTAGCATCCCCAGCAACAAGTTTAATATGTAAGGGAAATACTATTTTACTTTCTTCATTTGAAGCCTCAGTGAGCATTATTTTTATGCTTTTTAACCCATTCAGTTTCTCCATGTCTCATTATCACTTGTCAAATTTTGGGGGGTTACAGTTTTATCCTTTTAATATATTAGAGCTTATTTGAAAGTGAATACGTGTGAAAAGAAAATCTTTTTTGGGGGTGGGGGGAATACCAAGGATTGAACTCGGGCACTTAACCACTGAGTCATATCCCCAGCCCTATTTTGTATTTTAGAGACTGGCATCTCCCTGAGTTGCTTAGCACCGTGCTGTTGCTGAGGCTGGCTTTGAACTTGTAATCCTCCTATCTCAAGCCTCCTGAGCCACCGGATTTACAGGCTGCCACACCCAGCAAAAGAATATCTTGATAGAGAGTATTCATTCCTATGTGTGGAGCAGGCCTCTAGATAATTCTTGGAGCCTAATTTTAGGATCTGCCATCTCATAATCTGGGTGGTATAGTATAAGACATGTTATACAAGGAAGGTAGAAGACTTGGATTCTAGAACTAGTTTCTTCATACCCTTTGGCTGTTTTCTCATCTGTAAGAAAGGCAAATCATGAAATATAGATAAATGTGTAGGTAGATGATAGTGTTTTAATAATCCACAAAATATTTTTCTTTCCTGAGAGAATCTGGCCCAGGAAGTTGATTGCCCAAACTCAGATGTCATCTCAAATACTCAGAAACTCTGATGTTGAACAATTTAAATTCTTTGTGCCTCAGTGTCCTTTGAAAAAACTATGTTAAATAGTACTCTTGCCAGAGGTTTGGATTTGCTGAAGACAGTGACGCATTGAGGGCAGTATAGTATGGTTTGTAATAACAGCATTACAGTTGGACCAAGTGTACGGTTTAAGAGGCAGAAACGATAGTAGAAAGGGTTGTAACATTCACTTGATGAGATTAAGCTACCTTCCCCCCACCTCTAATTTTTTAATTGGGGTAACATGCATATAGAATGTGCCATTTTACCCATTTTAAGTCAGAATGCATTCATAATGTTGTGTAACCATTACCATCACCCGTCTGTGTAACTTTTCATCTTATAAAATTAAAATTGCTCATTCAACAGTAACTGTCCAGTCCTCCCTCTTCTCAGTTACTGCAATGACCATTCTACTTTTGGTCTCTATGATATTGAGTGTCCTGAGTACTTCATGTAAGTAGAATCATTAAGGGTCTTTTTGTGGCTGACTTATTTCACTTAGCGTGATTTCCCCCAAGTTCATCCATGTTGTAGCACATGTCAGAAGGTCTTTCCTTTTTAAGCCTGAATAATATCCCATTGTATGTATATGTCACGTTTATCTGTTTGACCGTCAACAGGCACTTGGGCTACTTCCACATTTTAGCTATTTTGAATAACACTGCTTTGAACATGGGTGTATGAGTACCGCTTTTGGAATTGCTGGATCAGAAGGTAATTCTATTTTTAATTTTTTGAGGAATTTTCCGCGGTGGCTATTCCTTCCCAATAGCAGTGTACAGAGGCTCCTCTTCTCCACAGGCTTACCAACACTTGTTACTTTCTGGTTTTCATAATAGCCATCCTAATGGTGTGAGATGGTATCTCATTGTCATTTTGATTTTATGCCTTTCCTTTTTAAATTAACAAGAAATATTTTTTAATCCTAAAAATAAATAGTAACCCTCAAGCAATTGATAATGTAATGATGATGATGACACTTGAAAAAATAGTGAAGAAATTGCTGTGAATAAATACTATTGCTCGAATGATATTTATATTTAGGTCAAGTGCAGTGGGTTTCAGAGATGCTACCAAGATAATAAAACAAGTGCCATCATCCAGGCTGAACTTTGTTCCTTACTTCATCCTTCTTCATTCTTAGCAACCATTATCAATGGTAATTGTTTGATGCAGGTGATAAACTTAATATCTAGTAGGGTCTTCTTTGGTTTGATCTAGAATAAGTAACCCAGTTTTGGAAGTTATAGGTTATTTTTCCTGTCTTGAATTTATCAATCCAAGAAATAAGTTTAAGTGGGATTTTGCCTGTTAATATTTGGAATTTATTGAGGTCACAATTCTTATACCTTTCAATTGTAAGTTTGCAAGTTAATTTGTAATTAAATGCTAGTAATTGAAATCTTTCTCAAATTTGCCTTTAAGAGAAAAAGAAAAGCCCGTTGTGGTGGCGCATGCCTATGATTCCAGCAACTCCTCAAGAGACTGAGGCAAGAGGATTACAAGTTCCGAACCAGCCTCAGCAACTTAAACCCTGTCTCAAAATAAAATATGAAAAAGAGCTGGGGGTGTGACTCAGTGGTTAAGTGCAAAAAAAAAGAAAGAAAGAAAAAGAGCCAGGAGCAGTGGTGCATGCCTGTAATCCCAGCTACTCAGGAAGCTGCAGCAGAGGATCACAAGTTCAGAGTCAGCCTCAGCAACTTAACAAGGCCCTAGCAACTTAGTGAGAACTTGTCTCAAAATTTTAAAAAAGGCTGAGGATGTGGCTCATTGGTTAAATGTTCACTCTCTTGTACCAAAAAAAAAAAAAAAAAAAGAAGAAGAAGAAAAGGGAAAAAAGAACTAGGTAAATAAACGGGGCAGATTATGGATTTTGCCAACTCTTATCTTTCTAAGCAGACTGGCACTAAATTTATATTTTGTTTCAACGTTTTTGGATATCAGAAAGGAAAAAGTTCTCCCAAATAGCAAGAGCTGATCATCACATTGGTAGAAACCTTCTGGAAGACTCCTTCCTTCTTTCCTTTCTCTTTTTCCTCTTCTTCCTTCCCTCCTTTTTTCATTTTCAGAGCGCATGCACAGAAAATTTTAAATGTTTCTTTCCCTTTAAATTTCCTATAAATGCCAAAATTTATTTATTTCTGAAAACTTGATTTGCTACTTTAATTTCTTTTTTAACTTTTAAAAAATATTTTTATTTATTTTTATGTGGTGCTGAGGATTGAACCCAGTGCCTCACATGTGCGAGGCAAGCACTCTACCACTGAGCCATAGCCCCAGCCCTTCTCTTTTTAACTTTTTGCTGCTTTAATGGACTTCGAGATTTTTTTTTCGGGGGGTGGGGTGGTTTTGTTTGTTTGTTTATTTTATAGTACCAGGGATTGAACCCAGGAATGCTTAACCACTGAACCACATCTCTAGCCCTTATTTATTTGTTTGTTTGTTTGTTTGTTTTGAGACAGGGCCTTGCTAAGTTGAGGCTGGCTTTGAACTTGATCCTCCTGCCTTAGCATTTTCTGTGCATGGGATTATAGGCATGCGCCAGTACATCCATCTGGATTTTGGGTTTAATAAAAAAAAAAAAAATAGAGGGATTTGGAAAATAGCTAAGCTAATTCAGTTTGAATATTTTCAACAGGTATTCTCTGAACTGAAGTAAATGAACCCTAAATGAGAGACTTTTTGTGTAGCATACAAGATGAAATCATGAGATCTTTGTGGAAATCATGTGGTTTCTGCATTTTGTGTAACTGGTAGTGAATGGGTGTGAACTCTAGATAGGAGAGTCAAAGCATCTTTATTTCTGTGAAGCTTAAATTTATCTTTTTGGGGAGATGTTAATGACCCTCTCATAAATTCTGACTTTTTCTCTGTGATTCCATTTGTAGAATTAAAATGGTCTCTTTCACTCCATCTGACTTTCTCAGGTTTGGAAATAAACTGAGGCTAAAGAGAGCTGTCTGGAGCTTGTTCTTGATGGGTTGGAGGGAATGTCCTGGGCTGCAGGTCACTTTCCTTTTTGTAACTCTTTGATCTTTTGTCAGCATTTGAGGACTCTTAACTGCTGTACTCAATTATGCCACTTTAGAATTGCCCTGCTATTCTCAATCTCTAATTTGGATAGTTTTTGGACAAGGGACATTTGGCAACAAAATATGCTTCAGTTGCTCTGAGTTGCCTTTAGATATGTTGAAGGATAGCTTGATCTTAACCTGGTTGTCCAGGAACTGTGCACCTGCCTGACCTGTTGCTGAGTAACAGGAGAGAGTGGAGGGCTTTATGTGGGCAGCATCATAAAGATAACTTATTTAGTGAATTACCCTGTAAGGAGTTAAGGATGCTCTTAGTAGAAGAAGAGGTTGCTTATTGTAAACAGGCTTCTGGCTGTGGGTCTTTTTCCCCCCTAGAGTTGTGGATGACAACTCTAGAATTTTCTCACATTGAAAGTTATTTAATACAATGGTAGCATTGACTGATTTTATACATACATGATAGCCAACCTTTATTTTTCCTTTAATTTCGTGACATAATTTTAGACTTTTAGAAAAGTTGCAAGTATTTCCATATACCTTTCACTTAGTTCCTCAAATGTTAATGCTTTATCCTTCTTTGTTTTCATATAAACACCATGTATTTGCATGTGTATGTACATACAGACACATATTTAGTTTTTCTGAAGTGCTTGAGAGTAAATTATAGCCATCCTAACTACTTCGGCATGTGTTTCCTTAAAGACAAAGACAATTTCTTACCCATGTTTCCATGCTCAGAAATCAGAAGTTAACATTAATTCAGTGCTTATAGCTAATCTATAGCCTTCGTTCACATTTGCAGTTGTGTCTATAATGTTCTTTATAACAAAGAAAATCTCAGATCATGTGTTACATTCAGTTGTCATATCTTTCATATCTGGAAGCTGTTGCTCAGTCCATATCATGACATTGGCATTTTTGAAGCTTATAGGTTAGTTGTTATGTAATATGTCCTTCCCTGGCTGGCTTTGTTTTTGTTTTAAATCAAATTGTGTAGTACTTCATTTTCTGAAAACAATGAAGTTCATAATTATGAAAAGGAGACTAAGGAGTAAAGTTCCTAAGTGGAGATGGGGCCAGGGACACAGCAGCCAGACCTGCTGTACTGGGAACCCTGTCAAAGTAGACAGTGACATTGTCTTTCACAGCTGACTTGCAAGGATGCAGCTAGAGTGCAGGTGCTCTGTTTCACAGTCTTCTCCTTTCCTCTTTTAATTGTTGAGAGCTGTGTGTCAGGGACCAACAAAAGGTAATGGTCTTCTCAGCAACATAGCAAGGTCCTGTCTTAAAATAAAAAACTTTAAAAAGGACTGGGGATATGGCTCAATGAACTAACACCCCTGGGTTCAAGTCTGGTTAAAAAAAAAAAAAAAAAAATGATGATCTCTGGTATATGGTTGTGTTCCCTGAACCCCTGCAACAGGCTTTTGAGTTCTTGTTTTAACATTTCATACCAGACCCCACTGGCCTAGTTACCTATGCTATTGTAACAGTGTTTCAGCAATACAAAACTCCTTTTCCCCTTAGGTTTTTTTTTCCCCTCAGCCACACTGGAGAACAAAAACACAGCATGGAATACTGTGGCATACAGAATCAGACCCCCAGATTTGATTCCTGACCCCCCTCTACTGTTAGCTGTGACCTCCACTCTGCTGACTCTACTGCATAGAGGTTTTATGAGGATTATACTTACTACTGCCTAATAATTTGAAAATAATGGTGGTAACAGTGCTTACTATATGCCAATCACTGTTCTAAGTGCCTTGTAAAGCTTACTTGATTGAGATACCCTTATGTTTTCAGAGCTGCTTTTAGTCTTCAAATTCTTTGGCCCATGTAAGACAGGAAATGGTATGTGTAATGAGAGTATTTCTAATTAATGTCTTTGATTTTTCTATCTAGCTGTTTGATAGCTTAGCAGATAGCAGAGGTTTTCAATCACTATTTATCCAATCAGTTTTCTCCTTTGCTGATCCAACATCTTTCTTTAGGAATAGAATCTGTTGGGAAATTTTACGGGCTCTGTGCTGATTTCAGATTCTAGATATTAAGGAAATGGGAGTGGCAACAGGAAATGGGAGCCAGCAGCTGGGAAACAAGTTTGTAACTTGATGTCAGTGAACTGGTCTTCATTCCTGGAAGTCAAAATTACATGTAACTCATTGGAAGAGCACCCCATTTTGTTTCAGTTTTTCCATTTGTACATCCTTGATATGCAACTGTTCAGAGCTTGAATACTTTCCATTTGGCAGTTATCTAGTAAACATTTTATTTTTTGAAGTGTGACATGGGTGTTCAAAAATTTTAAGTGCCTTAGATATAACTACTTAAACATCTTGACACATAGATTTTACAAGTCTGTAAATGATTTAACTTTAAAAGTTCTTGTGGGCAAGCCCATTTTGTCTCAGTTTTTCTCTTCTGATTCAGGCATGCTCTTTTAATACATCCCAGTCCATAAGGTAACATATGAACCATGTGATTGGCTTACATTGTTTTCAGGTTGTATTTATTATATTAACTTCAAAAGGAGTCTTACTTCTGATTACTCTTGTGTATTTAAGCCAGTGAAGAAAAAGAAGATAAAACGTGAGGTTAAGATTTTGGAGAACCTTCGTGGTGGAACAAATATCATTAAGCTGATTGATACTGTAAAGGATCCTGTGGTAAGTGGCTGATGGCTGAGAAGTGTGCTAACGGACCGGAGGTGGGGGGTGATTGTTGAATATACAGAGCCTCAAGGTGCACAGTGTGTTTACTGGTGAATAGTTTTGAACACCAGACAAAAATCGAGATGGCCCAGTGATAAGGTAGCCACCACTATTTTTATAAGAATATAAAAGGATATTCAGAAAAACCCTTGTCCTGTGTTATCATTATTTTGATTTAGCCCACAAATGTTTGCTGTGTAGCTCCCGTGAGCCTCTGCTTTTGTCCTTTTTTTGAAAGCTTATTACTGCCAGTTTGCATTACCTTACCTCTCTTAGTAAGCTTGACATTTGAAAACCTGTATTTACCCAAGGAAATACTGGAGTATCTCTGTGTGGACACCTGGCATGTAGAGCTGAGCAAATCATAGCCCACTAACCCCTTGAGGTCAAGAAGCCTGCTGTATCTCATAACTAGTCTTTAATTTCAGAGTAGATGCTACTAAAAGTTTTACCAATCAAAATAGTTTTGTGAAAATGCTTAATTTTTAGCCATTTTAGATGTGCTGTTTAATTTTGTTTTCTCTCCCTGGGGAGTAACTTAGCCTTAAGTTAGGACACCCACACACTTATATATACACATATACTTTTATACCACTTTTATCCCATTTCTGAACTCTGCCTTCTGTACCTCAAATATTTCCATGACTGTTTTCTGTTTATTTAAGAAGTAGGTCTTTGTTTCTGTCTGCTATAGCGCATGTGGTGTAGTAGCTAATATGTATTGAGTGCTTATTGCAGGCCAGGCACTTTTCAGAGAAATCTATATTGCATCATTTTAAAAAGCCTCAAACAATCCAGAGGGGTATCTGCTGTCATTGTCCACATTGTAGTGATAAAAACAAAAGTCTGCAGGAGTAATTTGCCCAAGGTTACACAGTATTGTTGGGTAAGAAAAGGTTTTTTTCCGGGCTGGGGTTGTGGCTCAAGTAGTAGCATGCTCGCCTGGCATGCGTGAGGCACTGGGTTTGATCCTCAGTACCACATAAAAATAAAATAAAGATATTGTGTCCACCTAAAGCTAAAAAATAAAATAACTCCTCTTAAAAAAAAAAAAAAAGAAAGAAAAGGTTTTTTCCTGTGGACCCTGGAAAGACCAGAAAGGGATGGTTGTATGCCAAAATGTATCTGATTGTCATTCAAAATATAGTCCATCCTGCATGGTGTTGCACGTCTGTAATCCCAGTGACTTGGAAGGCTGAAGCAGAAGAGTCACAGATTTGAGGCCTGCCCAGGCAACTTACACCTGGTCTCAAAAAAAAAAAAAAAAAAAAAAAAAAAAGATTTTTTTTTTTTTTTAAAGGACTGGGGATGTAGCTCAGTAGTTGAACACTTGGCTAGTGTGTGTGAGACCCTGGACTTGATCCCTAGTATCACCAAAAAAATATATATATATATATTTGTACATATACAGCCAGCCTGCTAAGTTCAGACTGATTTAATAAGACTAGCCCAGGGCTGTCTAATGTTTGAAAATGGCCTACATTAAAAATGAGTGTTGCCCATTTTTAAGATATTTTTTAAAAAAGAATACATACATGAAAATATGTGTTTTCAGAAGAATTTTTAAAATGTGAGCCAGTGCCATAACATAGTATACCAGGAGTATCTTTTTTTTTTTTTTTTTTTTTTGGCACCAAGTATTGAACCTAGGGGTGCTTAACTACTGAGCCACATCCCTACCCTTGCCTCGCTGAATTGCTGAGGCTGGCTTTGAACCTGTGATCCTTCTGCCTTAGCCTCCCCAGCTGCTAGGATTGTAGGCATGTGCCATTGCACCCAGCTCACCAGGAGCATCTTCATTTTAAAAAAAAAAATTAACAGAATTCAGTATTACTTAGTATATTTGTAATTTGTTAAAGTGTTTGTTTTACTACTTCATAGAACAAATTGGAGTAGATGAAAAGCATCAGGGAATCCTCATCTCCTAAGTTTGAGAGGATCAAACTTATTCCTGAGTCCATAGAGCATTCTGATGGTCTTGATGAAACCTTTAAAATTTGGGACAGGTGAAAAATCATTTGTTCGAAGCTGCTGCTTGAGCTGTGCATTGTCCTGGCAAAGACCTGCATGCATGCACTGTGCCCTATTTCCTAGGTAACTTTCACCTAGTCCTGAAGCAAATGTTGTCAGCAGTGAAGATTTCCAAGATGGCTTTTTGTCGGTGTTGTTTCTATAACCCAAGCCTCTGCTTTTCTCCCGATTTTGAAACCTTATTACTGCCAATTAGCATTATTTTACTTCTGACATTTTGAAAATCTGTACTTCCATAGGAAGTATTAAACATTTTATACTTATTGCTTTAAAGACTATGGTGCTTTTAAAAATTTGATTAAGTATGATTTTGGGGGGAACATTGTCTTCTAAAGTGAGATATTCTAACTGGGGCAGTAATCTCACGAGGTAACTTATTGATAGTTTCACAGATAGTTACATTTCCTTTTGGGGGCCTTGAAAAGATTTGTAATAGATTCCCAAGACCTATGAAAATTCTGTCAAGTGCATCTTGCTTGCTAAACCTAGATGACATGTGTCACTCCTTTTGTAATTGGCAAATTGAAATATTGCAGAGTGGAAATCTTCATAAAATCATTGACAGATTGGTGAAGGTCAGTGTGGGTTGCTCAAAAAATACCTTCCTTTAAAAAAAAAAAACAACTTTTTATTAAGTAAAATTTTCATTTACAGAAGTAAAGTGAATAACATGACCCTCCTGCACATATCGCCAACCTTGTTTCATCTGTACTCACTTCCCCCATCCCACCATAGCTTTATTTTGAAGCAAATTTCAGACATCATAAAAATTTAAGAAAATATTTTTTAACAGACCATCCTTAATGATTGAGTCCCTTTTCATCTTAAATGAAATTTAGAAATGGACCAGTATGGCAAAAACAAATTACATTCATTACTGTCTGAATACCTAAAAAGCCTTAATATTTTCTCTTACAGTCAAAGACACCAGCTTTGGTATTTGAATATATCAATAATACAGATTTTAAGGTACGTGTACATTTTCTTCCTGATATAGGGTTGTGGGAGGGTAGAGAGCTGGTGATGAGTATAGCTGGAACTCTAGGACACAGAGGTGCCAGGGATGTCCTTGTGAGAGTAGGAATAACAGATTGGATTCTTTTCACAGGAATACAGGGTGCAGAAAGTATTGGATTCTTGCATTTGGTGAAATTATCACCCTTTGTCTGGCTTACTCTGAGAGTAACTGCCCATCTGGGTCTAACCTAATGCTTCCTGTTTTAGACAATAGTTTTATGTGGATGTTAACTTTGATTTTCCTAAGAAATCTTACATTGCTGATGGGAGGGATAAAGTGATTTAGGGCCCTTGGGGGGAAAGGCGGTATATTGAATTGGAGATGTGAAATGATGACTGTGTGTTCATATACACCAAGCAAGCAAATCGTACTGAAACCTAGTTATTAGGAGTCACTGCTTTAGAGGAGCCCTGTCATGGGATATTTATATTTTCTTATAATGTGTATTGATTTAGATTTTGAAATGTTCTTTTAAGAGCATGGTTTTGAACTTTTTTGATGAATTTCTTCTTATTATTGTTCAAAAACAAATTTTTTTTTTTTTTTTTTTTTTTTTTTTTTTTTTTGGTGTGTGTGTGAGAGAGAGAGAGTGTGTGTGAGATAGATGCTAGGGATTGAACCCAGGTCCTTATGCATTTGAGGCAAGCACTGGACCAACTGAGCTATATCCCCAGCCCCCAAAACAAACTTTTAACTTCTGATAAGACTTTGGGGTTAGACATACTGGTAGAAACCCATTTTTAGTGCATAATTTGAAAATATAAATAACAAAATATTGGTGTTGATTTTCAGCAGGATATAAAGGACTTTAGGTGATCATAACTCTGGCACTGAATCAGAGACATGATTTTTTTGCTATAGAAGCTGAAGACAACCAAATCCACCAGTAAAGGTCCTACTATTGGGAGTGGTGCTTTGAGTGAAAATATAAGGAACTTAATCCTCCGTTTAATTTTTCTTAGGTAATTATTCTAAAGTAAAGTTAGTGGAAAATAAGCAAAAGAAAGAAGAAAAATTTTCAGTTTTAAAGTAATAAGTAGCAAGTTTTATATACCACATAGCATTTTCCATGGGTAACTGATATTCCTGTTAATGTGAGTCACTACAGATAAAATCTTCAATGAACTCTAAAAAGTGGGATGTAAGCTGGGTATTGTAATGCACCACACCTGTATTCCCAGCTACTCAGGAGACTTAGAAGAAGAATCCCTAGTTTGAGGCCAACTGGACAACATAGTGAGACCCTGTCACCAAAAAAAAAAAAAAAAAAAGGCCAGGGAGGGATTGTGAATCTCTTCCATCCCGTAGCAGAGGATTTAGCTGGTAGAGTACTGTGCCATGTAGCCAATCCTGTGAATCACCCAGGTCTGTCAAGATGTACATGAGTGGGAATGTGTATTCCTGTCCTAGAGTGCCAGACAGACTTTGATAAAACCATTTTCCTAATGCTGAAATTTAAAAACTGCTCACAATGCAGCATCATAGTGTAGATCCCTTCAATTAAAATACCTGTGCTTTATAAATGAGTTTTTACCAGCTGTCTGGTCACATGTGTAAAATTTCACAGCAGCATTTTGTGTTTCTTAAAAGTGACATCTGTCTTCCTGGTTGATGTTAAAAACATGGAGATCAGTTAGCAGGAATTCTCATTCCCTGGGGAATTGTATTACTCTGGGTGGGACTTGAAGCCTGGGGTGTTTTGAAGAAGACACACATTCTCCTTCTTTAAAAGGTCATTGGGATCAGTGTTTTTTGATGCATACATCTCTGAATATATCTGTAATTTATCCTTTTGATTTGTAAAGAATTCTAGATTGAAATTCAGAATTTCCTCCGTTTTGAAAAGATTGTTCCAGTATTACCAGTAAAGCCATTCCAGTTGTATCTGACATGATTTTTTTTTTCCCTTGAAGATTTTAGGATTTTCTCTTCATTCCCAGTCTTCTGAAATTTCACAATGATATGCCTTCCTGTGGGTTCCTTTTATCTTTTGTTCTGGATGCTTGCTGGGTTTTTTCTAAAAATTCATGTTCTTCATTCTGGGAAAATATTTTTAATGTTCTTTGATTTTTCTCCCCTTTCTTCTTTGTTCTCACTTTCTAAAACTCATTCAAATGTTAGACTTCATATCTTAGAAGTCCATTTCTTTTATGTTTTATGTAATAGCTTTATTCATACCTTTTCTCTATTTTTCTTCCAATTGCTTTGTGATTATTATTTGTCTCTATGATAATTGTTTGAAATATTATGGTTCATATTTTGGAGTAATGCTCTGAAAAGCAGTCGCTTCTATCTCAAGGACACAGCTTAGCCCTGTATCTGCTGGCATTTTAGTCTCAAGTTGATGAGAGCTATGGGGGGTGTTAAGAGTCTTACACTTAATTCCTCGTTTCCAGTGTGGTCTTTAAACCCGTTTTCTGTTTTCAACTCACTCTGTTTACTCTCTTTCATCCTGAGCCTTTCTGTAGTTCTTCAGTTTGTAGTTTTATATTCTGGGCCTAATTCACTATTGGCAGAATTTTTACCTTTTTTTTTGGTCTGTAGAATTAGCTGGACATTTCTAGCTTTGGAGTGTTGTCTCTTCCTCCCTGAGTTCTTGAGAATTCTCTCTCCTTTTACTGTTATTTCCCCCGCTCCTTAGATTGTTATTTTAGAGGAGCTTCAGAAAGAAGCAGAGGTGTTTGATCTGTCATGTTTAACTGGAGGTCCCCTTGAATGTTCAAGTCATGATATTTTAGTTCACTTACAAGATTATTAAATATCAGGTAGTAGGTGTGTATTTTGGAAGAGCAAAATAATGGCAGGAGAGTTACTTCTTTTCCCCAGATAGTATGATAGGCATAGTCTGTTGGTTTAATGTCCTAATGTCCTTCAGGCTTATGTGTCTATCTTACTAGGAAAGTCTGTTTCTACTTTTTTTGTTGTTTGTTTTAACATAAAGGATATTGATAATTGCTTTTAAGGTGTCACCCAGAGAGTTTGTCACTGGCATAAGAACAGGATAAATCAACAGTGGTGGCAGCTGGGGATGCAGCTCAGTGGTAGAGTGTTTGCCTAGCATGTATATATAAGGTCCTGGGTTCAGTCCCCAGCGTGTAGTGGGCGGGATACTACAGCTGCAGCCCATTCTTTTTAGTACTTTTTATTGGCACAATTAATAATTAATTTCCTTTTATTGTTAGAGTCCTCTGATTTTGTATCATGGTTATACTAACTTACAAATTGAGTGGCATTTTCTTGTTTTAATCTCTGAAAGTACATATAAGAGAGGTAAATCCAGGTAGGTGTCTGTTAGAGGTGGGAGGAAAACTTTGGACTGTACATTCCTTTTAAAAATATACTATAGGGGGCTGGGATTGTGGCTCAGAGGTAGAGCATTCGCCTAGCATGCGTGAGGCACTGGGTTCAATCCTCAGCACCACATAAATATAAAGACATTGTTCCCACCTATGACTCTTCACAGTCTGTTTGGATAATATTTCTAAACTTATTCACTTTAAACTTTATTGTCATGAAGTTATTGATAAAATTCTCTTTAAGACTTAAAAACTCTATCTGTAGTTAGGCTTTCCTTTAAATTTTAAACATTATCCATGCCTTTGTTCCCTTTTTAAAAATTTTTTAGGTAAACCCTGCTAGATCTAGATCTCCTACCCTTTCAAAGAACCAGCTTTTGGATTTATTGTTCACCTGTTATTCTTGTTATTTTTTGTATTTCATTCTCTTTCTTCTCCTGTCTTAATTGTTTTTCTTCCTTCAATTTTCTTGGGCCTCCACTGGTTTTTCCCTGACTACTTGAGTTGGAGTCAGCTCATTTGATTTGTTTCAACTTTCCTTGATTCATAATACATGTGCTTAAGTTTATATAACCTCAAGCACCATTTTAGTTGTATTCCATGGTTGTTGAACTCTATTTCTAGATAGTTGTTCAAATTATAAATGCAAATTCCAAACTTGAGGATTTGGATTTTACCTTCTAGACTTTTTCCATTAGAAATTTTATTTTGCCATATTTGCAGTTATTTTTCTTCCTCCCCTTTCTATCTCTTTGTCTTTTTGCTGATTCATCTTGAAGCTTCAGATGAAAAAGTATCATCATGATATTCCTCCACTCCTGAAGATGTCAGCACTGGCATCAGGTCATTCTCCTGCATAACCACAATGCCATTCATATACCCAAGAAATTTAATATTTATGATAATGCCATCTAGTATAAAATCCATATTCAAAATTTCACCATAATTATCCCAGTAATATCCTTTCTTCCTATATGCTTGTGAGTTTGTAGGGCAGAATCCAACTGTTTTTTTTTTTTTAGAAAATTATTATTTTATTGTTGATTCCTAATTTGATGGCACTGTGTCTAGAGAACATGATCTATACAGGTGAACATCCTTAATCTAAAATACTCCACAGTTCAGAACTTTTATAAGTACTTATGTGATGCCATAGGTGGAAAATTGAAATCACCATGAAATAGAGTTTCATGCACAAGATTATATAAAGTATTGTATAAAATTACATTTTTATACAGTCTCTGTGTGAGGTGTATGTGATACGAATGAATTTCATGGTTAGATTTGAATATCCCCAAGGTGCTTTCTTATACCTACACAAATATTACAAAATCTGAAAACTGAAACATTTCTGGTCCCAAGGATTTCAGATTAAGGGAACTTCAGCCTATATAATGTTGATTATTTGAAATCTATGATCTTTGCTTTGTGACTTTAGTGCATGGTCATTTTTTATGCCATACTTGTTAGTTCAGTTGTTAGCCTTGACTTTTCTCTTATATGTTAAATCGGGAAGAAATGAACTGTAATCATAGGTCATTAACATTGTTTTGTCATTTTCTTGTAAGACTTCAAGAAAATAAGTGATGTTTTCAGTTTATTTATTTGTTCCATTACAGATTTGTTCTAGTTCCCTAAATTTCTAGAAATGTTGGCCTTGGTTTTATTCTACATTTTGGAGGTTACAGGTTAACAACAGCTAAACTGATAACTGTGATGTTAAACACCTCTTTCACTTTCACTTTAAATCTCTCCCCCCCCCCCCATGTGGCCAGCCCTGGAAATTATGGACATAGGGCTATGTGAGGGAATGCCTACACTCTGCTGGCTAAAAGTTCATAAAGCACGAAGGCCTCCCAAATGACAGTTGGGCATGGGCCTTGATCTCCTTAAGACACAGCTGCATCTGAAGAGCTGCCTGTACATGCAGCAGGAATGAGAGAGATCCACTGGTGGCCATCCTATGGTGTCTGTGGCTTGAGACCCAGGAGGCCCTGAGCCAGATGATATGATCAAGTTGCAGCATCTGCCATTTTCTTCCTATCTGCCCCCTCTCCCTCCTTTGTGTGGTGGTATTGGGGATTGAACCCAGAGGCACTCTACCACTGAGCTATATCCCCAGCCCTTTTTATTTTTTGTTTTGAGACAGGGTCTTGCTAAGTTGCTGAGGCTGGCCTTAAATTTGGAATCTTCTTGCTTTGGCCTCCTGAGTTGCTAGGATTACAGGTATACACCACCACACCCAGCCACCTTGAGCCCTTTAGAGCAGTCCTGTAGTGGAACTGATTTCTAGAGAAATATCAGTGTATTTGAGAATTTGCAGCCAAACCAGGACCAGTGAATAGTTTCTTCATTGGTACCGTCATAATCTTTCTGGAAGCATTGGCTGGTTTTTTTGGGGGGGGGTTTTATGTGGTGCTGAGGATTGAACACAGGGCCTCACACTCGATAGGAAAGCACTCTACCACTGAGCCACAACCCCAGTGTTTTGTTTCTGATAAGTCTTTCTATGATTATGTGAGCAAAGCTATATTCCTGCCAATATTTACAGTTTGTTGTTTAATAATATTCTACACATAGCTAGAGAGAAAGTATGGTTCTTTTGGAGTTTCCCTTTTGAATTTGTTATGGACTCTTCTAGGTTTTTTTCTTTTTTTTTCTTTTTCTTTTTTTTTCTTTTTTTTTTTTTTTTTTGTGTGTGTGTGTGTATGTGTGTGTGTGTGTGTGTTAGGGTTTGAACCCAGGGCCTTATGCATGTGAGGCAAGAGCTCTACCAACTGAGCTGTATCTCCAACCTCTTCTATTTCTTGAAAAAGAGCTTCTGTTTTGTTCCATTGATTAGTGATCATTATAAAAACATGTGCAGAGAACCACCATACTTAGTGTGGAGTAGATAAAGTATATGCTATTCTATATGAGGATTAGAAGACGGTTGAGGAGTGTGGAGAAAATGTGTGTGGTACCCAGATATGGAGTGGACCCTCAACATACTGGGAGGGTAGGGAGAGTTCAGAGGTCTTGAATCACCAAACTTGTGACCATCAGCTGCTGCAGTACCCATCTCCCCTCATCATGTGTGTGTGGCATGGTACCCAGGGAGTGCTGGCATGAGGCTCTTGAAGTGAAGCAGGCTCATGTTTACAACAGTGAAAATTTACCTTGAGAACTTTGGGTTACTGCCATTTCTTGGTCACCCAAGTGAAGAATGTTAACCCTGGGGACACTAGTTATGTTACTTTCCTTTGATCACCACAGATTGAGAACAAATGGCCTGGGAGTTCAGAGAAGGGTGAGACCACTGTCATTCTGTAAAAATCGGATGGAATGGGTTTGATGTTGCATGTTAAGAGCAGGGAGAGGGAAGAGTAGAGGTAGCCAGCTCAGGTTGTGTGGTCAAAGACGGGGACTCCTGGGAGATGGAATGGAGATCAGAGCTACAAAAGTTAGAGGAAGCAAGAGTGGACCCTGGAGAGGCCCAAATTTTAGACCCAGGAAGTTAAAAGTTACAGATAATGTTCTGTGTCCTTCCTCCTAGAGCTCCTGAGAAGGAAGGATGAAGTACAGTTGTCCAGTACTTTGTGATATAGTAGGTCTAAGCACTGTTGCATAGCTGATATCTTTTGTATTGAGTAAAATTGATACTGACTAGAATAACTAGAGATATGTCAGTAGTCCAAGGACATTAGTTTTTTATGCTTTATGCCAATTACACAGATGCTTGGTATACATACCACATAATATGAGAGGAAGTCCAAACAAAATAGTTCATATTGGTTTTCTGGAAGTAAAATATTCTAGTTCTTCAAGGCTTAGAGAATTTGATCTTTTCTCTTTCACAGGCTATTTATTGACTTGATGTTCAGTTTAGAACAGTCTCTCTGAGTGATCTTCCTTAACACCCAAGATGGTATCTTAAGCCTGCGCCTGCACATTCCAGCTGTCGGTTGTGGCCGAGTGCTAGCTAAGAAGCCTCCCTTGCAGAACAGAGCAGCAAGAACAAAAAACCTGAGATATGGTTGTTATGGAGCTGAAGCTCTCCTGAGTAAAAATAGTGGCTTATTTGTGTCATTTAGCTCCAGTGCAGTTCAGCCCCAACCAGGGTCGGCCATCAGCTCTGGAGCAGCTTCAGGACACTGCCAATGTACTGGTCTATGCCTTTTAATTCCCTGCCATGCCCTGAGCTAGCAGCTGTCTGAGGTTGATGAAGTCATATATTCTCACTAAGCTGGGAGAGTTACCCTTACCTAAAAGGGGAATAAAAGTGGAATTGTGGCCTATTCTCCCCTATATATACTCATGAAATAACTCCTGTATCATTCTACAGACATATGGTCTTATCTTTCCCTTTACATAGATACATTGTGTATGTTGTTCTGTGTTCCTTGGAGAGATTCCCTACACTGCTTGAGTCTTTCTTCTAGTAGAGGAACAAGAGAAGCTTCCTAAAGGCATTTGGTTAATTTTTATGCAAATTGCTGCCTAGATTGATGGGAAAAGAGATTTATTTGGAATTGATTAGATATCAAAGGTAATAGTATAGTTTTTGACAAGAATCTATGATGCTTTTAATGAATCTTGTACTCTCTTAGAAGAGAAATGTTTTTAGAACTTCAATGGGTGGGTCTTTGGATTATCAGTAATAAAAGTTTTCATCTGTTTGTCGTTTGGCCTGTGATAATTTTTGGCACTCCATCTTTTTCTTTTTAATGCCTCACTCCACTCCTTTTTTCTTACCCACAAGACATCAGTTTTTGCTTGTGAAACATTCTTTTCCAGCCTGGAATTGATTTGGGGGGCAGGAATGGATGTTTGTAATCTTTTGCCATCTCTGAATGGAAGAGCAACTCATTGTCCTCAAGTTTCTTTCACAAACAGTTTAATATTAACAACTTTTATGCCACAAACTTCATCAGCTGATGAAGTTCTTCAGAACTCAGTTCTTCAGAGTACACTGTGGTGCTGCAGGGCGGTTGGTTTGATTAATTGCAATAAGAATACGAGGACATAGGCTGGGGTTGTGGCTTAGCGATAGAGTGCTCATCTAGCACATACGAGGCCCTGGGTTCAATCCTCAGCCCCACATATAAATAAATAAAATAAAGGTATTGTGTCCAACTACAACTAAAAAAAAAAAGAATATAAGGACAATTGGACAATGTAGACTTCACAATAAAGTAACTGTGCTTATTAAAATCACAGAGCATAAAATAACCAAAAATCCAAGTTGGCTTAACTGTTTTCCTCCCGTGAAATTTCTTTTTCGTTTTTTTGTTTTGTTTTGTTTTGTTTTTCTGGTCTCTTTTGAAGATTGAAATATTTCTAATGTCATTCCTCATCTTTACCATTTATTCCAAATCGGGTAGTAAAATGTCTGTGGGGTTCCTTAGTATCTTAAGCACTAAGTTTGCAAAGAATGACTGACACTTGGGATGACAAGTCCCAATGAGACTAAACTAACTTTGTTTTCTGAAATCTGTTTCAGCAACTCTACCAGATCCTGACAGACTTTGATATCCGGTTTTATATGTATGAACTACTAAAAGTAAGTAACATTCATAAACAGTGAAGTTTTTCAAGTTCATCTATTAAAGAAGCTTTTGAAAGGACAGAGAGACCTCAAGCAGAATATTTCTTGAGGTTTAACTTTTGTGGCCTCCATCATGGAATCTCACATAGAAATTTCCTTTGGAAGGCTGGGGTAGTAGCTCAGTGGTAGAGCGCTTGCCTAGCATGTGTAAGGCACTGGATTTGAGTCTCAATATCACATACAAACAAACAAATGAAATAAAGATCCATCAACAACTGGGGAAAAAAAAAGAAGGAAGAAATTTTCCATTGGAACTGGGAAAGATGGGCAAGTCAAAGGGTACAAGGGTCATTATACCAAATATTAGAATCTCATAGTTGTTTGTTTTTTTGTTTTTGTCTTTTTGGGTTTTTTGCCCTTGGATTTTCTCTTTGCCACTTAATACTTACTATTTGTTTTCTCTGTATAACAGATAACCCCAGACGTAATGACTTTTAAAAATCATTTATCATTCTTCATAATTTCATGAGTTAGCTATGTGATTTTTTTAGGTCTGGGTCAACTTGACTG
Source organism: Urocitellus parryii (assembly GCF_045843805.1). Classification (NCBI taxonomy): domain Eukaryota; kingdom Metazoa; phylum Chordata; class Mammalia; order Rodentia; family Sciuridae; genus Urocitellus; species Urocitellus parryii. The sequence continues at coordinate 34,198,668 of NC_135545.1, read as the reverse complement.
GGTCAGGATGTTACATCTGGAACCTCAACTCAGGCAATTGGGATAGTTGAGGTCTCATCCTCCAGGAGTTAGTTCAGGTCCACCTAGAGTCCCATGGTAGTCTCTAGGTTAATATAGGGAAAAGTGGTGGGTGGATCTTCTAAGTGACTTACTAATCCCAAACACTTTGAAATTTTGAAGCATAACTGGTTGATGGAGGAGTGATCATTTTTAGTTTGTCAAGGTAAACACTTAAGCTAAGAATTCTAAAATGCTATAAACCAGTGGGTCCTATCTTCTTAGGGTCCTGGATCATTAAGAACCTGATAAAATCTGTGAACCCTCCTGTCAAAGTACATCTATAAATATACAATATTGCCTAAAACTTTAGGGGATATAGATCTCAAGAACCTCTGAAAGAAGATAGAGATGACAAAGGTCATAATTGAAGAAAATTGCCAAGGTGGGGTTTTGATGGGATTGTGAAGAGTGTGAATCAAAGTACTAGTCCTTGGCATGCACCTGTAATCCCAGCAGCTTGGGAAGCTGAGGCAGGAGGATCGAGTATTCAAAGCCAGCCTCAGCAATATCGAGGCACTAAGCAACTCGGTGAGACCCTGCTTCTAAATAAAGTACAAAACAGGGCTGGAGATGTGACTCAGTGGTCGAGTGCTCAAGAGTTCAATCCCGGTTACCAAAAAAAAAAAAAAAGAAGAAATGGATGTTTTCTAACTACTTGCACAGACCACATGACATTAGAGAGAACCACAGTGGTGTATTTGGGGGTTCATTCATGTCTACTGGGTTTCCTTTGTGTAAGTAGAAAGATGAAGGAGGTAGCACTTGATTGACCCCATCTTTCTCATCCTTTCTAGACTAGAATTGAAGCTTTAGTGTGGAAGAGGTTTGTATTGCTACGTCCTATGAACTGTCAGGCTAGCCCTTCCCTGAAGGTCTTCCCAGAAAATTCCATGCACTTTTCCCATGGGAGCTATAGTCCAAATCTCACAGGTGGTTATTATTAAATCCAGTATTGAGATTTTGCAGTTTTTAGCTAGCACCAGCAAAATAACGATTTATAACCTTGCACATTGGTCCTTAGGTCAGGCAAAGGAAGGCACCCCTGTAATATAGGTTTTTATAGGATAGCCAGGCAGATGTCATTCAGTGCTCACCTAAGTCCTGCTTTCTGGAGACTGGAATAGGACATGTTTCTTTCTGCTAATAAAGCATAGATTCCAAGTGAAACTTGAAAAACATCTTTCATGCTTAATGGTCAGAAACTGTACCAGATTTTAAAACTGAAATAATTCCCCAAGGAATTTAAAAGCATGTCAGTAACTCCACAGGGAGTCTGACTGGTGAACTTGGCAAGAAAATTAATTACCTCACTGTATTTGTTCAGCCTTTGCTTTCATCAGGTATCTTTTACATCTAGGTATTGTGGTTCTTATTAGTTTATTTCTGTTGGCACACTAAGCAAAACAACAGAATCAACATTGCTAAATTTTCTCTTTGGGGAAAAATACAGGAGTTGGGTAGAGGTAATATTTAACTTCATTGAAAATATAAAAGAAATTGAGGCTGAGGGCTCCATGTGACTCAGCAGTTCCCTGAGGCTTTGCAACAGAGTCTGATCTGATTCAATTTGAGGGAGTTCAGCCCTCATGACCCTTGATTTCCTAAGGCACTGTCTCAAAGGCACTTTAGAATCTTGCTACAACTATTGTAAAGCAAAGAAAAATATGAAATTGAAATAGAATGCAAGTGAAGTGAATAAGTCTTAAGTGTACAGAATTTTACATTTTACATAAGTAAAATGCAAATGTATGTAGGACCATACTATGCAATATGGTAGCTGCTACTCATAGATAGCTGTTTCAATTAAGTAAAATGAAGAATTCAGTTCCAGGCTAAGGATGTAGCTTGCCTTGCATATACAAGGCTCTGGGTTCGATCCCCAACACCTGGGGGGAAAAAAGATTTCAGTTTGTAGTCATAGTAGTCACATTTCAGGTGCTCATTTCATGTGACCTGTGGTTACTGTATTGTTCAGTGCATACAAAGACATTGTTCCAGAAAGTTCTGTTGGACCAGGGCTGTAGAAATATTATAAACATCCTGGAAGATTCTCTTGTCCACCTTCCTTTTCATATATCCTCCTCTGGAGATATTGTTCTTACCTCTACCATCACAGTTTAATATTATTTGGTTTTGATCTTTTGATCAAATAAAAATCATTATACATTGCACAGCCTTGTGAGTAGGGAAGGCAAAGTCAAGACCAGCTTGTTCTGGAGTGCTGATCCTGGGGTCATTCTCTGGATTATGTATTCTTTAGTACAGTGTCTGTCTTGGTCTGTTCAGAGTTTCCTAATCAGGTTGAGTTTGTCCCCCACAGGGCAGTAGTTGGCAGTATCTGGAACCATTTGTATTGTTAAAACTGGAAGCAGGGCTGGGGTTGTGGCTCAGTGGTACAGCGCTTGCCTTGCACACGTGAGGCCCTGGGTTTGATCCTCAGCACCACATAAAAATAAATAAGTAAATAACAAAAGTTTGGTTTGGTTTGGTTTGGTTTTAATGGAAGCAGAGGTGGATATTGGCATCCAGCAAGTAGAGCCCAGTAATTCTGCTTAACATTCTCTAATACACCAGGTAGCACCCCACAATAAATTACCTGATCCAAAATGTTGTTAACAATGCTGAAGTTGTGAAAAATTCCACATGAAAATTTCCACAAAGAGCACTCACTGGTATGAACATGGTAGTTTTTATATGATTATGGGCTGCTGTCACATTACTTAAAGAATATATATATATCATTGACCTCATGCGACCTTTAAGTGCTTTTAATACAAGCCAAGGATCCTATCTTTGAAATTTATGGAAATAATTAATTGTGTTAGGAAGAGAAATCTGATTTTTATGTTTAAAAAAGAAAGTTTTCCACATCTCATTAGTTTATTCCTTTGGCAACAACTATTCAAAATAGCAGAATCAAAAACTTTTAAAAATGTCTTTCATGGTAATGGTCAGATACTGTACCAAATTTGAACAAAGATTTGAATAAATATTTCTCCAAAGGCAGTATAGACTATCCAGTAAGCACATGAAAAGACATTCAACTTCATTCATTTCATAGGAAAAGAGAAATCAAAACTACAATGAAATATACTTTGTACCTATTGTAATAGCTATAATTTTTTTTAAAAATGAACAATGACAGGTACTGGTAAGAATATAGAGATGCTGAAATCATTATTTATTGCTGGTGGGAATACAAAGTGGTGCAGCCACTATGAAAGATAATTAGGCAGTTCCTTAAAAGTTAGGTGTAAATTTACCATACAACCTAACATTTCTGTCACTAGGAATCTACCCAGGAGAAATGAAAGCATTTGTCTTTCAAAGACTGTGCATGAATGTTCATAGCATCTTCATTCTTAACAGCTAAAAAAGTAGAAACAATCTAAATGTTCACCAGCTAGAATATTCATAAAATGAACTGTAAGAAAATAGCAGTATGAGTGAATCTCAAAAGTATTATACTGGGCCAGGTATGGTGGCTCATGCCTGTAATCTCATTGGCTCAGAAGGATCACAAGTTCAAGACCAGCCTGGACAACATAGTGAGCAGAAATCTAGCTCAGTGTTGGAGCACTTGCCTAGCATTCATGAGGCCTTGGGTAATACACACAAACACACACACACACACACACAGGAAATCCTCAGTAACTGATACAAAAGGGATTATGAAATGAAAGAAAGTAGAGTACTGCACTTTAATCATGTCATTTTATTAATGTTCAGAGGTAGCAGATAACAAGGGGGGCATATTTGGGAATGGGGATTGACTGCAAACAAGTTCAAGGGAAATTTGATAGAGGGGGATTCTAAAACTAGATTATGGTGAGGGTTGCACAGCTCTCTAAATTTACTAAAAATCATTGACTTCTATACTTTAAAATCTTTTTATCAAGTATAGGAAATAGCTGTTCCCTTTGAGCAATAATATTGACAGCTGTTAAAGACCAGCTGGCTTTAACTACTATTTAAGGAAAATATTAATGTTTTTTAATCTAGAAGACCCACAAAGACCAGCCATGTTCATGTCCACATGGATTCTGGAATCTCCTTTGAGCCACTATGAGAAGTGGCTCTAGCTAGGTTCCCAGAACTGGTTTCATCCCCCCTTTTAAAGAAACCTTCAGCATGGCCCTCTGTAGCTCCCTTTCTATCAGTTTCCCATTGTTGTATTCATAGAGAGTAAGGAGCATTCTCCAAAAGCATGTTTTTCCCTTTCCTTTTAGGCAGTAAACTGCCCCTTGGGAGACCATATTCACATCAAAGTGTCACAAACAAAATAATAAGAATGTACTTGCATTGGGGGGGGGGGGTGGTAGAGGGTTTGCTTACTTTTCTCTGTGCTTTCTTACCTAATAGGCTCTGGATTACTGCCACAGCAAGGGAATCATGCACAGGGATGTGAAACCTCACAATGTCATGATAGATCACCAACAAAAAAAGGTACCATTACAGCCAGGCAGCAACAAGCCTTCGTTAGAAGGCTTAGGGCCAACCTAAAGCTGCCCCTACCAAGATGGTTTTTGTAGCCATGCTATTTCCTATGACCAACTTGTGTCGCTGTCGTTTGTCCAGTCTCTAGCGTTGTTTTCTACTGGGAAAATGGACAGATGACCTGACTGTAGTTACTTGTTTTATTTTGGTCTTAGTTTTCCAAAGGGCCTCAGAAAAAGAAACTACAGCTGGTGGTTTCTGCTTCACTTCTTAATGACCCTCAGACCAATCTGCCTGGCCTTAAAAGTACACTTGGGGCCCTCCTAATTTTGATATCCAACTCTGGTTGTCCCTGATTGGTGAGTAAATGGATCAGCTAGTAGTAGACAAGCTAGAGCCGTGCTTCAGTCCTGGGGTGGGCCATGTGTTCCCAACCCTTCTAGTTATTCCTGGAGCTTATGATGAAATCTCTGAGTGATGGGGCAGTGTGATACACATGTAAGTAGAATGGAAGCAGAAAAAAAGGTTGAGCTCTATTGATTTAGAATGATTTTAAAAAAGCATTCTGAGTGCTCTGCTCCAGAAATGACCTCTTTACTTTTGCTGAAAATGTAATTGTTTAACAGTATACCTGCTCACATTTTTTGTGTGGCTAAATAGTTGTTATCAGAAATGTGATGTGGTCTTGCCCTAGGCATAGGAATCTAGAAACACTCTTTTCACATGTTTTATTCTGTCATGTTTGTAGCTGCGACTGATAGACTGGGGCCTGGCGGAGTTCTATCACCCTGCTCAGGAGTACAATGTTCGTGTAGCTTCGAGGTACTTCAAGGGACCAGAGCTTCTTGTGGACTATCAGGTGAACTTGGTAGCAAGGCTGCTCTGGGTTGTTTTGGTACTTACTGAGGGCTTTTTCTGCTTTGTTATTTATTAAGTTGCATATATTCAATTATTCAATTCTCAGTCATTATTCCACCCCAGAATGCTAGTTGCAGATTTTTCTCAACAGCTTTTTTTTTTTTTTTTTTTTTTTTTTTTTTTTTTTTTTTTAGGAGGAAGAAGTAGTTTTTAATTCTCAACTGTCTGCAAAGTTCACATAAAGACTAGAAACTCAGATCAGAAAAGTGGGTTTCTAACATCCTTGTCTGACTGGTTGTCTTTATTTCCCCAGATGTATGACTATAGCTTGGACATGTGGAGTTTGGGCTGTATGTTAGCAAGCATGATCTTTCGAAAGGAACCCTTCTTCCATGGACAGGACAACTATGATCAGGTCAGCAGAAAGCCATCTGGCTCTTACATGTTTGGGGATGAATGTCAAGAAAATAGTGTACTTAGAATATTCTCCTTGAGCCACTGCATGTCACTCAGTGTCTACATATAACCCTCTTTTTAAAGTTTAAAATTTCTTAGACTTTTGTCTAAGGTTATGAGGTCCCAACAATACAGATAATGCTCTCTTTCTTATGAAAAAGTCAGGTACCTCCTTTATCTAATAAAACTAGATTCTAGTTATTAGATTGTGATAAACCCCATAATTGTTAGTTTCTAGAAGACTACTGTCATAAGTTATGTTCTCCCTTTAAAGGCAGTTTGGAAATTTGCATTCATGTGAGCCTCATGTCCTTGAGTCTTTTGGCCAGTCCTAGACTCAGATCTCTGCCTGGTCCCTGGAGATCAAGTGGTATGGAATCTTCCAGTTCCCTGGCCCAGCATCCTCATAGGCTCACAGTGAGTTCTGTGCTCAGTGATTTGGTAGTTTGTTTTGTGTTTCAGCTTGTTCGCATTGCCAAGGTTCTGGGTACAGACGAGCTGTATGGGTATCTGAAGAAGTATCATATAGACCTAGATCCACATTTCAACGATATCCTGGGACAGTAAGTAAGAGAGAGAGAAAGAAAAAGGGCTTTGCCTTACCCAGTTTCAAAAGTGGGAAGGTTAGCCAAAATCATTCTTTCCCTTTCTAGTTACATCAAATTGAAGTATCTTTTTTTTTTCTTTTTTCTTTTTTTTAATTTGTTTTGTTTGCTGTACTGAGACTGAACCGAGGACCTCTCAGACATGCTACGCAAGCATTGTACCACTGAGCTATCTGCCCGGTTCTTTTTACTTATTTATTTTAATATTTATTTTTTAGCTATAGTTGGACACAATACCTTCATTTTATTTATTTATATGTGGTGCTGAGGATCGAACCCAGGGCCTTGCATGTGCTAGGTGAGTGCTCTATCACTGAGCCACAACCCCAGCCCAGTTCTTTTTATTTTGAGACAGGGTCTCACTGAGTCATACAGGCTTACCTCAAACTTAAGATCCTCTTATCTCAGCCTCCTAAATTTCTGGGATTACAGGTGTGCACCACCATATCTCGTTGCTATGTGTGTTTTCTTTAAATTATTTTGCAGTATTTGGACATAGTTTATATTTGTCTTCTAGTTCTTTTATTTCTTTATGAGATAATCTGTATCAATAGAAAATGGAGGGCAAAATCATAATGTTACAGAAAAAAGCTTTCTGGTACAGCATATGCATTAATTTTAATGACAAATCTTGGAAAGCTGTGTTTCTTCTTTGAATAAGAAACTGATAGTTTCTTGTTTTCTATAATAGATTTTCTATAAGGTAACAAGTTTTATAGCATTGAGGTTTTTGGTACAGTGCAGTAGTTTTAAAGGAAATGCTTGATTGACAGTTTTCAAACATTCTTTTATATTTGAAGCTACCATGTTTCTGTGGCCAGTACTTTAAATATGTCTTCTGATTAGCACAAATTACTAAGTTTCCACCATGCCTGACCCAGAATGAATGAAGAACCTGAGGCATTAAAAAAAGTCGAGAAAACTCTACAAATTCTAAATCAGATGTCCATGTTCTAACTAATTCTGCTTATCTAATTACAGAACACTGTTTTCTGTCAGTATATTGTGATGTGACTGGTGGGTAGAGTGGGTACCAGGAAAAATGAGATTTAACAAGTTGTAATCATTATAGAATTCTAAGATTGTGCTGGCTTTAGCCATAGTAGAGGAGGATTCTTGTTGAGTTTAGTCTCAATCCTAATGTTTCAATACTTTGTTTTCAGGCATTCACGGAAACGCTGGGAAAACTTCATCCACAGTGAGAACAGACACCTTGTTAGCCCTGAGGCCCTAGACCTTCTGGACAAACTTCTGCGATATGACCATCAACAGAGACTGACTGCCAAAGAAGCCATGGAGCACCCATACTTCTGTAAGTCTCCAGGGACTTTTTAGGGGGTCTAATTTATTAAAGGGAAAAAAAAAATCTTTCACATCTTTGAGGCCTGTTAAGGAAAATCTAGGTGTTTGGCATGGATCATTCTTGGAACTAGTCCTCATTCATTGTAGTCATTGAAACAACTTTCAAGACCAGATTTTTGATCCCCAAAGGCATTTGCTCATTCACCAGCTGTAGTTCCCTTGAGTCCAGTCTTTTTGGCCACTCCTATCACCCTGAGAAAGACAACTAAAATTTGTTTTCAAATGTTATATTTGTGGGGAAACCTAATCAAAGATTTCTCCCCTCAAAACACAAGTAATTGGCTAAAAGTAGTAAGATAACCATAATGAATTTCTAAAGAAAGCAGTAGATAAAAGAGATTTGAAGGAAGACCTCACTAGGATCTAACTGGATTGCTTACCTGTGTAACCACATGTGGTTGAGGTTCTGCGGGCACGTGGTTTTTCCCACTGATAAAGTGTTTCAGATATACTTTCCCTGTGTTATTAGCAATGTGAGATTTCATCCAGTTAGAGAGGAAAATGGAGAATAAGGAAATTAAGTGACTAGTGACTTACTGCAGTTCACCCTCTGAATCAAGATGAAAACTCTTATTCCTTGAAGTTTTTCTCTGTTGTTAGACCAGCATGCTATCTCTCCCTCTCCTTCCTGCCCCCACCCAGAATTTATCACCACCCCATTATTCCCAGCCTGAAGGTTATACTGCTGTGGTCTTAGACCTAGGGAAGTAAGTACCAGGAGACAGCAGAATTAAAAGGTCTTAACCCTTCAGCATTCTGGACCCCAGACAGTGGAATTCAGATGTCCTCTTTACAATTTCTGACACAGAAAGGTGTTCTAACCCTTCGAGGTGGGTCAAATTAAGAAAATTGATATTATACATAATTCATGATCTAGCTATTTTTCTAAATACAAAGTATACTTTAATTTAAAAAATTTTAAGCCACTATTGCTTAAAATTAATAGGCTTCTATTCATCTTTTCCCCTGATGTGCTTATTATTGCATATGCTTTAAAGAAATTAGGGGTTGAATATTATGTTGGTATTCAAAGAAAATAACACATAAATTAGTGGGAATTTTGAACAGTAGGAAATTAGGGTTTTTATGCCTCTCAGCAATTGAGTCTGTCCTCTGAGGAAATAGAAAAATTGACTGTAAGAACAGTTCCCCTGATTCTTTGTGTGTGGTTTTGTGATTTCTGTCTCCCTCTCTGGACCTCCAGACACTGGCTTGCCCAGGGTCTGTATGTGTCCATGTCTCACTGTGAAAGGGGCCGGTCTGTTGTGACTTCCCCTCCTGCACTTGAATCCTGACTTGGTTGCATTGTGTCCTGCTTTCTTGCAGACCCCGTGGTGAAAGAGCAGTCCCAGCCTTGTGCAGAGAACGCTGTGCTTTCCAGTGGTCTCACGGCAGCCCGGTGAAGACTGGAGAGCGACGGGTAATGCGGCCTTGATGCTTGCCAATAAAAACCAAGCACCAAACACAAACCTTGAAGGAAACTACAGTGTGATAAAAGAGAAATTTTAATCATTCCTTCTAAAGGCAAAGAAGAGTAAAGACCTAAAAGTCTGTCAAAAAGACACTCCCCAGTACTAGTCTACAGGGAGCTGCCATTGTGGCAGCATGATGATGCACATAGTTCAGGATCTGAGGGACTCTCCCTTTGGAATGCATGGGAGATGAGAAACTCGGAGTTGTTGTACATTTACCTTCACTTAACAGGACACCACTATTGAATTAACCCGTGCGGTCAACAAGCTCTGAATATCTGACTTCCTATCTATTCCATTGTGGTCTGGTTTCCTTTTGTGAGAATTCAGGCTCAAGTTTTAGCAAATGTCAGCAGTCTATACTGACACACCAGCCTCATTTATGAAAAAGAGATATTAAAACAGTGACAGTATTTTTTTTTAAGCTCTTTTACAAATTCATGTTTTATGTATTTTTTTATGACATGAGCTTTCCAGGAAAAGTCCCTCATCCTTGCAGTTTTCCTCTTAAGTGTATGCATTTGGGAGCAAACTGCAGTCAATTTCAGAATCCTATGATGTCAGGAGACATCACTTTAAGTCTTGAGATGCCATCAGCAGGTCCGTTGTTTCATCAAAAGTTCCATGCTAAGTGGCTGACGGTAACCTTTGAGCTCTCACGGTAACCTTTGTTGATTTGCCTAACCACAGAATCCCATTGCTGATTTTGTTTACTGTGCCCCTCACCTCCTTTTGTAGCCCTGTAAGGAGAATTTCACCATTTCCCAGCGCATCCCTGTGTGTGCATCTATTTTAATGCACCTCTCTGAAAAAAAATACTTTTTTATTGTTCATTCTTTTTTTTTTTTTTAATAACCATAACTAAAGCTGGAAAGTCAGTTTTCAGGCAGGTCAAGAAGGGAGAAAATGTCCTATTAGGATTTATTCAGGAAATACTTATTGGAAAAAAATGTATCCTCATCTTTTTTCCCTCTTTTTATCCCCATGACAATACCAGCTATAATCAGGGTAATATGCATTTTAAGCTCTGATAATGTGAATGTGATGGCAAAGATAAATCTGTCATGCAGGTACTGACAACATGTGGGCAAGACCATCCTGTAACTGAGAGGAGAGGAATGTGCAGGGGGGTGGGGATGAAGTGGAGCTCCTGGAGCCAGTGTTAAAGTTTTGGATCCACTGTGCTAAAGTCCATGTTAACAAAGAAAGCTACATTTTATATTTATTTTTTAGTTCTCGGCAGACACAACATCTTTGTCGGTATGTGGTGCTGAGGATCGAACCCGGGTCGCACGCACGCCAGGCGAGCACGCTACCGCTTGAGCCACATCCCCAGCCCCGAAAGCTACATTTTTGTTTAAAAAAAAAAAATAGGGCTGATTTAATTTCGGGGACTTGTAACCAACAAGGTTTGTTGGCTGTTCCCTGGCCCCCGGCTGCAGACTCATGCCTCAGCTCTGGGGACCTAGCATGTCTAGAATAGAGCTAGAGGTGTCTACCACCACATCATACTTAGGACTTCTTTATTAACTATTTAATAATGCCGTACATTTTTATAAGGTTAGATTGTTTGTTTGAAACATCTGTTTACATTCCATATCCCAATAAAATCATATTGGTATTGGTAGCAGGTCCTATCTCTAAATGCAGATTCTATTTTTGTCGTTTGGTCTGTGGAAACTTAAATTGCAAATGAAACTCATAGAGTTGAGTTTATAGATTAAAAAATAAGATTCTGAAGCCAGGAAATACATTCACTTAAGGTTCTCATACCAATACCGCCTGCCTGCATTGCACAGTCTGCATATTGATGTATACATTTGTTTTACCTGAAAATTAAAAACAAGACGTTAGTGAGCTCTCAAATGAACCTATTTCAATAAGTCAGGCAGTGAAACTCAGTGTTTTGAATTATCAAAGGCCTCTGACCCGCCCTTATGGGCAGCCTGAACCATTGGTTATCAGGGAGAGTGCCTCTGTGTCTTTCCTGCTCCCTGCCCCATTTCCTCCTCCATCACCCATGCCTCTCCCCTTACCTTGCTTTTCTCTTGTCTTTCTCTTTCTCCTTTTCTTTTCTATTCCAGCTGCCTTGATAGGCAAGAGTACCCTGCTGGAGGGGTTTTGTAGAGCCATAAACCTGCTCCTTTCCCTTGGGTCCTCCAGAGGCAATGAAAGCATCTGGAGAAGGGTCATGTGATAGGCTTCTGCCCCTTCTTCCTTTGGCCATGCTTCAGGTGGCACAGCACAACTGACCGGCCTGTCCTGGGTCGGTACTGCAGCTTTGGCACAGCAGTTATCTTTTGAGCGTGTGGTTTGTTTCCACAGCACCTGTTCTTACCTCTCTTCATGCCTTAGACTTGGAGCATTCCTGGCTTTGAAATGCTCACTCCCTTCTGGATCTGGACTTGACACCTAAGCTGTTCTTTCCAAAACTGAAATGAGTCTCGTCTAGTCCTAGTCCTCTCTTTCACTGGTCTCCAAGTCCATTTTGTGTCCAGATGGCCCAAGCTCCCCTGAGATATTAGAGTGTTTGCCTAGGTTAGGAGATGGTCTTGGAGAGTCCTCAAGGAGGGTGGGTGGGTGTGTCTGTGTGAGTGAGAGTGTGTGTAGCAGTGGGAGTCTAGTCTTACATTTAGACTAAACTAGATAAGTTTACCCATCCAGTATCTTTTAAGTCAGCATATTCTTTTTTAAACTCAGTAATTTTCATTTGTTTGCTTCATTACCTTATAACAAGTTAAAAGTGCCTATGACAAGGACTTAATTCTTTCCTAAAGAAAAGCAAAAAACATGGGGAACAGGGTAGTGTTGCACTGTCATCTCAGGTACTGCCTGTGTTCAGGAACATAGACCTGTAGGGTGAGGACAGAAGGTGCCTGTGCTGAATCCAGGTCAGGGTCTCACGGTTGGTGGCCATGAGTGAGCTTAACTGCAAGGGTGCTTCAGCCAAGGAATTTCAGGGTGCGGGTGGAACTGATGCAGGGCTAACCAACATTCTCAATGGTGACTGTGTGGCAGTTTACTCTCTCCAGGTTCTTGTCAGCTGACTGGTTCCCATCCTGTCCTGTGGCAGGGGGCTGGATAGGAGATGCTGTTAGGTGCATAGTGCGGCAGTATTCTGCTGGGTATTGCTGGGGCTTCTTACCAATCAGAGCAGTGCCTGTGCCAATTCAGTGATGCCCTTGGGCACCAAGCATTCTGCCAGGTCTTGTCACGGGTGTTCCAATGCATCAGTGCTCACCAGGCTTAGAGCACATGTATTCCCATAGAGAGAAAGGTGCTCTCAGGCCGATTGACTCAAGGAGACAGAAGAGCTCAGAATCCTGGGAATGTGAAGAGAGTGACTGGGGGGAAGGGGCAGGTAAAAGGAATCCATAAGAAAAATGACCTAACTGTAGGTCTTGAGGGAATATCCTTGAAAGGCTGAAATCAGGGGACACCAAGTTCTGACGTGTGCCCTGGAGGAGGACGCTGCCCCTCTGGCTTGGGTCCACTGGGCCTTTGAGAGATGGTATCTTGATTTAGGTGCTGAGTCCCAGAGAGCTGGTGCCAAGGGTCTTGTCTCTGCACACTCAGGGAAATGGCTTAAGTTCTCCCAGGTGCTGCATTGATGCAGATGGAAGCAAAGCTACTTTGGAACACAAACCAGTCAGAAGAATTTTGAGATGTGCATTGAAATCTAAGAGAGCCCCGGTTAATGGTCTCCTCAGTGCCAGTTCAGACTGATTCGTTAGAAGCCTGTGTTACTGTGTGAGCACCCACAGGGAAGAGCAGACCTCCCTCCTGCAATAAATGAGTGGATAATAACTGGTGAGAGTCACATTCACTTAAGTAGAAACCCTCTGAAAGCAAACTCTGGGTCCTCATGAGACATAAGCTCAGGTTTGTCAGGGGGCTTAATAAATTAAAACTGAAGAATATCCTGCCTTTTAAAACCTTAAGTCCAAAATGGGGATATTGGGGAGGGGAGGTTGCAAGGAAACCAGTAATAACATGCTTCTGAGCTTTATGAATGTTTTAATGAAAACACCCCCAACCAGGGATTGTAGAGGCTGGGAAGAGATGTGATGGGGTATACAGTGATGCATACTTTTGTGTCAATACTCAACAATGTGCTACAAATGTGATTCTTAACCCTGAACTGCATGTATTGGGGATTGTTTTAAAAAAAAAAAAAAAACTTTGAATCAATAAATTAACAGTTTTTCACTTGCTGGCTCTTCTTGCTGTAAATGGTTGACTAAGCGTTTGTGACAAATCTTGACATCCAGTGGAAAGCTTGGATACTCTTCAAGAACCGTGGAGCCTTCTTTTTGCAGAAAAGCAACACTGCCTGGGTTTGATCCATTGCAAGTGACTACTTCAGACACAGTTGGCCAACTCTGTGTATCTCTGGATGACTGATGTGTGATTCATGTGCTACTGCCCTTAAAGGGAAGAAAAATGCCATGTTAAATCCTGTTTTCCTAAATAAAAATGTTGACAATACCCAGCCTTCCCGAGTGGGAGACAAGCCATTGCTATGAGGACCTTAACTTGTATTTCCTGTCTCTTGGGGGAGGGAGGGATAAACCTTGAACTGCAAGGATGTGTATGGTGGTTGCAGATCATCACCATGGCATGAAGTTGAATTAAAGATGTGGTGGGATTGTTTTGTTTCTGAGTTGCACCACTCAGACACCTGCTTCTTGGGATTGACTTGTTGGTGACTTTAACTTTGTAGCCCATTGTTCTTCACTTGTGAAAGTCTCCCCTGCGCCTGTCCTCACAACACATGCAGGCACATGTGAGCACGTGCAACTGTTGAGCGATGGTGGTATCTTATTTATGAGTGTGCTTTTTTTTTGCCCCACTGATCACTGTGGAATTGGACTCTTGGAAATCAGTACTTAAAGGCAAATACGGTAATTTCTTAATGTGCTTCGGCAGGCATTCTCAAATATTAATCAATGGAACCTTTACCCAAAGGAAGTTTTCATCAAATAACTGTGACAGTTTCCCAAGGGCAAAGTGCCTTCCCTCAGTATTGCTAAACGGCCCTGGGAGACACTCCTGTGCTGGCATCTCACCATCCACTTGCTGTGCCAGGTGGGAAAGGAGGAGTGGATTTTCAGGCCATGCCAGGCAGCTGTTTGCTTCTAGCATAGAATTGAAAATACTCACTGTCACTTGTTCCCTTATTGGTGGACTTGGCCCTTTTCTCTGAGTACACGCCAAGTCATCTTCTCATTCTTGGTCCCAAGATGTCCTTAATAAATTGGGTCAGGTTAAGGGTGATCTGGTGTTGGACTGCTTGACTTGCATGGAGTGATTATGGGGCTTGACACCAGCGTCCTGGACTCCAGGGTTGGAGAGTCAATTATGGCATGGTGTGTCCAGAGCTCTCCCCTTCCTCTCCAGAAGACTGCCTTTTGCAGTCAAAAGGGCAGGAAGAGGGTACTCTGAAACTTGGAATCATGCAGCGGGTTCTCACTGCATGTTCCTGGAAGTGGCTTGGGGAGGTCAAGCTTGCATTCTACCCCCAGCCCTCTTCAAGAGAAGGAAGCCCCACGCAAGTAGAGGCCTGCCCCACTCTGGGTCAGATTGATTAATGCCGTCTTTCCCCTCCTCCCATCTCTCCCCAGGTCTGTTGCGGTACCTCCCACTTTTCCATAAGCAGAACAAGAACCAAATCAAACGTCTTAACGTGTGTAGCGAGATCACGTTCCGTGAGCAGACACAAAACGGTGGCAGGTTTGGCGAGCACGAACTGAAGGGCAGCCTACCACCGTATATCAAACCTCACTTCCGAATGTAAAAGGTTCACATGCCTTGACTTCCTGTTGACTTCCTCCCGACCCAGAAAGCATGGGAAATGTGAAGGGTATGCAAAATGGTTGTTGGTTACTGTTGCTCTCCACACCCCTTGACGTGTCCTGTGGCCGCCTGTTTTTCCAGCAAACCACGTTAATTAGCTGACCACAGACACCACAGTGGGGGAATGGGGGCAATATATGGCATGACGGGCAGTTACATATTATTTTAAAAGTATATATTATTGAATAAAAGGTTTTAAAAGAAATGTATGGAGAGTTTTCAGTATGGAAAGGACCATTTAAAAAGACCTATGACCATGGAGGACTGAGTGACAGAAGATCTTGTGTGCCAGGTTCCAACCAGAGGAAAGTGGGGGAAGTCCCGAGGTGAAGAGGGCCAGTTATAAAGAGCAATGCAGAGAAAAGGGAGTGTTCAGAGGTGTGGAGTGAACCATCCTAGGAGTGGGGCAACCAGAGAAAGGAAGCACCCAATGGGCTGGGAGAACTGGCCAGTGGCCACCCCGGGCCCCAGTCTGAATTGGGTGAGTGGCCCAGCATTTGAAGTAGGTAAATATTGCCTCCACTGAACTCAAAAAGATGCCTTAGCCCTTTTTTTGCTGTCCCTTGGCTTATGTCTGAACATTTCATTCCATGTCCTAATCCTGCCCGCCCCCCCCTCTGAAAAAACACCTCGCCCCAGAGGCTGGTGGAGCCTACTGTCCAGAGGCAGGGGAGGGATGAGCTAGGGGCTGCTCCTGGTCACGTTCTGACGCTCCATGAATGAGAAGTGAACTGGTCCTCCCAAATGGCAAAGAGGCTGGAGTGGAAGCAACAGTTGTATCTGTTTAGTGAAAACAAAACCAGTTTTAGAAATGGCTTTGCTGGCTCCCTCAGACCTGGGTCTTACCTCCCAGAACAGCTGTGCCAGGGGTGGGCAGTGAGAACAGTGGCCACAGCCTGGTGGCCACCCAGCCTTGCCTCTGATGGCTGGGCCTGTGTCCTCCCACTGCCTGTAGAGGGCAGAAGAATCAGCAGAAGTGGACACCCAGGTTGGGGTGCCGGCCTGGTCTCCACAGAGGCCATTTGTTCCACACAACACTCCTCCTCTGCTGCTTGTTCTGAACAGCTGTGTGAATCCAAGTGTGGACACTCAGGGCATGTGGAGCAATTATAGAAAAAGGCAAAGAGGTCCCTGTCAGGGCTGCCACCACGACGCCACAGTGTCCTTTGGGCCAGCTTCTGCCATTTTCAAACAGTTCCTCAGGCCTGAGAGCTTGAAATTACCTGCCCCTGGATACCAGCGAGTGAAAACCCACAGGCCACCAGCAGAGGACTTTGTCAGGCCAGTGGGACATAAACAGACTTGGTACTTCCTGGCCCCATCACTGACCTAATTTGTTTAAGCTGAATCTTTTGTGGGGCCCTTTTTGCCTCAAGGCTCTACAAATTCTTGTTGGTCTTCCAGATCTCTGGGATGGCATCAAAATACCTCATTTGAATGTGTGAGTTCTACCTACACAGCATGTATGTGTTATCTCCATGTGGAGCTGCTGGTGTTTATGGCCCTTTCCAGATGTGGAGGGTCTTGTACAAACAGGTCCACAAGTGGTGGGCTTGGGGCTTGGAATGTTTGCTTTGCCCTCAATCTCTCCTCCTGTCTTCAACCCTGGCTCTCCTTAACTTTCCAGTATGGAAGTCTCGATTTCCAGAAACTTCTGAAGGATATTAAATAAGCTTGGGGTTTGTGGATGGTTATGGTTGGGGAGGAGAGTGGTTGTAGAAGGAAGCAGAAGGAGAAGTTTTTGCTTAAGTGGTTTTGACTTTGAGAGAAGGGAGACTGCTGACCCAAGGATCATCTGTAGTTCATCCACAGCAGACTTGGAGTTTCAGAATCACATCTTCCAACAGTCCTGTTTGTATTTTGGTGGATTAATATTTATTGCATTTTCCTGAAGATCGAAATAATCCATGCTTGTGGTAAATAAATGCAAATGAATTTTATCATTATCAACAGAAAAGTTGATGAAGCCCCACCACTATGCGTGCAGGTGCACACATGCACGCCCTTTCTTCCGTTGGAGGTAACCACTGTTAAAATTGGTGTGTATGCTCCCATTTTTTCCTATGCATTTACTGACATTGATTCTCATGGTAATAGGAATGTAATAGAAATGTAATTGAACTCTGTTATTTACCAGAAACTTGGCATTTTCACTTAACTGAAAATCTTATTGTATATGTGTGTAGATCTACCTCACCCCTTTATCATGGCGGCATGGTATTCCATTGTGTGACGCATCACAACTGAAACAAT
The DNA here is from genome assembly GCF_045843805.1 of Urocitellus parryii. Classification (NCBI taxonomy): domain Eukaryota; kingdom Metazoa; phylum Chordata; class Mammalia; order Rodentia; family Sciuridae; genus Urocitellus; species Urocitellus parryii. The sequence goes on along the minus strand of NC_135545.1, from coordinate 34,181,309 downwards.
TCCTTCTTGATAGACTCTGGGTTGTTTCTATTTTCAGTATTGCTGCAGTGGGCAAATCTGCACATAAGTTTTTTTGAATTGGTTATATGTAAATAAAATCTTAAAAGAGTTACTATGCCATATGATTTTTTAAAAAATGTTATGATTCTGAGAAAGCAGTGTTCTGCCCCTTCCACACTAGTACAGATTAGACCTGCCATGACTTTAGTCATGGGGTTCTTGGGGGGTTTAGGCACTTGGGGCCTGGTGCCCAGTGCCTGTGAGCTTTCTGGGGACCTACGGAAATGTTCAAATCTGAAAAACAAGTGATGACTCTACATCAAGAAAGTTGAAAATAAAAATTAAGTGAAATTAAATGTCTTAAAATGGATAATCCTGTGAAATTTATTGTTGTTAAAGTCAATATTTTCTTTAAAACATACTTTTCTCATTCCAGTGAGTTACCATCATAAAATCCAATGATTCCACAAGCAAATTCTAAAGATTTTTTTTAATTACAGGAAGAAATTATCTTAAATATGAAAAATAGTTTCACTTTAATGTATTTGGAATGCTATGGAAAAACCTTCAAAAGTAAGCATGCCGAGAGCCAGCAAATGTTTTAAAATAGCCCTGGCTAGAGGGGGCCAGGTGGAATGGATGAGCAACATTTCCAGAATATTATTCTTCAGGCTGTTGAAATAATGTGCCTCTCAAATGATTGTGCTAGGTGAAGAAGCCAGACTCAAAAAGCTGCACACTGAGTGATTCCATTTATGGGACAATCTGGAAAAGGCAAACCAGGGATGAGAGCAGGTCTGCGGTTGCCTAAGATTAATGATGGCTACAGAGGGTTAGTATGAGGTCATTTTGGGGGGTGCTGCAATCATTCTGTGGCCTAAATGTGATGGTTGTATGACTTGGTGCCTTTGTCAAAACTGTACACCAAAAAAAGTACATTTTATTGTTTGTAAACTTAAAAATTCATTTTAAAAAATAACAATAATGTGCAGGGGCCTAACAGCATCCCTTTGGACTTCAGGCTCAGATTAGCAGGAACCTCGTCTGCCCGCCTCTGACTTTTCCTGATAGTCAGGACTGATGGTCTTCCTCGGATAGAACTGCTGGGACCCGCTTCAGTTGCCCTTGGCCAGCTGAAGACTCCAGGCATTCAGGGCATGCTTCCGTCTTTGCTCTCGGCTGAGGGACAAACTCCACCTCGTTGCTGTGCCTCTCCCTCCTACCCCGGTATCAGCAGGGAGAGGTGAAAAATAAGTTCTGCCTTACAGTGCATGGCATGTCTGTCCCTTGTGTGTCCCAAGGGAAGGTTCTCTGTGTTTCTAGACTTGGACTGACAGGAAGGGTTGCTGTCCCCTGGGTGTTAGCATCTGACCAGGGTTTTTATGCACTGAAAGGAATGCTTATAACTACTTATGTTTCAAATAATGTCTTCATTATTAAAATTGTACATTTAAAAATCTCATTTGTGTCTTAAAGATCAATTTACAAATCTTGTATTCATGGCTGCAAACTAATTGATTTTGTATATAAATGTGAGTACTTGCTTAACTTTTGATTGATGGTCAACTAACTCCGAACTTAATGGGTTAACAGTAAATGTTGTTTACATGCTTAATCTAGTTACCTTAAACAGTTCAGACTCAATCACATTCTCGATCTGTTTGATTTGCAAATATGAAAAATCTAAAATCTGATGAAACCTTCCTAAGCACTTGAAAACTAATAAGTCTAAGTCTAAACTTATAAATTTAATAAATTGAAATTTCTTAAATGAAATGTTTTAAACATTAAATTTTCTTGGACATGATAAAATTAAAATCATATCTAATTTTAAATTCCTTTAAGCATTTTGATTTAAGTTCAAAACATCAGATCCTCTTAATACATTAGGTCCTCTTTAATATTTAAAATATCTAAAAATATGATCACAATCGGAAACTTATTACCCAATTTGATACAGATTATTGAGATCATGGTTTAGTTTACTTGCTATAATGTCTGTGTGGGGGTTTTTGTTTGTTTTTGTTTTTATTTTTTTGGGGGGTGGGGTATCAGGGATTGAACTTGGGCACTCAACTATTGAGCCACATCCCAGCCCTATTTTGTATTTTATTTAGGGACAGGGTCTCACTGAGTTGCTTTGCACATCGCTTTTTGCTGAGTCTGGCTTTGAACTCGTGATCTTCCTGCCTCAGCCTCCCGAGCCACTGGGATTACAGGAATGCACCACTGTGCCTGGCATATCTGTATTTTTTGACACCCCACCAAGGGGAACATACTATGCCTCAGCCTAGAACTTCACTATATTCGTGGTCAGATTCCCCGTCCCCCATCCATAACGGGATGGCAAGTGCTCTACAGCTGAGCCACAACACCAGCCCTTTTGTACAAGTTTTAATTGCCTAATTTGCATGAATTGAACTTGTGTACCCACTGCAGTTCCTCTACTGCCTCCTTGGAATGTTCTTCCTTTTAACTGATTACCTTTTTAAAAAATCTGACTACAGCCACTTATTAGCATGGTTTCTCATATTTTGTTCTTGTATATCTTTATGTTGAAGGGAATGCAAAACACAAGAACTGTAGTGTTTGATGCATATGTCTGTGGGAGACATGATTTTAGGTTAATTTGGTCTACATGACCTTTGAAATGAACACTGATGTCTGAGATGAACTTTTGCTCTCCATCCATTTATTCATTGACTGCCTATTATGATGGTGGGTAGTGTGCTAAGTCCTAGGATACAATGCACAGAGAAAGACACAGTCCACATCTGGAGGGAGCATGCACAAACTAAGCCAGAGGAGCAAACCTGTTAATTTATGTTTTCCCTACCTTTGATGGAATAATCTTTTTTTTTTAAAGAGAGAGAGAGAGAGAATTTTAATATTTATTTTTTTTTTAGTTACCAGCAGGCACAACATCTTTGTTTGTATGTGGTGCTAAGAACCGAACCCGGGCCACACGCATGCCAGGCAAGCACGCTACCGCTTGAGCCACATCCCCAGCCCTGATGGAATAATCTTTACTGTGACCAAGGTTGTGATCACAATACACCTCAAACTTTGACATGAGGGAGAATGGAACACAGTTTATGCTGATGAGTAGCTGGGAGAAGCAAGCTACTTCCTTACTTTCATTTCCTTGGTCAGTGTGTTTATTTAGGGTCAGGGTCAGGTTTTCATTTTAAGTGGAACAATTAATGAGAGAGCATCATGAGAACAAACCAGTACAATAAGAGACTTCACAGAGCTTTTGTTGGCCAATGACTGGGATATAGCTGCCCTGATTCTGAGCAGAAGAGCATCTCTTTCAGCTGGGTGGGCTTGGACCTGGAGACCAGGAGAGACAGAGCCAGGAGCCCCAAGTCCATGACTCTGATTCATAGAATCAACACATACTGCATACCCACTTACAAATGCAAGCATTTGGGGCTGGGGATGTGGCTCAAGCGGTAGTGAGCTCGCCTGGCATGCGTGCGGCCCGGGTTCGATCCTCAGCACCACATACAGACAAAGATGTTGTGTCCGCCGATAACTAAGAAATAAATATTAAAATTCTCTCTCTCTCTCTCTGTCTCTCAAAAAAAATGCAAGCATTTGTTTTGGGCACCAAGATATATCTCTGAGCAACACAGACCAAATTTTTTCTCCTAGAAACTCACAACTGAGCAGTAGGGGGAGATGGACAATAAGCAAATAATTAGACTGTGAAGTGGTGATGAGTGCTATTTTTAAAATCATAAAGCGGACTAGGGGGAGAAGAGTAGGTAGCATGTGTTGAGGGGGGCTGCTGGTTCAGATTAGGTTGTCAGAAAAGCCCTCTATAAGGTAGTGTAGTGGGTTGAGTTATGCTCCTCCCAAAAAAATTCATGTTCACCTAGAACCTCTAATGCAACCTTATTTGGAAAGGATTTTTGCAAAAGCAAGTAGCGAAAAGACCTCAAAAATACACTGAATGTGGGGTGGGCCCTAAGTCCAGTGACTGACATCCTTCTAGGAAGGAGAGAGGACATGGAGAGAAAACAGCCACATGGAGATGGAGGCGGAGTTTGGAGTGATGCTGCCGCAAGCCAAGGAATGACTGGGGCCACCAGCACCTAGAAGAAGCCAGAAAGGATTCTTCTCTAGCATCTTCAAAGGGAGCGTGGCCCTGCTGACACTCTGTGGACATCAGCATCAAGGACCGTAAGAGAGAGAAGAAATTACTGCCGTCTTGAGTCATGCAGGTGTGAGAATCTGTTATGGCAGCCCCAGGACAGTAATGCAAGTGGCTTCGAACTGAACTCGGAAAGGAGCCAGCCAGCCAGGCAGGACCAGCTCAGGCAAAAGCAAAGGCAAGTGGGGTGACACCAGCACAGGGGGGACATGAGGAAAGTGTGAAGGGCTTCCAGGAAAAAGATGAAGGAGGAAATAGCAAGGATTTGGGGTTGAATCTAACAAATGGATGGCCATTGGAACAAAGAGCCACTAAGAGGATCCCACTGGCTGCCACCAGTGGACTGGACTGTGAGGTGGCAAAGGTGTAAGTGAGAGAATGGAGGTGGCTGCCGAAGGGGCACAGGCAAGAGCAGCTGGTGGCTGACCAGGGCCTTGCCACAGGTAGTGCCTTGACCAGACCAGAAGGTACTTAGAAGGTAGAGCTACAGGATCCACCGAGAAAAAGAGCTCTGGCTGACTCCAAGGATCAAGTTGGTATTTACTGAAATAGGCAAAACGAGGGGTGGAGCAGGTTTGGGTAGGGGATGGTGGGGCAGAGAGATGTAAATCCTATTTTGGAAATACTAAGCTCAGGATGCCCATCAGGCCTCCCGGCCACTACTCCACCATCTAAGAAATGGAGTAGCGCCAGGTGCAGTGGCAGACACAGATAAATTATCTCTTTGCTATATGGCTTGTGCTTAGAACTTTCATTAACCATCCCTAAGTCATCCCTATATTTTTATTAACTACAGATTTATCTCATATCCATGCCTTTTTTAAACCTTTATTTATTTATTTTTTATGTGGTGCTGAGGATAGAACCCAGGGCCTCACACGTGCCAGGCGAGTGCTCTACCACTGAGCCACAACTCCAGCCCCATATCTGTGCTTCAATCCTCCTGATAAATGGTGTTAGATAGGGAATTAGTTTTATTTTTCTATTTAAAGTCAGTCAGTTATAGAAAGGCGTGGTGGCACACTCCTCCACTCAGGAGACAGGAGGATGGCGAGTTCAAAACCAGCCTCATCAATGGCGAAGCTAAGCAACTCAGTGAGACCCTGTCGCTAAATAAAATACAAAATAGGGCTGGGGATGTGGCTCAGTGGATGAGTGCCCCTAAACTCAATCCCCAGTGCAAAAAAAAAAAAAAAAGTAAATAAACTTAAATTCCTATGAAAAGATGAGCCAGCTTATTAGTAGTCAGAAAAATGATAACTAAAAGTCATTTTATATGTATTTTGAACTTACAAAATTTAAAAAGTAGAATAATGCTGAGTGACGGGATGTGGGTGTGACTACAGAGACCCTCTTGCATTGTCGATGAGAGTGTAAGTAGCTATGCTGATTTAGAAAGCCATTTAGCACTTAGTCATCTTAAATGCATGCACATATTATGACCTGGAGGTTCTGGTACTGGATGTGTGTGCAACAGAAATTCTGACATAGGTCCTTAAGAGGACATGGATAAGTATGTCCATTAGTGAAGGAGTGGACAGATAAAACATGGTAGATGCATTCGGACTTTAGAGCAATTAAGCAGTAGATTTGATATGCACTGGTCCAATGGATGGATCTTAAAAATTGTAGTGCTGAATAATGTGTTTTAAGGGTCTTTTCGAAGACAAAAGTCTTATGGGTATCTGTATATATTTATACATGATTAGGTAAGGAAAGAGAATTGATTCATTTAAGGGGACAGGTAGAGAAGGCAGAGGAGGAAGACATGAATGGACCACATACATATGCGTACATTTTTTTCTGAATGGTGAGATACCGAGCTATTGTAAAGTTATTTTTCATAGTTCTTCAATAAACCCATATCACCTTTTTTAATCAGAAAAAAATAAACTCACATAAAATAATCAGATTCAGAAACTTCTGAAGTACAATGACTACCTTAATTTTCTTCTATGATTATTGGCTATTTGGTTTTCTACTTCTATTTTTTCCTAGAAAGTAATTTATTTCACCAGGTGCATTCCTGTAAACCCAACTATTTGGGAAGCCAAAGCAGGAAAAGCCCAAATTCAAGGCCAGAGAGACCCTGTTTCAAAGTAAAATAAAAATAACTGAGGATGCAGCTCAGTGATAGACACTTGGTTAGCATATGTGAGGCCCTGGGTTCAATTCCCAATGCTGGAAAAAAGTAATTTATTGCATATAGATTTTCAAAGAGGTCAAGTTGTATGCAGTATTTGAATCACCATCACCATCACATCAACACTAATCTATACTTCTTTCTATTTCTTAATGTTTCTTAATTGAATTTTCCCCTGAAGGAATTTTTTAAAACTCCCCTCCAACCCCCCACTCCCTGCATTGTATAACCCACTTTGGTGCCAGCAACCTATGGGCAGAAACCAGGCAATGGTTTGGGGCCATGGTTTATTCTGACATGGGACTCTGTGAAATAACCCTGAGTTATTCAAGGGAGACAGACTTGCCATCAATTCATTTTCATGAATAACTTTACAATAACATGCATTTTCTATAACTTTTTAAAAAACAATCAAGTTAAATCCCAGTACCCTAAAGTATACAGGCTCCAGAAATTATTGAAAAATAATAGCTTCAATATTAAAAGTTTTACCTTTATACTGTAATAAGATTTATACTTCAGCAGCCCCAATGGTGCATGCCTATAATCCCAGTGGCTGGGGAGGCTGAGACAGGACAATCAGGGGTTCGAAGCCAGCCTCAGTAACAGTGAGATGTTCAGCAACTCAGTGAGACCCTGTCTCAAGATAAAATACAAAAATAGGGTTTGGGATGTGGCTCAGAGGTTGAGTGTCCCTGAGTTAAATCCCAGTACCCATCCCCCTGCCCCCCAAAAGATTCATACTTTATCTGGGCACAGTGATGCATGCCTCTAATCCCAGTTATTCAGGAGGCTGAGTCAGGAGAATTACAAACTTGAGGCCAACCTCAGAAATTTATCAAGGCTCTAAGCAACTTAGTGAGACCCTGCCTCACAATAAAAAATAAAAGGGGCTGGAGGTGTGGCTCAGTGATAAAGCACTCCTGGGTTCAATCCCCATACAAAAAAATTCATATTTTCCCCCTTGTGTCTAAAAATTCTGGCTGAGTTATTCAAGGGATTGATGTGAGGATTAAATGGGTTAATACAAGTCAGTGCATTTAAAAAGTGCCTAACACATAGTAAATGCTCAATTTACTGCTATAACAATAAAAAATTGCTAAAATCTTTTTAGCAATTAAAATCTTTTTGCTAACATCTGTCAGCCATAATACCCAGTACAGGCCTAAGCATACAATATGACATTTAGTAGATTCTCAGTGACTGATTGTTGTCTCGAACATTTGGAATTTCCTTCCACACGTGAACTATCATAACTTATTTTATGTTCTAGACATTGAGGCTTTAAAAAAAATCAGCAGTAGATTCAACTTAATCAATTCAACTTTATTTTGATTAATTTTATTAATATCTGCAGATATCTTAACGTTCAGGCCTTTTGGGGTTTTAATCAATGCATTTTAAGGCAATACATTTTCCTCAGAGTATCGCTTTGACTACATCCCATTCAGAGTGACCCTGTTCATAATTTAAGGCCATAATGTGTATAAAGCGCTTATGACAGCTAGCGTTCATGTCAGGTTGCTCGCTTTAACTTTATCCTGAACTCGCCAACAAGCATTTATTTGGCACTCATAGGACACGGATCAGTATGATTAGAAAACCTTTTAGCCTCGCTCCTTTCCTTTGGTCCCTGTCACTCCACCTTACTCTCTAGGGGGCGGAGCCTGGCCGTCACGCCCCCTCGCTTCACTCCCGCCTTGTTCCCTTGACACCACGTCGGCACTAACAACACGTGCCGTAATCGTCTGTCTCCTTCCGCTACCTGGTAGCAAATCCGGGACTTCGATGGGGAAAATAGTTCCTTAGCAACAGAGTTCTTCTCACGAGGGGCGGAACCGGGGCGGGGCTTACGAGTGAAAGGAACCGGAAGTTGCTTTCTCCGTGGCGGGACTGGGCCTTGAGCTCCCTGAGGGCGGGCTCAAGGGCGGAGGGATCCATTCCAAGCTGAGGGCGGCCCTCCGCCTCCATTTAAGGCTGGGAAAGAGGCGGCGGGCGGCAGTTGCTGTGGTTTCTGGCTCCAGGTGGCCTTCTGGGAGCTGACACTAGCAGATCTAGTGTCCCGCGTCCGAATTGGGCCATCGGTGGCTGCAGGTCCGGAGATCGAAATTCAGCGTCCCTGTCTTGTCCTGGGCCGGCCCCTGCTTTGCTTTCGCCACTTACTCACATCTCCCCGACCTAGGCCGGCTCCGGGTCGGCTGCGGAGCAGGCCGCCGGCGAAATGTTCAAAAACACGTTCCAGAGCGGCTTCCTCTCCATCCTCTACAGCATCGGCAGCAAACCTCTGCAGATCTGGGACAAGAAGGTCAGGAGCGAGGGGTAGCGGCAGCACGGGGTGCAGAGGCTGCACCTCATCGTCCCGGGACTGGAGCGGGCAGTAGTTGTGTCGAGTTGGGGCCTGGACGGAGCAGGAGGCCGCGGTTGTACCCTGTCTCCAACTTGGCGTGGAGCGCGGGAGGGGGTGCATGTGGGCGAGCGTGCTTACGACGTGGTCATGCAGTGGGGTTGATGGTGCCCCTGTCACAGCATGGAATGCATCAAGTTATATGAGGAAGCTTTGGGACGACACAGATGAGAAGGACTTAATGTTCACGGACTCCCCAGATGTTTACTGATGCCCTAGTTTGTGCCAGGCACTTCTGTCACTAGACAGAGAACCTTTGTTCTGGACACCCTTATAAAGGAACCCCACGGGACAGGCCAGCGATTCGGGTTTCATTCCATTGCTCCTTTCCTCTCTGATCCCAAACAAACCGGTACTTGGCCACCTTTCGCACTCCTCCACATTCACTGTAGCTTGGGGTCCTATGGAAAGCTGGAGCAAAGCGGATGACCATCAAAGTCTTGCCTGGATGAATAAAGTCAGCCAAGTGCAAGCTTCATTGCTTTCATTCAGGTATCCACTGCATGACATTTTCACTAATCCCAGGAGATGATGACCCTGTCCACTTTTTGGAGATACTAAGATCTAGCTGTGAGTCAGCCTGCATTTGGTGTTTCATTTCTCACAATTCCCAGGCAGTCAGCTGAACCAGTTTTTTTTAATTTTTTTTTTTTAGTTGTTGACCTTTATTTATTTATTTATATGTGGTGCTGAGAATTGAACCCAGTGTCTCACACATGCCAAGCAAGTGCGCTACTGTTAAGCCACAGCCACAGCCTTGTACCAATTTTTGAATATAAATTAAGGTAGGCATTCTATTGGAGAAGCCAAGGGCTTTAGGAAATATCCTTAAATTGCCCTCTCCAGGATGCGTGGAGAGATATGCTGAATGGTGTTTTTATGTAGGTGCAAGTGGGGTGGTATAAATAAGCAGAGTTAATTGGTAAGGAAGTCAGGGATTTTGTGTTTCATCTCATAACATCTTCCCTTATCAGCTGAGAGCTTTGGTTCAAATAGAGGTTGGGTTAGAACAGGACAACCTTCTGCCTATCATCTCTAAGCAATTCTGTGTTCTGAGATCTGCTTTAAGGGATGCTTGTTCATAGCATCATTTGCATAATGTAGCTGAAAGTTCTGAATATAATGAGGTTGGGCCTTTGTATATATGAACAAATCTACCAACATTTCTCTTTCAGATGATTCTATCCACAAGCCAGAGCTAATTCCAAGAGTGTTATGTAGGAAAGCTGTCCTTTAACTTTTCTTCTGTTACTGAGGTTTTCAGTTCTATGGTTTTGTTTACGATGGAATAAAGCACCATAAATTCTATTGCACCTCCACAAAGAGAACCTGGAGTATTACCTGGAGGCTTTGTAAGGGAGATGGCTTCATAGTATTGTCACTTGGCTCAGTTATGGGCCATTAGAAGACTTGGAAAGGGCCAGGTGCTGTGCTTTGATTGCATGACTCAAGAGGCTGAAGCAGAGGATCACAAGTTCAAGCCAGCCTCAGCAACCTAGGGAGACCCTGTCTCATAGTAAAAAATACCTGGGGATGTGGCTAAGTGGTAAAGCATCTCTGGGTTCAGTCCCCAGTACCAAAAATAAATAAATAAGACATAGAGCAGCCTTGTGCCAGATGAACGTGGAAACCAAATGATAACAATTGTGTCAGTGTAAGGCAATTGGAATAGAGAATGGGACTTGACCTAGGAGGATAGGTTTTCAGAGCAGGTCCATTTGCTGACTGGAAGAATTGAAGTTTTGTTAGGTGAAACTTTTATCAGTTTAATGTTCTAACCTTTACAGACTTGATTTCTGTAGTGTGTGTTTTATTTTCAAATGAAACTTTTTGACTAGTCAACATGTTTACACACAGAACATAAAAGCAAAGTAACCATGGTGCACTGTGTCCCTTAACAACGCCACTAGAGGTCGGATGGTACCCTAATGACATAAACACATGTGAAAACATTAGATTCATTGGCAAGGTTACATGGAGTAAATTAAACAGACATTCTGACAAAACCTTTAGAAGAATACTCATTTTAGGCAAAATCCTCACAAAAGCAAAAGTTAATTATGTATTGATTGAATTATTTGGACTAAATTCAAAAGTGTTTAAGGGAGAGTGTTTTTTGTTTTTTTGTTTTTTCCTCCCTGGGGCAAGGGCAGAAGAGGGAGAAAAGGGGAACGTGTGGGGTCATATCCACAGGCTTTATTGTATTGGTGCTTTTTTCCTGCTATATTATAAAGTTCTCAAAGTGTTGGGAATCCATTCTAGTCAGGGAAACACTGGGAATTGATATACTTATCAAAGATTTATTGAGCAACATCTAAGTGACATTGTGTATACTTGAGAAAATACAGAATTAAAGAAAACATTTTCCCTGCTCCTAGGGAATAAGGCAAAGGTGTAAGAAGGGCAAAGTTTTTTGTTTTTTGTTTTTTTTAAATATTTATTTATTTATTTTTTAGTTCTCGGCGGACACAACATCTTTGTTTTGTATGTGGTGCTGAGGATCGAACCCGGGCCGCACGCATGCCAGGCGAGCGTGCTACCGCTTGAGCCACATCCCCAGCCCAAGAAGGGCAAAGTTTGATAGGGGCAAATAGTGCTGTCCACATTAGACTCTGACCTTGGCTAGTAGGTACATATTGACTGCCGGGCCTATTTTTAGTTATTATTTTTGTTTCACAAATATTTACTCTTTTCTTTTTTGATCTTATAAAAAGTGGGCTTCTTTTTAGCTTCTAGTAAGAATTAATTTGAAAAATTAGACCTGGCCCCTATTTAGATTCTGTATGTCTTTATAAAGATGAGAAGCGAATGCCATCCTCACAGTACTGGCGACTTTGTGAACTTTGCTTTTGTTAGTATATCTTGCTCATAAATGTAACAGCTGGGATTTAACCAAGACTTTGAAACTCAGCCCCTCCCCCTCCTGTCCCATCTCACCTTTCCTATCTTAAACATTATTGTCATGGACAAGTTAAATCTCATACGTACTTCTGTAGCTCAGTATAACACATATGGCAGTTTCCTGTCTATTGTGTATTTCCCACTGGACTGCAAGTTCCTTCAAAGGAAGAAACCCCAGTGCTAGGGTACAGCCATACACCTTGGATTACATCCTAGCTGTACTATATGGCTGTAGAGATTAAATGAAGATGTGTAAAATGCTTAGCAATAGTTACAGCATATGGTTAGTACTTAAGTTATGGCTTACTTAAGAATTTAAAAGGGCAGGGAGCTAAGTAGTTTGCTTAAGACTAAAATAATAAAAAATTTATAACAGTCCAGCATTCAGATGCCTAGGAATTGGAGCACAGCAAAACCAGACATGTGAAATTAGAATAATTTAGACATTGCATTATGGCTTTCCTGGTCTAAAACCCTTAATGCGACTGTAAGGCCGCACAGCCCATGGTCTGGCGCCTGCTTCACTAGTTCTTCAGGCTCACCTTTCCTGTTCTCCCTCTTGGCAGTATCCTTCTACAGAATGAAGAAAGTCCTGCTGCCTTCCACCTGAAGCTTTTGCAGTTGCTAGTTCCTGCTCATCCCCCTACCTGTTCATTAGTCCTCAGGCCATAGTTCAAAGGCAGGCTCTCAGAGGCCTTGACCCTGCGGGCTAAGTTAGTTTAGCTCATCTACTCATGGGATTTTCTTCTCATCATTCTTGAAATTAGCTTGAGATCTGGCTACACTGAGTTTTCTGATAGCTGCCATTGTAAGTTTTCAAACCAAGAGCTGAGAAGAAATTCGTTTTGTTGTTATTGTTTGTTTCCTTAACTTCTAGAACCAACAGAGCTTATATTTATTAAAAGGAATGTTATGTTTAATGTAAATATTACTTCTGGCTTTTAAGGCGAGTACCTGGAAGTTGTGTTCTCACTCACGCCTGTGTAAGACATTATACAATTTTCAGTCTTCACTGGTAATATCCTCAATGTCCCTGACATGAGATTAAGTCATGATTGCTGCTCTGTCTTCCTTTCTGTCAGCTGCTGTTGTTTCTCCCTATTCCAAAACTATTAGAATCCATTTTTTGTTGATGTTGTTACTGGGTAGTGTTAGATTCCTATTCGTAGTTCCTAATTTTAAATGAACACAGTCCTTCAGAAAAAAGTTCCTGTACCCTAAGTTTTAGCAAGCCTTGTTAGTGCATGTTAAATTGATGCAATTTCCAGTAGCAGGATTGCATGCATTTGGATATGAAGGTGGTACAGTGACCTTTGCTTTCCCAGGTCAGTCAGTTTGGGTTCTTCATTATTCTGAGTAATACCTTTTACTGTGATTGGATGAGTGCACAGGTTTTGGTTACCCTTGCCCTTTCAAGGCACATGATTGCCCTTACATTAACTAAGGAGTTATTTGAATGTGCCTGGAACTGTAAAGCACAGCAGAAGAGGGGATCGTCCTGGGAGCCTGAAGGCCCCGCTGTGGTGTGCAGTCAGAGCTGTGCCGGGTTCTCCCTCCAGAGGGCTCCCTCTGCCTGTTTTCTGACTTGGAGCCGGCCCCTAACCCAGGGCAGACACTTCATTGCAGAAAGGACAGCTCTAATGGCTTAATGTAAACTGGAACATGTGTCATTAAGACGAGGATGCCAGATGGCTGAGGGTTCAGCTGCCTGCCACGATGAGTGGGTGGAGCCAGAAAAATGAAAGTGGGGGCAGGGAAGGGAATGGATAGGGCTTCTGTGTTATTTTTAAAACACTCTGTAGATGGAGAGCACTGGCCAGCTTCCTCCCTCTCCCGTAGTATTTTTCCCCCTCAGCTTGACCTCCTCCCTGGGGCTTAGACTGAGAGAGAAAAATCACTGTTCTCTATTTAGTTGCTGCAGCAACCATGGAAAGCCTGGGAGTGACTGTAAGATGGGCTTGAAGGTTTGTTCGCCTTGGTGCCTGGAGGCTGAGAGGCAGCCTGGGTTCTGAGGCTCTAGAGAGTCCCTGGGCGAGGGGCAGGAGGGAGGCGTTCATGAAATAAAAATAAGCTTATCTGTAATTGTGTGTGTGACTGTGTTTTGTTGAGGAATAAAACACTTGGAGGCCACACCTTGATAATGAGAAAGTGTCATGAATGAAAACGAATTGACAAGTCAAAAGTAATTGCTGTTTATGATGAGAGAGGGAGGTCAAAATAAAACCCTCTTCCTCCGTGAGTAGAGCTGAGCAGAGCTGAGCAGCTTGTTTGCCTTCACCTAAAGCCAGGCCTGCCCAGTGACCTCCGAACTGGAAGGAGCTAGGGAAGGAAGTCGCTGCTTTCTGAGGACATGCAGCTCATTGTGCGAGTGTATAAGCAGCAGGTCTGAGGAGGGGGGGCTACCAGATTGCCAGGGTAGTTGGAGGCCTCGCCTCAGATTGTGCCCTCAGTCATTCCCCCGCTCCTGGCTTTAGAGCCTAGAGAAGAGGCTCCGGGAACCGCCTAGTGCTCCTATCCCTGATTCATCACCTCCAGCCCACTCTTCTTCCAGGGAATTTGCACTGGGAGCCCTTTCAGCTTTAAAAAGGACAAAAATCATAATTCTTGACAGATCAACTCAGGTTGCTTGCAGATCCTGAGAAGCTGGTGATGTGGGAATACTTGTTGTTTTCTTCTTTGGGAGCGAATTTTCTCCTTGGGCAAAGCACTGTTTAATTTGTCGCATCAGCAGCCAGTTAAAACTCTAGAGACTACCTGGAAGGCTGAGGCAGGAGGATCACAAGTTTGAGGCTGGCCTGGGCCACTTAGCGGGGCCCCTGTCTCAAATTTTAACAAATACAGTGACAAGGGAGTGTAACTCAGCAGTATAGAGCTTGCATAGCATGTGCGAGGCCCTGGATTTAAACCCCAGTGTCAGAACAAAAACAAAAACTCTTGCCAGGCACCATGGCATATGCCTGTAATCCCAGTGGCTCTGAGGCTGAAACAGGAGGATCTCGAGTTCAAAGCCAGCCTCAACAAAAGTGAGGTGCTAAGCAACTCAGTGCTGGGGGTGTGGCTCAGTGTTAGTGCTCCTGATTCAATCCCCCTACCCACCCTCCAAAAACAAACAAATAAACTCTAGAGAGCCTAATGCACAGTCCTTCAACAAAGCTGTCTTTATCTCTGGGTTGTCTTATTTTTTCAGGATGTATTAATTCATTCTCTGAGAGTTAATTTGGTGAGTGTGGTCATTTTAGTGCTGCAAGAAACCTCTTTAGGAGGCTATTGAAAGTCCAACTTGGGTCTGGGGTGGGCAGAAGCGGAGGAATACTGCATTCTATTCTGGCTTTGCCTGTTGGCTTCTGCGTGCAGTGTAAGGCTTTTCTTTTTTGGTCTGTGAAGACCTGAATAGGTCAGGTTTTCTGGAGTATCCAGTGAAGTCATCTGCTTCAAACTTGGAGATGGGGAAAAGGCAGATTCCCTAACATTTCCTACCTGCGAGATCTGGATGGTCTTTCTGTCTTTCCGCAGCTGAGGGAGGCCTCTTGTTGACTCTGCCTTGGGGATTTTAGGTTTGAGGCCACACTTTTAAACAATGTTGGATAAATAGCAACTTGTTGCCTTCTAGCATTGATAGCTTTCAGTATCTATTTACTTCTTAAGCCTTTAATTTAACCATCTATTTGGTCTTTACAGTATGTACCTTTTTCAGAAAGAGTGTTTATATTATTGAGAATAATTTATTGGAATGTTATAAAATTGGTGTTTGCATTTTACTGGGATACTGCCAGCTTTTATCAGTGGGGCCGCATCAAATCATTTGGAAATAAGCTTTTGATTAATTCCTCCTTCACCAACAGTCTGCCCAACTTTCCACAGAAAACACAGGAGTAATATTGCCACTCTGGTGGGAGCATCTGCTTGGGGAACGAGGTGGGCAGTGTGGGCATGTTCTGCAGACTCGAGCCTTTGTGCTCTTAATCTTCTTGGAAAGAGGCCCAGAATTCAAAGCAGGAGGGCACTGAATGTCACCAGCTTTGTTTGAAAAGCATTTCAATGTGACGTTTGTGTCTTGAGAACCCAAGAAATGCTACATTGGCAGAGATTGGGACCATGGAGCTCAGCATTCCATCTCTGATAATGCTCCAAAGGGTGTTTGGTGGGAAGGCATTCTTCGTGCTAGCAGCTCGTGGGCTTGGTAAAACTCCCCAGGACCGCCAGCTTCGTCTGATAGTCACACTGGGTATGTTATCCAGGAATGTCTAAAACTCTCCTTGAACCTATTCACATGTGCCAACTCTTGGGGTGACAAATTCCAGAAGTCAGCACATATTTGAATGCTTAGTTTATGCCTAGCGCAGTACTGGGCACCGTGGAAGACAGACAATGCTTGATGCTTGGTCCCTGCTCTTGCCTGAGCTTTATTCTTTTTTAATATTTACTTTTAGTTGTAGATGGACACGATACCTTTATTTTATGTATTTATTTTTTAATGTGGTGCTAAGGATTGAACCCAGTGCCTCACACATGCTAGGCAAGCGCTCTGCCACTGAGCCACAACCCCAGCCCTGAGCTTTATTGGTATCAGGTGTCACCCATGGAACAGCAAGCACACCGTGAGTGGATCAAAACCAGTAACAGAGCTCATAGAAACCGGTGTCTAAAACAGAATGCCATGTTGTTAATTATCTATGTAGAAAATGCAACTGTCAGATTCAGCGCTGTGTTCTCTCCCCGTATACAAATTAGTGGAAGAAAATTGTAATCAGAAGGCTGATTAGTGAATAAGGGGAGCTTTAGTCAGTGTGATTGAGGCATTGAATATGACAGCCCACCACAGCCATTTTCACCGAAAAAGACCTGGCAGAAAAGAAGATCACATTTCTTTCTGATGTATCCTGTTCTAAATCTGGTTGATCTTTTCCATGTGTTAGAACATTCAGCCCTGCTCTGTTCTGTGTGTATTAGGTGCTTAAATATTTAATATTTGAAGATGATTGTTCACTCCCAAGTATTGCGAGAGAATAATCCATATCATGTGCACAAACAGTACAGCAAATATCTGATGAAATGCTAGATTGGTAGTCTAGAAAACATAAGCCAGGAAAACAGAGGTCGCCGTGGGCTGACAGTGCAGCATGTTCAGCATCTGTGTGTGACCCAGATAGGACTTGAATTCATATTATAAGTATAAAAATGAAGGAAAAACAGATAAGGAAGTGGCAGCAAGCCCAGGGCGGTCATACTCTCACTCTTTAGTTGCCATCTTCCTTCCTAGGTGATGCTCAACATTTCATGGACCTTTTTTACCAAAGAAGTATAAGGGGCCGTGAAAGGTCCAGTAAATCCTGAGTCTCCCACTTAGGACCTGTCATTTACAGTTCCTGGGTGCCAGTGTTCATGTTTGTAAAATGAATATCGTACCACCTACCTTCTGATTTTTGTCATTGCTGTGAGGGTTAAGAAAATATCTATGTGAACATTCCTAGTACAGAACAGACACTTGGTAAAGGGTAGCTGTTTCTAAACTGAGTTTGTTTCTTATCCTGACATACAGATTGCCAAGCTACCTGGGCTGCTTGTGGTCGTTGACGGGACCCTGTATAGGGGCAGTAGCATGGCTTCCTTGATATAGGAAGGCTTGACATACTGTCTCACAAACTTTTGTATTATGCCCCTTGGGCAACTGCGGTTTTCCTTATATGGTTTCTTAAAATCTTTAAAAGTTGTTGCCAAATATTTCTGTACCTAACTAATCTAATTTTCTTCCTTGAAGGTACGGAATGGCCACATCAAAAGAATCACTGATAATGACATCCAGTCCTTGGTGCTAGAGATTGAAGGGACAAATGTCAGGTAGGTGGCCCGCTGTGTTCTCCCAGAGGCGTGTTATAGCAAGGAAGCAGCGCACCATCGAGGTTACTGGCACTGACTGCAGAGCCAGCCTGCCTAGTGCGACTCCAGGCTGCCACTCAGAGCTTACCCTGGGGAGTTGCTTAACCTCCCAGGCCGTAGTTTCCTCATTTGTAAAATGGGAATGATGACTGTACATGTTCCTCACAGGGTTACTGTGAGGATTAAATAAGTGAATATGTATAAAGCACTCAGAACCATGCTTAGCACATAGTAAGCACAAAGTAAGTCTTAGGTACATTACTCGTATTAACCAGGTTGTGGGAGGAGTTGTACTGGCTGTCCAGTGGGTGGCCAACGTGGCCAGTGCCACAGTGGTCTTAATTGTGATGTTCTGTCATTTCGTAGTTCTCTTGGACCAGAATTGAAGTCTTACTCACTGGTGGGACTTCCTGCGTTCCACTGGTCTGGCTTGGCTTTTCAGACGTTTTATTGTTGCTGTGTAGTCTTGTGTTAAGCTTTTGTTTCTGAGTCCGGCAGTTTTTAAAGCTTCGGCTAGCTGAAGGGTCAAGGGATTCCTTGGATGCTTTACCTGAATCTTTTAGATCTACTTTCCAGTTTTTCCTCAAGGACCGTGTGTCGTTGTGCACAGCACAAAGCGGTTTATTGGTATTTCCTTTCTACAGTACCACATATATCACATGTCCTGCAGACCCTAAGAAGACACTGGGGATTAAACTTCCTTTCCTTGTCATGATTATCAAAAACCTGAAGAAATATTTTACCTTTGAAGTACAGGTGAGTTGTGCACATGAATGTGTCCACTGATGGCTGTACCAAAGACAGATCCTTTCAACTTTAGGAAAAACTGACCCTGCAAAGTATCATTATCCCTTTTTATGTATTCTCCTGCCTCTACTAAGCACAATGCAACCTTTGTTATTATGACATAAATTTGGTGATAGTAATCAATTTAATTAATTCCAGTTTGTTAAAGAAACAGTAAACTACTAGAAGCTCTAATCAACAGCTACAGAAATTTTAAAACTTAAAGATTAGCATAGTGTCCTTTGGGGAGTAATTATTTAATACCGAGTTCTTCTCTGTTTTACTATTTTTGATTTTTCAAAGGGAAGAAAGTTTATTAACTCACTCTATAGTTTGAGAGCATGCCGAGTGTGTCTCATGTCACAAGAAGCTGCTGTTGTCTTGGCAACAAACAGCATAAACTTGGTACTTCCTGGCCATCGGTGGTCTGTTGTGTGACCTGTGTCTAGTCTGTTTATTTTCTTCTGGATTTTACCCTTGGGAAACTGGGCCATAGGAGCTCAGGTCCTTGTCTTCACAGGATTGTTTGATCCTGCCAATTGACACCATCCTTCTCTGCGTTTCATAGGTACTAGATGACAAGAATGTGCGTCGGCGGTTTCGGGCAAGTAACTACCAGAGTACTACCCGTGTCAAACCCTTCATCTGCACCATGCCCATGCGGCTGGATGATGGCTGGAACCAGATTCAGTTCAACTTATCTGACTTCACCCGGCGAGCGTATGGCACGAATTACATCGAGACCTTAAGAGTACAGGTAGAGTATCTCTCACAGATGGAACTGCCAGCCAGAGGTGTGGGACATGTGCTGTATCCCCATGGTTTGGCCCATGGGGCAGAAGAGTGGGGGTTTCTGGATAAAATTTCCAAGTCACTGTCCAAGGGCTTTGGTCTCAAAAAGGTTCTGGAAATACTCAGAAGTCCACTATTACAACGGCAAGTTCCGAAAACAAAATACCTGTGTTGCTCAAATCTACCCCTCAGCCAAGCTGAGGGGATGCCAAAGAATGAAGTTTTGATAGTGCCATGAGAGGGCCTCTAGGAGAATCCGGAAAAGAGGAACGTGTGTTTCACCTGCCCACTTGGGTCTTGCCCCACAGATCCACGCAAACTGTCGCATCCGACGGGTTTACTTCTCAGACAGGCTCTACTCAGAAGATGAGCTGCCAGCAGAGTTCAAACTGTACCTCCCAGTTCAGAACAAGGCCAAGGTAAGGCACCTTACAGACAGTCAGCTGGGACGGAAGCCCGGCCTGCAGAGAGCTCTGGTCGGTTCAGCTGTGGGGCCTGCCTCCGGGAAGCTTTGGGGAGCCCGTGGAATGCAAGCTCTTAGATCTCCTTCTGACATCAGCACTGAGTGAGTGGGTTCTGTTACTGCAGTCTCCACCTCCACCAATGACCCGCCCCTCTTGAGAGGTGTCCTGCTGCTTCCTGCTTGTGGCCTTCTTTGAAGAATATCCTCCACCTGAACCTCTTTATCAGCCCTAAATCCCCAGCAGTCAATTGGCTCTCCCTAATGCAGTGGTGGGTGCTTAGGTGCCTGCTTGCTGCAGATGTGGGTGCCTCTCCACAGCCAGTGTCCACTCAGGTGTCACTAAAGGTAGACTGGTGGCATTGATCGTCTGTTTTCTAATAACTTGAACTGATGCTTTTTTTCTACTTTTTTTCCCTTCAGCAATAACTGGAATGCAACTCAAGGGATAGACCCTGGACACGATTCTTGGTTTTAAAAGGAAACTATCTGGAGGACAATTGCGGAACCATTTATATTAATTTACTGGGCTATGGTTAGCTTGTTGTGGACACCAGTGACCATGCATTAACTCCATCATTGATTGCACTGTAAGTCCACTGGGGGATCAGCAGCGCTGAGTGACACACGACTGCTGGCGCTTCTCCTGCTGTCTGCCCCAGTGTGTGGGGAGATACTTTTACCATGAACTTACAGAATTAAAGATGTCCTAATGGCAATTTCAGACCAATATTTCTTCCTACATTTTATTCTCTGTTTTATATATTATCTAAACATATGTATATGTGGTGTAATAGTCATAATCTGGAAATGAATAAAATGTTATATTCTTGGTTTGTAAATTTCCTCCTTGTTTGCCTTTTTTTAAATGGCGATGTTCCTTTCTTTTGTGATGAAAATGGAGCCATTTCAGGCCAGGAGTACTTAGAACAAGAGTGCACTGAGTTGGGACAACTCTCAAGATAAGTGAAAAAAAACAGTAGAATCATCTTATGAGGATTTGGGTCCTCAACTGAGTCCAAGACAAAATGACGTAGTCCACATTGCTCTTAAATACTCAGGGGGGCAGGGGTGGTCGTGGCTCAGTGGCAGAGCACTTACCTAGCATGTGTGAGGCACTTGGTTCGCTTCTCAGCACCACGTATCAATAAATAAAGGTTCATTGACAACTAAAAAAAGAAATATTAAAAAAAAATACAATGGACAGCATCATCTCAGAGGCCTACATGTTTCTTGAAATGATCTAGTATTCTTCCCATTGGAATGGATCACCATTTCCCAATTTTCAGATGAAAACTTGCCTTGAGTGTAGGGACTCATGTCCATTTGAACATTAAAATCACATAAGGGAACTGAAACCTGATGCCACTTTTTCCATTAGTGCCTGTTCTGGGGCATATGGCTCTTCAATGGAGCAACCCTGATTCTATAATTTGGGTTTTTTCCAATTCTTTTTTTTTTTTTTTAATTTATTTAGTAGTAAATGAACACACAGTATCTTTTTTTATTTTTGTGGTGCTGAGGATTGAACCCAGTGCTTAGGCACAAATAGTTAAATTCATAAGAGTTACGCACTTTTATATAATGTAATTCTGTGGAATGTGATGTTCTTGGAAAAAAGCAATTTGGAGACACCACAGAGTGTGTAGATGAGCCTAGATGATCCTGAAGGACATGGGAGAGGCACAGTGATAACCTCTTAGCTGGAGGGATTCTGTATTTTCACTCATATTTTTTATATTAAACATTTATGGAAAAATTAATATCTACATAATAAAAATTTCAAAGTCAAAAAAGAGCAAAAGTCCATTCCAGATACTAGGCGCCCCCAGTCACTCCCTCGAGACTTGGTTTCATTCCATAGGGATTGAGACAGGAATTTGTGGGCACCAGCCAATGGCTTTGGCTGAAGGTTAAAAACACTAAGTTCTGAGATTTGCCATTACTGTTGCTGCCTTCCTGAGAAGCTGGATGGGAAGAGTCAAGTTCTCCACATCCTTCCCCCTCCTTTACCCCGCAGTGTGCTCTGGGTAATCGGGATGGAATCTCCAGGGAGGCAGGACCACCAGGGTGGGAGGGAGGAGTTCCATTGTTCCCTCATTGGGCAACACTGAGTACTGGTTTGTACAGTTGTCAAGGGCTTAAGTTAAGATCGCGCTCCACTATCTTGTGCCATCAAGCCGACTGGAGCCCCCTTTCCACAGATGTTGCCCCTGTCCTTCGGGAGTCCCTGGTAGTTCAGCTCCGCAGAGCACCTGTCAGCCCAGGCGATGGCTGGCTTCTTTAAAGGCCACCCCCAGCCAAATCTGAATGTTGTCTACTTCGTCCTTAAACTTATGTCAGCCTCCCCACTGTTGGACTATGTGCCTGTGTCCCTTGCTTTCTGAAGTTACAGTAGGAATCCCTCTCAATGGGTGGGGGGTGCAGTGGCCCGTGACTTCAACAGCTTCCTGTCTCTGGCCGCTAGCTAATGAAATCTTCCCTGCAATCTGTGGTCTGCTGTAGGATGAAAGATGCTTTTGTGGGGATGAGAAAATCCCAGTTAGCTTTTCATCTCCTCTTGGTGCCAGGACATCAGTGAAGTGCTCCTGGAAGTCCAGAGAAACAGTGAGGCTCTCTCCTGCTCACAGAGCCCCTTTCACCCCGAGGCACTTGTCAGACCCACAGGAGTGACCTCACCGCCCTCTGTGGGGTGGCGGCTGCAGCTGCTATCTTCCCAGATGCTTCACATATCCATCCTGGAGGAAGTGAGGGGGCGCCGAGGGTGACGGCATGTATTATCTAAGCTGGAGCCAGGCCAGTGCCAAGAGTGGCATCCGCTGCTACACGGCCTTCAGCTTTCCAGCTCACCAGGGAGATGACAAGCTGAGGAGGAGGCGGGGAAGGACAGGCTACAGGGCTGAAGGCCCCATCGTGGAGCTTGGGCCAGGATGATCTTGGCTCTTGGTAACTGGAGCAGGCAGAATCGCATTTCCAGCTCGAAAGCCATGATGGAGTGGCTTTCTAAGTGGGAGTTTAGTTCCCGGCATGAACTCTTAAGGCAAAACTTGGAGCCGCTCCCAACAGGGCTCCCCCGCAAAGAGAAGATCCCCATGGCCCTTATTTACCAATGGCCCCGTGTCCGGGCCTCTGTGGCTAGCCTAAAGCCTGGCCAGGACCAGCCCTCTCCTGCATTTCCAAGGGATGCAGATGCACCAGAGGACAACCCCCAAACTGGTCCCCAGCCCCTCAGTGGCTTCAGCCCAAAGCTCTAAGTGCAGGAAATTCACTGAAATAGAACTTGGAGCTCTCGTGGTCTGCGTCCCTGTCCCCCTCAAGCCACTGGCAGGGACACTTCTGAAGCACAGAGAAAGATGTGTTAGCCATAAGTGACAGTGAAGAACGTGAACCCAAGTCACCTGAGAGGAGGCATAGGCCATCCCTGGCCTCCCTTGTGTCGGCATCCTCTGCCCCTAGGACTGGAGTTGGCTCTGCCTTGACAGTAGGGGCTGGCCTGATCACGTGATCGGAGTCTCATTAGCTGAACTCCAGGGCCTGAGACTGAGGGTAAGAAGCTCAGGAACAGGGCTGGGGTAGTGGCTCAGTAGTAGAGGGATCTCCTAGCATGTGTGAGGCACTGGGTTTGATCCTCAGAACCACATTAAAAAATAAATAAAGTTATTGTGTCAATCTACAACTAAAAATATTTTTTAAAAAGCAGCTCAGGACCAAAGGTTTGTATTTCACTAATGGATCATAAAATATATGCTCACGGTAAATTCAGCCTATAGAAAGAATATGAAATAGCTCAGTCCCCATTCCTGAAGGAGAGGATGTGGGATTACTAATGCAGCTGGCTCTGGCCCTGCACCTAGCATGAGCAGCCTGTTCAGATTCCTGATCATTATCATTCAGGGTCTCCAGGGAATCCAGAAAGGCCTGGTGCTGGGCCCATCCCTGACAGCAGAGCGTTAGGACACTACTTTCCAGGTGGTGGCATGCCTTCAAACCCACTCCACATGGCACCGTCATGTTACAGAAAGCTCTGTCCTTGTCCCTGATCCAATCCAATAATGAGGACACGATTTTGAGAAAAAGGAAAAAGAAGTTTTATTGCTTTGTTAGCAAAGGAGAAACACAGGGTACTGCTGCCCCAGAGTCTCTGATTCTACCCATCAAGGAAAACAGAAGGCTTTTAAAGAAGCTATTCAAAGGCTGCTCTCCAGGTGCACCCTGAAGGGGTGTTGAAATTCATTTGTAAGTTTGGTAGATGGTCACTTCCCAGTTCTTCCCTTGATATCTCCTTCCTGTGGAGAACAAATAACTCAAGGTTAATCTTGTTCTCTGTCCCCAGGTTAGGGATGGGGAGAGGGAGAAGAGAAAAACATGTCCTTTTAAAATAAACAGCAAGGGCTGTTTTCAAAAGGTGAAGTGGACCACTGTTACACTTGGACCCCTCTGCAAGGTGAAGTGTGGGGGCTACCCCCACCTAAAGACAAGCAGAGGGGTCAAAGGGCTCAGGAAGGTGGCGGGGCTTGCAGGGACTAGGGCTGGGAACAGAGCCTCGGCTTTCTGCTGTAAGGTCAGGCTCTAGCTGCTCACCAACCTGTTGACTAACTACATCAGATATTTGCAAAGCTCTAGAATAGACTTGGGGGGCCACAATGGAGAGCCCCCTGCCCCTTTACCGCAGGAGGACTCATCAGCTGAGTTTTAGTTGGTATTTTCCGATTGTGTTGCTATTCCAGGCCTCTGTGTGTTGTAGTTAATTATAGTTGCAGGGAGCCACCCTCAGTGGGTCAGTCCTAGAAGGGAAGTGGACGTACACCTTGAAGGGAACAGAGAACAGAGGAGCTGGCATTTATACTTTGGGCTTAATAACAGCAGCTGGGGCTGACACTGCAGCTCAGTGGCAGAGCGCTTGCCTAGCATGAGGGAGGCCCTGGGTTCGATCCTTAGCACCACACACAAATAAAATAAAGGCATTCTGTCCAGCTACAACTTCAAAAACAATTTTTTTTTTAAATAACAGAGCAGCTGATACATATTGAAAACTTTCAATGGGCAAGGCAACATTTTAAGTACTTTATATGTATTACTTGACTGAATTATCATAACACAGAAATAGTAACTATTATTCTCATTATATATGAGAAAACCAAGGCACAGGGATTCATTTGTGCCCAGGGTCACACAGGGATCCCCCTGGATGAAGCAGGTTTCAAATTCAGGCTGTTCAACCTCAGCGACGGGCACTTAAATCCCTCAACTTCTTTGACTCACTGTTTCCTCCTCAACAAAATGAATGAACCTGAAGATAAAGCATGTGACACACTGCAGAATTGGCTTGAAAAGACGTCCATGAACAATCAGTTATATCAATTGTTCTATTTTCTTTTTTTAACATTTATTTTTACTTATAGGAGGACACAATAACTTTATTTTATTTTTATGTGGTGCTGAGGATCGAACCCAATGCCTCATGCATGGTAGGTGAGGGCTCTGCCTCAGAGCCACAACCCCAGCCCTAGTTGTTCTATTTTCACACAGTGGAATACTATACAGCCAAAATAGAAGCGAATGACAGCAACTGACACAAAACCTGGAGAAGAAGTCTCACAATCAAAATCAAGAGAGAAAAATAAGGGGCTGGGGATGTGGCTCAAGCGGTAGCGTGCTCGCCTGGCATGCGTGCGGCCCGGGTTCGATCCTCAGCACCACATACCAACAAAGATGTTGTGTCCGCCGAGAACTAAAAAAAATAAATAAATATTAAAAATTCTCTCTCTCTCCCACTCTCTCTTTAAAAAAAAAAAAGAGAGAGAAAAATAAGGCATACTATAGTAAGTATGATCCTATTTACATAAAGGTTTAAAATAGGCAAAACAACATTGTTATAGGATACAGTCAGTCAGGGGACCCAATGCCTTCAAACTTAAGAGAATGTTTAGCTGGAGGTGAGGCAACACGGTTGGGGAAGCAAGCCCTGGAGAGCCACTTCAGCAGCTGTTTCTTAACCTGAGAAGTGTTTGCACACAGAATTTTAAAGTTATTACTTAACTTGTTCAATATACTCTTTCAATAATATTTTTCAAAGGGCTGGGGTTGTGGTTCGGTGGCATAGCACTTGCCTGGCATGTGTGAGGCACTGGGTTTGATTCTCAGCACCACTTATAAATAAATAAATATTATTTATCAACATCTTTAAAAAAATTAATTTAAGTTTAAAAAAAGACCCTTGCAAGAGTGGCCCATTACCACCTTCAGGGCTGGGTTATAGCTCAGTGGTAGAGAGCTTGCCTCACACATGTGAGACACTGGGTTTGATTCTCAGCACCACATAAAAATAAATAAATAAAATATTTTTTTTGGTTTTAAAAAAATCAAATCAGAGTCCCTGGCCCTGGCCTATTAAAATGCAGATTCCTGGGCCCAACTTGTTAAAATGAAGATTCGTTGTCCTCACCCCAAGAGAGATCTTGGCTCTCACTCATCCAGCCCAGAAACCTGCATGCTAATACCTTCTGGGGTTGGGGTGATTGTGTCATTTGAGAGCCTATCCTATCGGGGTTGGAGGGAGCAGGCTGATGTGACCTCGTTGAGGTATGGAGAGAGGGCAGATGCTGCCGGGAGAGAGGGGGAACAGAGCAAGGCCACCCCACACATCTGCAGCTGCAACCTCTCTCCATCATCCCCCTAAAGCCCTTCAGCTCCCCTTTATAGAGACCCCTAGTATGTAACTCACATCTCCATATCTTTTCCATAACCCCAAAATGGGGGACCCTGTAATGGGAACCCCGAGGGCCTCTGGGCGGTGGTCACGGAGCTCCAGATTGTAAATCCATAAGGCGCTGAACATCTGGATGGAGCAGGAGCCTTGGAAAAATTGTGCCTCTTGGTATCCATGGTATCTGAAGCAAAGCAAAACAGTGTGCAAGGGGTGGGTATGGAAATGGCTTGAACAGAACCCCTTGTTAAAGGGGTATGAAATGTCACCCGGAGCCCCTACTGTTTTATTGCATGAGATTAATACACATTGGTGAGCGCCTCCATGGGTTCTCTCACCCCCTGGGGTTCCCCCAAGTCTTGCTTCCATAAAGCCTTAAATTGTAAAGCCTGCTGGTATTTGAAAGGGAATATCATAAAATCAGTCAACATAGAGGCTGGCCTTTGAATTCCAGGTCAGTCTCGAAGCCTCCTCTGGTTCTCTGAGGCTGTCTTCATTTTCACTTGAACCCAGAGCATCCTTCAGAGCCTGGGGCCTCTCTTCTTGGTACTGAAAACTGACCTCAGCTTCCAACTATGAGCGACAGGGAGAGCTGGAGTCTCATTCCCTCCAAACTGGCTGCCAGGTGCTGCCCAACCATGAGAGCAGATCTTGGACCACAAGCATGGAACTCGCCAGCGAGCACGCAAAGAACATCCACGTTCCCTGTCCCTAGGGCTCAGGAAGGTGCCGGTGGGCTTCTGTGGCAGGTCTAGGTTGCGCAGGCAGCAGGACCAGGTGGAGAAGGCAGGACGGGGCAGGACTTCTCTGCTGTGTGTCAGGGATGAGCTGCAGGTCCTATAGGAACCTGAAACGGAGATGTCCCAAACATGACTGAGCCCACCAAATTCTATGTCTCACTTTAATAGAAATACCTATACAAATGTTCCTGGCCAGGCACATATTTTGAACTTGACTCATGTCACTAATGAGAAGGTCTTTCTGAAATCCCTGTACTAATTATCAGGGAGTAGATTCGTTCCAGAAGGTTGGGATCACCTTGGTCAGCATGCAGGTCAGAGGGTCGGAGAGGGGATGCTCTTCCCTGCTCCCCGCCCCCACCCCACAGCCCAGGAGTCCCAGCAGCCTCAGATAAGGGTCATGTAGAAGCTTCCTGAGGCCACTGAGCCCCAGATGGTCCGCTGTCCCCCTGTATTGGCATCAGGGAGGCTGTCTACCTGAGGTGGGCTCCAAGGAGGCCAAGCTCACCTGGTGGGGACCCCTGCAGACTGCTCTTCCTCCCACTGGGGGCTCCATGGGCCTCAGGGGTACACTTTTTTTTTCCTCATCTGATGCATGAGATCAGAGGCTGTGCAAATCCCCTTGGAGCCAGAGAAGGGGCCTCACTGGTGGGCAGTGTTCTAGGATTGTGGTTCATGAAAACTACAATAGATTTAAAAGTTTTGCACTGTCCAATATGGTAGCCAGGACCCACATGTGACTGTTTAAATTAAAGTTTTAATAAAATTACATCAAATTTTGAAACTCAGTTCTCTAACAACAGCCACACAGTTCAAGTTCCCCTGCAGCTGAAGGAATTGGTTACTTGCTTTTAGTTGACTTTCAAGTCACCCGTCTTAGCAACACGGATATAATACCTCGATAATACCTCCGACTTGAGTGTCCCGGTGCTAGCCGCTGATGAAACTTGGTGACACATGCGCAGGCCACCAAGATCCGAACCTCTCATCACCTTCCCTAGCCGCAACCCACAGATATCCTGGAACCCTGATCTTGGGGAAGCGGTTTTGAGACTTTCTCTCCCATCTCCACATCTCCATCACCTTGTGAATAAACTGTTTTGCAAAGCTCTTTGTTTCAGTGACTGGCAGACTTCACGACAGGCAAAACAGGCCTGGTTCAGTAACAGTGTTAACAACTACCTGTGGTAGCAGCTACCATATTGGTATTGAAAAGCAGCTACCATATTGTAGCAGGTATGGGAAATTTCTGTTAACACTGAATAAAATAAGACCTTTTTTTCTTTCTTTTTTTGGTACCAGGGATTGAACCCAGGGGCACTTAACCCACTGAGCCACATCCTCAGCCTTTTTTACGTTTTATTTTGAGACAGGGTCTCGCTAAGTTGCTTAGGGCCTCACTAAACTGCTGAGAATGGCCTTGAACTTGGAATCCTCCTGCCTCAGCCTCCCAAATGGCTAAGATTATAGGTATGCGCCATCGCACCCAGCCAAAATAAGACTTTATCATCATTAAAAAAGAAAAATATTCACTGTAGTATAACTGTGCCCATAACTTGATTTGAGCAGGCATCTCACCAGTCATGTGCATGTAAATCACCAGGTCTCTGCCCCTCCCTGGATTCTACATTCCCAATCAGTTCCCAGGCGGTGCCAGTGCAGCTGGTCTGTGGATCACCTTTAGAGCAGGGGGAGATTTAAGTATTCATTAAAAATACTTTAGGAGGGGGCTAGGGATGTGGCTCAAGCAATAGTGCGCTCACCTGGCATGCACAGGGCGCTGGGTTTAATCCTCAGCAACACATAAAAATAAAATAAAGATGTTGTTGTGTTCACCAAAAACTAAAAAAAAATATATTTAAAAAATTCTCTCTCTAAAAAAAAAACAAAAAAAACTTTAGGTGCATTATTTGTGTTGAGCCTTCAGTAGTGATCTGCAAGTTCAAAACTGCCCATCATCTTTCTCTTCTGACAGGAGACCTTGGAGTAGACTCACTCAGAAGTGAGGTCTCCGGACTGCGGTGAATGAGGGACTCCACCCATCGGCCCCTCTGCCAGGGTGATGGGCCCAGCTTTACCTTGTCACGGTCACCTTCACTGCCCTCCCTACCTCAAGGCCCCTGAGGCCAGAGGGCACTACTCCCTGGGCCACAGTCGCCTGGGACAGCTCTGCTCACAGCAGGACGCCTCTCCTTTCATTATTTCTGGTGGTTGTTTTTTTTTTTTTTTTTTCCCAAATGTGAAAATAAAAAAATACAAAGCACCCATAGCCTCAGAATCCCAAATTACCATGGTCAGAATTTTTTTTCTTTCTTTCTTTTCTTTTTTCTTTTTTTTTTTTTTTTGCTTTGCTTCCAGTGTTTTCCCTGTACATCATTATAGTCAGTCAATTTAGTGGCCCCAGTGAACACGGCCCCTTAGATCCATGGCTTGTGGAGTCCCTTCCCTTAGAATTAGGCCAACCTTGCCACTTGCTCTATACACACGGCACATGGCAGAAGTGAGGGGCACTTGTTCTGGGCTCGAGGTAAACTAGCGGCTTGTGCTTTTGTGTTCCTGAAGCCATGAGCAGCCACATCCAAAGACTGGCACCCCAGGCTGGGGCTGTAGCTCGCACGCCTCACCTGGCACACTGAGGCCGAGCGTTCGATCCCCAGCACTGCAGAAGAATAATAATGACGATAATAAGGTAAAATAAATAAATAAAAGTCTGGCTGCCGGACTAGAGAGATCACGTCCAGAGGCCACATGGAGAGGCACGTGGAGAAGGAGAGGGAGGCCAGAGAATTTGGGAAAGGGAACACCAGCGCCAGCTAGCCGCTCCACACTGCTCTGTATCTGGTCACCAGTGGGCCCAGCCCGAGGACGGCCAGAGAGCTGGTTCACAATGAAATAATTAGGAGCAAATAAAATGAAGATGGCCTTAAGCCATGAAGTTTGGGGATGGTTTCTTATGAAGCAGCTGATCATAAAACCTAAGTGACATGGGTAATAGCAATACACCCAGGGCCTCCCTCCGGGTGCCTGCCCCTGCCCCAGTTTCCTTAGGCAAGGAGGGACAAAGATAAAGTAGGGCACAGTCGGGAGAAGCAGGCGACACTAATGTATTAACATGTAACTCATCCAAAAAGGATGTTTACCCAAGGTGCATAGAATGTAAGCTTATCTTAAAAGCTAAAAGGGCTGGGCACATTGGTGGCATATGCTGTAACCCCAGTGACTTAGGAGGCCGAGACAGAAGAATTGCAAGTTCAAGGCCAGCCTGGGCAACGGAGACCCTGTCTCAAAGTAAAAGTGAAATAAAAAGATTGATTTGCAAGCTGCAGCCCCGGCCTGGAGGGGCCTGTTCTAGCCACAGGTGGGCCAGGCTGGAGCACTGGGGGAGGGGAGGCCCTGCTTCACAGATCCCTTTCAGCTTCTTCAGCCCCTGTGGGAGAGGACCTTGTTCCAGGGGACGAGGCAGCCCTGGTCACTGGGTACAGCAGGCCCCTCCACCTGCTCCACCCAGCTCCGTGGGCTGTGGGGGAGGGTTCTCCTGTTCCGCTCCCCACCCTAATCCCTTGCAGCTGTTCCCCCCCCCCCCGCCCCCCAGGGAAGACAGTTGTGTCCGAGGGAAGGGAAATAGTTATGCTGAGTGGGTCACTGGCTTCAGACCAGGAAACATGGATGACCATGGACAGGGTGGGTGAGCAGGACCAGAGCCAGGCCCGGGGGGACTGCACGGCCTGGTCCTCACAGAGGTGGGGACGGTGGAGGCGAGATGGGCCAGAAGTGGGGGTTGCAGAGAAGAGTCAGTGACCCGAGTGTGATCTAGATTGGTTGGAGGGGACGGATGGGGCGGACACAGCCTCCCCAGGTTGGCCTATGTGCCAGGAAGGAAAGGAGGTGCCTGGAACTGAGATGGGGACTGCTGGAGGAAGGGGTGGCCTCTCACTCTAAGGGACTGGGCTGGCTGGGCTGCCACAGTGACAGTCCCCCTTTTCCAGGCAGGCCCCCCGGGACCTCCTTCCCATCAGAAGGCGGAGACCTCACACCTCCCTGGGTGTCTGCCCTTCCTGCCAGTGGGATCACCCAGGGCCATGAGTCAAGTGGATATGACCCTCTGGGCTCGGAAAAGCCAAGTGGCCTAGAGGTTAAGCCCGTCCCTTTAGGGCATGCCAACTTGGACTTGGATTCTGGCTCTGCTGCTTCCAGCCATGTGCCCTCGGGAGGGATGCAGCACTAACCTCACTGAGTCTCCTGTTTAACAGAGAACTGTGACAGCCGTGTGCACCTCCTAGGGGCAAGATGGGGACCACAGAGAGAATCAATGCTACTCGCTTAGGACAGGACCAGCAGATAGATGGCAGGGGTTGTCATAGGGACATGGTTTGTCATGGCTGTCTCTGCCATCACAGAGGGAACCAGGAGGGGTTTCATGGCTCAGGGAGACTGAGGATGCCAGAAATCCTGAGAAGGCAGGCCCCCGTGTTCTCCCCTGCCCTATCCCAGCACCTGGGGTGGTGCCCAGCGCACGGAGGGTGCTCAGAGCAAATCATGGCTCCTGGGAGTGTGGCCTGCCCTGGGCGCCTGGCAGAAAACAACAGAATGGTGAAATCCTGGGCGAGGCAGAGCCCAGGAGGTGGCCAATGGATTCCTCTCTCTGGAATCTGAGCAGGTAAATAGAGCAGGGAGCAGGAGGGGCTTTGGAGGAAGAAGAGAGAAATGGATCCGCAGGGCAGAAGGGGGAGGCCACACAATGTCCACTCCTCTCCTCTTCAGGGCCTCCTTCTACCTTCCCAGCTGCTAGAGTGGCCAGAGGAGGGAAGTGACAGGAGGAGGGGGCAGAGCTTCCTGGGGCCTCCCCCAGCCTGCAGACCATGAGCGAGCTTGTCCTTGGGTGCAGGGTGCACAGGCCCACAGGGATCCCTGTGTGGACCAGCAGTGGAGCCCGGGAAGTGGGGGTGGGGGAGCTGAGGCCTGGCCTCAGGAGCTCAGTCCTGGGGTGGGAGGGAGCGCTTTAGAAGGAAGCCCCCCTGCTGTCTGCGCTGGGAGCTGAGGGGTGGTGCAAGTTAACCACAGGAAAGGAGAGGGGGACACCTTTCCAGACAAATGGCCCAGAGGCTGGAAAGACGCTGGACAAGTTGTAGGGATGGCCGGAAGTTCTGTGTGGGGTTAGAGCAGGCACGGAGTCCAGTGAGCACAGCAGGGATTGGCTGCACTGGAGGGCTCTGTACTCGGAGCAGTCAGCACCAGGCCCCAGGGCTAGGCAGAGCTGGGCCCTCTCCCCACCCCTGCTCTGCTGCTGCTGGCCCCTGGAGAATCCTGCTCCTCCCTGGGCTACTACCCTGTCTGCACAGGGAGGGGGCCAGTTTCCGGCTCTCTTGGCCCTGAACTTGGCTCACAGGGCCCTTGGGCATTGGGGGCTCTAGGGGTGGGATGTCAGGATGGAGCGGGAATGAAGGATATCTGAGGGAAGGGAGAGGTCGCCCCAAGTTTGTCTTCCATAAGAAGTCCTGTGGGGAGCTGCCAGAACATTCTAGGTCCTTCCATTAGGCTCAGAAGAGATGGATTCTGCATGGCTCCTGGCTGGGGAGGTTGCTTTCCCCTGAAGAAAGCCCCCCACCCATGGAGGAGGACCGAGGCTGCCTGCCCCCAGCCCACAGCCTGGCTTCCCAGGGAAGGCTGCCCGGGACCTTTGGCAGCCCCTCGGCCCAGCTTTTCCTCCAGCCGGGGGCTGGGAGATGGTGATGGTGCCATGGGAGCCCTTCTCTGATATCCTTCCACCCTCACTTCTAGAAAAGACCCTTGGCCGAGGGTGAGGGTCACGTTATACCTGTGGCTTCGATCCTCAGACCCCAGGAGCCCTTCCCTGCACTCGTTCATCATCTGCCACCTGGAGGCAGGTGCGTCTGCCCGGTGGGCACTGGGGCTAGGAGCCTTGCCCGGCTGTGGGGAGCTCGGCAGTGTCCTGGGATACTGAGGGGAGGGCCGTGGTCGAGCTCTGCTTGGGGACCTGCCATGGGGTCCACCCATGCTGCAGAACCTCAACTTCAGAGCTACCACTGAAGGGCACCCCCAGGACCATGCCCTGGGGGCCAACCAAGGCAGAAGGCAGGTGGGGGACAGGAGGCACCGAGGAGGTGGGGGGTACATTGGTGAAAGGCATATTTTGGGGGGTCAGAATCCGGACTCTGAATCCCAGTCCTACCTTTCACTGTGTGACTTGGGAAATATCCCCCAGTCCCTCAGGGTGGGAGAAAGGCGAAATGGGATGACCTATTTGTTCATTCACACAAATATCCATTCTGGGGGATGTCAAGCCCTCATCATCTGACATTGCAGCTGGGGGGACCCAGACAAGAACATACAGACGCCCTCGATCGCATGGTAGGGCGGAGGTGAGGGGGGGGGGCGGGGGTGAGGGGGCAGGGTGGGGGGTGGTCCCAGGAGGCCCCCAAGAGAAGAAGGTGCCGAGCGACTCGGGCTTCTCCTTCTCTGGTGGAGGAGGAGCATTTGCCAACCCCCAGGTGGGCATCTGCCAACTGAGCCAAGAAGAAGCCGAGTGGGGGAGGGGAGGGGAGTGAGAATGAGGTCAGAGCAGGGAGTGGGACAGCCCCCCCTCCTCTGTGACAGCCCGGCCAGGGCCAGGAAGCGGCTCTGCAGCAGCTGTGAGAAAGCAGGGCCTGTGTGACCAGGGACACTGGACAGAGCCTGCCCCACCGCCCTGGGCTCTCATTCCCAGCTGTCAGATGCCTGCTTCCTCCCGTCTTAGGGCCCAAGGCTTCCCCCACTGTGGCCTGTGACCCTCTTCCCCGCTGGCAGCCACCACCTCCTGATGGGGAGGGCTCTGAGCCCTGGCCAGTCTAGGGAGCCTCACAAAGAGCCTTTTCACCAGAGGGCATCGTGGGGGCTGGGAGGGGACGCGGTGCCCTCCTGCCTGTGGGCATAAAGACCCCCTTTCTCTTCTGCTGCACCAGCTCCCGGCAGTGGAGGGGGGACAGGCCAGACAATGGCAGGGATTTTCAATGGGCTGCACTGTGGGGTGGCTGCTGGGGGGCCATTCACCAGCCGGCCTCACTTCAGCTGGAGGGAGCCCCACAAACAAAGGCCCTGCACCAAGAGGCCTGGGGGCCCCCCCGTCTAGGACCCCAGTGCAGTAACCAAGATTGATTTCCCAGCTGTACAGCAAAGGGGCTGCGGCTTGCACATTCAGAGACTGCCGTTCCCACTGTCCTGGGCTCTGCCTGGGCTGCTGCCTCCTGTCAGTTCCTACCTGATTCCTCACTCCCAACCTCATCGCAGTCTTGATATTCCGTGTCAGGCGGAGATCTGCTTTTTGAGGGGCATAAGCAGGAAATGGGGAGTACAAGGGTCCACCCAGAGGCTGTGTGTGTGTGTGTGTGTGTGTGTGTGTGTGTGTGTGTGTAAGTAACGTGAAAATCAAGTTGCCTGGGAGAAAGTGAGTGTATGGGGAATGCCATGGGGCTTCCCAGGTGGAGAGGCAGCATGTGCGAAGGCCCAGGGGGAGGCATGAGCCAGCAGCAGGGATGGAGTGAGAGCAAGAGGGAAAAGGACCAGCAAGTCTTGCACCAGAACAGGGGCTTCATCTGGAAATAGTGGGCCCTCCCCAAAGGTCCAGTGTGCACCTGCAGGAGGGGTTTGAGAGACAGATGGCCTCAGGAGCAGGGGAGGCAAGAATAGAGCCAGGCCGGGAGCAATGGTGCATGCCTGTCATCCCAGTGGCTCGGGAGGCTGAGGCAGGCGGATCACGAGTTCAAAGTCAGCTTCAGCAAAAGTGGGTGCTAAGCCACTCAGTGAGACCTGTCTCTAAATAAAATACAAAATAGGGCTGGGGGTGGGGCTCAGTGGTAGAACGCCCCTGAGTTCAATCCCCTCCCCCCAAAAAAGTGAGCCAGCAGAGACCTGGGGAAGGTAGGTCTGGCCAGTGCTGGGGACCAACTTGGGATACACCCTGGGTTCTGGCTTGAGCAACGGTGGGGAGGAGGGCTGTGGGAGCCACCCCTGGGGCTGCGGGTGCCGGGGAGGAGGTGGCTGAGGGCAGTAGAGGGGAGGAGGTGGCTGAGGGCAGTAGAGGAGCGGGGAGGAGGACGCAGAGGTGCCAGCAGGACAGCTGTGTGCGCTGGGAGGGCTGCAGAGCTGGGGGGAGGGGGGGCAGGGGGGAAGGGAGAAAGAAGCGGAAGGAAAGAGAAAGACCTAGAAAGAGAGAGATGGAGAGAGGAGAAGTCAGTGGAGAGCGGAGGAGGTGAGAGGAGGCAAGGAGCAGGGAGGAGACCCGGGCCAAGCCTGTGGGAGCCGAGGCCCAGCCTGTGCAGCCAGGGCCTCTCTCCATCTTCCCTGCACCGCATGCCAGGCCCTGCTGGCCAGGGACAGTGGCAGGCAAGGCCAGCTCTGGTCTGTTCTCAGGGCAGGGGGATCTGGCTTGGACAGCAGCAGGAACTGCCTGGTGAATGGTGGGGCAGGGCCCTGCAGAGGAGCTGAGATCTTCTCAAGGCAGGGGAGTGGCCGCCATGACCCTCAAAGGGCATGACTGCAAGGTGCTTCCCCAGGTCAACTGACGGGATGCTCCTGCTCCCTGCCTCTGTTTCCCTCTGAGAGCCGGGGTCAAGGTTAGTGGCAACCGTGGGCAGAACAGGGACTCTAGCTCACACTGGGCAGGTGAGGTCACCGGGAGTCTGTGTCCAGGTAGCTTTGGGGGCTTCCTCCTCCCCATCCTCAGCCTTTGTTCCAGGAAAATCAGGAGGGGAGGGGAGGAGAGCCGAGCCCGCGGAGTCTGTCCTTCCATGGAACAGGGAGACAGGGTGCCCCCTGCTCCCCCCTGCTCCCCTCCGCGCCCACCAGCACCTCCGCTTCTTCCTCCCTCACTTTCTGGCAGAAAAAGCCCAACAGCTGGAAGAACCCTGATCTCCAGCTCCCAGCCCACCCAGGGCGCCTGCAGGTGGGCGCCTTCGCACCCTGGGTGCAGGTGTGTGAAAGTGCACGCACATACAGGCATATGGGTGTGGAGATGTGTCCTCACACACGTGCGTGTGTTAGTGTGAGTGTGCAGGTGTGCTTGCACGCGCTGCTGCAGTTGATGGAGGCCACGTGCAGGTGAGAAAATGGATGAAGCCTGGCCCTTGTCACCTGTAGCCAAGGTGAGGATGGAAGCAGGTTGCTTCTGGGGCAGGAAACAGGCCTAAGCTGACCACCTGGAGCCTCGGGGCTTATTGTGGTTTCTTTGGCTGTTTTATTTTATTTTTGAGACGGGGTCTCTCTATGTTGTCCAGGCTGGTCAACCTGCCCCCTCGTTGAAGGCTGTTTCCCCTCCTCTTTCCAGATGGGATATGCCCCACAAATTAGGATCTGTACTGTGTGGCTGGGGAGCCCTAAGAGTGGGCTCAGGGGATCCTCCCACTTATGTCTCCTGAGTAGCTGGGACTGCAGGTGTCACCACACCTGGACGGGAGCTTCGATTTTATTATTCGAGATGTGAGGATGGCGCTTGCCCGGCTTGCCCAGAACTAATGTGAATGTCACAGAGAAGCACGGCAGATGGCTGGAGATGTGGCTCAGCGGTAGCGCGCTCGCCTGGCATGCGTGCGGCCCGGGTTCGATCCCCAGCACCACATACCAACAAAGATGTTGTGTCCGCCGAGAACTAAAAAATAAATATTAAAAATTCTCTCTCTCTCTCTCCTCTCTCATTCTCTCTTAAAAAAAAAAAAAAAAAAAAAGCTCGGCAGAAAGAGCTGGAAGTCGGGCTGGGGTGTGGCTCCGTGGCAGAGAGCTGGCCTAGCACGCAGGAGGCCCTGGGTCCCATCCTCAGCTCCCGATAAAGATAAATAGAATAAAGGTATTATGTCCGCCTACAACTTAAAATATTAAAAAAAAAAAAAAAAAAAAGAGCAGGAAGTGTCCCTGAAGACTGATTGCCCTTCTACCACCCTTCCAGGTGGTGCTGTTCTTGTCCGGGAGAAGCCTGAGGCTTAGGGATGTACAATGGCCTACAGGGGGCAGATGAGTCTGGACCCCAGGTCCAGCTGACTGCAGTTACTGGCAAAGTCCCAAGGCACCCCCTGACCCCTCAAATCACAGCCACGGGTCACACCAAGGCCCACGGGGACGAACCTACCTCCTT
Organism: Urocitellus parryii; assembly: GCF_045843805.1. Lineage (NCBI taxonomy): Eukaryota > Metazoa > Chordata > Mammalia > Rodentia > Sciuridae > Urocitellus > Urocitellus parryii. The sequence continues at coordinate 34,144,221 of NC_135545.1, read as the reverse complement.
TGCCCTCCAGGGCTCAGAGGCTCGGCTCCTGGGCCCTGGGAAGCCACCTCTCCCCCTGAGCCCTTTCCTCCTGGGGAGCTTCCCCTGACTGCCTGTAGGACCTGAGGCCCTTCCCTGACTCAGGGATATTCTGCAGCTCGTCCCGGCCCCTCAAATCCTACAAGGCACCTGGTCAAGCCCCTTGGTAAGCCTGAGGCCCCAGGCGGAGTGCTGAAGGTTGAAAGCATGTCTAGGCAGAGCTGGGATTTCGGGGGGCCCAGGGAATGGACTCTCTTCCCTCCTCTAGACTTGGTTTCCTAGAGGAGCTATCAGACAGGCACCCCCTTTCCTTTCATTGGCCCCCAAACCCACAACTTCCCTGACCCCTTCAAATGGGGGGATTCAGCCAAGTGGGGGTGCTGAAGCTATAGACACTTGTCCACTGCCCACCCACTCCCATATGTGGTCCCCTCCTCCCTCAAGCTGGTCAAAGAGACCCAGCCCACCCCCAACACCCCCCCACAACCCTCCCCCATCCTTGCACAGTGCCCCTCCCTCCAGTACAAGTGCCTAGCCTGCTGGCTGGACCACCAGAGCCTTTGGTTGGTCAGGCTGGAGACCACCCCAGTACCACCAGCCGGGCGTAGGAAGTAATAAGAACAGCACCCCCCACCCAAGTGTCCCCTTTCCCTAAGTCTAATCCACATTTCCCTCGTTGAAGGCTGTTTCCCCTCCTCTTTCCAGATGGCATATGCCCCAGAAATTAGGATCTGTACTGTGTGGCTGGGGGGCCCTAAGAGTAAGGAAGGGCCCGAATCCACTGAATCATTGTGTTCAATCATTTCAGCTCTGGGGACAATAGAGCTAACTTGGAATCCTGGTTCTGCCACTTACTGTCAACTTAAGCAAGTGACACAACCTCTTGGAACCTCAGCTTCTTCATTGAAAAGCAGGTACTTAACTATTCATTCACGTCTACCCATTCATTCACCTATCCACCCATCTACCTGTTAATCCATCCACCCACCCAACTATCCATCCATCCATCCATCCATCCATCCATCCATCCATCCATCCATCCATTGGTACTGTATGCCAGGCCCTGGCCCAGGGTTGCTGAGGCTTCTTCATGGCTTGTGAAGAGGAGATCTGGTACCATTTAGTCCCCAGGCTGTGGTTAACCATATTTCTGAATTTTAGAGACCTTGGCTTCAAATAAGCACAGTGAAGGGTGAAAGGTCATGCAAGAACTAGTAGGATGTTCGCCCACAGTACGCAGCAGCCTTTCAACAGCCCATAACAGCAGAGCCGTATCACACCCAGGGTCTCAGAGAACTGCTGAGATGTCACTGCTACCACCTGATGCAGGCCACCATCAGCCACCATGACCCAGGCCAGCCGGCTTCAGTGCTGGGCAAGCTGTCCTGGTGTAAAAACAGGGAAGTCAAAAGTTCCTTTTAGAAAGACTCTTCTGAAGCTTCTGGTATTTAGGCTCCTGCAAAAACTACCTTATATCACGTAAACCCTAAAGGTGTCATTAGAGTGGGCAACGGACCCTTGGCTGGGTCATTCCTGGGGACTTCCGAGAGAAGGAGGAGCTTGGGGGAGCTGTCAATCTAGAGGTGATGTGTGAGGCCGAGAGCGGCGTGGGCAGTGGCAGGGTTGGAGAGCTGGGGCCTTCCCAGAGCCTGCTTGACACAGCCAGGCCGGCCAACATGACCCAGGAGGTAGGAGGACAGGAGGTGTCCACACGAGCCTCGGCTCAGGCTTTGGAGACAGCCAGGACCCACCTGGAGCTGCCGTCCTCCCTGGACTCTGCTTAGTATCTCTGATGCCAAGTGCTTCTCTGAGTCCTACGGAGCCTGGGACATGGAGCCAGTCCTGGGAGCTCTCACCTGGGGGTGTGTGGCTGTTCCCCAGGGTAGACTGGCACCCCTCCCTCAGCGGAGGTGGCTGCTGGGAACCATACCCCCCACCTCTCTGGAGGGACGCCATGGATTTGTGGAGATGTGTCGCTCACTGGACGTGCCTGGCAGGTTCACAGCAAGGCTGAGGGACAGGGGCACAGAGCAGGCCTGTCCCCTTTCCTGTGCATTCCACAGCTTCTCAGGTGCCGCTTCAGCTCCAGAGTCCCCTGTGGGATCCGGTGGGCAGATCTCTTCTGCAGCCACATCTTTGCTCAGCCTCTGCCCTGCCCTGTCTCTTTCCTTCACTTCCTCGCAGGGTTCTTGAGTTTCTCCACAAACTGCCTGCACAAGAATTCCCATCTCAGACTCGGTTTCTGGGGAGCTCGACCTAAGACACCCACAAAATTTACTTGGTGGCAGGGCTGGGTGTACCAGGTTTGAGGACACAGGAGAGCCTCCCAGAATGGAAGACATTTGAACTGGGGTCTTGGAGGTTGAGAGAAGATTGGCTCCATAGGATCTCCTCCATTTGCTGAATCTTGCCTGATATAATTGCTGAGGATGAGGGGAAAGACAGGTTAGGCAAAAGAACATATGAGCAAAGGCCCTGGGGCAGGAAAAGGCAGGCAGGGTCCAAGAAAGAGGTGGTTCTGCAGCTGGAAGGCAGTGGTAGGGAGGGAGGAGGGATGTAAGATTAGAAAAGAAGTTAGGACACCCCACCCCCAACAGAGTGCCAGAGGCTGAGGGTTCGAGTCACTTGTCATCACACACAAGGTCTCTGATGGACTATTGTGCCCAGACAGAGCCTCAGAACTGTCCATCCTGTGCTCTGGCAGGTTCTATCAATTTATCAAAGTTAGCACGTAAAGTGACACCCATTTATTGTCCCTGCCCTGGGCCAATCCCAGGCTGGACTTGTTCTATGTGGGCAGAGTCCAGAGGCCTCATTGATTGGGCCTGAGTACAGTAGAAGCCTCCCTTGGGAAGGAGCTATTGTGGCCCATAAATAGGTTAGGCGGCCAGGAAACGGGAAATCCTGCAACACAATGCGGCCCGGTGCGCAGGGGTTTCCTCCAGGCCCAGCGCTGGTCCGAGGGTACGTCTTGGGCCAAAAGACTTGCAGGACTCCCTGACCGCTGGCCACTCACTGCTCTTCCCACAGTCCTCAGGGGCACTCGGGGCCTCATGTCACCCCACCTGGCCCTGAGGGCAGCTCAGGACAGGCCAGAACTAGCCAGGACAGACAGCAGGTCGGACAAGGGAGAGTGACTCAGAGCCCTGGTGCCAGGAGAGCCACCGGGACAGCCAGGCTAGGCCCAGGGAACACAGTGACCCCAGAAGACTGCCCATCTCTAATGCCCCCGGCCTGGACTCCCCCAGGAGCACAGCAGAGGCCAAGTGGACCCCACCTGGACGACGACAATGAAAGCAAGGCGTGGCCCTCGGTAGAGGCGGGCAGTCTGCAGACACACATCCCAGAGGAGACTATTACATAGAAAAGCGAATAACAAAACCCGAGGTCCTGTAGGAGCCTGCAGGTGTGTCACACAGACACACCGAGGAGCACGGCAGTGTCTGTAGGCACAGGGGACAGACAGGCCAGAGGTCCCAGAAAATGGCAAGGGGGTGAGACTGCAGGGGACCGCTATTTTCTTTCTTTCTTTTTTTTTTTATTGTTGGTTGTTCAAAACATTACATAGTTCTTGATATATCATATTTCACACTTTGATTCAAGCGGGTTATGAACTCCCATTTTACCCCGTATACAGCTTGCAGAATCCCATCAGTTACACTTCCATTGATTTACATATTGACATACTAGTGTCTGTTGTATTCTGCTGCCTTTCCTATCCTCTACTATCCCCCCTCCCCTCCCCTCCCCTCCCCTCCCCTCTTCTCTCTCTACCCCCACTACTGTAATTCATTCCTCCCCCTTGTATTGTTTTTCCCTTTCCCCTCACTTCCTCTTGTATGCAACCTTGTATAACCCTGAGGGTCTCCTTCCATCTCCATGCAATTTCCCTTCTCTCTCCCCTTCCCTCCCACCTCTCATCCTTGTTTAATGTTGGTCTTCTTCTCGTGCTCTTCTTCCCTAGTCTGTTCTTAGTTACTCTCCTTATATCAAAGAAGACATTTGGCATTTGTTTTTTAGGGCTTGGCTGGCTTCGCTTAGCATAATCTGCTCTAATGCCATCCATTTCCCTCCAAATTCTATGATTTTGTCATTTTTTAATGCAGAGTAATACTCCATTGTGTATAAATGCCACATTTTTTTTTATCCATTCGTCTTTTGAAGGGCATCTAGGTTGGTTCCACAGTCTTGCTATTGTGAATTGGGAATGGAACCACCATTTGACCCAGCTATTCCCCTTCTTGGTCTATTCCCTAAAGACCTAAAAAGAGCATGCTACAGGGACACTGGGACTGCTATTTTCTTCTTTGTGTTTTTCTGAGCTTGCTACCTTTTCTACAGGGACCTTTGTCATCATTCAAAAAGAAAAGGAAAAAGTCTTGAAATACCTGTTTTCTTTCAAGCACAATGTTTAACAAAGAGGTTTTAAAGAACCAGGATGTGCCTATAATCTAATGCCGCAGGAAAAACAGGATATTATACCGTGTATGTGCACCATATGTAGAGGATGAGATGCTCAGGGCGGGAGGGGACAGGAAGGAAGCTTGCAGGGGATCAGGGTCCTCTCCCTAAGCCTTCATGGACAGTCCAGGGCAACCCCACGCCCTCCTGTACGCCGGGCAGCACAGGCTTCACAGCGCCGTACAATTCAGTGCACAGAATTCAGAGCCTCGTTCTGATCTGCAAATCCTTTATCACTGGGCGTCTTTCCTCATCTGACACTTTATTATGACAACGTTCGCTGGGCGCAGTGGCGCACGTGGTTCTGGAGACTGAGGCAGGAGGATGGTGAGTTCAAAGCCAGCCTCAGCCAAAGAGAGGCACTAAATAAAATACAAATAGGCCTGGGGATGGGGCCCCTAAGTTCAATTCCTGGTACCAAAAAGAAAGAAAGAAAACATTTAACACCTAGAAAAGTAGAAAAATTGCACCCTGAACACCCACCGACCCACTATTTAGGTTCTGCAGTAACATTTGACACATGGCTCTCTGCCCATTACGGCTTATTTTTTTTTTAATACATTTCAACGTGGTGCCAGGCATCAGTACCGTTCACCCCTAGCAATACGTATCACTAACTAGTCAGTAGTCATCACGGTTCCTTTTTGTCCCCCACCTCTGAGTACAGTTTGCCCATAGTCATGCAACCATCTTAAGAGTAAGTGCCACTTGATTAGTTACGACAAACACGTACATCCATGTAACCCAGCCCTTATTATGATAGAGAACATGACCTCTGGAAAAAGATATCCTGCCCAGACCTAATCCATCACTGTCCCTCCAGCCCCAGAGGCCATCGCTGTCTTCTGTTTTCATTGTGGATTAGCTCTTCCTGTTCTGGAACTTCCCATAAAGAGGATCACACAGTTTGGACGCCTTTGTGGCTGGCTTCTTTCGTCAACGTCACGTGTGTGACATGTATCCACATCACCGCAACAGCCAGCTACTTTTTATTGTTGAATTATGGTCCGTTCTATGGATGTGCCGGTTGTTTATCCCTTCTCTTGTCGGAGGACAGCTGGGCTGCCTGAATTTCTGTTTATCGATAAAGCTGCTATGAACACTCCGATACATGTCTTTCAGGGATATCTGTTTTCATTGCTCTCAAAATGCAATTTCTCCAGGAATGCAATTGAGCCAGTCTTCCTTCATATTTGTTAGACATTTGGATTTCTTCTTCTCTTGCCTATCCTTTGGTCTTTTCCTTATTGATTCGTAGGAGCTCTTTGATTATTAGTGTGGGATGAGACAGGGATGTAAAAAGAAATTCATGGCGTAGTCAGTCTCTGGCCTCAAACTGCTCACGCCTTAGCAGGGTGGTCAGGCACAGGTGTGAGATGTGACCCGATGGCTGCCGTGCACCCATTCATTTGTGCCTTAGTTTATTTAGGTTGTTAAGTCTGATCCCCTCGCCCCTCTGCTGCTCCACCGCACTCAGGGTAAAAGACAAGGCTCTACACGATCTCCTACGATCCGGTCCCCTCGTCCTCTCTGGGCCCACTTCTGCCACTCTTCATGCTTCAATCTGCTGCTCTGACCATGGCTCTTCTAGATCTCGCCAAGCATGATCCCTGACGTGGGTCCTTTGTCCTTGAGAATTGGTCTTGCTGAACATTCCCCAGATGTCCACTTGATTTTCTTCCTAGTCTTGTTTCCTGGGGCTTCCATAACAAACCATCACAAACTTGGTGGCTTAGACAAAAGAAAATCGTTCTTTCTGGAGAATTCTAGAAAGTTCTGGAGGCCAGAAGTTCAAAATCAAAAAGCACCCTCCCACCACCACCACCCCAAAGGCTCCAAGGAAGAACTGCAGCCTCGTCCACAGCCTCTGGTGGCTGCAGGTGTCCCGGTTGGTGGCTGCCTCTGTCTCCCGGTAGCTTTCCTCCCTGGGTGTCTCTCCCTTTTGTGTTTCTCACAAGGGTCCTTATTGTATCTGGAACTCACCTGGATAATCCAGGACTTTCTCATCTTGAGAGTCTTAATTTAATGACATCTGCAAGAATCCTTTTCCCAAATAAGGTGACATTCACAGGTTCTGGGGACTAGGACTTGGGTATACCTTTTTGGAGAGTCTTTATTCAAAACACTACAGTCCACACTGGTTCTCCAAAACCCAAGTGTGTGAAATCCATTCACCCTAGGCCAACACCCCCCATCCTGAATCTCAATCCATGACAGCATCAACTTTAAAGATCATCCTTTCAGAAATGTCCCAGATCTCATTGTCTAAATCGGACCTGGGTGAGAATCTGGGTACCATCTATTCTGAGGTAAAATTCCTCTTCACCTATGGAGCTGCAAAACCAGAAAACAGGGTATCTTCTCCCGAAATCCAATGGCAGAAAAGCACAGGACGGACAGTTCATTCCAAAAGGGAGAAAATAGAAGGAATAAGTGGGTAAGCCGTCCAAAATCCAGCAGGGTAAATTTCATTATGCTCCATGGCTCACTTGGATAATCCAGGATGATCTCATCTTGAGAGCCTTCATGTTCTGGAGAGTTCCATTCACTGGTGTGGGGTGAGAAGACACATCTTTTCAGGGTAAACATTCAACCCATGACACTTCCTAGTGGCCTTAGGAAGTATGTATTATCTTCTAATTAAGTGTATATCATCTTCTAATGATAAACACGGACTCAAATATTATCTTCTAAGGAACTTTCTCTGGCCACATTATTTAGAAGTGCACCTGCCCCCATTCCAGCTCTCCTGTGGTCCTTCCCTGATGGATTTTTCTATCGCACATACTTCCAGGTACACCATGTAGAATTTACTGCTTCCTGAATTTGTGTGTTTTCCTCTACTAAAATATAAGCTCCACTAAGATAACTTTTTTTTGGTATTGATGGTTGAACCCAGAGGGGTTTTACCACCAAGTCACATCCTCAGCCCTTTTTATTTTTTATTTTGAGACGGGAACTGGCCAAGTTGCCCAGACTGGCCTTGAACTTGCGATCCGCTTGCCTCAGGCTCCCGAGTCACTGGGGTTACAGGCCTGCGCCACCTGGTTGAAGATAGATGAAGACAGAGAACTGTGCTGTTCCCTGTGGTATTCTACGGGCCCAGCTGAAAATGAGCTCCACCTCCCGAGCAGCTGCAGTGTGAACTTCAAGATTACCTTTGATGGGGTTACCTTGGGTCCATGCACAAAGCCAGGCTGAGAACATAGAAGGTACTCGGGAAATAAATGGAAGCAAAGAATGAATGAATGAGTGTTCACGTGCAGTGCCAAGCCCTGCGTGACACAGGACCTAAACAGTACAGCCAGAGCACAGAGGAAGGAACCAGGCATTCTGTCTGGGCAGGCTCACAAAGAGGGTGGAGTTGAATGGGAGGTGTGGGGATCCCCAGAAACAAGAAGAACAGACCCAAGACCCAGAGCATGACTGGGAAGGGAGAGGAGCTTGGCATGACAGGGCGGAACTCGGGGTGCAGGGGAGGCAGGGGGTGGCAGCTGTGACATCCGCTCCCCTTCTCATGATGGGGGAGAACATCCCGTTTCTGGGCCCCTCTCCCTGGGAAACCCAGTCTGATGACTTCTCCCAAAATGCGTGAGCCAGGGAAGCCCCCAAATTGTTCCCATGGACCAGTTTGTCGGGTGTCTTGGAGTACTGGTGAGTTCCAGTGGAAGTTCCACGGGGCATTTATTGGTTCAGTATATGAAGAGCGCCAAGGTAGCGCTCACCTTGGTCACAGGCGCTTCCAGGGCTCAAACGGTGGCCCAGTCACCAGTCTCACTGCTCTGCTGGCTCTCACTGGCAGTGGTGCTCAGGTCACAATCAAGATGGCAAGGTGGCATCCAGTAGTGGCTCAATACCCCCAGGCCCCAAATGGGGCCTACCTCCCCAGCGGCTGCAGCATAACATTGGACATTAGATGTGATGGGCTCCTTGGGCTTCTAGGGTGACGTCTGAACTCATCACGCCACCTGCGGCTGGCACCTGCTGATGGGCCATCCCTGGATCTTGTGACCACCCAGGGGTAGAGCCAACCACGTCCTTCATCTTGCGCCTTCCTGTCCTTCCCGCGCCCCCGGCTGCACTGGCCCTCGCGGAGCACCGATCAGCTACAGGACTGGGTCACTGCAAACCTGGTCTCAGGGACCATTCAGGAGACACCTCAATGGAGACGCAGGAGCCTCCCGGCAGCTGCTTTATTCCCTTTTCAAAAACCAAATCTCTGGTGAACTCGTGTTGAGACCCAACCCAACGATGGGGGAGCCCGTGACCTTCCAAGCCTGGGACACAGCTGTCGTGAAAGATCTTTTGGGGAACCTCTGCGGAGGGGACTTAAAGGGGACCTTGTTGAGGGGCCGTGGCTGCTGTGTCTCAGAACAAAGGACAAAGGTTGCCCCGCTGTCCACCCGGACAGGGAGACCAGGTGCTGGAAGGACGCGTGGAAAGCACGTGCTCTCTGAGCACAAAGGGGCTCCCTCCGTGGGGACAGGTTGATGACTTGAAAGTGCACCATCCTTTGATTCAGAATTTCACTGGTTTTTGATGGATTGTTTGTTTTGGTCCTGGGCATTGAACCCAGGGGGTCCTCTGCCACTCACCAGTCTTTTAAATTTTTTAATTTAAATTTTGAGACAGGATCTTGCTAAATCGCCCAGGCTGGCCTCAAACTTGCAATCCTTGCGCTTCAGCCTCTCAAGTCACTAGGATGACAGGCATGTACCATTGGGCACAGTTTGTTGCAAATTTTAAATATGTCTATTAAAAGTTGCCATTTGAACTACCTGAAGAACTGAATTTCATAGCATTAGTTTTATTCTCAGTGTTGCACAATCATCCCCACTATCTCTTCCAAAGCTTTTTCTATTATTCCAAACAGTGACTTCTAATCATAAAGCAATAATTCCATATTTCCTATCATCCCAGCCCCTGGTAACTTCTAATCTACTTTTGATGAATTTGTCAATCCTGGAGAGTCTTTACAGTATTGCGACTGTCTGGCTTATCTCACTTAGCATCGTTTCCAGGTTCATCCATGTTGTTTTATTCTTGGAATTCCAACTTTTTAATGACAAAAAAATACTTCCATTGTTTGAACAGGTAACTTTTCCTTTATCCACTCATCTGGTGATGAGCACTTGGGTTTTTCCACCTTCTGGCTAATTTGGCTTGTGCTGTGGTTTGAATCTTAAATCTCCCTCAAAGAACCACGGGTTTACGGCTTGGTCTTGGGCCTGTGGGCTGTTGGCCATGAAACCTTTAAGAAATGGGGCCTAGTGGAAGGAAGTGAGGTCATCAGGGGGCGACCTTGAGAGGATCTTGGGATGCTGCTCCACCCCTCTCTGTCTCCATTTTGCTTCTCCTGTGGCCGGGAGGTGAGTAGGTATCCTCTGCCCTGCGCTCTGGGCCGTGATGTGTTCCCTTGCTGCAGAGTCAAAAGCAAGGGGCTGAGAAACCAGAGACTGCAGCCTCTGGAACCGTGAGTCAGAGTCAGCCTTGCCTCCTTTTAAGTTGTTTTCTCAGTGTTTTGTCACAGTGATGAGAAACTAACAGCCTGTTTTTGAGCTTTATATAAATGGAATCATAAAACTTATGATGTTGATCAAGAGGTCATGGCCGACGTTCCTGGCAGCAGTACTGTGACACTGGGTTTTGCAACAAGAACAAGCTTTATTGACAGCTGACTGCCAAAGTGTCAGGAGGCAGCTCAAATCCACCTCCCGATCAGCCAGTGGCTGAGGAATTTAATTGGCCAGGCAGGAATAAGGGCTGAGCTGTTGTAATTGGGGGGGGGTGTCCTCATGGAAGAGTCTACACCTGGGATGGGGCCAGGTGGAACTTGTGGATGCTTCTCACCTGTTCTACAACTGCAGCTGACACCCTTGCTTCTCATCTAAGGCTGCAAGGCCTTGTTCTCCTCCCTCAGGTCCCATTTGTGGGAGACTTTTGGTGCCACCAGGCTCTAATTCCATTTTAGATCAGGTCTTCGGCTTCTGTGCCTGTGTCCTGAACAGGAACTTGCTTTGCTGTGGCTCTTTTTTTTTCTTTTTAATACTCCTTTGCACTTGATTTCCTTTGCTTATGTTTCTGAGATTCTTTGTGCCATTACACGAGGTTACTGTGTTCGATTTTCCATGGAGTGCAATATTCCTTTGTATGCCTATACCACAATTTATTTATCCATTCTGCTGTTGATGGACCCTGGGTTTGTGTATAGTCATTGGCTATTCCAAATAGAACCGCTACGAATATTCTTATCGTTGCCTTTTCATGAATATATGAATGCATTTTTGTTGGGTGAAGCTGCTGGGTAGGCAGGACGCATGTGTTTAGCTCACACAGATGATGCCAAGTGGATTTCTAAAGTTGTACAATTTCTGTCTTCATTAACAGTGTATGAGAGTTCTGCTTGTGCCACATCCTTGCCAACACTTGATATTGTCTGTCTTTCACTTTAGCCATTCTGGTGGGTCGGTTGTGGTATTATGTTGTTATCTTTATTTGCCTCGGCCTGATAGCTTATGAAGTTGAACCTGCTTTCATGTTTGTTGATCAGTGGGATATCCTTTTTAAATAAAGTGCCGTCCAAGTCTTTTATCCATTTTTTTTCCATGGGTCATTTGTTTCATTTCCTTATTGTTTTGTGGAAATTCTTTTTGTATTTTGGATATAAAACTTTTGTTGGGAATATATATTGCCAAGTATTTTCTCCCACTCTTGAGACTTGCTTTTCATTCTGTTAATGGTGTCTGGTGAGTGGAAGTTCTGAATTTTAAGGCTTTGCCCTCGAACGTGATCTTTAAGAGGTTTGTTTACGGTGTTATTTAACACTGCAACTATGAAGTCATATCCCCAGGAAAATTTACTAAATCTGTGTCAAATATCTTTGCCTCCTTTTTCTCCCCAGTGAATTCTGCTGGGTGACCGCCACCAACATCCCAAATTAGAATTCACTGAGGTCACTTCAGGCCATTGTCTCTTCTGCAAATAGTACTTCCTTGTTTAAAATAAAGGGATCAGAAAGCATCAGGTAACGAGAGCGCCGTTATGAGCATTTGTACATACAGGGACTCCCTCTTCTCTAAGGACTTTTTTATTTTTGGAGAGAAAAAAATGCTTGCCTAATATCCCAGCATAGTGGGTCCATTCAGAAGTAGTCACTGTTGCACAATTGTAACCGAAAAAGACTGGAAATGCCGAAATGTCCAAATTGGGGCAAATTCACTCAGTGGGATACTGAAAAGGCATTTTTTTAAAGGTGAATCTACACTTGGGGACGTAGATTTAAGGAGGAAGAAAGCAAGCGTGGAGCAGCCCAGGTGGGAGAGCCTGTGTGTCCGTCTCTCCTTCTCACAGCCAGTGGTGGAAAGCGGCTGGGGGCGCTGGGGTGGGAGGGACGCTTACATTCCTTTGCAAATCATTTGGGACCTTCACAACATTTAAAAACCCACATGCATTTGTTATCTCCCCTAAAAAACGAAGAAGTTGAAAACTTTGAAAAACAGGAATTGGAAAAGGAATCAAAATTTTCATTCCAATTAGAAATAAACAAAAATTTTATCTGAGTCCTTAAAGGTTCCCTTCAAAGCCGTGACAACTTCTCCCAGCTTCTGAGGAGCTGATCCTAGCGGGAGTCTCCTTTAGGGCCCAGCCATGGAGGGACTCACTCTGTGGCCACTGTCAGGGCCATCTTCTCATGAGGCACAGCAGACCAGTGCCCACGGCCTGTGTGATTTCAAGGGCCCACAGAAATGTTTAAAAAAGTTTTTTAAAAATCATTTTAAAAATAAGAATATAATCTGAACTGGGTTATAATAGTTTTTTTTAATCAACAGTCATAAAATTAAAAAGTTGTGTGTATGTGCATATAATATATAAATATATGTTCATAATATTAAAATTTATTTATTTATTATATTAATGAGGAGGGGCTGGTGAATACAGAAATGCCTAGAAAGTCATAATGTGATTTCTGGGAAAACTTATTCTCTCTCTCTCTCTCTCTCTCTCTCTCTCTCTCTCTCTCTCTCTCTTATAAAAAGTCAGGTGAGCCGGGCGCAGTGGTGCACCCAGCGGCTCTGGAGGCTGAGGCAGGAGGATCTTGAGTTCAAAGCCAGCCTCACCAAAAGCAAGGTGCTAAGCAACTCAGTGAGACCCTGTCTCTAAATCAAATGCAAAATAGGGCTGGGGATGGGGCTCAGTGGTGGAGTGCCCCTGAGTTTAATCCCCAGTACCCCCAGCCCTGAAAAAAGGTGATAGAATTTTTAGGCTTGGGAGCCACACGCTCTGTGTGGTGTCTGCACTCTGCCCCTGGAGAAGGAAGCAGCCATGATAATATATAAAGGGCCTGGCGTGGCCAGGATTCAGCAGAACTTCACAAGAGCAGGCACTGGGTTGGTTCGGGTAGAGCACCAAGCCCTGAGTGGGGGGCTCAGTGAATACCCAGTATTTGTGAATGGATGAATGAACTGGACGGGGCTTGGGAACCAGGCCTGATCCCTGTCCAGTGGCTGAGTTGTGGGGCAGGGTCTGTATTCTGGGCTGAGGGCCAATTTTCCTGGTACCCCAGCCCCTGATGTGCTGTGTGACCTTGGGTAAGCCGCCATCCGGCTGAGCGCCAGCTCCCCATCAGTACGGACGCAGTGCTCCCATGGCTGGACCGTGTTCAGAGGACGACATGTGACGGGGGCCGTAGAAGTGTCTGGAATAGGAAAAGGAGATCCCCACTGGGCAGCTCAGGGCAGGAACTTGGAGGCCTGGCAGCCAGGGGAACGTCAGCTTGGCAGAGGGAAGAAGGGGTGGGGCCGGTCGGTAGCGTGACCCGAAACACAAACAGTCCCCGAGAGAGGGGCCGAAACTCTGGGGTTGGGGAAAACATGCCAGTCAGGTTTCTGTCCCGCCTTTGAGCAGGACAGGGGCAGGTGGCCCGGACTGGTCTCAGCTGGCAGTGGCTGGTATTGGCCTGGGCCCCTTTGGTGGGCATATATCTACCCAGAGGTGATCCTGGGCGTCCCAAGGTGAGGACTGTCCATCAGCCAGGACATGCCCTCAGAGCCGGGGGTGGCATCTCAGCGGTCAGACCTCTGACCCCAGGGAGGAAGCCCCATGTCCCCATCTCACTACAGGGCTGCCCATCAGCCTAGCCAGGCCAGCTCCCTGGGGACCTGAAAGGGCAATTTAGAAGCATGTATTAAAGCAGAGCCGGATGCACAGGCCTGTGATCCCCGTGACTCCCGAGGCCGGGGTAGGAGAATCATGAGTTTGAGGCAGTCCTTGGCCATGTAGTGGGATCTTATCTCAAAATATATATAAAAAATAGAGCTGGGGATGTATGTACCCCAGGGTGCAATCCTCAGTACCAAATAAATTAAATGAATGAATAAATAAAAATAGACGACACCCATTTCGGGGGGTCTGGGAATTTCACCTTGTCTCCAGATGTATCAGGATGTAGAACTCTCTCCATATGGGTCAAACAGAAAGCACAGTTTTCATAACTTAAAAGAGGTGTGTTCAGGGGCTGGGGCTGGGGCTCACTGGCAGAGTGCTTGCCTAGCATGTGCAAGGCCCTGGCTTAATCCCCAGCATCCAAAGGAAAAACCAAAAGTGTGGTCAAGGTCACCATGTTCTACCAGGGATGTCAGAGTACGGAAGCAGCACAGTGGAGGCCCACTGCCACCTCAGGCTTGGAGGGTAAAGGAAGGGAAGGAGGTTAGAACCTGGCGGGAGCTTTGGCGGCCCTTGGCTTGCTTGGAACTGTATTTGGGGGAGGCACAGTCCCTGGCCATACTCTGTGCTTATGCAGCATGAAGTGAGAAGCTAACTCCCCGGTCTCTCCTCCAGCCTCCCAGTCTCCGGCTGGTGCTTCCCATGCTTGGAACCCAGCCAGAAGCCAAAGGGCAAGAACACCCACTGGGAAATGCAGCCCAGGGGGCCAACCAGGGCAGAGCAGGTGCCTGTAGGCAGGCAAATGGAGAAGAACCCAGAGAAATGCTCTCCAGGATGCTCGCGAGGCACACAGGGGTTATTAATTGCATTATGGTGTGTAATGTGAAGGGGAGCAACTGATTGGCGAGGGGAATTGTGGGAAAATTTCATTAGCCCATAAGCTGCCAGTCAGGATAGGTAACATTAAGCTGCAAAAACAACTTACCTCCAAAGTCTCCGCCCTGCAGCGCACAGAGCTGTGTATTGCTCAGGCTAAGCCAATGCAGGTTAGAGTCCTCTGCTCCATGCAGTTATCCAGGGACTCAAGGAGGGGAGAGGTTGCTACCTTTATCCTAGTGATCTTTACTGTTCCAAGGGGCAGCGGTTCAAAAGAGCCAGGTGGAGTTAGGTGTCGACATGGAAAGCTGCCTGGGTTGTATGGGGTGAAAGAAGCCCCAGGACCTAGCTAGCGTTGATGTTAAGCCAGCGCCACAAAACAGATGCTGGGGTCTGTGATTTGTAAATGCGAAGCCGTGCTCCGGAACCTCTGCGGAGTGAGAGGGACCTGGCATTAGCCTTCTGTGTATCATTTGCATTTTAAACGTGGAACAGGTGTGCGGAGAGCACCCTTGAATGATGGAGAGAGAGCTGGGACCTACCTTTCCTTGGTGGCCATGTCTAACTCTGCTTCTAACTCTCCTGCGGCCTGGCCTCCTTTTCCCAGTTAGAGGCTGGACCAGGTGCTCTGGAAAGCTGAAGCCAGGCCTCCCGGGACCTGTTCACTCAGGGCCCTGGGGTCCCCCTCCTTCCTAGTCTTTCTCTTTGGCTGCCCTGGAGGGATGTTCAGGGAGTTGACCCTAACCAGGGCTAGACTGTGCCCTTCTAGAAAGGGATGTGAGGGGAGCCTGAGGCCTGGCACAGCCTTGGAGACCCCTAGTACTTTGGCCTAACTTTATGGTTTTGAAATGCCTCTGGCAAGTCCAGACCCTGAGTCCTCTCAGACAGCCAGACCTCAATTTCATCCTTCACCTCAGCCTCTGTACACTGACCTGTGCCATTTCTCCTACCACACCTGTCTTTTCCTTATTGTTCCAGATCCTTCCATCCTTCAGGACTCAAACCAATTAGCCCTTCTCTAGTCTGCCTTAGTCCATGTCTGCTGCTATAACAGAACACCACAGACTGATTCATTTATAAACAGAAGTTTATTGGCTTGGTTCAGGACCCTGGGAAGTCCAAGGTCTAGTCCTGAAATCCAATGAAGCAAGTGTAAAAAACAGGGAGAGAGAATTGGGCTGAACTCATCCATTTTATCAAGAACCTACTTCCAGGACTGGGATGTAGCTGAGTGTTCGAGCTTCTGCTTAGTATGCATGGGGCCCTAGAGGTGGGGAGGGGAAACCACTCCTTTAGTAACTAACCCTACTATGGAGATGACATTAATCTATCCTTAAAGGTTCCTCCTAACCGCCTCTTAAAGTTACCACCTTTTTTTTTTATGGTACTGAGGAGGTACCCAATGGAATTCTACCACTGAGATATATCCTCCTCCCTTTTTAAAAAATTTAACATAGGTTTTGTTTTTTTTTAGAAAATACCTTTATTTTATTTATTTTTATGTCTTGCTGAGGATTGAACCCAGTTCCTCCCACATGGGCTAGGCAAGCGCTCTACCACTGAGCTCCAGCCCCAGCCCTGAAACAGGTTCTTGATAAATTACCCAGGTTGGCCTTGAATTTGTGATCCTCCTGCCTCAGCCTCCAGAATAGTTAGGATTACAGGTGAGTCCCACCTCTTAATATCGTTATAATGGTGGTTAAATTTCAATATGAGTTTTAGGGGGGGATGTTCAAACCCTGCACCCTCCTCCCTGCCAGAATGTCTCTCTGGCCATCCAAAGCATAGATTTGCCACTCTGAGAAGTTTGTTCTTCAGTTATACCTGTGCTTAGTGTCCCCCCCCCTTTTTTTTTTGGTTTGATTTTGATTTACATATTAAAGCCCTTATGCTATCTTGTTCCATGAAAAAAAAATCAAAGCATCTTTTTGCTTATATGTCTATATGAAAGGGTTACCGATAGTGTAAAAAACACTAGGGTGTAGCTAACGGAGAGCATGTGCTCATAGTGTGTATGGGGCAGGGTTTCATCTTCGGCAGCAAACAAATAGATAGATACTCAAGTTTCTGGGTGCAGTGGCACATGCCTGTAATCCTCGGGAGGCTGAAGCAGGAGGACCGCAAGTTCGAGGTCAGCCTCAGCAATTTAGCAAGGCCCTAAGCAATTTAGCAAGACAACCTTTCACAAAAGAAAGAAAGAAAGAATGGGGGGGGGCAGCTGGGGACGTAGCTTGGTGGTAAAACACCTCTGGGTTCAGTCTTCAGTACAAAAAAAAAAACAAAACAAAACATAAGTCTACCTTTTTCAAAGTAAAAGCAGCAAATGCACATTATAAAGAATAGATCAGGGCTGAGGCTGGAGCTCAGTGGCAGAGCGCTTGCCTAGCTGCATGAGGTTCGATCCTCAGCACCACATAAAAATAAACAAATAAAATAAAGGCATCCGGTCCATCTATAACTACAAAAAAAAAAAAAAAAAGAAAAAGAAAAGATCATCCAGTCATGGTGGCACAGCTGTAATCCCAGCTGCTTGGGAGGCTGAGGCAGGAGAATCACAAGTTCAAAGCCAACTTCAGCAATTTAGCAAGGCCCTAAGTGACTCAGTGAGACCCTGCCTGTCTCTACATAAAACACACACACAAAAAGGGCTGGGGATGTGGCTCAGTGGTTAAGTGCCCCTGGGTTCAATTCCAGGTACCAAAAATAAAAAAAAGAATAGATCAAAAAGAGAAGGAAAGCCACCCACTGCCCCACTGCCCCTGATACAAAATCTAGCCCTGCCAGCCATTTTTCTTCCTCATTTTTCTCCTGCTCATTTGTACTTTAAAAACCATCATTGTTCAATTTCTGTCCTGTCTTTTTCACTTAAATTTGTACTAAATCCATTTCCACGTTGCTGCCTGAACTGTTTCCAGAATCACCATCTCAAAATTGTGTGGTGCTTCATCAAAGAACACGCCAGCGCCGCTCAACCCGCGTCCCGCTGCCTGGTGCCTTCCAGTCTCTTCCCTTGCAAATAAAGCTGAATGAGTATTTTTATCCCCAAAGCTTTCCCCACGTTTTGAAAATATAGTTTTTTAGTCCTGATTCTCAAGCTCTGTGTGATTCATTTATGAAAAGGAACCATCGTTTGCGACGATGGATGTTACATGCAAGTTCACATGGACTCCAGGGACAGTGACCCTGGGGCAGCCCCCAGGGACCTGAGCAGTGTGGTTAGAGATGGGCATGTTTGGGCTTCCAGGTTCTGTCTCTGGTGCTAATTTGTTGTTTGACCTGGAAAGGTCTGTTCCCTCCCTTGAGTCCTGGACTTTGGTGACAAAATGAAAAGATCTGAAAAGTAACAATTGTGTTGGGAGATATATATATTATATATATATCTCCCAACACAATATATTTTATATATATATATTTTGGTTACAAGTTACAGAAATTTCAACTTGAATGAAGAGATTTGACCAAAGAGAGGATATTTACTGGCTCTCTAAAAAGAGTATGGAGTCAGGTCTGGCTGCATCTAGGGGTTCAAACAAGGTCATCTTTCTGTCCGTAGATCTGTTCCCTTGTGGGATGCTCATTTTAAGACAGACTGCTCCCAGGTGTGTTCGAAGGACAGAGGTGATTGACCCTCCTGTTCATCCCTGGCAGGGATAAAGTTAGGGGTAGGGGACTGACTCCATTTTGGTCCCCCTTGCCCCTGGAACCTGGAGAGGGAACCCTTTGGTTAACTCATGAATTTGAAGTTGGGGAGGAGTGGCTTCCCAGAGAAAAATCAAAGTCTGTAGCCAAGAGATGGGAGGATGGATGCTAGGCGGGCTAAAATCCCGAGACACTACAATAAGCACGCCATTGTGTGTGCACATATTCAAGTCTATCTGTTTTCTGACTCCTAGAAGCACTGTGGGAATTGAATCCTCATTTTACAGCAGAGGAAGCAGCAGCTGGGAGCTCAAGGAAGTTGCCCGAGCAGAGCTGGGCTGTCATTCTGAGACTATTTTTTTTTTTTTTTTTTGGTACCAGGGATTGAATCCAGGGGTGTTTTACCACTGAGCCACATCCCCAGCCTATGTTTTATTTTTTAATTTGAGATAGGGCCTTACTAAGTTGCTTAGGGCCTTGCTAAGTTGCTTAGGGCCTTGCTCAATTGCTGAGGCTGGCCTCAAGCTTGCGATCCTCCTGCCTCAGCCTCCCAAGTTGCTGAGATTATAGGCAGTGCCACCATGTCCTGCTTGATTCAGGACTTTGGCTGATCTGTCTCCCTGCTCCTTCTCTGATGCTCCTTGAACATTTGAGGTCCGCTTCTCAGATTGTCGGCTGGACCTAGTCGCGAGCAGCAAGCCTGCAGGCCAAGATCTGTGGCCCTTCCTGGTATCTGGGTGAGGGGAAGACAGCCCCCTCCCCTGCCCCCCGAGGAAACAAAGCTCTCTAAAAACAATGAACCTCAAATCACAGTATTGGATCCTCAGGTGTCAGGATGTTCTCCCGTTGCCATAGCAGTAGTGTGCCAAACACCACCAATATTCCCACTGTCTAAATTTAGAAAACCATTAATCCTTAAAAAAAAAAATCCACCAAAATATTATACCACACCCCATTTCTCAACTGATGATTAACCCTAATCCACCATAAATAGGTGAGGGCTTTGAAGAGAAACCAACAAAATCTACAATTAAATCATACCTAATAAATATGCAGTACATGCCGTCGTTTTTCTGTGGAATTTAACCATGGGACTAGAGGGGGCTTTGGTAAGGGACTGGGGGTGGGGCAGGGGGAGAGTTCCATAGGCATCCGGAGGGGAAGGGGCCTCTCTAGGTCATGGATGAAGCCGGCACATGCTCCCTCCTGAAGCAGCGTGGCTCTGAGGACTGACCAGGGTCATACTCCTGCTTGTCTGTGCCTCAGTTTACCAATCTGTACACAGGGGCATGGACGAAGACCCTCCTGGCTCTCAAATTCATTGATTAACATAAGATGAGCTTCCTCACCCCATAAAGAGTTTCTATGAATAAGTAAGAAGAAATACCTCAAAAGAAAAATGGCCATTGGGGACCAGAGGGTAATCATCCCTTCCCCTTAAAGAAAGAAAAAAAATATTATTTGGAGCCATCATTTTGAATATTTGCTTAACTTAGTGATGTGCTGGTTAAAGCAGGGATTTAGAGGTAAACAATGTGACTTGGCTGTATTTTTTTTTTTTTTTGGTGCTGGGGATTGAACCCAGGACTTTGTGCATGTGAGGCAAGCACTCTGCCAACTGAGCTACATCCACAGAGTTATGAAGAATTGTGCTGTGAATGGATAATAATGAAAGTAATGCATTCCACTATTGTCATGTATGAAAGAAAAAGAAAAAAAACCCCACAAAAACCTGTCAAAGTGTTGACATTGAAGCTGTCATAAAAACACTCAAATGCAGTAGTGATCAGAGAATTGCAAATAAGACCAGCAAATAAAACCATTATTAGTCTTGCCAATCATGGGAAGATGCTCACAGCTGCCCAGTGGTGGAAGGGGCACAGGCACTCAGCCAGTTGACAGAGGAGCAGGGGCATGTTCTCCTGGGAGGGTAATTGCCCATATGTCACAGAGGCCTTAGGACCCTGTGGCTGCCATTGCATCTCTAGGACTTCCTTTGGAAACAGAACTGTGCATGTTTGCAAAGGTTGCTTAGCAAAACCTACAAAGGTCTCTCATCAGGCTTAGAACGAGTCTAACTCCCTCTGCACCGTGGGGCCTGGCTCTGTTCC
Source organism: Urocitellus parryii (assembly GCF_045843805.1). NCBI lineage: Eukaryota > Metazoa > Chordata > Mammalia > Rodentia > Sciuridae > Urocitellus > Urocitellus parryii. The sequence continues at coordinate 34,123,954 of NC_135545.1, read as the reverse complement.
CTGACCCCCGCCCCCACCTCCTGGGCTCCTTTCTGTCCTGCGCGGTCAGGCCGGGTCCAGCCTGGGCTCCTGGGCTTGCTTGTGTACGAGGGTCACCCCCCCAGCAGGTGAACCCTCAGAGGGCGTCTCTGCTATTCATGGCTGGCTCCTAGCCTGGCACCCTGGCACCCACAGATGTTCAATGGATAAACAAAAGATGCTGGGGTTGGATCAGTGTCCCCACAGGTCTGTGTGTTAAAGCCTTGGTCCCCAGGGTGGTGCCAATGGGTGGTGGGGAGCCTAGGCCAGGTAAGGACTTCTGGGAAGCGCTGGGCTGTGCTCTTGGAGAGGACTGTGGTCTCCAGTGGTCACTCCCTGACCGTGGAATGAGCAGTTCTGCTCCATGCCCATTGAGGGGTCCATGGGGGACCAATCCTGCTACCATGTGCTGCCTTACCACAGGCCCAGAGGGGTGGCACCAGTCGATCATAAACTGGGACCTCCAAAACTGCGAGCCAACGTAAGCCTCTGGAGTGCAGGGACGAAGGCGTGCGCCCCACCTCTGCTCCCTTGGGGTGTTCCTGGGGTCCCCTCGTGTCCGTCACGGTTGGCATCCAGGTTTTCTGCAACCGTCAATGCTCCCCCTTCCCCACCGGCTCTGACCACTGGATCCCAAGGGCTCTGGTGGCTCAGGCCACGTCATCAAGGCTGAGGGGTTGTGCAGGGGACCCCACAGTGAGCCCTGATTCTCAGTCAACATTTGAGGTGGAAAGAACATGTGCTTTGTGACCCCGGGGAGTCCCCGATGGCCAAGAAAAATGCATTAAGCTAAAAACCCAAACAAGAACAAACCCAGCAACAACCCACACGGGTTTCACACGCAGAGGAGCTTAGACCCACTGCAGAGGCGCACAGCTGCGGTCCCCGCGCCTTCAGAATCTCTCTTTCCAAGCTTCTGTTTTCCCGGGTGCTGGCCTCTCTCTGAGAAAGGTTCTTTATCTGGTGGCAAAATGACCCATGGGGGCTCCAGGCTCACCTCCCAGAGCTCAGCGATTCGGACAGACAGTGCCATTCTCCCAGGCCCCCCCACACCCACAGTCCCAGGAGGCCTCTGATCAGCCAGATGAGGGCTCTGCCCACTCCGGAGCCCGTCGGTGGAGGAGGCTCATCTGGCCAGAGACTGCAGGCTTCAGGGCCACTCTGATGACCTCTGGGTGAAATCATTGGGGCACAGCTGCCCCTCCCTTCCCCAGGCTCCTTCTATTTCTCTTTCTCTTGGTGGTGCGGGGCCTGAACCCAGGGCTGAGCACTCCAGGCAGCCTCTACCAGCTGAGCTACGTCCCCAGCCCTCCTTCTGTTCTTAATTCTGTTTCTGGTTTTTCCCTGGGGAGCTGTGCTGGGTGGGGGGTGAGCCCGTGTGTCCTGGAGGGGCCTCTTAGCTTGGCTGCGGGCCAAGTGGAGACCAGAGGCTATTTCTGGCCAAGACTGAGGTGGGTGGAACCCCGGGGCAGGAGGTGTCGGGGCACTTGGAGGGAAACCTGAGCCTGGGGGGCCTGCGCCCGGGCCTGGGAAGTCTGCTGGCTGCCAGGAGGGAGGCTCTGGGGTGGGGCAGGGTGGGGCCCCAGCAGCTGGGAGGGAAGGGGTGGGACAAGAATGTCTCTCCTCCCAGGCACCTGTCCTCTAGTGTGTCAACCTTTGACCTCATCCCACAGTCACAGGCGAGAAGCAGGGAAGTGACATTGCCCGCCAGGCAGGTACCTGTACTTCCAACAGGGATGTTCACCTCGTCCTCTTGAGAGTTCTCAGAGCCAGATGCTCTTCCACGCGTCTCTAAGTGTTGACCCCGTTTCATACCGAGTTTCACAATTGTATGAAATAGGCACGGCTATTCTACAGATTGCAATTGGGCTCAGAGAGGGGAAGTGACTAGCCCAAAGACACACAGCCAGTGAATGACAGAGCCATGGTCAGTGTCTGGGTGCCTATAACAACGGGCAGGTGGAGCTCAGGAGCAGTCAAGACGAGCGAGCGAGGACGCTGGGAAAGGCCGAGGCGGAAGGCCGGCCACTCACCCACCCTGAGCAGGGAGGGTGGGGATGCAGGAAAGGCAACCTGTGATCCGGGCCCTGATCTATGCCATTTGCACAGGATGAAGTGTGCAGGGAAGGGCTTTCCAGGAACAGCATCAGCAAAGGCGAAATGCTAAGTGGGGACGGGGACATCTGGGACAGGGCAGGCCTGGCTGGGGCCTCTGCCAGTGTTTTGTGGGTCATGAGCAGTAGGCTGAGGGTGGACTGTGGTGCCCTGAAAGTGCCCTGAGGCCTGGCATCCCCTGCGTTGCTGCAGGGACAGCTGAGCCCACTGCCTGGCGTGGTTTCTTGGATGGGGGGTGGGAGATACGGGGCCTGGCAGGACACAGGGGCAGGAAGCCCTGCTCCTCCCAAACCTATGCTGCTGGTCCCTCGGTGGCTTGGGTGGCTGGGGATGGATGGGAAGTGGGCCACTCCTTCTGTGGGTTAGAGAAAGCCCTCTGTGTGCACCATGACAAAGAGGCTTTCTGCCAAATGGGAGGAGAGGAAGCGGCCATCTCGGCCCAGCCCCGGCATGAAAGGAGGCTCTGTTGGAGACCTGGGGTCCTGGGTCCACAGAACGGGGCTGGGGGAACGGCGTCTCCTCAGTCTCTGTCCGAATTCCCCAGCAGCACGAGGTGGGGTGGGCTTGGTCTGTTGGAGACTGATCCCAGCATCGTGATTGCCCGGCTGTGGCTGTGTGACCTTGATCAAGTCACTTCCCTTCTCTGAGCCCTACTTTCCTCTTGAGTAAAATGTGGGTGGGGAGCATGCTAGTCAGCTAGGGTCAAGACCAGTCAGCACGTGCCCAGTGAGCACCGTCACCAGCACCTTGCAGCCTCTGCATCCTGCCCTGTTCCCGCAGAGGACCTAGATGGTGTCAGCCCTCCACCGAGGCTTCTGTACTGCAGGTCAGGGCTCCAGCCCTGGACGTCTGGACTCTGTAGCTCCCAGCTGCGCCACGACAGGGAAGGGCTGGCGGGGAAACACCCAGCTGTCTGGAGGGTGATGGTCTGTGCCTCTTTGTTTATTTGGGTCCTGGGAATGGCACCCAGGGCCTTAGGGACTGTAGGCAAGCTCTGTACCACTGAGCCAGACCTCGGCCCTTTTTTGTGTTTGTCTTGAATATCTTAATTTTCTCAACTTGGGTGTTAGCAAGATGTAAAGGAAGAAAGATAAAGAGGAAATGGAACCTCTGGGGGGATCCAAGGTGAGTTTAAATTAGAGTCACTTTTTTTTGGTACCAGGGATTGGCACTCGACCACTGAGCCCCATCTCCAGCCCTATTTGTATTTTATTGAGAGACAGGCTCTCACTGAGTTGCTTAGTGCCTCGCCGTTGCTGAGGCTGGCTTTGGACTCGCCATCCTCCTGCCTCAGCCTCCTGAGCTGCTGGAATTACAGGCGTGCACCCTGCACCCGGCCTTATAGTCATGTTTTGAAAACCAAACATTTAAAGATGCAGATTACTGTTCAGTTCTGGGAGGAGGTAGGGTAAGGCCCCAGGTAGACCTGGACTCTGGGTATCACCCCTTGCTCCTAGAAGCCCCTCAGACCCTGAGTGAGGATGACAGCACTCCTAGATGGCCTGGGGTTCCGCCCACTGAGATGCTCTGGGTTGCAGCCGAGAGCCCTGGGGAGCTGCCGGGGTAGTCTCCTGAGCAGCAGAGGCTCTGCCAAGTCTCTCCTTTGGCCTTGGCTCTGAGGAAGGGCGTAGGAGAGGTCTCATCCTCTTCCTGTACCTGGCCCTACACTACCCTCCACCTGCCTGGTGACCTCTGTAACCCAGGGCTGCGGGCAGGAGGCAGGCCAGGGTGGGGACCTGTGGCTTCCTGGCCCCTCTGCATCACAGAGGCCCTGTGGTGGGGGCTCGAAGGCCGCTTCCTAGATGGGCTGCCAGCCTCAGCCTCGGCTCCCAGAGGCAGCAGATAGAGGAAGGGGGGAGGACTGGGCTCGGAACAGGCTGAGGGACCCTGCCTGTTCCAAGATTGAGGGGGCCCTCTAGGGCTGATCACTGCATTCCTGGGGGCCCCAGCGAGCTCCCGATAGACCAGCTGGGGGCATGGATGTGGGGGGTCTGAGGCAGACCTCTGGTCACAGGAACCCCAGCTGCGCCCTGCATCATCGTCTGCAGCCTAAGCAGAGGCCCGCGGTGGGATTTCCTGCTTCTCCAAGGACGAGACGGCAGGTCTGGAGAGAGTGGGTGGTGAGGGGAAGTTCTGGAACCCAAGTGGACCCATTTCCCAATTCTCTTTGTGCCCAGCTCTGGGTCCCCGTTCCCGACAGGCCTCAGGTGGCCCAGAACCCAGTGTGGCTGGGTGGAGGACGGGTGGCCTGGCCGGCGCTGTCCATGCCTAGATGTGGAGGGATGTGGGAAGCTGGCCTCCTTCCTCCCCACCAATGACCAGCAAAGAAATTCCACATCCCTCCCCGCCTCACCCAGGCTGACCCCGGGCCCTGCCACTCCCTCCGATGGCCCAGAGGGCAGCCACCTCCCACCGCCCCCAAACACTGGTCCTCCCGGGCATTGTTTCCAAAGGTCAATGGGAAGGAGCCTGCGGTGCACTGCAGACAGGTCTCCTGAGCACTGGGGTGTGCCCCCTCGTCCTTGGACTTGACCCCCTGCCACCTGTAGGCCAAGGCTTCTCACAAACAAGGCCACACTCGCCGGCTGTATATTTAATCAGTGCAGATTATTTGCAGAAATATACAGAGGGGGTGGACACCCAGCCCTCCACGCCCACCCCTCGCTGGCTCTCCGGTTCTGCAGAGGTCATCGTGACTGGGGGCAGCTCTTGGACTCGCACTCAGCACCAGGTCAAGAGAGGCTGGCAGAACGCCCCCTCCCCGCCCCCAGTGCCCTCAGGGATCCTGGGGGGAGCAGAGGGGACGGAGCCGGCTGTACAGTACCATTTCCCACAGCAGCTTCAGCCTCCTGCTGACTTTGGGAAGGAAAAGAGTAGAGGAACACCCGTCCACCCCCAGGCCGAGCCCAGGAGAACTGCCCGGCCACCGGGGGCTCTCGTGGGGGAAAAGCTGCTGGCCTGTGTCCCCTGGGGAGAGGGAGCTGGAGTCAAGGGAACCCCGAAGCCTGACTTGTAGCACTGCGGGCACCCCACTCCTGCGGGCACCTGTCTGGTACTCACTGTCCCAGCCTAGGCACTGGCCAATCCCCTCTCACTGCCAGGGTTGGGGACACTGGCAGCAGAAGCCTGAAACTGGCGCAGGCCCCTGAGGATGTGGTGTGAGAGGGAGAGGGAGAGGGTGGGGGGCCCAGGGAGGGAGCAGATGGGTCACGGCTGAGAGACAGACGTCCAGGCTGGGGCGAGGTCAGTGGTGGTGCTGGGGGAGGCCCTTGGCAGACTCCCTTTGGTCCTTGGTGAGGCAGGCCCAGGGCCCCTTCCCAAGAGGGAAGGAGGTGCGGCCCGAGGGGATGTGGGAGCTGCCAGCTGACCAGGGGATGGGGAGCAGGCTGCCGGGGCTGTCTGTGTGGGGGCTGGGGAGGAGGTGAGATGTGACTCAGAGGCCAGTGGACTGCTCCTGGCTGGGGGCTGCCCCAGGGTGAAAAGCTCATCCTCAGGCAGAGACTCAGGAAGGTGGGGACCCAGCTAGGTCCCTTCAAGACAAACAGGGCCCCTGGGTAGGGCCAGGGTTGGAACAAGTTCCACCACCCTTACGCCACCTCCCAGAGGTGGGTCTCTGTCCCTTGCTCCTCTGACTGTGGCCAAGCCACAGATGGACGAGGGCTGGCTCCCCTGACTGGCGCAGAAGAACATTTAGAAAATGCTAAGCCCTCTGCTCTGGTCAGGAAGGGAACGAATGCTCAGTTAAGGTGCCAATTAAAAAAACATCCCTAGGCATACATAAAGGACAGACAGGACAGGAGTGCAGATGGAGGGACCCCACAGTTGTTGCTTGCTGGGGTGCCCCAGGGAGCCGCCTGGGGACCACAGTGCCACCCGGGCCCCCAGCACCGGGCGGGAGGGCGGTCACACCCACTCCTGCAGGGAGCGCTTGCAGTAGAGCAGCACGCGGGGCGCACCCTTGCGCTGCATCTGCACCAGGGCGTAGGCCAGGCCCAGGACGCAGAGCAGCAGCAGCAGCGGCACCAGCACCATGACCACGTTCACCGTCCGCGCCACCTCCTCCATCTGCACCACCACGCGGCTGCCCCCGTCCTCGTCCTTATCTGTCCCCGCCCCATCCCCCGCGCCACCCTCTGCACTGTCCCCGTCCACCCCGGGCTCCGCACCCCCATCAGGGTTGAAGGGTGGACGGGCCACATCAGGCCAGCGCGGTCCGGGCTCCACCTGCTCCTGGCAGCCCATGAAGTCCCTCAGGATGGACTTGGGGTAGCCGGGCTCCATCCGCAGGCGCTCGTTGTCGAACTTCCAGTACTTGGTGCCCTTGTAGAAGTAGGTGTAGGCTGCGGGACGAGAAGGCCAGAGTGCTCCAGGCCAGGCCCACCCACCCGCCAGCGACCCTCAAAGATGACCGATGGACGAAGACCCCCCCCTCCTCGGGGCTGGGGGTAGCTCAGGGGCACAGCGCAGGCTTAGCGTGCCCCAGGCGCTGGGGTCCGTCCCCAGTGCCAAGAACAAGACAAAACACACTCCCCTTTTCTCACTTGCTTTCCTGAACATTTTCAAATCTGCCATTTTCCCACCTGACAGGAGCTAAACTGAGGCTCAGAAGGGCTTGGGTCAAGGGCCTGGCGAGAACCCAATGGGGTACAGCCTGCTGGGTTGGGGGCTGCTGTCAGGGAACTGCTGACCCGTCCAGGCATCAGCTTCCCCCCACACGGGAAGGTTTGTGCAGCAGGCAACGTGGCCTCGAGCCTGCATGGACCCGAGCGGAACTCGCCGCTGCCTTGGACTGGCTCTCTGGCCTTGGGCACCTTGCCTGTGTGCCCTTGACACTGGGCAGGGCCAGGTTTGAAGTGAGGGGTGAGTCTGTGCTCTGCTGAACACAATGAGATCAGAGCAGCTGCAGAGGGACACCCCCACGGAAGCCGTGTGACCACACTGAGCACAAGCCAGGTCCCCTCTGAGCTAGAGAATCTAGAGCCAATAACCAGGCTAATGGTTTTTCCAAAATGCCTCAGAGGCCGGGTGTGGTGGCGCACCCAGGGGCTCGGGAGGCTGAGACAGGAGGATCGTGAGTTCAAAGCCAGCCTCAGCAAAAGCAAGGCACTAAGCAAACTCAGTGAGACCCTGTCTCTAAATAAAATCTGAAATAGGGCTGGGGATGTGGCTCAGTGGTTGAGTGCCCCTGAGTTCAATCCCCAGTATCAAAAAATTTAAAAATATAAAAATGCACTAGAGACGCTGCTGGTGAAATGCAAGAGCCACAGCCCCTTGTCCCTGGGTTAGGATGATAAACCTGACTTTCCTTCTAGGTGGGTAAGTGACACCCAGAGACTCTGCCCCCCATACGGAGCCAAGCCCACCCTTCCAGCTCGAGGCTCCCTGGAGGTTGTATGGAGCTGGACCCTGGGGGCAGCAGGCAGTTCCGAGCTCCAGGTCTGGACCCAGGCTGGCCAGGGCAGTGGCCTGGACTCTATAGCTTCCTCGCTGTGAGCTTTGAGGTGCTGTGCTCAAGCCTCTGGTCTAGTGTATCTGTCCTCACAAGGGGGAGGGCCAGGAGGTAATACCCAGGAAGCTCCAGGCCCAGCTGACGTAGCTGTCCCCATACACTATGTGGCAATGCTGAGGGACTCCGGCACCTATGTCCCCTGTGCCTGTGGCAGGGTGTGGAGTGAGCCCTGGGCACTCTGGGAGGGGGCTGGCCTGGTACCTGCATCGTTGCTCAGGAAGGCCCCTTTGGGGGAAGCGGGGATCCCCTGCCAGACGCTGATGGGCTTGGGGTAGCCGGGGTCTCCGTGCTGAGTCTCCTCGTTGAAGCGCCAGTACCTGTGACGGGAAGCACCGGCGATGGACCTGGAGACCCTGCTTGGGCAGGGCCCACCCCCTCAGGAAGTGGGCTCTTACTGTGGGGCCTTGCAGGGGGCAGGGGAGTCTGGCTGGGGCCTCCCCACTTTCGGGGAGGGGTGTGCCACTCACCTGTCCTCCTGGAAGAAGAAGGTGTGGCCCGTGGGCTCCCACCAGATGGCCGTGTCGATGCGGTCATAGGGGATGCCCAGGCCATAGCTGGTCAGCGGCTGTGGGTAGCCAGGCTCTAGGTTCGCCTCTCGGAAGAGCCAGTAGCGGTCACCTGCAGGAGGGGTGGGAGGTGGGTGAGGGGGGGCCTGGGGGAGGCTGTGCGAGGGGGGGGTTCAGGAAGTGCTTCTCTGGGCCCACAAACCCATCATCTCAACACACGCACAGAAGAACTCGGCACTGTCCACTCGACAGGTGGACATCCGCATGCCAGGACCATGTACAGCACACCTCCCCAGGTCCACACCCTGGAAGCTGCGCTGTCACAGACACCCGTGACACACACGTGTGCAAGTTAGTCACTCACACCCAGACACACCCACGCACCCACACAGCCCTTCACCCCCATGGGAACCCCCTCAGAGTTCTTGCACAGGTAGGGGAGTGGGGCCTCTGCCTGGCCCCAGGTCACCTTAGTGGCCCTGTGTCCCCTGGGACCTCCAACCTCCCCTGGGCTGGAGCTAGCAGGGCTGGAGACTCAGCCGTCCATCAGGGCCCTGCCCCTCAGGGCCTGCAGCTAGACTGCAGAATTCCTGCCCCAAAGTGGCCTGGGGACCTGTTCTCCTGAGGACCTGCTCTTATGGGGCCATGACCTTGTGTGGCCAAAGAGGGACAGACACTCACCCCTGATCTGAGGCTTCAGACTCCACAGTCCCAGGTCCACCTGATACTCCTGGCCTCTATCTGCCTCCCCACCCCTTGCCACTAGGTGCGGTCACTGCCCTCAGGTGTCCCCATCCTCCCAGAGTGAGCTCAGAGTGGGGACACAGATCGAGATGGGACCCACAGCCCTCTACCCCTCCTCTTCCCTCAGGTCCAGCTGGGCCAGAGGTCAGGGCAGGAAGCTGCCCAGCCCCTCCCCGACGCCGGCCCCAGCTCACCTTTGAAAAAGACAAAACGGCCATCCTGGCGCTCGTAGGCAGCACTGATGTCGCTGGGCAGACCACGCCAGAAGTGGCCAATGGGCATGGGGTAGTTGTCCAGGACACGGTTGTGCCGGACTCGCCAGAACCAGCGGCCCTGGGGAGGGGCGTGGTGTTGGTGGGCAGCTGTGCCTTGCCTGGGGAGGCCTGACCCTCACCCCCCTGCCCAGGTCAGGGAGGGCCTGGGGGAGTCACTGTGACCCTGAGGAGCTAGGCAGAGCCAGGACAGCCCCAGGTTGAGATCTGGGCTGGGCAGCCGGCACCTGGGCTTGCCATGTGACCCTTAGCAAGTCCCTCACCCAGGGTCTGATGGCCCCTTGGGGCTGCTCAGTGAGGGAGGGACAAGGGTGCCCAAGGTGCAGGCTGGTGAGGCTCGGGTGGACTGGGCGGGAGCTCTCCTGCTCTGAGCCTGGGCCAAGGGGCTGGGCGTGGGGGAGGCACCAGGACCAGACCTTGAACACGAACATCTCCCCACGAAGCATGGCCACTGTGTCAAAGTCCCCGTCGCAGATGTTGGGGCCGTACTGGTCAGGCCGCTCTGTGGCTCGGGGCTGGGCAGGGGGGCCTGGCTTTGGGGGCCTCTCTGGCTTCCCGCCTGGGGGAGGTGGCTGGGGGGGCCGAGGAGGTCGGTGGTCTGGTCGCCGGGGTGTCACGGTAGGGAGAAGCCGGGTGGGCTGTGGCTGGCCATCTGGGGTGCCTGCAGCCAAAGGCAGGAAGCAAGAAGTAAGAGGGCGGCTGCAGCCTGAGAGGAGCAGCATCTCTGCCCAGAGTCCTGGGACGGGGTGGGAGGAAGGGGCAGCCACGGGCCTGCCTGTCCACAGCAGACCCCTCACCCATGCTCACCATCATCCTCAGAGGGACCCGAGTCTTCACACAGTCCCTTTCTGGACCTCCCCACTGGGCTGGGGTCACTGTACCCCAAGGCTGCCTGCCTTGGTTTCCCCTGGGGCCCCTTGCCTCAGGATGCCTCACTAGGAAGCAGGACTCCTGCAGGCAAGGGCGTAGCTCTGGCCTCAGGGACCTTGAACCCTGCCAAGTGCATGTCAGTGGCTGGGGATGCGGGCAGTAGGGGGTCTCTCAGGTTCCCCAGCAAGGCCAGGGTTGCAGCCCCAGGAGGGCTCAGTGTGAGCAGAGTGTGGGCTCTACCCAGGGCACTGGCCCTCAGGGGCCCTCCCCGATGGAGGCTTTGCCAGGTGGGAACTGGCACCTGCCTCAAAGCCACTGGGAAAATGACTAACTCGCAACACTCAGGGGAGGGCCTGTGACAGGTGAGGAGGGAGCAATGGCGGTGGCTGTGGGTCCTGGGATCCTAGGGCACCCTGCATCTAGTGGCTCCTCCAGCACCCGGCCTGGAGCCACAGTGCAATGCTGGGTGAGGCCAGGCCCCGACATCGGTCGCCCCGGGTTCCATTTCCAACACGACCACTTCCCGAGTGGCGTGGCTCCGTCACTGATCCCGTTCCTCCTCTACAGAGCGCAGGGCTACGGTGCCTACGTCTCCTGGGCTGGGGAAGACAGCAGGCAGGCAGGGACTAGTCACCGTCCACTCACCGTAGAGCTGCTGGATGCCCCGGAGGTCATCCTCGGGCAGCTGGAAGTGGTCTGTGTCCATCCACTGGTAGAAGGGGGCCATGATGGCATTGGGGTTACTTGAGTGCTCCAGGCCCAGCGCGTGGCCCAGCTCATGCACGGCCACCAGGAAGAGGTTGTTCCCTGCAGGAAGGGCGGGCAGCCTGGTCACTCTGACCCATCCCAGAACCTGGCCACCCGACACCTCCAGGCCGAGGCTGCCCAGAGCCCACCCTGGCTTCTCTCTTCTGACCCCTAATTCCCCCACCTGAGAAATGGGTACAGCAAACCCTTCTCTACCTACCTCCCTTGGAGATGGTGGGACAACAGACCAAGGTTAGTGCAGGTCTCCAGAGACCCAAACAGGGGACACTCTCCCTTCCTGACCCCGCAGCTGCTGCACCCATTCAAAGGGGCCATGCCTAGCCCAGGAGCTGCTGGCCCTGCCCCCACCCTGGCCAGCTGTCCTCACCATGCAGGTCAGTGCTGGAGAAGGTCCAGGGCTCATCTGCGTCGAAATGGGTGTCCCCACCCAGGCCAGGGCCAGGGAAATAGGCGTGGGCCAGAAAGCCGCCCATGCCATCAAATGGCGAGCTGTCACCGTGGAAGCCAGAGGCAAAGAGTACCATGATGTCGGCTTCCTTCTGCCGCCGCAGCCGGATGTCCTCATAGGGCACCTCTTGGAAGGTCAAGGGTGTGGCCTGCTCCCACACACGGAAAGCCCTGCGCACGGCCTCCAGCGAGTGGTGCCAGCCCAGCTTCTCGGTGTAGTTCTGGATGCTGTGGGTGGGTGGGAAGGTCGTGAGCGGATGCAGGCCCCAGGGCTACTGTCCTCTGCTGACAAGTTCCCAAGAAACGTACACAAAACGGTCAGGACCAACCATTAGTTTATTTTGAGGTGAGTTAGCATTTGTCAAATTAAAATTCTACACTGTGGCACAGAAGCTGACTATAAGTAAGAAAGACAATAAGTTAATAAGAGCACAGAAGCTTCGTGGCTGGGGAAAGACCTAGGAAATGGGATGCAGGTGGCTGAGGTTTGGGAGACAGGCCAAGCTGCCCTGAACATTGACCCTCTGGCCAGGCAGACCCAAGTTCAGGGCCTGGCTCTAATACCCTTGGAGTGACCTTGGGCAAGTGACTTAGATTCTGAATGTTTCTTCATCTGTCAAATGGGAGGGGTGGGTAGTACTTGTTCCAGGGGTCCCTGTGTGGACTGAACAGAATAACTCTCAAAGGACTTGTAGCACTGAACTGCGTGCAATGAAGGTGAGAGCACCTGCTGTCCAGGTAAATCAGGTCAAGACTTCCATGAAATGGGCAGGGGAGGCCACCTGATCGTGAACTCACTCGGGGGCTGGAGGTCTACAAGGTCTTGGGAGCTGTTCTTTCCTGGATGGAGCTGGGCAGGGGGCGTGGCTGAGCTAGAACAGGAGTCCTTTGGGACTCTGCTCAGGAGTGACTTGCTCTGCTCAAGACAGGTGCCTGGATTCCCACCCCCACCCCCACCCCGACTCCACTGGAGCCCCTTGTGGCCGCCTAAGGCCAGGACTGCTAACAGTGGGAGGCAGGGAAGGGCAGAGAGGAAGTAGCTCCAGGGGTCCTGACCCTCTCTGGAGAGAGATCCTAGAATGCATGGCTGCTCTCCCCAGCATGGGAGTGTCGGACCGTCTAGACGGCCCCCAGGGTGAGTTGCTGGGAAAGGAAGCCTGGGGCTCAGCCACCAAGAGGGCTGGACGCTGCCCTGGGCAGCAGGCCCTTACCTGAAGGTCAGGTGGTGGTTGTTCCATTTCCTCCCGGTGAGGGCGTAGCGCTTCCGCCGCCGCAGGTTGGCTTTCACTCGCACCCCAAACTGGTCTGGCACCCCACAACGGGGCCGCTTCATCCACCTGGGCCACAGGCGGGCAGGGTGAGCTCAGAACGTGCCTGTGTCGGCTCCGCCTCCAGGCAGCCCACCCCCTTCCAGGCCCCTCCAGCCTCCCAACTGCTCCTAGGATGGAGGGGACAGGGGTGGGGACCCTCAGCTTTTATTTCCAGTGAAGTTGGGCAAAATGATCTTATATTGGAAGGCGGAGTGTCCAGCAGTGACTCAATGAGGGCAAGTCCCTTTTGACCAGTGCACTCAGAACAGCTCTTAAGGCCACCTGTCCTCGGTATGTTCTGTCCAGTGCTTCTCAAGGATGTGGCTTTGGGTCACCTGACCTCTTAGATTCAGAATAAGGCCCCACTAGGACAGCCTATCCTGGCCAGGGCTGTGTACTGCGCCTCCCCCTTCCCATGCCTGTGGCAGACATCACTAGCCAATCCCGAGACCCCCTCTGCCAAGTCTGGATTCCGCCTCGGAAGCTTTCTCAACACAGCTTCAGGCAGCCACTACCACCCGTCGGAATGGGCAGGGAAGACCGAATCCTTGGCAATTGTTTTCATCTAGGCCACTCTTTTCTGGAATCTCCACATGCCAAGCCCTAAGGAGACTAGGCCCGAGGCACCCGTGGGGTCTGGGAGGGGCCAGAGACTCACGCCTTGGTCTCTTCGTCCAGCACACCCGTCACAGGGATCCCGTAGAAGCGCTGCATCTCCGCAAGGGCCGAGGCCAGGATCTGGGCGGAGCGCATGGTGGACATGTGGCGGCTAGGCTGGGGCAGGTAACCATAGAGCCGCAGCCAGTTCTGCAAAGAAGTCACAATCCTGTCAGCCAGAGCTGGCCTGCACCCTCCAAACACGCACAGTCTTCACCGGCAGCTCTAACCCGCACCCCCAGCCTCGGTCCATGTCCCCGCCTTCCTTGTCTATTCCCATATAAAGAGAATGAATGGCCTTTACAAGTCCTCTGCCTGGAACCCTAAATGACCTCTGAGCTCAGAGGAAAAGCCCATTCTTCAGGAGCTACAGCCCTCGCTACCTGACCCCACTCCCACTATTGACTCCAGCTGGGCAGGCCCCACTGCAGGGCCTTTGCACTTGCTGTTCTTACTGCCTGGAATACCCCCTCCCCCCTCCTCTGCCATATTGGTATGGCTTGCATCCTCATTTCCTTCAGTTCTGTTCAACATGACCTGGTGGGAAAGGTGTTCTCTGGCAACGGTATGTAGAAAAGACCCGCTGACTGTCCCCGGCGCCCCACCTCCCTCTTACTGCCATCTGACAGGCCGTATACTTCACTTAGGGGATGACTGTCTGTCTGCCCTAGAGGACAAGGTGTGTCTGCGAGGACAGTCTAGAGTAGCTGTCATTATTATTACACTGGTCCCTCCAGAGTGGGCCCCTACCAATCCAGGTGACTGCTGGGGACCTCAGGGTTCAGAATCTGTTGGGGCCTCAACCTGTAGGAAAACCAGCTCCTCAGGGTGGCTTGGAGCAACCCTGACCTCTTGGGAAGAGGGCAGACAGCCTCAAGCAGCCTACCTGGGTCTAAGAGTTGGGGACGAAGGCCTAAAGTCAGGATGTCCTCTGCCACAAACTTTTTTTGGGGGGTACTACTGGGGATTGAACCCAGGGATCATGTCCCCAGCCCTTTTTATTTTTTAATTTTGAGATGGTCCTGCTAAATTGCTGAGGCTGGTCTTGAACTTGAAAATCCTCCTTCCTAAACCTCCTAACCTGGGATTAGAGGCACACACCACCATGCTCTGCCTGCCATAAAGTACTTTCTCTGAGCCTCAGTTTCCTCATCTGCAAAATGAGGAAGAATGGGGTTGTTGGGGTGAGATTTGAGGGAGGCGGCCTGGGAAATGTGTCTGATACACAATGGGCGTGCTCAAGCCCTTTCAGAACTTGCTGGACAAATCTCATCCATCTGTCCATCCATCCACCCAGCCAAATGTTTGGAGCACCATCCCTAAGCCGGGAACCGTGCAGCAGGAGGCCCTAGGGGACAGGGCTGAAGTGTCCTACCCTCCAGGATTTATGGTCTCTGGGGAGACCCAGAACCCACAACGGAGGATTTTACACCCTGTGACATTTGCAGTCGCAGCTGGAGGGCGGAAGCATAGGTAAGCCAGGCTGAGCCCTGAGGAAGGCGACCTCCCTGCCCCTCAGCAGAAGCCAGGGACTAAGGGGCCTCAGTCACATGCAAGGGTGTCCTGCCGGCCTTTCCTCACCCATGCTGACGGCCACTCCTTGAGCAACTTGGAAGGCGAGGTCTGTACACATGGGGTGTCCAAGGCAGGCCAAGAGCTGGACATGGTGGCTGCTGGGGACTGACACCTGTGCTGCCTGGCCAGGGCCACACCCACACACCCGCCTGCAGTGCCTCCAGCTCCTTGGTGCTTGTGCCCTCAGTGCCCTGTGCCATCCCCAGCCCAGCCCAGCAGCACCTAGGCTGGGATGGGGGACTGTGGAATGGCAGGCTGGCGTGCAGCTGGTGCAGGTGGCCTCTCAGGACCCAGGGAGCAGGCACAGAGCAGGGACACTGAGGCATGGAGCAGAGAAACCACCGTCAGCTCCACAGCAGGACAAAGCCTGGCCTGGCTGCTCCCGAGATGTGACTCTGCATCTCCGTGGTAAAAGGGGGTTGCTTTAGGGCCCCCATCTGGGGGTCTCTACAGGGATGAAATAAAAAGTGCCCAATAAAGAGACGTGATAGAAACCAGGGGGCCCGCCCGCTCCTCTCTGGGCCTGGCAGCCTTTTGCTCCCGGCTGGAAGGGTGGGCTTCACAACACTGCCACCAGCCAGGCCCGACAGGCCCTGCCCAGGTGGCTCCGGCCCCTCCCCGCCCTCCTGAGCTCTGTCACACACTGCCAGTGTTGTGGCACTGCTGTGGCTTTTCCCAAGCACCGACTCTCCTCAAAACTCCTGTGGTGGTGGCGGCAGGGGACAGTGGGTCCACCCCACTAGTGGATACAGTTTTCCTGAAGATGCCAGGAGAGGCCCAGAGGGCGAGGCCACCGAGCTTGGCCAGCTCTGAGGGCATGAGGCACGAGCTGGGGGAGGGGGAGGGGGCTGGCTGCGGTGAGGGCACCTCTACATTTCCTATTTGCATAAGGTAAAAATATCTCCAGGAGTGCAATCACAGGCCACCAAGGGGCTGATTAGCGGTGTCTGCAGAGCGACAGGAGAGAGGGGGAGAGGGGAGGGCAGAGGAGCTGGCCTGTCTGCAGCAGAGAGTTCCAGAAACCAGCAGAGGGGTGAGGCACAGGGGCTTCTGGTCCCAGGGCCAGCTCAGGGGAAAGTCAGGAAAGTTTCAAGGGTGGCTGTGGGCCCTCCCCCTCAGACAGGCACCTCCGAGCGCCCAGGGAATGAAGAACTTCTGTCTCCTTGTCAGTCAACCCTGAACCCTCAGCCTCCTGGTGACAAATCCCTCACAGCCACTGCTGTAGTGACGAGCTAGAGGCCAAGAGCTGGTGGCACCTCTTGGGCAGCAGGGACGTAGGCAGAACTGTGGCCTTGGCACAGAGCAGCCAGGCAAGCCTCTGGGTGAGGAGGAGACCCTGACGCCTGCCCGACTCTGGCCGAGAGCCAGCAAACCAGCCAGGTGTCAGCAGACACCTCCTGCAAGGCTGTGGGCTTCTTTCCTGTCCCCAGTGCCCAGGAGGGAGTTTCCTGCCACCCTACCCCCTGCATCACATGTGACAAGCTCAGAAGGCGAGGACACGGGGTGGGCAACAGCTTGAAGGGAGCCCAGGAACGTGGCAGGTGCTGCTGCCCCCAGGTGAGGGAGCCCCAGCCTGCCAAGGCCTGGTGCTACTGCGCAAAAGGTGGGAACCGTCCCCAAGGCTGTGACCAGTTCAAGCCCCTGAAGCTCCTAGTGGTGACTAAAACTGTCCCCTGACAAGGTGACTCCTCTTCCTCAGCCTGGAGTCTCAGAGCGGGGTGAGCAAGCACGTGAAGCTCTGTTCCTCACCAGGCGCGCGGTGCACACGTGTAATCCCAGAGGCTCGGGAGGCAGAGGCAGGAGGATCCCAGTCAAAACCAGCCTCAGCAACTTGGTGAGGCCTTAAGCAACTCAGTGAGACCCTATTTCAAAATAAAAAGGACTAAGGATATGGCTCAGTGGGTAAGTGCCTCTGGGTTCAACCCCTGATTCAAAAGAGAAAAAAAAAGTGTTTCTCAGGGAGGTCAGTAAGAGGCAGAACAGGGGAAGGGTGTGAACGAGGGCTTGCTTCCCCCGCCCCTCCCCATGAGGCCCCGAGGGAGGAGGTTTCCCGGGCCATGAGGGCCCCTCCCATCTGCAGAACAGGGCGGGGCTGCTGCAGGAGACCCCAGCACTGTGGTTCCCTCCGACATTTCTTTCTTGAGCTCCAGGTCCCATCCTAAAAGTATTTATTGATGCTGCAGGTGAGTGGCTGGCCCCGGGCAAGATGACTAGGGGCCCAAGGAGTACGTGCCCAAGAGAGGCCATCATACAGCACCTGAGAGTCCAGCCTAGGCCAGGCAGCACAGTCTCATCACCCCACTGAATGCTCACAACCACCCCTGAAAAGTAAATGAACATGGAACCATTCCCATTATACACCCAAAAGGCCCAGAGAGGGTGGGTTGCCCATGCAGGGTCATTCAGCAGATCTGGGCTAGGAGTGGGCCTGTGGGCAGAGCTATCAGAACAGACTGTTTCTAAGCACCACCAGCAATCCCGACCTGTGTGGGGACACTGGGCTCTGGGCCCTCTCAGGAGCAGTGCCCAGCACAGCATTGGGTAAGGGCCTCTAATCCTCCCCACACCCAACGTCCCTGGCGGGGTCTGGGCACCGAGCCACACGGCCCTCCCCCAGGACTGCTGAGACAATACAGGCAGGCCTGCAGGGAGGGTTTGGCTGAGAAGGCACCAGATCAATATTGTGCAGTAAGTGGCCAGGGGATGGGGGCGGGGGCCAGAGCCTGTTCCTGCCGCCACAGAAGCTCCTCAGAGGCCCAGATCAGTGGAGCCAGCCAGCAGCCCCTCCCACAGGGCCCTTATCAGACCCCCGTGATAAAGACCATGCATCCTGGGCTGTGCTTCACCTCAAGTTCTCTCTGCAGTCAGACCTGGGCAGGCTCACGCAGCCAGGCACAAAAGGAGTCTTGTCAGGGCCACCAACGATGGATCCAGCCCCCAGACCTTCTGTGGCTTTGTGAGGTCCTAATCATGCCCATCTCCGCTACCCCATACTCCTGCCCCCGAGGGCTCTTGGGAGCAGGCCAAGGCTCTGTACTCCCAGCTGTGCCAGGGACTAAACTGGGCATCCAGAGCCCCTGCAAGGGCATGCACTCCAGGCCCACAGGCCTGTCTCATCCAGAGTCCACGCACCAGCTGGGTGACCCTGAGCAGGACCCAGATGTATCCAGTCTAATGCCAGAAAGGGCTTCAATGTCACCAAGCCTGCCACTCCCTGAGGCCACAGTTGGGCCAAGGACTCATCCCGCCGCTCCCCTGCAGAGATGGGTAGCGCAGTCCATCTCAGGGCAGCAACAAGTGTTAGAAAGCTCTTCCATGGGCTGAGCAGAAATCAGCCCCCACTGTGTCACCTCTGCCCCCTGGTCCTGACTGCTTGTCCACATAACAGGCCTTGGAGTAACGGAACATGATCAAGGCAACTTTTCTGACCCTCAGTTCCCTACCCTGTAAGATGGGGTCATGCAGAACAAGCTTAAGAAAACAAATGACAACTAGCTCCAAAGTCATTAAAGAAAGGGGGCTGGCTAGGTCACCCAGTCTTTGGTGTCTTGCTAGATAACTTTAAGGGCAGCACTGTCCATATCTAAGAAATTCTGGGACACAGGTGCTTCTCTGGGCTTAAATCTACCCCCTGCTATGGCTCTTTAAAGAGTTGCACATGGGGGGCTGGGACTCTGGGTGGCAGGGGACATCCAGCCTGGGAAGCAGGAAGGAGGCAGACTTCCGAGTTCCTGCCACTTCTTTACCCTCCAGCCCGCCCCCACACTCTTTAACCTGGAGGAAAAAACAAACCAGTCCTTTGGCCAGTGGGTGGGCAGGGGCGGGGTGAAAAGAGACCTCTGTTCCCTAGGAGTTTCAGGGTGGGCTGGGGGCCAGGCCTTGGGGCCTCACCTGGAACTCCCCCTGCAGGCGGTTACTAGATGGGGCTGCGCAGGGCAGGGGCAGAAGGCTGATGGGTGGGGACTCCAGGCTCACACTGCTGGGGCAGTTCTGGCCCCACCCCTGAAACCTCCTTCCCACCTGGCTCAGGCCCAGCAGGCTCCTGCCAGGCGGAAGTTCCCCAGGATGGCACCCTGCAGGCTGATCTGCAGCTTTTCACCCAGCTGAGGCTGGGGTTTCAAGCCATACTGATCTGAGTTCAAATCTCAGCTTCTCAGTCTCTGGGTGTAGAATTTGGGATACTCTCCCTCACACAGTGGGGAAATGGAGCACCCAACTAAGAGTTGAAAAGACAGTGAAATGTACAAATGCTTACAGAGCATTCCTAGCCATGCCCAGGATACAGTATGTTGAAGGTGCTCAGAAATAAAACCTGAAGCCCGGCACCGTGTCACGCACCTTTAATCCCAGGGGTTTGGGAGGCTGAGGCAGGAGGATTTCGAGTTCAAAGCCAGCCTGAGCAAAAGCAAGGTGCTAAGCAACTCAGCCAGACCCTGTCTCTAAATAAAATATTAAAAAGGGCTGGGGATGGGACTCCGTGCTCCTGGATTCACTCCCCAGCATCCATCCATCAATCAATCAATCAATCAATCAATAAAAATAACACCTTAGCCTCTCTGAGCCTCACATGTGGCCACTGCACACAGCATTCGGTGTTTGCACATAAATGCAATAAGGCTCTCCAGCAACTCCTTCAAGTAGGTACTGTTGCTATTCTCATTTTATAGATGGTAACTGAGGCTCAAGACAGGTTCAATGGAGTTGCCCAACTGTAAATGCCACTTGCTTCTCACAGTCACGAGGTTTGCTACTATTTTTCAAGCACTTCCTATGTACCAGGTACTATGCTTATAAGCACTGAGCTCGGAGCTGGGGAACCTTCACCCCTCCAGGATGGCTGTCACTCCTGGGGAAAAGAACAAGGTGGTACCCAGACCTGCAGGTTGGGCCTGGAGAGCTAAACCAGACCTGGCCTCCAGGTTTCACAGCTCCAGGGCTTGGCCATCATATGGCAGGAGGACGTGGAGCTTCTCTCGGGGCTGGCCAAGGCCAGGTCCTCATCCATCTATCCTGATGTCAGAGGTTGGGTTGGGTCTTCCTGCTCATTTTCTCCATGGGAATGGGTTTTGGTAGGATTTTCCCTCTTTGTTTCTCTGATCCAAGCCCTGCTCACACACCTCTGCCATTCATGCCTAGGTCTGCCACCTCTCCAAAAGGGCCCAGCCCCATGGCTCCTGGTCTCCAGGCACGTTTTATCCTTCTGGGGACCCCTTCTGGAGCCCTAATTCTCAAGCCCTCAGAGGGGCTTATTCAGCCACAAGGCACCTCTGTCTGTCACAGGCCTGGAGTGTTCAGCTACCTTCAGGATCCCAGGTCCTCATGTTTATCTGTGGCTTCTCCAAGGACCCTTTTTAATGAAGAAGGATCCAGGAGGAGCGTCCCCAAACTCTCCCTGTTTTTGCTGACTCAGGGAATGCATCTCCATGCCCAAAGCAAAACTGGTCATGGGGCTTTGCTCCTGCCTGAGTGCCCTAGAGTGTGAGCCACATGCGTCAGGATGATACAGAAGGTGCCAACTTTGATCTGACCCAGGAAGCAGGGACATCCCACAGCGACCACTATAGCTAGACTCAGAAGCCAAACTGGGCAGAAGTGACAATGGCAGGAAACTGCTAGATCAAGCAACAACGGGGGTGTGGAGGGACAGCCAGAATCAAGTGGTGGACAGGGAGCAATTCTTCTAGGCCTGTGGCATTGCCATTCTGAGCTGGCATCAATGATGGGGGCAGTGGGTGCTGGGCTTCTAGCGGAAATCATCTTGGAGGGGGACTAGGTATATTTCCCGTCCACATCCAGGGATGTCTTGAAAGAGTCCGCAACCCTTTGTGATGTTGGTGTCCAGGAGTGGACAGGTCAAACACATTTGTTGCTTGGAGGAGGGGACACACTAGCTGTTCTCTGCAAGGAGGCAGCTGATGGGCTACGCCTAAGGGCAGCCAAGCACAGGGATGTGGCAAGGACTGGTTTGAAAGGCACAGCCCCAATCAGAGTCCCATCCATCACATCAATCAGAGTCCCATCCATCACATCAATCAGACCAGGGTTCTCTGGGACTGGAAAGAGCACATGGAGAGGGCCAGGTGCCAGCAGCTACTGTGGATTCTCAGAGACACGGCCTGACACGGACCCCTTTTCCCTGAGAGTAGACAGAGGGTCTCTATGGTTTCTGCTTCATTTAAAGAATATGGATATAAAGAGACTGGGGGGTGGGAGGCAATGAAATGTGAGTAGAGGTGGAAACCCAGGCTGCAGGTCCAAATGAGAACTGGAGTTGACTCCATCCCTTTGCTCATCGCGCTTGGTGGCCAGGAAGGGGCAGGAAAACACTCCTGGGTCTGTTCAGGGAAGATGGGTGTGTCCATGTTTATGTGGTGGCATCATACCTGTGAACTCTGGCAGCTGAGTCACCTGAAGTTGTGCCTGTGGGGTGGGACAGGCTGAGGGTGGGTCCAGGTGGGAGCTTCTCTGGCGACAACCAAAGGCAGGTAACTGCAGCCACGAAGAGCAGCATAGAGACCTGACAAGGGCCTGGAGTCTCTGTGCACTTGGCCCAAAGCTACAGCTAGCACCTCAGCCAGGTGGGGCTTCAGTGCACAATGGCTGGAGGCTGGGCCCTGATGTCCAAGGGAGGGAGTTGGATAGGAGAGCTGCAGTGCTGGCTTCTCCAAGACAGCCTTTCTGGGTGGGCCCAGGCTGGCTGCAGGTGTCTGCTGGCTCCTCGCACAGGCCAGACTCCCTGAGTCAACTGGGGGAAACTTTTGAGGCTTCCATCCTGGTTGGCTGAAAGGGAGGGGAGGGGTTGGCTTCGGCTCAGTGCCACCGTGCTTGGAGATGGTCCTAGGGTCTGGAGCTGTGGACATTCTGGGGCAAGAACCAGAGCCCTTCTTCAAGGTAGGGAGGCTCTGGCCAGGGTGTAAGCCAGGCCCAGGAGTCTGAATAGACATGCTGGCTGCTAAGGCCACTTCCTCTTTGGGTCTGGATACCAGCTTACACCCCAAAGCCAGTTCTAGGAACTAGGACTATCCATTTTGTTATTGTTGTTGCTGGGGATCAAACTCAGGGCCCAGCCAAGTGCTCTACCCCTGAGCATCAACTCTATTCCCTTCATCTCTCTAGCCTTCTATTCACTGGCTTCCAACATTCAAGTCTTCCTAAACCTTCTAGGGTCCCTTCCAGACACAGCCCAGGAGTAGGGCCAATCAGAATTCCTAGCCAGTGACACCACAGGTTCTAGGCCATGGCCTGTGGCTTCAGTAATACCAGGGGTCTCTTCCCTGGAGAGACTGAGCTGTGGATATATGGAACTGTGGGAAGTGGGGGTGATAGACTCACAGAAGCAAAGGAAAGAGTGTGAAGCCTCGGAAACCACAGGTCTCAGCATCTCCGCTCCTGGCCTTCCAGGATGCTCATTCATAGTGCACAGCCTCCAAATTCTAGCTTGGTCTCTAATCATCCTGTATGAGGATGCCATCCCTATGTGTATTATAAAGTCCTTAAGGGTGAATCTGATTTGAAATTCCTTGTGGCAGGTGACACCCCCTCCCCACAACACAGTACCCAGATCACTGGCAATCCCCACTAGCAAGAAGCCCTATAAGTTTCTGCCTGTGAGAATTGGTTTGTGGAAAGTAGGACTAGGCCAGGGCTTGGCTCCCTGAAGCATCCCCTGGCCTGGCCAGGAGGGAGGGCAGAGCAGGTGGGGAACTGGTTGGGAGGTGTAACTCGAGCCTGGGAGGAATTCCCTGCCCTTCCTCCAAGCTTTTATTAAAGTAGGGCGGGGAAGGGACAGGCTTCCATCGGAAAAATCTCCCAAGCAAGCTGAGGAGGTGGGGAAGCCGCCGAAGGCTGGGGGGGAGCACCGGTCCCGCTGCAAATAGAAACAGCGCACAGACGTTCTCTGGGCCGGCAGCCCGGGCAGCCCAAGAGCAAGCACTGAGGCCCGAGCCTACCGTGTCTGGCGACGGTTCCAGGGCAGTCCTCTCCCCACTCCTCTCATCACCTGTCCAGGATCTTAGAAGTCAGGAAAGAATCGACCCTTTTTGTTCTAAGACGACGGAGCTGTTGTTGGGGGACCCCTTGGAGCTGGAGTTGCTGACTGGACCCGGCTCTGCGCCGGGAGGCCGCGCCTGGTTACCCGCGGGACCAATCCAGAGAGTGGCCCGCGTGGGGACGTCAGTCGGGCTTCCAGAAAAAAAGAGGCGCGGAGTCTACCCTTTCCTATCAAGCCTCGGCGTAAGGGTGCGGGTGGGAAGAAGGGCTGTGGAAGACAAGGTCTCTGCCTGGGACTCCACCCGGGTGCGGAGAGGCTTCAGCGCAAGAGCGCTAGAAAGTCGCCAAAGCGCCTCTGCAACCTGAGTCTGCTGCCCGCGGTTCGCACCCCTCCCCCTCCCCATCCTGGCCAGCTGGGCAACGCAAGGTGTCTGCCAGACCCGAGGCTACCTAAGCAGGAGCTCTGTCCAGCTCCGGCTCCGCCCCAGACACCCCCAGCAGCCCCCTCCCCACTTGTAAAGGGCGCGCCAGTCCGGCTCTCGAGGAATCGGCAGCCGGGGAGGGAAGGAAAAGGATGGGGGCGGCGGAAGCGGCTCCGGGACACAGGCTAGAGCGGAGCAGTGCCCTGGGAAGGCACAAGCTCTATGTCCTCCAGGGTTTGGGATGAGGGCGAGCTCGGGAGGAGCGGCCCGGCAGCTCCTCTTTCTTCCCGGACCCTTCTCCCCGTCAATCCCCAGCCGGGTTGACGTCTCCGCTCCCCCACCTCCGGGTCCCCGGCTGCGGGCGTGGCTCCCCTCCCCATCCTCCAGCAATGGAGCAGGGAGGGGGTCCTTACCTCTGCGTGGATTTCTGCGTCCTCGGCGGCTGCGCCGCGGCCCAGGCAGCTCAGAAGCACCAGTAGCAGCAGCAGCAGCCGGGGCCGTGCAGCTGCCTCCCGACCGCCGAGGAGGCTGCCCGCGCCGCTCGGCCGTCCGGACGCGCTCCGGTCGCTGCCCATGCTCTCGGCGCCTAGTCTGGTCTGGAGCGCTGCACGCCGGGCTCCTTTGCTCGCGGGTGCCGGGTCCCCGTGCGCGGCTAGAAAACTTGCGACGCTCCCTGGCTCCGGCCCGGCGGGCGCGCGGCGGACCTCTGGCTCTAGGTCCTTGCTGGAGCCGCTCAGGTCCCCTCGGCAAATTCCCAAGCGCGAGGAGAAGCGGGCAGGGGCAGGTCCCGGCGCGCGGAGCCGGCCCGCGGGAGGGGGCCGGGCCGGAGCCGCGGGCCGCAGGGTCCCGCAGCGTCGGCGCCCAGCGCCCGGCTCCCGAGAGCAAGCGCAACTCCTGAGCCTTTGTCTGGCTCAGCGCTCCGGCCGCCCGGACCCGCCGCGCCCCCTGCGCTCTGAGCTCCCTCTGTCCATGCCCAAGGCCCGGCGCTGCCCAGAGCGCGCGCCTCCTGCCCGCGGCTCTGCTCACCGCTGCGCCCAACAGGGCCCGGGTCCCCAGGCAGTCCCGGGAGGAGCGCAGGGAACTGGCGCCCGACGTACCCGGCGAGTTCCGCGCGGCTCCCGGCGCTTCCAACCCTCCTCCCCGCGCGCTTCGGCCGCCGCCGCTCTTAAAGGGCCAGTACGCTCCCTGCGTGCGGTCCCTGGCGGGGGGGCTGGGGCCAATACCCTAACCAGACGCTTCCGAGTAGCAGGTGCCGGTAGTCAAGCCCCGGCAGGTGGGACTATTCTTCCCAGATGGCGACGAACACCCCTAAGCCCGCCCTGCGTCACTCCATCCCAGGTTCTGAACGTGGGGGTGACCCCAGTTGGATCCTTTTAGAGGGCGCAAGGAAGGCGTGGTTTCCCTGAAAGGAGGAATGAAGATTCCTCCTCTCCTCGCCCTGGGTGGTTGAGAATGGGGAATACTGAGGCAGAGGTGGACGGGAAGGAGGGCTAGGAAGGGACCCAAGTGTCGTGTTTTGACTAAAACAAACGAATGCACAAAAAACTGAAACAAAACAAAACTCTGGAAGTTTGTTGGCCAAGGCCCCTTTTCAAAGCGTCTTTTGGGACCTTTAGTAACTTTCCTCAATCACAAAGTGAGGGGGAGTTGGGCGCCTCCGGCGGGCGGGGTGGCACAGGGCTAGGAGTCCCGTGTCCCCCATTCGCCCGCTGCTTGGATGTGGACAAATTATTTCGTCTTTCTGGGCCTTCATGTTTTCACCTAGAATGTGGGGCAAGGAGTTGGGGTGAAGATTGGGTGAGGGTTCTGGCTCCTGCTCAGCACAAATTAATTTCCAAACTGAAGCCAGGCACTTCTTGGCCACCATTATGTGCAAGTGAAATGCCCACTGAGGCTCTGGACCCCGGGGTGGGGGGCAACCTTCCCTCGGATCTTAATGTGCTAGATTTAAATGTATTCCAGGAGTGGTCTGAGATCAGTCCGTGTCGGTGCTGGAGGCCAGAGCTAGGGACCCCGGATCGAAGGTCCCCCGAAGACTGTGCATAGGGATCTAGGACTGCCTTGACACAGGGCCCTGGCCAGGCAGGACAGCGAGGTGGAGAGGTGATTGGGGCGGAGATCTCACCTCTCTGCAGACCAGGAAATAAGAGCTTCCCTTACCTGAGGGCGGTTTTCCCTAAAGTGGGCCCTTGGGGCTCCTTAGCCAGCTTGCCTCCCTGAAATTGGAGGCAGGGTGAGAGCCTTGGAAATGGCCTATTAGAACCGACCTGATGTTACCTGGCAGAGCTTCCTCCGAGGAAGGAAGTTCAGAGTTTGGCAAATTCATTGATTTTCTTTAACTTCTCTGTAGGGATCCCTCATATAGGAAATGGGTTTCTAAATTCTCCACTTTGAAATTTGCTTTGGGGAAACGTACAGTGGTTTTCAGAAATGGACATCAGGGTTGCCCCTGTTTAAATGAATGCATTGCAATCTTTCCCCGTGTTTATTCTCATTCAGCCAGTTTTTCTTTTTTAATAAAAGTGGGTTTATGGGACCACTGAATAAGAAAGGAGCCCAGAAGGTGAGCAGCATCTGTAGAGGCCTGCAGCTGGACAAGTCCAGAGATTGTTTTCTCTTATGGGGATCCCTCTTGAAAGTGGCTTCCCCTGTGACCAGGGGTTCCCAATGATTAGTTCTGGCTCCTACAGGCACCGTGGGCAAGGCGACTAAGTTTCTGTCCTGTCTAGCCAGAACCTAAGATCTTAAGAGGACACAAGGAACTGAGAAGCATGAACAGCAGCCCTTGGTCAGCCAGCTTTAAACACCACAGCTTGCCAACATTGTTTCATCTCTGTCCTGACCCCCCACCCCCAACTTTTTTTCTTCTTCTTGGTCTTTTGAATCAAAGCCTGTTTACTGTGTTTCATAGCATAGTTTCATTTTGAGACCCTGATGTGGTGTCGGGTTGTCTAGAAAGCTCTGGACTGAAAGCCAGGTCATGAGGTTCCTATCCCAGCCCGAATTTGCTGGATGATCTGGAACATGTTATTCCCCTCCGAGGATTTGTCTCCTCATCGTAAGAGCTGACCCAGCTAGTAGGAGAGGTCTGGTTCAGTGAAAGAAAGTTGCCCAGGCCCAGGACCCTTTCCCCCTCAAGGTAGCACACCAGGCCCACCTCAAAGGAGAGGCTGCCACTGAGGGAAAACCTGAATAAACCCTCTTGCATTTATCACCCATTTTAGCTGTCCTGTAGCTCAGCAGTACACTCACATTCACTTTGAGATAGGTAGATAACACTTCTGATATATGAGTCATGTGGTAAAGTTGGTTTTCAGCAATTTTGAGGTAGTTCAAATCAGCTAAAATCACTAACCCTTCACTTGGGTCCGGTCAGGTGTCCGACGGGTGCCCTTTTGACATCAGAGAGCTAAAAATACCATCTGCAGAGCATGCTAATGCTGCCATTTTCTGAAGAGTCATAGGACTCTTGGACTATGCCTGAGCAGAACTCAGATGACTTCACTTTTTCCTACTCTGATCACCCTTCCCCACGCCTCAGACCACCCTGCCTCTTTACCCCATGCATCCCTAAACCCTGTCCTGGGGAGGCAGATTTGAGACTTGGGACTCCTGCCTCTTCTCATTTGGCTGCCTGATGAATAAACTCTTTCTCTTTTGCAAAATTCACCATTTCAGTGCTTGGCACAATTGAGGCAGGCAAAACAGGTCCGGTTGGGTTGCAAGGCAGTTCCTGGGACTCCTGGTGCCAAGACAAGGAATAAACAAGCAAGCCGAGGTAATTGCTCTTTCCCTTGGAAACAAAGCTGGGGTGGTCTGGAGAGGCGATGGAGAGGGCTGGGAGTGCCAGGTGGAAACCCGCCAATCAGGCCATGAGATGACCATTTCCCTGCCCTGTGGGAAACGTCTGAGGACGCTGGGGCCAGATGTGTTGATTCGGTTCTCTCCCTGGTGTGAAAAAATCCTCATCAAGAGCATTTCTTCCTTGCAAGCCAGCAGCTTGGGACCTCAGCCTGCTCCAATCTTTCCTTCTTTCTCAAGAGTTCTCTCCCTGGTTTCTGGAGTACATTTCCTCTTATGGAAGAGCCTCAGCTGCTTCTGCACTGTCAGCGGGAGTAGAGCACTTTGCTCTGCTCTGGAGGCACATCTGATGTCTGGGTATCCGCCAAGCCCCTGCTGCCTGGCCTCCTCACGCCCAGCCTGGCCTGCCCACCCCTCCCCCCAGCGCAACTTCTGCTTCCTTCCTCAATCGCCACCATCCATTCTCCATTGAAGAGCTGCTTATTGATCTTGGCCCATTCCTCAAAGTGGCTGCTCTCTAATTCCATCCTCTGCCGGACACTACAGGAGTTACATCCTCCCCAGGGAAGCAGCCAGTCGTTTTGGGAAGTATGAAGTTGGGGCTAGGGATTCCTCTCCACGCACCTTGCCTGCTTTCCCCATTCTGAGCACCGGGGTCAGACTTTGACTGATTTATGTCAGTGTCCAATTCAGGCCCAGCACAGAGCAGGTGTCAGTAATGTGGGTTGTGCAGCCAGAGTTGCCACATTGTTTGCAAGACAGAAAACATGACTGGCCCCCTCTCTCTCACCAGTGTGACCTCAAATGCAAGAAGAGGGAAGCAACTGACCAGTCAGGCAGGAGTCAGACCAGTGTGGTGGTTTCAGGGGAATAGGTACGCACGTGGCCTCCTGGGTGAGGATAGGGCGGTTTTGCCAGGGCACAGTGGCAGCCAGAGCAATGGGCCCCTCCCCCCGCACCTTTCCCTCAGGGCTGAGCAGGAGGCCTGTGGTGTGCAGTGCTACACCTGGGCCCTGCCAGAACAGGAGTTGATATTAGGGCTGGGTCAGGCCATTACCACTGATTTTTCATGCCCCCAGGCAAGTCACTTAACAAGTTCTTCCATAAAGCAACAATCATTCCTACCCTGGTTTCTGTTCAGGGGGTTATGGGAAAGAGTACATGAGAAGGTCCTAGGACGCAATAAGTGTTATAGCAGTGTAAAGTCTAAACATCTGTGCTTCGACCCTTGAGGAACGGGGAAGGTGATCCCTTGCCACACGCCCAGCCCTGGCTACATGTGCTCCTGCAGCCTCCCGTGTGCGGGCCTGGCAAGGCTGGGTGACCCCACCCTCATTTTACTGAAACTCCTTTAGCCCACCTTAGAAGTCATAAGAGACTCACAAGAGACCCTCTAAATTATGAAGCACACCTGGGGAGGCAGGGACAGAGGAGAGTCACCGCTCACTCACCTTCTTACAGTCCAAAACAAGACGGAAAAATTTTTAAAAATGTAATTTTTATTTGTTGAACATAATTTGAAACTATAACAAAAACATTTCTTCATCTATTACCAGAAACCCAGATAATAACTGGAGAGAGCTGGCCCTTCACCTTGGTGAGGGATGGAAAAAATAAAGGTCCTGTGCATCCCTGGTCCTCCCTCCGGGTTCCCTACAGAATGCCCAGGCACTGACAAGGAAAGTTGGGAAAGTTGGTGGGGAAGCCAGAGGTCACAGAGTGCTGGAGGCCGGGCTTTCAGCCATGGCTAGGCCAAAATGAAACATCTGCTCAAGTCTCCCCAGGCACCTGGCTGGGGGTGAGTGGGAGGAAAGAATGGAGAAAACTGATGCTGAACCACAAATTACCACCCTGTACCTTGGCCCCGAAATGGTCTCTGTTGGCACAGGAGGGGCTGGGATTAACAGAAAATAAATAAAAGTGACATACTTCAAGGAAGGAGGGTGACAGACTCTCGGAAGAACCCTATGTCCTTGCTTGACAGGGATAAGGCAGGGCATGATGATTTAAAAAAACCTGGTATGAGGCCAAGGGCATCAAAATACTAAACACAGAAGGGGGAGTGGCAGGGAGGGGGCTGTTCATTAGGGGGACTATGGTGGGGATTCTGGCTGAGTGTGGGTGGGCTCCCCTGGCAGCCCTCATTTTTCTTTTCTGCATAGCCACAGTGCAAGAATTAGGAAACCCAGGCTGCCCTCTACTGGTGACTCCTGGGAATGACCACAATACAGCTGCATCCAACCTGAAACCCCAAAGGACCAGGAGAAGCAGCCCCCAGGACAATCCAGGATGGCAATACCACTCAGTCCGAAGACATGACTGGGCCTCTTAGAGGGAGGTTGGGAGTGTTTCCATGGACTATTCC
This sequence comes from Urocitellus parryii, assembly GCF_045843805.1. Taxonomy (NCBI): domain Eukaryota; kingdom Metazoa; phylum Chordata; class Mammalia; order Rodentia; family Sciuridae; genus Urocitellus; species Urocitellus parryii. Next base: position 34,094,586 of record NC_135545.1, on the reverse strand, counting down.
TCTTCATGGCCTGGCCTGCAGAGGGGCCTGGACAAGTAAGGCTTCTGTGCTCACTTCAAAGGCATGAAGAAGAACTTGTTCCCAGACTTGCAGCGCACCTGCTCAGTGAGCACGCGGAGCAGCATCTCAGAATCCTCAAACTCATCCAAGATTTCCTTCAGCCAGCAGCGGGACAGCACGGTCACATTAAGGAAAACCCCGGACCCAGAGGACATGGCAAACAAAAGCAGCCTCGTGAATTCTTTCAGAGAGTAGACAATGCTGAGGGGGAAGCAGCTGCGCAGCCCCCGGCTCTGCAGGAGCTGTCTGGTCTAATCATCTCTGCAACTTTGTGCCATCCATCTACCACCCCAACTTATAGATGAGGACACAAAGCTCAAAGCTCTGGGTTTCAGAAACCAGGGGGACCAGGACTGGGAACCAGGTCTGCTAGAGTCAGAAGTCTGTGCTCTCTGTTTCTCCCAGCATGACCGAGGCAGAGCAGGGAGGCTACTCCATGATGGTCTGTGGGTTGCACAGAGTCTGTTTGCCTTACAAAGTGTTTTTAAAAATCGACATCATTTTCCAATATTTGAAAACTGGGAGATACACATAAAAATCTGCATTTTTGGCTTCTCTTGAAAAACAAAATTGCCAGCTAAGCAGCATAAGCCACATTCCCGCATGGCCTGCCTCCCCACCGGGGGCAGAGCATCAGCTGCTGGTCACTGCTGCCCATGTACTGTTGGTTCTCCCCCAAGGGCACTAATGGGAGGGTAAAACATCTAACCCACTATCAAACTGTGCTAAGTTCTGGGGGCTGGATGTTCCTTACACCTGGCACCCTCCACTCACTCCCAGTACAGGCCAAGCCCAAGCCTTGCAGGGAAAACCAGCAGCCTTCTCACAGCCTCCTGCAACTCACATCCCTAGGGATCTTATTAAAATGCATTTCTGCTTTCCTAGGCAAGGGGTGGGATCAAAGCAATAGTATTTCTAATAAGCTTCCAGGTACTGCTGGTGCTGCTGGTCCATGGACCACACTTTGAGATGCAAGGTAATGTTTGAGGGTTTTGTTTTTTGGTTTTTTGCCATTTCACTGGCTTCCCAGGCATACAGGTTTGGATGCTTAGTCCTTCCCCTCCCCAGTATCCACCTTGTCCTTCCAGAGTTCAGCACTCTCTGCTCCTGCCCTGGGAATTTACCTGTAGTTCCTGCAGGCACTGTCCTTCTAGCTGGGGACGAGCATCACCCACACACCAGGCCAGACTGATGTGGAATGAAGGGTCCTGTAGAGGAAAAGAGGGATGCAGGCTATCACCTGGATGCCACAGCAGGTCTGGGACAGAGCTATCAGGATATTCTTGCTGGATCCCTGGCCTGTGTGAGAGATCTGACCCTTAGCGTTGATCCCAAGGACAGCAGAAAGATAAAATAGCCTCAGTTGGTCTTATCCCCTTCCCCAAATTCACATATTGAAGACCTAACCCCACCATTTTGATGACATTTGGAGAGGGGCCTAAGGGAGTAATTACGGCTAGATATGATCACGAGGAAGGGACTCTGGTGATGGGGTGAGTGCCCTTGGCAGGAGAGATTCTGGGGATCTTGTGCACTCCAGCTTCTCTCCTCCAGGAGGGGAGGGCACAGTGGGAGGAACTGGTCTATAAGCCAGAGTCCTTACCACAACCAACCCAGCCAGCACCTGGATCTTGGATAACTAGCCTCTAGAAAGTGAGGAAATAAATTTCTGTTGTTTTAGACACCCAGTTTATGGTACTTTATTATGGCAGCTTGAGCTAACTAAGACAATCCGTTCTGAGAGGCTTTCCTATAAATACCATACAGAGAGTCATTAAATCTGGGGATACGGAAGAGAAACCAGGATCTGACTCTGTTTTCCAATCTAGAACATCCTAACAGATGCCATACTTTTCAGATGAAATGAACAAAATTCAAAATGTCTAAATTTTTAAAGAAATAATACTTATTTCCATTCAAGTTCATTGTTAAATATTTCAGCATGGTTTTAAAAAAATATATCAAATAAAATCAATGGGCCCTTTAAAGCCTTGACATTCCACCTGGACTCTTCAGTACCCCGGAGAGCACGTGGCAGGTACAGTAAAGTATGCAAAGCTACAACTCTTCCCAGAGGGTCTATTTTGCTAAAAATTGTGGGAGATACTTCTTAAGAAACATAAAACAAACATGGAGACATTATGCAGTAGGAGACATACTGGACCATATTTAAAATATGGAGTTTTAAAAAAACGTTAGACTTTGGATGGGCCACATCTAGCTGCACCTCAGACCCCTCACCTCCCAGTGGCATGTGTCCTTTGTGGGCTGGCATCTGGGACACTCCACACAGCAAAGTCTGGAGGGCTCTTTAATTTGCCTCTGATGAAGGCTTCTTTAAGGATGGCTTTATTCCAGTTAGAGACGGGCCAGTGGAGAAGCAGCAGCCCGTTGAAGAGACAATAAGTATCTCCATTCATTATCTCCAACCCTGTTCATTACCGGATAGAAAGTGGTGAGGTCGAATTCCTCCATGACTCTGTCAACCTCTGAAACCAGGTCCAGGCACTCGGCATGCCCTGAAGTGACCTCAAGCCCAACAAAGGTCCTAGGGAGAGGCAGAGGCAAAGGAAACATGGGCATGAGATGCAGCCTCTGAGGGCACAGACCACCCAAGGAGGAGCGGGATGCACCAGGCAGGAAGCCTGGCCATAGGCTCACTCCACCTCCCTCCTGAGCTTCCAGGGCTGCTCCATAAGCCTCTCCTCTCTCCTCTTCTGTCTCTAAGCCTTCTTTCCCCAGGTCCAACCCACATGGCTCCTGCTGCTACTGCTCTGCACTCTGCCCCCTGGGTCCGCCTCTTCCCACAGTGCTCAGGCCGCTCTCCCGTGCAGAACCACGTAGTAAGGTTAAAGCCCTTCCTGACCCCACCTTCAGCCAGCCTCCATCCTGTTCTCAGGAAAACTTTTTAAAAAGGTGTTTGGTCCAGCTTTCCTGTCCCCTACTTCCTTGCCTCCTGTCTCCAAACCTTTGGCAGGAGTGCCTGCCAGTTGCTGATTGCTGATGACCTCCGTGTCACTAAAGCCAAGGATACTCCTGTTCTCACTTGTTCAGTGGTATGTGACGCTGCCAATTCCTCCCTCCTGGGAACCCAGTAGCTTAATAAATTTGTAGAGCACAGAATGAAGGAAGGAGTGAGCCCTTTCAGAGGTGCTGAGAGAGGGTGGCTCAGTGAGTGGAGGGGACACTGGGGCTCACTCTGAAACCTTGGTAATGATAATTTCTTCTTATATTCATTTAATGCTTTTAAAATCCACTGGCCTCTTTTGAGCCTCACAACTGCCCAGCAATAGATGAATCAAGGGGAGGTGTGTGATGGTGTCACTGTGGGGATGCTGGTTTAGCACACAAAGGTCAGAGAGCAGAATGTGTGAGATAAAGGTTAAAACTAGGGATGCAGACAGCAGGAGCAGGTTTTCTACCTTCACAGCTTTCTTCCCTATACCGAGAAGGGCCCCATCTGCTCTACCTCTGGGACCCCTCCCGATGTTCCTCCAGTGATTTTTCTTTCATTTTTGTGTCACTGAGGATTAAACCTGGGGCCTCATAGGTCAGGCAAGCGATCTATCACAGAGCTACATCCCAGCTCTTTTTACTTTTTGAGACAGGGTCTCACTAAATTGCCCAGGCTGGCTTTGAACTTTGATCCTCCTGCCTCAGCCTCCTGAATGTCTGGCATTATAGGCATGTGCCACCATGCCTGGCCTCCCAGTTCTTTTTCTTAATGGAAATTCAGATTTGGGAACAGCTTCCCTATAATCTGGCAGACTTGGTTAAAAATTTAACAAAAAGCACTCCACCAAAGACTCTTCTTCTGGTAGTGACTTGGGATCAGGGGGACACACCTGGTCTTCTCTTGATTGGTATAAATCTTTACACGGTTGGCAGTAAAGAAGAATCTGAAATTTAGAAGAAAAAAGATCATATTTCAGGAAGAATAGGAAAAAACAAACAGAAAAATAGTTTGATAAATAGCACTTGAGAAATAGAACTTTATACTTAATATTGTCACCTCATTATATAAATGGTAAACTGAACCCTAATTAGAGCTAGCAAGACATTAAAATCACCCTGTCCAAGTATATATAGTATCATTCAGATGCTAGCAAAAAAATTTTATTTTGATAAGAGCAGTTCATTCCAAACAATTTGAGACTATCTCAACTTTACTGATAGGAACTGAGAAAGTGTTAATCACTTAATTTGTTATCAGTGGGTGATAACAAATCATATGAGGGCTAAATTGTGCCTTGCAGGTTAAAACAAGGACAACACTGATTTAGTCTAAGCAATAACAAGAACACTTCCCATGTGCAAGGGCTGAGCTTAGGGTTTGGGGCTTATCAGCTCATGGGATCCTCACATGAGCCTTTGAGGCAGGCACTATAAATATGCCCATTTTACAGACAGGGAAACTGAAGCTTTCGAGGCAGGATTTGAACCTCAGTCTGCCTGACAAAGCCCCTGCTCTCTCCTATGAGGCTCTAGGAATAGTGGGTCTCCAATGGTATGAAAGGAAGCAGAAACAGGCCCCCACTGACCCCTCAGATGAGTGACACGGGGACCAGTCAGGTTCAGTAAGTTAGGTGCTGGCTGTGTCCTAAAGATACTGGTGATTGCAAAGGGACAGACTGGCTTCTTGCCCCTCCTGATCATCTTGGCAAGTCCCATCACAGGAAAAGATAATTTCACAGCCTTCAGGCCAAAGGATTCATCCCAGTGGAAGGAATGGACATATCTGCTGGCTGGACAGAGCCTTACAACCTGTCCACGTGCATGAAGTCAGCCAGCCAGCACCCTGCCTCCTCGCTCAGCATCCCTTTTGGGGAAAATGTAAGGGATAACAGAACCACTAGTTCTTGGGAAAGCACAGATTTTGGAAAGAGTTCTGGAAGGTGTTGGATAAGTGTTCTGCTGTCGACACTGGATGTTGTGTCCAGCCACCACCCCTTCAGCTGCAGGTGCTGACCTAGGCCTGGCCTGTCAGAGCAGAGAGTGCCCTCAGTGGCAGCAACAGAATCCGGGGTGCACTGCTTGTTCTCAGTCATCCTGGACTCAACCTGACAATCAAGCTCAAAGAGGCCATGGCTGGCTGAGCCCCACTCAGGACACAGAGCAAGAAACACTGAGCCACGGGGCACATCAGATGCATTTCCTCGGAGGGAACCAATCCAGCAAGCCAGGGGCAGTTCTCTGGAGCTGTTTCCCAAGTAAACAAGGGAAAAAGCCACCTATGTACTCCTTGGGTACCCCTCGGGTACTCTAGAAATAACTCTTGGGTGAATTTTCCAGAGTCTTAATGGGCACCTGCCTATCAAAGAACAGGTGGGTTCAAGGAGGCCCAGAACTGAGACTTCCCATCAGGGGCCTCGTTTCCTTTGTCTTGCACACTGGGCAACTCTGCTGTTCCCGGACCTAGAACTTATCGACAAGCTGCCCTTGGTCAGGGAACAGTGTTCTAGCAGAGAAAGCTTCTTAAGTAGAAGGAGAAAGGGCTTTTTAACTCTTCACTCACAAAAGGGAGAGCATGAACACCAAGCCAAACCAATCCAAGTCTTTTGTGACTTTTGCTGAAGTTATTTGAAAAATGGGCTTTTGGGGGCAGGAGGATGGCTCAGTGGCAAAGGGCTTGCCTAGCATGCCTGAAGCCCTCAGTTCTGTTCCTGACAAAAATAAAAACAAAAACAGAAACAAAAAAGTAAAGAAGAGCGCTATGGGTTGGGTTTGTAGCTCAGAGGTAGAGTGCTTGCCTAGCATGCATGAGGCACTGGGTTCGATCCTTAGCACCACATAAAATAAAATAAATAAAGATATTGTGTCCACGTATAACTAAAATATTAAAAAAAAAAAAAAGAGGGCTATCTTCCTAGGCAGGTCAGCCTGGAGATGCTAGTGTCCCTCCGGTGCACAGAGCTGAGACAGTAAGAGCCAGGTGCCATCTAACATCTTCTGGTGACCTCCACTCCCTCATCACGAAGCTAGCGCTTCCTCTGAACTTTGTAGCTATACCAGCCTATCCCCCTTTGTGTTAAGCCACTTTGGGTTGAGTTTCTGGTATCTGTGACCAAAACAGTCCTGAAAGTATACATAAAGTTCAGTAAATTTGAAAGGAGGTGGGCTAGGCTTGGAGAACAGACGAGCTTCAGTCCTGATCCTCTAGATGACTGACTGGCCTGGAGTAAATCTTCCCCTCTAGCCCTCAGAAAGGGTTCAACTAGTTAGGTCGAACCCATTAGTTGGGCAAAGCCCTTCACTAGAATATCTGGGCCTAGGGCTTCTTCAGCTGTGGGTATGGGCCTTCCTTGGCTAGGAGACTTCTATTTCTTTTTCTCTCAGTGCTGGAGTTCCCACTCAGGGCCTTGTGCAAGCTACGCAAGCACTGTACCACTGGGCTACACCCCCAGCCCAGAGACTTCTATTTCTACCTGTCTCACACATCTACACAGTGGGTGTCTGTGGAACACCTCATTTGAAAAAAAGCTCTGCAGGTAAAAGCAGAGTCACAAAACCACCATGGCTTCTTAGGCTCTTTCCAGTCCCAGCCTTCAGTGGACCCACAGAACTCTAAGAGAGGTGTCCTCCAGGCTCCGTTCCCTCCTGAATGTCCAAGCACTCAGCAAGCATCTATTTAATGGCATGATTAACCAGAGCACCTGGAGAAGGCTGTGGGTTATTCAGAGAGAAGCTATTATCCTGCTGGGGGGAACCTGGGCTCCAGAAGGGAAGAGGGACATGGGAATGAGTGGAGGTGAGGAGTAATGAGCTATAGACTGTAAATAGTGCCAAGACTGACGATCCCGAGGACTGAGGAGTTCTGGGGCACATGCCATCTGGTAGAAAGAGCAGGAGGGTCCTTTTTTAAATTTTTTTTGTACTGGGAATTGAACCCAGGGGCACTTTACCACTGACTATATCCCCACCCTGTTTTACTTCTTGAGACAGATCTGGCTAAGCTGCTTAGGGCCCTGCTAAATTACCAAGACTGGCCTTGAACTTGTGATCCTCCTGGCTCAGCCTCCCAAATCATTGGTATCATAGGCATGTGCCACCATGCCTGGCAAGAGCAGGGTTCTGATGTGCTGAAGTCTAGCAGGAAAAGCATTTCTGTAGGAGAATGGCATGAACTAGTTAAGGGGGAAAATGTCGTAAGCGCGTAGACAAAACCAGAAGTAGGGTTCAGTTCTGGCCCTTTACCAAATGCCATGCTGAGGGGCAGGCAGAATTTCATTCTCCATAAGCGCCTCTGAGGCAGACATCTTCCCATGCCCTGTATGCAGATATTGGTCACTGGTTCAGTTCTTGACACAGAGCTCCTAAACCCATATAAGTTCCTAAACAGTAAGGATGCTGAGACCATCTTTCGTTCTATTATTTAGTGTTTGACAGGTTCCTTACACAGCATTCCTAAATCCTTTGGAACTTTCTGCAACTCTTGCTGGATTCCTGTAAGAGGGACAGTCACCTGGAAAGAGCAAGCCATGATTAGAAGCCTGGACTTTCAGCCCTATACCCCCATCCTTTGCGGAGGGGAGAGGAGCTAGAGTTAATAATGCCTTCATACAGAAGAATCCCTAACGCACAGGTTTGAAGAGTTCCTTCTAGTGAAGAATGCATGGTGCGCTGGGAAGGTGACACTCCCTAACTTCACGGAGACAAGCTCCTGAGCCTGGCACCATTTCAGACCTCACCCTATGTGTGTCTTCATCTGCCTGTTCATTTGGATCCCCTAAAATATCCTTTAAAGGATCCAAATTGATAATCTATTAAATGAACTGTTTTGAGTTCTGTGAGCTGTTTTAGCTAATGATCAAGCCTGAGGAGGGAGTCACAAAAACCTCTGAATTATAGCAAAATTGAAAAAGAGTTGTGGGTAACATGGGGATCCAACATGAGAAGTTAGCATCTGAAGTGGGGGGCAGTCTCGTGGGACTGAGCCCCTAACCTGTGATGTGTGCACTAACTTTGGGTCATTACCATCAGAACTGAACTAAAATTTCAGGATATCATGTGGCTACAGTTGTGTTAGAAATGTTGAGTGAGAGTGTAGAGAAAGAGAGTGAAGATTTTCCTATATGGCATGTAAGAAACTAGAAGTATCAAGAATTTATAGGGCTGGAGATGTGGCTCAGCGGTAGCGCGCTCGCCTGGCATGCGTGCGGCCCGGGTTCGATCCTCAGCACCACATACCAACAAAGATGTTGTGTCCGCCGAGAACTAAAAAAAAAATAAATATTGAAAGAAGTCTCTCTCTCTCTCTCCTCTCTCACTCTCTCTTTAAAAAAAAAAAAAAAAAAAAAAAGAATTTATAATGTGCCCAAGGTCACACGGGATGAGATGTACCGCAGGTGGCCCCAGGAGATGTTTCAATGTTCCTGTGTTCTATTCCTTTTGCTGGGATAATGAAACCCATACCTCCAACCTGCAGTAGCTCAGGAAAGGGGGAGAAGCCTTGGAGAGAACAGCCAGAGGCCCAGGGAAGCGCTCACCTCTGGAAAGAGGCCATGCGGTCTTTCAGAGCCTGCACAAAAGGGAGGATCCAGTGGTGACGCAGAACCACGCTCTGAGACAGGCTGAGGTGGAAGGCCTCCATCCTCACCAGCCGGGGCACGTAAGTCTGGGCATGGGGTAGCAACAGATCAAGCAGCTCCAGGAACTCATCCCTGGCTTCATCTGGAAGGAAGAGTGGAGCGGGTGGGCTGTTGTCTTAGCCAAGGTTCAAGGCTAAGTGAAAAAGCCCAGGAGGCAGACAGAAGCCCATATCACTCTGGGTTTGAGTCTGTGTCTATAAAGCTTATTAAAATTTAACATGCATTTCTGGTTAAAGAAGTAATATGTGCTCACTGAAAAGAATTCAGGTAAACAACATACACACAGGGAGGAGACTTCAGTTTATAGTCCAGCATTAAAAAGCATAGAAGTTGCCGGGTGCAGTGCTGTACTCCTGTAATCTCAGCGGCTAGGGAGTCTGAGGCAGGAGGATCGTTGAGTTCAAAGCCAACCTTTACAACTTAGTGATGACCTAAGAAACTCAGCGAGACCCTGTGTCTAAATAAAATACAAAAAAGGGCTCAGGATGTGCCTCAGTGGTTAAGTGTCCCTGAGTTCAATCCTCAGTACCAAAAAAAAAAAAAAAAAAAAAAAGTTTGGAAATTTTCACTTCATGCTAACAACAAGTAAAATGTTCAGCAAACTAAGAAAACAACAGCTCTTCTTAGATCTATAAGAGAAGTGAGTGACACACAGCTGAATACAGAGGCTCACAAATTATTGGACCAGACGTACATGAGCTGAAACCTGTGTGAGAACAAGGGCTAGCGCAGGGAGGCCTACATTGTAATAGACAAATTGCTGGAGACTCAGGGTATACAAATCTGAAAGTTAAAAACTCTAAGAGGATGTGGGTTGTGGGACATACACATATGCACACTGCTTTCTGAGGGTTAGGATCTGGAACTCTACCAGGTTCTCACAGAATTTTGGAGAAAAATCATCTTGTGCTTCTGGCCCTTCTGGCACAAGGGGATAGAAAGAAACCATTTAGAAATTCTGTTTTTCTTAAAAGGTCTGCCCTTAGGTTTAACCAGAGCCTGACTTGCAGGTGTTTTAATAGGAGCCCTACTGACCTGGGGGAAGGGAAATAACTTCAAACTGGCTCTCGCCTTGCTGTCCACAGTCCAGAGGCACAGGCTCATTTAAATGACTGGGACCTGACCACAGGGCTGTAGAATGCTTCCCCTTCACACCTCACCATGTTACTGAAGGCCTGTTTACCATGTCCCTGCTATGCAACACATCATATTCAGCTATGAAGAAAAAATGATAAAACATAATAAAAGGCAAAAAATACAGTTTAAAGAGAGAGTAGGTATCAGAACCCCTTAAATTTAAAAGATTAGAAATCATACATTGTCTGACTTTGGGCCACAATGGAATTAAACTAGAAACTGATAACAGAAAGAGAACTGGAAAATTCCCAGATACTTAGAGATTAAACAACACACTTTTAAATAACACCTGTGTCAAAGAAGAAATCTCAGGAGAAATTTGCAGATTTTGTTTTTTTGAGACAGAGTCTCCCTAAGTTGCTGAGGCTGGCCTCGAACTTGCAATCCTCTTGCCTAGGTCTACCACCAGTTGCTGGGATTATAGGCAGGTACCACCTACAAGTATTTTTAAGTAAATGAAAATGAAAACACAACTTATCAGAACTTGTAGGATGCAGCAAAAGAGGTGCTTGGAAGAATACTTATATCACTAAAAGCACATATTAGAAGATCTAAAATCGATCCTCTAAACTTCCTCTTTAAGAATCTAGAAAAAGGGGCTGGGGCTGGGGCTCAGCGTGAGGCACTGGGTTCGATTCTCAGCACCACATAAAAATTTTAAAAAAAAATTGTGTCCACCTAAAAATAAAAAATAAAAAAAATCCAGAAAAGAGCGAATTCTATTCCAAGTAAGCCGAAGAAAAGAAATGATACAAATCAGCAGAAATTGATGAAATTGAAAACAGGAAGTTGATAAAACTGGTAGGTATAGTTTGAATATGGGTCTCCCAAAGGTTTATATTGCTATATTGTTTATTAGTTATTAGAATTGATAAGATAGACTTCATTATGGGCTAGGGTTGAGGCTCAATGGTACAGTGCTTGTCTTGCATGTTTGAGGCACTTGGTTCAATTCTCAGCACCATAGGAAATATAATAAACAAAATAAAGTTATTTAAAAAAAAGTAGACTTCATTAAATTTAAGAACTTCTGCTTTGTAAAAGATATTAAGAGAATGAAAAGCTATAGACTAGGAGAAAATACATTTGCAAAAGATATGTCTGATTAAAAATACAGAAAAATATAGAAGAAACTCTTAAAATGAAACGTAAGAATATAAACAATTTGATTATAAAGTAGGACAGAAATCTGATTCACACCTCACCAAAGAAGCTATACAGATAGCAAAAAGCACCTGAAAAGATGTCCCACATCATATGTCACCAAGGAAATGCAACAATATACCTGTTAAAATGGCTAAACTCCCAAATACTGACAATACCAAATGCTGACAAGGACATGGAGTATCAGGAATTCTGATTCATTACTGTTGGGAATGTAAAATGGCACAACCACTGCCTAGGACAGTTTGGTGATTTCTTACACAACTAAACATAACCGTTACCACACAATCCAGCAACTGCCCTCCTTGGTGTTTACCCAAAGAGGTTGAAAACTTACATCTACATGAAAGACTATACACAGATGACTATATTTTATTCATAACAGCCGAAACTTGGATGCAATCACAAGTATCCATCTTCAGTAGGTGAATGGATAAATAAATTATGGTACATCCAGACAATGGAATGTTATTTAGTACTATTAAAAAAAAAAAGTGAACTGTCAAGCCATGACATACATGGAGGAGCCCTTAATATGTATTACTAGGTGAAAGAAGACAATCTGAAAAGGCTACCTACTGAATGATTCTGACTCCATGGCATTCTGGAAAGGGTAAACTATGGAGATGGTTGAAAGATCACTGGTTCACAGAGGTGAGGAAGCAGGGGAGGGATGGATAAGAGGAGGAGAGGATTCTTAGGGCAGTGAACTATGATTCTATAATGGTAGCACAAGTCTCCCCACAGAAGGTACAACACCAAGAGTGAACCCTAATACCAACTTTGGAGTCCGGGTGATGGTGATGTACCAATGTAGGCTCATCAACTGTGACAAGTGCACAATTCTTGGTGGGGGATGCTGGTGGTAATGGGAGAAGGCTACACCAAATAATAAGAGCCACCACCTACTTTGTGAATTGTACGAGGAACCTGACAGAAATTATCTAGTTCATCTTCCAAAGATAGGTATTACTATTATCTCCTTTTTGGAGGTGAGAAAACTGAGATCTGAGAAGTCCAAAGGATACCCAGAGCAGTAGATAATGGACGAAGTCTGACTCTGGGCATTTTTTTGCCTGCTATCCACTTATCAGGGCTGGGGAGGCACAGACAGGGTTCTGGTTTCTTCCTCTTAGTTGTGGCTAAATACATCAAGAGGCACCTATTGGTCTCAACTGTTTGCCTGTCACACATGACTCACATGGTAGGTAGACATGGGTGGCCCAGTTGCCTCGCTCATGAGGAAAGGTGCGCACACGTCCCCCATGTTTTGCACTGTCATCCTCAGGCCTCTCCTCTGTGTTGGGGAACATGTTCAGTACACTGTCGGGCACTGGAAACCTCTGACTAGGATCAGGACTCTGGCCACTGCAGAAGAAAAAAGGAAACAAGCACATTTATCTTTTTAGCATTCTCTGCTTTTATACACCCAACAAAAGCTGTAACCCCTTATAAATATGATCCTGAGTGTGGTTTTCCAGGCAAGTACATGAGGTAACTTCTAGAAAGTCACAAAGCTTTCTCCCACATATTTGCGCTGGAGTCTCTCAACAAGTCTGGGAAGCAGACCTTAGAATAAAGCATGGTCCCCATGAGAAACACTCTGGCAGGCAGCAAGGTGTGGTTTAGGTATTACATCCTTGGTTGGACAGGCCTGAAATGGAGCAGCATTTTCTAACTCTGTGATCTTGGGCAGGTGATGTACCCTTTCTGAGATACATGTTTCCTCATGTGTTAACTGTATTTCTACCTGACAAAACTACTAGGCCATCAACAGTAAAGCACTTGTAAAGCACTCAGCAAAGACAGTTACTTAAGAACCTAGAGCCCACAAAAAAAAAAAAAAAAAAAAAAAAAGACTTTCATGGCTTTTGTCCACTTAAGTTCCCAATCTTCAGTTTGGCTCAGACTAGGTGCTCAAAGAGTATTTGTTGAATGAATTAAAAGGCTCTCCATATGCTGTGTTTGGGGGAAGGCAGTGTATGTGGTTCTGGAGATCCTAGGGCACTTTACCATAAAGCTGCCTTCCCAGCCATCCCCTCTTAATTTTATTTTTAGACAGAGTATGTTGCAGGAGGCCAGCCTTGAAATTGTGATCTTTTTGTCTCAGCCTCCCCGGGTCTCTGACATGTGCCACCGCACCCGGGTCTCCATAAGCTTAAGCAAGTATTATCACTGCAATTGTGTTCAGATGAAGAAACAGACCCGGGACGGTGTGCTACCTTACAGAACACAGAACTTGCCCGAGCTGGCGTCCTGCCTCCCAACCTTGCCCGAGCCTGGTGGGGGCACTCTGGGGCTTTGTCCAGGGGTGCCCTTTGGATCCTCCTTTCCCGCTTTTCCTTCCCCGGGAACCGCCTCCCCTCCCCAGTCGACAGACGCTCGGGTCTGGCGGGGTTCTCTTAACAAATCCGCGCCCCGGCGAAAGAGACTTCCTCGATCCTCACCGACGACAGCCCCCAGCCCCGGGCCAGGTCCGCCCCTGGGTCGCGGCCTCGATCTCAGCCTCAGCCTCGTCCTCATCTTCGGAGCCGCTGCTGCTGTAGCCCACCAGGGGTCCAGCGCTCATGGGGCCTTGTGCGACACCTTCACGGGGCAGGTCCGTGGGCAACCTCAGCCAGCACCCCGCGTTCCGCTGAGCCGGAAGTGCTCCCGGGGGGGCGGGGCGAGGGTATCACCGCCTCGGGGCGGGGCCGGGCGGGGCCAGAAGGGGCGGGACCCGCGGGACACTAGCGAGGGCCGTGTCCGCGATCTGCACGCTGTCCGCATGCTGTTTGCCCGCTGGCTGCGCGTGGAGGGCTACCGGGCCTCTCGGAGCCTCCCCGCTCCATCCTTGGTGTGCCCGTTTCACAGGTCCCGGGGCCCCCTCCTCAAACCGGTTCAAAGTCCGAGCCCCGGGGCCGCTGCTCTCAGAGCTAAGCCGAGCGGTTTAGACGCGCGTCGGTTGCCGAAGATGAGAGGGTCCAGGCGGGCTCTCGCTGTCAGGTGCAGGAGTCGGGCGGGGGGCGGAACCGGCAGTCGTCTCCCCTGAGGCCGGGTTGGGTGGGCGCGAACTGAGCGCCCTCCCTTGGTCAGCCGAAGCGCGCCGGCCGGGCCTCGGTAGGCACAGTCTGGCGCACCAGGCGTGTCCGACCCGGCCAGGCCGCGGGGTCCCCGGCAGGGGGCGGCCTCGCTCCGTGCCGCCCGCTCCTCCCGCAGCAGCCGCCGCCGCCGCCCCGGCTACCGCTCCTCCCCCAGCCCCGCCTCCCTGCCCCCGCGCCGCCCGCTCGTCCGCCTGTCTCAGCAAGGCCATCGGTCCGTCCGCCCGCCCGCCCTCCCGGCGCTCCTCCGCCCCGGCCCCGCTAGCCTGGACGCGCGCGTCGCTTCCTCCGTTCCGGTCGCCGCAAGCCGGCTCCCCGCCCCCGGGCCGGCCGCCACCTCTACGCTAGGCCGGGGATTGGCAGCGCGCGTAGGCCGCGCCGCCGCTGATGGAGCTGGAATAAAGGGGCGGCAGAGAGAGCAGCTGGTCGCCGCTTGCCCCGCGCCTGGCTCCGCGGGCGGCCTGGAGCAGGTGAGCGGCTGGGCGCCCGGGGCTGCGTCTGGGGGCCACTCCCGCTCCCGCCGCACCCGTTCCCCAGTCGGCCCGGCCGCCCCCCCCGCCCCTCCGACCCGACCCGGCGGCCTCCTGAGTTCCTGGGCGGCCCAGGCCGGGCCTCCAAGCACAGCCGCTTCCCGGGCCGGGCCTGCGTCCCTGGGGCCTTCCTGGGGCCCAGGCACCCGCTCTCGGGCGGCAGGGGCTCGGCCCTCCAGGCGAGGGCTGACAGGAGGCAGCCCAGCTGGGCCGGCGGGTAGGGCCCGGTGGGAGGTGATCGGCTTTCATTCCTTTTCCAAGGGAGGAGGAAGAACTGGGGTGGGGCGCAGGTGGGGGCCTCCCTTTGCCTCCCCTCCATTCCCCTCATCTCTCCTTCCTTTTGTGGAGTGATTAGATAGGTTTCCTGGCTGCACCTTCCGGGAGGAGGATCAGGGTGGGCAGTGGGATTGCGCCCCAGGGGCCTCTGGCTCTGGCAGCCATTTATGCCAGAAAAAGAAACAACCACAACACAGTTGGATTGATGCAGCCAGACCTCGAATGTGCTCAGAGCAGCCACCTTTCTCCTCTGCCTGCTTAGATTACCAAGTGGTACCTGCTTGTTCATGCAACCTGCTGCCTCCACCAAGAGCAGCAGCCCCTTTCCTTTCTCCCTTCCCAGAAGATGCTGAGGATGACAGCTTTTAGCTTCACTCTTATATTTTGTCGACAGAACAGTTAGAAGTCAGGCTGGCCTATGAAGACATACTTTACCCTTCCTTCTCTCAGGAGAAAACTTACAAACTTTTCAACTTCAGAGGCCGATGAGCTGGAAACCTGAAAGTGGGTTCCTTTGACTCTAAAAATTCCTCCCGCTCTCTGGCATTATCATATGCTGCCACAAAGTGGTGAGTTAGAGATTTGCCTAGGCCGGGTGGGCTTTACCTTGCATTGATTACCCAGAATATTATAGCCCTGGAGCAAGGTAACAGGTTGTCTCCAGAAGGGAGATGGAGAGAGATGCTCTGTTGTTACATGGCTGAGACAGACCAGTGCAGTTTCTCACATTTTTCTGCAGGCATTGATAGCCAGCCAGAGAGATTCAGAGGATTTAGAACTTTTTTTTTTTTTTTTTTGGTTTTGGTTTTCTGAAAGATGGCTAAAGTAAAGACATTCTGCTCTGTGGACAATGAGACTGGGTGGCTCTGGGAACCTAGCTCCTATCATCTGTGGGTTTAGGTCTCTGCCAGGCCATCCATCCTATTATGTGGCAAGAGGATAGGTATGTAGCCAGAGTGGAGGGCTTGGGGATAGGTGAGGAAGGGTGTGAGCCAGTGCCACACAGGAGAGGGTTTTTGAGGTGGTCCTTGGTTCTATGTAGTTTTTCTAATGTTGTCTGCCAGAGGCCTTTTGCCATTGGGCTCTCAAACCTGGGAGGTGTGGCCTTTTTAGGTCAATAGACTGCTCCTTTGAGCAGTGGGGTCCTGGGTCAAGACTCAGGGTAGCAATGGGAACAGGCTTGTAGGCCTTAGGGAGGCCTCTGTTTTGTGAACAGATCACCCCAGGTTCTCACCTGAAGACACCTGACTGAAGAGAATTGGCAGGAAGCTGAGGAAACTCATGTAGGCTAGGATGCCCTGGTTCAGGCATGGGTAGAGTAGAGGCAGCTGCCAAACCCTTTGCCTAGAGGAGCTGAACCTCCCGCAGACTACTTTGGTGGCAAATGAAGGGAACATCTCCCAGTCCTGAGTGTCTACTTTGGTGGCAAGTGAAAGGAACATCTCCCAGTCCTGAGTGTCTCTCTTCCCAGATGTGGTTTATGTCCAGGGGCAAGTGCAGGCGGAACAGGGAGAGGATGGGGAAGGGCTGCTTGTTTCTGCTCAAGCTCACGGTTTTTCTCTTCCCCACAGAACTGCTCACTGTGGAAGGCAGAGTTTCCCTGGCAGTGTTGGGACCCTGTCTTGAAGCACCCCCTGCCCTGTAGACGCAGCCTTGTATTCTGTCTCCTCACTTGATGACTAGGGCCGTCTGACCAGTCCTCCTCCGTGCCTTGTCTGAGGTCCTTGTCCATCCTTGAGATTGGGCAACTTCTCTCTCTGAGTTGGGTCACCTTAAGCGGGAAACTGAAGCCATTAATCTCCAAACCCTGTTTCATCTTCCCAAGCATGTCGGAAAGCTGGCAGCAGCCGCCTCAGACACAGCCGCAGCAGCCCCAGCCACCCCAACCTCAGCACCATGCCGAGCCCCCACCGGCCCTGGCAGAGCATGCGCTGCCCCCTGGTACTGCTGAGAACCCCCTGGGCTGTGCGGTCTATGGCATCCTCCTGCAGCCAGACACGGGCCTGCAGCCTCCACAACATGCACCCCTGCAGGCAGCCGGGGAGCCAGGACCCAAATGCGGTGTGTGTGGTCACGACCTGGCACACCTGACTAGCCCTCATGAACACCAGTGCCTGGCGGGCCACGATCGCTCATTCCAGTGCACGCAGTGTCTCAAGATCTTCCACCAGGCCACTGACCTGCTGGAGCACCAGTGCGTGCAGGCCGAGCAGAAGCCTTTCGTCTGCGGAGTGTGCAAGATGGGCTTTTCCCTGCTCACCTCGCTGGCGCAGCACCACAGCGCGCACAGTGGCCTCGTGAAGTGTTCTATCTGTGAGAAGACCTATAAGCCAGCCGAGGCCACAGAGCCTGCCACTGCTGCTGCCCCATCACTTCCGCCAGCTGCCCCGCCTCCTACTGTCGCCCCTGCGGAACAGGTTGATAAACCCTACAGCTGTCCCATCTGCCAGAAGCCCTTCAAGCACCTGTCGGAGCTCTCCAGGCATGAGCGGATCCACACAGGTGAGAAGCCGTACAAGTGCACGCTGTGTGACAAGAGTTTCAGCCAGTCGTCCCACCTGGTGCACCACAAGCGCACGCACAGCTCCGAGCGGCCCTACAAGTGCGCGGTCTGCGAGAAGACCTTCAAGCACCGCTCTCACCTGGTGCGCCACATGTACGCGCACTCCGGCGAGCACCACCTGTTCCGCTGTAATGTGTGCGAGCTGCACTTCAAGGAGTCCTCGGAGCTGCTGCAGCACCCCTGCACTCCAAGTGGCGAGCGGCCCTTCCGCTGCGGCGAGTGCCAGAAGGCCTTCAAGCGGCCCTCAGACTTGAGGCAGCACGAGCGCACACACAGTGCCGAGCGCCCCTTCAAGTGCGACCTGTGCCCCATGGGCTTCAAGCAGCAGTATGCGCTGATGCGGCACCGGCGTACACACAAGACGGAGGAGCCCTTCAAGTGCGGGCTGTGCGAGAAGGGCTTCGGGCAGCCCAGCCATCTGCTCTACCACCAGCACGTGCACACCCTCGAGACTCTCTTCAAGTGTCCCATGTGCCAGAAGGGCTTCGACCAGTCGGCAGAGCTGCTACGGCACAAGTGCCTGCCCGGCGCAGCCGAGCGGCCCTTCAAGTGCCCGGTGTGCAACAAAGCCTACAAGAGGGCATCGGCCCTGCAGAAGCACCAGCTGGCGCACTGCACCGCGGCCGAGAAGCCCCTGCGCTGCACCCTGTGTGAGCGCCGATTCTTCTCCTCCTCCGAATTTGTGCAGCACCGCTGCGACCCAGCCCGAGAGAAGCCGCTGAAATGCCCAGACTGTGAGAAGCGCTTCAAATACGCGTCAGACCTGCAGCGGCACCGGCGGGTGCACACGGGCGAGAAGCCCTACAAGTGCCCCAACTGCGACAAGGCCTTCAAGCAGCGCGAGCATCTTAACAAGCACCAGGGTGTCCACGCCCGAGAGCAGCAGTTCAAGTGCGTGTGGTGTGGCGAGCGCTTCCTGGACGTGGCCCTGCTGCAGGAGCACAGCGCACAGCACAGTGCTGCCGCTGCAGCTGCCGAGGGCGCCTACCAGGTGGCCGCCTGCCTACCCTGAGGCCAGGCGATGGCTCCTAGGGCCCAGCCCAGCCTCACCTCCTTATAGCTGCAGCCCACCAACCCCCCACCCAGCTCCATCTTCTTAGGCTCCAGGAGTGAGGACAAACAGTACTGGGCCAGTGGAGGGTGAGTGTACTCAGCACTCCTGTCACCAGCCTGGCCCTGGGGAGCCAGATCTGTGGCCAGTCCTGACTCCATAAACCTCTTTCCCATTGCAGGGTTTGCTTTCTGAGGGCAGTAGTTTCCCTCATCTCCGGAGGACTGAAATTCCACTGGCAGTCACATGCTCTCTCTCTGTCCCAGGGTTGGGGGGGTCTACCAACCCAATCTTTCCAAATCTTTCAGGCCACAAGATGGGTTTGGAAGGAGTATGGTCATGGTAGGTTCCGGACCTCAGAGGTGGGCTGGGTATAAGGCATCCCCTCAAGTTGCTGTTTGTGACCTAGTTCTGGGGATCAGGATAGACTGAGCCTCAGCCTTCTGCCTGCCCCAGACTGGGGTGATGTGTCCCTCGGGTTTCTGACAGTCAAGTTGTCTTTGGGAAGCTCTGTCTGGAAAGTAATGGGCATGGCTAGGAAGGGGGAGAGGAGGATTGGCCCATTGAGGGCTAGTCCTGTGGTTTTGAAAGCCCCCTCCCAACTTGCAGTGTGGTTCCTATTGGTGGTGGGGAGTGTATCCTTAGCCAGATGGAACTGCTGATGGGGGAGAGGAATGTAGGGCGAAGGGGATTGTAGGAGGAAGTAGGGTGAGGTTCATGATCCCCTAGCAGATGGAAACAAGTATCCTCTTCTCAAATTGTGAGAACCAAAATGTTCAGGGCTCAGGGGCATAGCCCCAGTGTGCTTGCCCCAGCCCTGCCTCAGGGCCAAGACCAGGTCCGGATACCCAGGGGGGATGACCTCTGACTTCACAGTGCGCTCCTAGTCAATGGGAGTGCCATCCCTCCATTGTTTTGGCTGCTGGCCTGAACCTAGGGATTTTATATTGTCAAAATGCCCTGGATAATATCCAGCTACTTAGAAAACTGCAGTATTCTCCTGTGGGTCCTCCTAGAGTACCCCAGGTCTCTGGCTGCCCTCAGGGCTCTTGGAGCAGAAAGTGCCCAGGGCATAGGGAGCAGGAGGAAACAGTGGGTTTGGGAACCCAGCAGGCAGTGTGCCTGGCAGGAGGATGGGGTCAGCCTGGTTGCTGGTGGCCAGGGCCTGCTAAGGGGCCCAGAGGCCCTTTGTTACCAAAATAACCATTTTGAACCCAGCTTTGCCCCCTGCCCTCTTCCAGCCCCACCTCTCTCTGGTGTGGGTCTTGAAAGAAGACTGATCAGTGCACACACCAAGGGCCCAGAGGTGCAGGAAGACACCACCTTGCCTCTCTCTTACCTTCTGAAGTCTGAACAGCCACATCTGCCTCCTCTGTCTGACTGGGTTCCCTCCTGTGCCCGCAGAGAGGGGCTGGTCCTTCCCCTCGGTGCTGGCTCTCAGTCACAATGCCTCAAAAGACCAGAACCCAGGCTTACAACAGTCCCAACCGCTATTTTTTTTCTTTTCACTTTGCTTTCTAAAAGCAGTTTGTTATACTATTCATAACATTGTATAGTTTAATTTCATGTCATTTTCAATCTTATATATAAATGTGAAAATCTGGATTTTTAAAAAGGATGACTCCATTTTAGGTAGCCACTTTTGATGTTAATATATAGTGAACCCAATGTATGCTTTAGAAGTAAAGACATCGACTGTCACAGACCAAAGCTCTGTTTGTTCTGGTCATTTTTCCACAGGGAAATGATGGGACATGGAGAGACAGAGAAAGGCATGCGGGCCAGAGTGTCAGGTTGGGATCTGGGACACAGGGCTGGGTTTGAATCCTGAGCTTTGAATGTTCTGACTGTGTGGCTGTGGCCTTGGGCAAGTCACTTAACCTCTTTGAAGTTACCTAGTCTATTAAAAAAAAAAAAAAGGAGGTTAACCTTTGCCTTGCTTGACTGTTGTGAAAAAGAAATGGAGTCTCGGTGAGGCCCAGGTGGGTAAGCTGCCAAGGTCCTGACAGTATCAGCTGCAGGACACCTGAGTCCCTGGGGAATGGACCTTTCCCCTTTGACCTTGGATTAAAACTATAGCCCTGGAGGAGGGAGCTGGGCCATGAGGGATCAGTGCAGCTCATGGAAGGCCAGAAGCTGGGGTCTGGGCCTGGTAAGCAAGAGAGCTTGTCCAGCCCCTCCCTGGAGCAGGAGACCCTGCCAGCCAGGCCCACCTCAGAGGGCCTGACCCCACCCCATGGACATTCACCCTGTACCATTATGCCCCCTCTGCATGCCCAGCCCAGCAGCCCTCTACCTCAGGGTCTGCACGCCTTTCCCTATAGTCCACCCCCACACACACACACACCAATGGCTCAGCTGCAGCTCAGGCTCTTTCCATTTCTCAGAGGCAAAGATGGGGCTGGGCAGAGGCGGGGAGAAAGCTAGCAAGGGTACCCTGCCCTGGGTAGAAGGTAAGTGTAGAAGTTAAAAGGAGGAGCTACCTATACTTAAAAGGATTAAAAGTCTGGAAGCTTAATAGGAAGCTTAGTGAAAGGCTGGGGCCTTGGATGTGACCCGGATCCTCTGTTCTTATTCCATGTGGCCCGGGGCACACCCCACCCTTAAGAAGCTGTGGGATTCCTTCTTGCTGCCTCTATCTCTCAGCAAGGGGATGACCACTGCCGTTTGTGTCTGTACCAGGCTCGAGTCGCAGCTTACTTTCTAGCTGTGTGACCTTAAGCAAAACCCATCTACCTGGGGAGCAGGATGGGCCTGAATATTCCCTTTATGCAGGCCAATGGGTTATTCAAAGCCACACAATGATGCAAGTGGCCTGGAATTGGGGGTACTGTCACATGAACCTGGTTCCTGCACACTGGTGAATGACAGAAACCGAGGCCCTGAACAACTGAAGCTTCTAGCTCTGGTCACTGATGCCTGGGACTCTGGCTTCAGCTGGCCAGGAAGCTGGGAACAATGGCCAGGACTGGTCCTGCTGCCCTGTCTGGCCAAAGGAGCAGGACAGCTCTTCACCAGCAGGCCAGGGGTGCCAGCCTCCCAGCCTGCTCAGCTGCCTGAGGGATTGCAGTTACTAGGCTCCACCTTCCCATTTGTGCAGAGGCAGCGACTCCATAGACAGCCTGCACCTCTGGGCACTGACATACAGGTTATCTCTTGGTCTCCATTCCCATCCCACTACCCCTCTGTCTTCCTCCAGAGCAGGCCTCAGGTGAGACCATGGGCTGCTCAGGCCACAGAAATTCGCCCAAGGCCTCCTGGTCAGACTCTGGTGACAAGCTCCGCATTCAACCCTTAAGCAAGTGGTTTCTTTGTTCCTTGAAGGTCACGCCTCCAGGAAGAGCCTTGGCTGCTATTGATTTTCTCAAACCTACAAAGATTCCAGCCAGAATATCCTGCAAAGAAGTGGGGGGGGGGGGGCTGTGGAGTCTTCATCTTCACTAAACTACTCCATCCCCTCCCTCGGTCTACACTCCTTCGTTTGTTCATCCACAAGCATTACTGAGCACCCGCTATTTGCCAGAGGGTGCAACAGGGCACTAAGCAAGAACTTCAGATGAGAGGGTTTGGCGTTTTCATGAATCAAAAAGTAGGATCAAAAAATGTCAAAATTGCTGGGTGTGGTGGCACACACCTGTAATCCCAATGGCTCCGGAGGCTGAGGCAGCAGGATCTTGAGTTCAAAGCCAGCCTCAGCAACTTCGCAAGGCCCTAAGCAACTTATTAAGACCCTGTCTGAAAATATAACATAAAAAGGGGCTGGGGATGTGGCTTAGTGGTTAAGCACCCCTGGGTTTAATCCCTGGTACCAAAAAATATCTAGTATAAAATATGCTATGCAAAAGTCCCCCCAACCCTCATTCCATCCTACCCTCAGCTGGAATCCTCATCTAGTTCCTAAACCTGTCCCAGAGCCAGCCCCAGCCCTGGACTGTGATGTGTGTTGTACCTGTTATTTTGTATTAAACACCACTGTTACTTTGTTGTAGTTATTTCACTTAATCCAGATCAGTGTTTTGGCTCTGGGTGACTCCAAGCCCTAATCCCTCAGCCCCGGTTATAAAGATAAGAGGCAGGCAAGTCCACTGTGGGCCAGAGGGCATGAGTGAGTCCCCTGAACAGCTGCAGTGTTTGTTTTCATGGACTTGGGGAAGGTTGACTAGTCAGAAAGAAAGTGTGAGCTTTGGGTAGGAAGAGGTGGGGAAAGCGTTTCTTGTGGAAGGATACTTGTGAACCAAGTTTTGGAGGCATACAGAGCCTGGGTGTTTGGGACGGTGAGGAGGCAGGTGGGGTTTATTTTGGTATAAAAGGATCAGGGTATTGAATTGGGGTCAGGCCTGGAAGGCCTTGAGGCCAGGTCAGGGTGGCTGGACTCTCCTCAAGATTTTGTCTGTAATGAAAACTTCTGATTTTCTGATATGATCCGCTTTATGAAGAACAAGGAACCCCAGAGGCTAAGAAGAGGAGGAGGATGGGAGATAGTGGCCATCAGCAGCCACCCAGAGCTAGCTTGCTTGCTTTCTGATTTTTTTTGTTTTCTTTTGGAGACAGATTGGTCCTGGGATCAATCACTGGGTCCAGTGATTTTCCTGCTTCAGCCTCCCAAATAGCTCCCAATAGGACATTAGGGGCACTACCATGCCCAGCTTCAGAGAGCTTTCTGATGAGACATCCCGTCCTCCTTCTAAACTCTAGTCAGATGTCCCAGCCCCAGGAAGCCCCCTCTGACTTCCTGCCCACTCTTGGCTTCCCTCTCAGCAAGAAAGCAGTGGAATGTGGTGACCACAGGCGGGGGACCAGACAGGCTGGCTTCAATTCCCTTCTCTGCCAGTCACCACCTGTGTGATCTCGTGCCAGTCACTTAACCTCTCCAAGTCCATTTCATCAACTGTTGAACGGGGCCTGCAAAGCCCTCACTGTATTGCCTTCCACTTGAGAATAGGAAGTGGACACTTAATCAGGTGTTTATGCTTTTCTACTCTCTAGTTCCATTATTCTTAGGCACGCTTTTTCTTATGTTTATGAAATCAGGATTAAGTGTACAACCGGTGGGCAAGAACCTGTAATCAAGTTTCTGGGCTGGGTTACTGTCCATGGCATCCTGGGCTGGAGGAACATGGTTCTGGTTTGCACCAGCTGGGCCCATTGGTTTCTCCCGTTGGATGAGAAGCATCCAGAGGCAGAGATGGCATCTTGTCTGTGCCACCCCAGCACCCAGCACAGAGCTGGCCCAGGCAAAGGCCATAGACATATGCTGGGCCTCATTTTGAGATGGACTTGCTCACCAGGAGGTGGGGCCAGGAATAAAACCCAGTCACTTGATTCCCTTTTATATGTTTCAGCATGCTCCCTAGAGCTGACTAGTGTCCCTTGTCACCCAAGACTCTAGTGTCTCTGTTGTGAGCCTTGGGCAAATCCATCTTTTCTCTGGCATTTGGAGGGGATTCTGGTGCTGGGTGGCCCCGGAACCCCAGCGGGCTCTGTGAATGGATTCCCAAGGTAGAAGTCAGCATGTACTGTCCTCTGAGCTTGTAGGAAAGGACTTCTGGATGAGTGGCAGGAGGCTGGGTACATCTTCAGCAGGCCCCTGAGGAAGAAGAGGCTCTGTGATGTCTGTACAATTTCCTGTCTGTTCCTGCCCAGGCTCCAGTCTCCTGCTCTGTTGTCAGCAGAGCCTACACTTTAGCATAGAAAGATGGCACCATGGTCCCTCATCTCAGTGTGAGGGCAATGACTGTCACTTCCACGCCTGAAAGAAATTAAAATCAGCCTCAGTTCTAAAAGGCAGATTCTGCAGATCAAACCACATGCAACCCATCTTCTTATTTATTACCCAAAGTTAAGCAGAAAGATCACGATCTGGGAAAGAATTTCTTCCTACAAAAGTTGAGCACAAACCATATGTGGACACTGTGCCAAGTGCTGGGACATGAGACTTAGGTTCTGGGTTTGGCCGACTACCTGCTTGATCTGGGCCTCTCTTTTTCTATCTGGGAAATAGGCAGCATTGGTTCAACTCACTCACTAGGGTGCTTGTGAGGCCCAGAGAAAAAACTAGTCCCAATGATAATGTGATAGAGATTTGTTGGTGCCTCTTTCTGAACCGCTCACCATACCAGTGTATGGGGGGCTTCCTGGCACCCAGGGATTCCCTAAAGTAGAGGCAGGCTCTGGGAGGCTGGCGAGGCCTATGGCATCCATTTCCTGTGAAGCAACAGAACATGGAATATAAACCTGGATGAGGTGCCTGAGATGAGGACAGTCCTTGCTCCCCAAGACACAATAAACATCATCTAAGTAAAAAGTTGTTTATTCTACCCACAAGGAGGTAGGACTAGCCCTCCCTGCCCAGCAACCTCCAAACCCTAAGCCCCTTCTGTAAAAGGAAGGTATGATGTTGTGGCCCAAGTACAAGGTCACCCTGCTCCAAGGGGCTAGGGAAGCAGCTCCTCAGCCTGGCTCAGGAGTCAGGGCAGCTCACAAGCTAGTGCCTGGACCTTCCAGACACGTCACCAACCCCATTCCACCCTACCTGTGGACAGACAGCAGTATCAGGCCCAGAATGGGGCAAATAGCCACCAATCTTAGGAACTCTCTTCTGGTCCTGGGCTCAGGGACTTCAGGGATCCACACACCCTCTAAAATCAAGCACAAAATTCTGTGTGCACTTGAGTGCTTATTTTCCATGGGAAGGTTCATTCTTTTCATCTGATTCTCAGGAAAGCCAGTGCCCACAAGGTTAGGAATCCCTGGTTCACATCCTCTCCTCCTTTATCCACTGACATTTGCTGAGTACCTATTGCATGCAAGACCAGGGGCTCAAGAAGAATTTTTTAGCTCCTCGTTTTTGGACCATTCTGAGCGCTTCAGAAAGAGGCACCAACAAATCTCTAACACCCTCCCTTTCTCCTTATGACTCAAATTCAGGATCTAAGGTGAAGGGGCTTGGGTGTAGGGCTACGAGCAAGGAACAGGTGCATGAGGAAATTCCCAGGCCTGCCTGAATGGGCTGGAGGCTTAGACCTTGACATTCTTACCCAAGGTCACCAAACATCCCACTCCAGTTTCCCAGTGGTCCTACAGGAGTCGGCAGGGGACAGGAAGGTAAAGGTAAGATGTGGTCATCCTGTGGTCCTGACCCTTTCCCAGCCTCTGTAACAACCCCCTCCCAGACACTCACACACACACACACATACTCACACACACACATGCATTTAGTGAGCATTAAATTTATTTCTAGCCAGGCTGAACTTCTGGGGAGATGAGTGGTGCCACCATTTGCCCTCTGTCCCACTGGGGGACCTGAGGTGGCACATTTCAGCAGTCTGGGGGTTGGCCTCCTTTTCATAGATTAATGCCAGGGAGTCAGGTAGTTGACGCGGCTGTGGAGAGAAACAGGGATGAAGTGGAGGTCTCCAGGGTGTTCTCAAGAAAAATCGGTCGGTTTTCCTCCAGGCCTTTCCCCAAAACCCACCTCCCTACCCTCAAGTCTCTGAAGACAGTTTTCCCCCAGCCTCTGTGTGGCCCAAGAGCTTTTAATAGCTCCCTATTTCCTTTAATTTATTTTTGATTTTTCTTGGTTTTCAAATTTGCCTCCCTCACCTCATTTTTATCTCCCAAGACCCTCAAATATGTACTGCTTCCCTAATTTTTCAGTCATTTAACAAACCTACTCCGTTAGGCATCATACAGTGGTAAGAGCAGAACGCTTCCCCCTGTGGGTGCAGGGGGAGGGGGTGGGCAACTTTCCATCAATAACGAATGCAGCCCACTGGGTGCTAAGGGGTAGGGATGCCCAGGCGATGACCAAATGGAGGGAGTGTGAGCTGGTGGGAGAGGCAGAGGCTCAGGAAAGACTTCCAGGTGGGGGTGGAACAACCAGGGTGGCCTTCAAAGAGTGAGGAAGGCTTTTCCAGACAGGGGAGGAAGGCCCATCTAGGCTCTGATACAGGACAAGAAAAGCTTTGGAAGAGGTTTTGGTCGCGCCGGTGGATTTGGGCACACCAAAGAGCCTGATATTGCTGAAGTGCACAAAGCAAGGCTGGAGACAGCCATATCCTGGAGATGCTAGAACAGCTCGCAGCAGCACTCCCGTTCTCATTCCCATCTCTGAGTCTCAAGGGGTGAAGCACCCTCCCTTCCCACTTGCCCGCATCCTAGAAGGTAGATTCTTGGCCCTTTCTTTCCGTTCAGTCCTCCCAGGTAATGCCCTCCTCTTTCCGGCCTCTTCTGGGCCAATCCTGACAGCGTCTGAGCTCCTTTCCACGCCCACCCCAGTCCCCAGGGAGCTGAGCTTTGGCCAGGTTCGGATCTCTAGGGAGCCCAGCAGCTAGCCCCTCCTCCGCTGGGCCCAGAGGGTGGAGGGCTGGGGGATCTGGACGTGGGCGGAAACCTCCCGGCCCTGGCCCCCGCGGCCCTAGCTGCCGACCTGGGCGTGGCCGGCTGCGGGCAGGGGCGTGGCCAGTCCCCTACCTGTATTTGGAGCCGAAGCGCCGGAACGTGTTCCTGAGAAAGGACGCGGAGGGTGAGCCCCGGGTGCAGGGGGCCCCGCTCCCCGCCAGCAAACCGAAATAATCACGTCGCCCTTCGTCCCGCTTAACGCCTCCACTCCAAAAGAGTGAAGCTGCCGGGGATGACAAGGTGCTCCGTTTGGTACGAATTCAATATTTATTCATTTTGAAATTACGATTTTCGTGTGCTGTATTCGAACCACTTAATACCTCCCAGGTCTCACAGTTTCAAGCGCCATTGGGCCCTTGTGTGTACTAGGAAAGGGGCTGAGATCCCACCCTCCCTCCTCCGGGTGGAGGTCCCGGGGTTCGTAGCATCACTTACAGGGAGTCGAAAGGCAGGGGCTTCTGTCCGTAGCGGTCTAGACTGGGGTTCTGGTTGAGGCAGTACTGGGGCGGGCCACAGGGATGGGGCGCTGGTAAACCGGGGACCTCGGGCACCCACCCAGCCCCCACAGCGTTCCCTACTGGAGATATGAGCCCTGGGGACTGTGAGAACTTGGCTCTCCGTCCCTCCACCCCGTCCCCACTTTCCCTATCCCTCGCATCTCCTCTGCTTTAGCTGCACCCATCAGGATCCCCGGGGACCGGTCAGCGAGCATCTCCCTTACCCTCCAGTTCTGGGTCACATCCGGCTTCAAATACCGCACGGCGTAGCCGCTGAACCTCTCCACTGAGGAAAGAGCCCACTTTGGACACCCCCGCCAGCTCCGACAAGCCCCACCCTTCCTCATCTAAGCCCCGCCCACAGAGCAAGCCTCACCTCCACTGCCCAGCGCTGGACAAAAGTGGGTCTCCGGACCCGGCACCCTCAGTTCCAGAACCAGCTCAGCATTCAGACCCAGCCAGGTTGCTCCCCCTGGCCTGGCCCTGCCCCTTGCTCCTTCCCCAAGATGAGCGCGGCCTCTAAGTCCCTCAGCCGCCCTCTGTCATGCTTGCTGTAGGCGTCCCAGCTGCTCCCCAGCTCCCTTACTCTGTCCCTGCGGTTGCCCACTTGCAGCCAGTGGTCCTCTCTCCCTGCTACAGCAATGACCCAAGTGCCCTACAATCTCCCCCAACCATAGGTGTCATCTGCAGCTGGGAGACTCACCCTTGTTGTTCAGGCAGGGCAGCTTGAATTCCCCAGCCGTGGACACAAAGTGGGACCAGTCCTCGATGGCACTGGTGAAGGAGGGCCAGTCGATCCGGTTGATGCCTGGTACGATGGGCAGCAGCTTTCCCTCACGGTACTTGCAGCAGAGCTTCTGGCCAGTGGGCGTCATGTCCTGCTAGGGTTTTGGCGGGGGTCAGGAGCACAGCAGTAGATACAGGAACTTGGGGGGGGGTGTCTTCTTGGATCATCTCATAGCCCAGAGCTGACACTTGACCCATCTGACCCGGGGTGTGCTTGAGGTTGGAGACCTGGATTGGATGGTGGTGGAGGGGGTCCCAAACAGGTAGCTGAGGATATGCTTAGGGAGTAGAGCCTAGAGGTGCTTGGGACTGGGTGCAGGCTTGTGCCTTTTGCAAACCCAGGGTTAGGGACAACACTCACCAGGCAATGCAGGGGTTGATTGGGGATCCCCAGGAGTGTGAAGTGGGCATTGTCAAACTCATCTGTTGAAAGAAGATAAAGGGAGAAGAGACTTCTCCTTCAGTAGCAGTCCCATGTTCATGCAAGAGAGGTTTGGCCCACACTGTGCATTAATTTTTTTTTAATACTGGATGGATTTAAACATCTAAGATAAACTAGTACTTCTATCTTCACCTCTTACAATATAATAAGCTCCCAAATAGATAAAAGATTTCAGTGCAAAAAAAGAAAAATGAAACCATAGAAATACTAGAAGAAAATGTGGGCAAGTTCCTCTAGATTTGGGGCAGGAAAGGCCTAATTCTAACTAGAAAGCCAGAACTTAAAGAAAAGATCAGCAACTTTGAATCAACAACCTTGACTACATAAAAACAAACTTCTGCATAGCAAAATAGAAAAGAAGCCGAAAGGCAAATGGAAATTTATTTTTTTACTAATTTTACAGACGAAAGGCAAAGAGTAGAAATAAAGACCAAAAAAAAAAGGGTAAAAAAGCATACACAGCCCATACACAAATATAAGAATTACAGATGACCCCTAAACATGAAAAGATTATAATAAGATGAATACATATCCAAATTACACGAAGATACCAACTTTACTTCTCAGACTGGGAATAATCCAAAAAGTTAGTGCAATGGGGCCTTTGACATATGTTGCCAGAGGGAGTATACATTTATTGGAGCCTACAGAGAACAATTGGCATTTTCCATCAGAATTATAAATAAACAAATGCTTTTGACCCCGTAGTCCTACTTCTGAGAATTTATCCCCAGAAAGGCACAAGTGCAGATGTAAGAAGAGAGTAACCCGTTTCAGTATTGTTTGTAATAGCAAATGATTGGAGATAATTCAAGGACTGTCAATAAACTACACTACATCCACACTGTGCAGCTACTCAAAGAAATCTGAGGGGCTGGGGCTGTGACTCAGAGGTAGCACACTTGCTTGGCATCTGTGAGGCACTGGGTTTGATTCTTAGCATCACAAATAAATAAATTCATTCATTCATTCATTCATTCGAGGTCTATAAGCAACTAAGAAAATATTTTTCAAAAAAAAGAAAAAATCTGAGGATATCCTCTGGACAAAACCTCCAAGGTACAAAAGAATAGTTACTGTATACAAATGCCTGTTTAGAGCCTAAAGTTTAAGATTCTTGGAGGCAGAGAAGAAAACACATTCTGGTTATCATCTTAAACAAATTATCAAACTCAGCAGCATGAACAGCAGGATAACTGTCTGCCTCCTGCAGCCACTCTAGGGGAAACATGGTGCCCATCACCTGTGGACGATTCTGGCCAGCACTGTCTCATGGGCCTATCAGGCCTCTAGGTCTAGCTACTGATCCGCAGAAAATAGATTAGCAGGGTAAAGACCACCATGAGGGAACAGCTGCTCAAATACCATCAGGCACTGTGTCCCACAACTGCTGGGAACTTTTTAAAAGTCAATATCACAGCGGGGAATGAAAAAGAGATAGAAATCAGGTTGGGGTTGTGGCTCAGTGGTAGAGCACTCTCCTCGTATGCGTGATCCTCAGCACCTCGTAAAAATAAATAAACAAAATAAAGATATTATGCCCATGTATGACTAAAAAAAAATTTAAAAAAAAAGAAAAGAAAAACAGTTAGATAGTCTTATGCTAAGACTAAAGACATAAAAACCAATTGCAATGCACATTCCTAGGTAGAAGCCCCTGTCTGGTTTTTTTTGTTTGTTTTTTTTTTTTTAAGTTATAAAAGACACCTTTGGGAGGTAATTAGGGAAGTTTTAATGTAGACTGGTTATAAAATGTTATACAATTGTTATTAACTTTCCTGGTATGATAACGATATTGTGTCACGTAGAAGGCTGTTATCATTGGGAGCTGCTTGGTAGACTGTGTGTGTGTGTGTGTGTGTGTGTGTGTGTGTGTGTGTGTAGAGGGGGGGCGGGATTCAAATATGGTAAAACATTGACTAACGCAGATAGAAAGTAATGAGTGCTCGTAGTACTATTCTTTAAACTTTGAAAATGTTCATAATAAAAATTGAGGGAACAATAAGCACAGGAGCATGCCTGTACCAGCTCCTTGGGAGACTGAGGCAGGAGGATGGTGGGAGCCCTGGAATTCAGAGCCAGCCTGGACAACAGAGTGAGATCCTGTCTCTTCAAAAAACAAACAAACAAACAAAGACAATAGAATGCATGTTTGTGTTTGCATTAGTAAACAGAAAGGTACACCAGAAGCCAAGAGTGGCCACCTGTAAGGGGGTGTCAATGTACTCACTGTTGTAGCGTTTTGAGTTTTAGGGCTGGGGTGTAGCTCAGTGGAAGAGCCCTGTCCACCATGCCCAAGGGCCTGGGGTCCGTCCCCAGCACTGCATATGCTTACAATACAGAACCAAATCAGGGCTTTCCCTAAAAATCGAAATTCCTGGCTTCCCTTGGAAGCAGGAAATTAGGAGAACCGTGATCTCTCGGACTCTCTGCACACAGCCCAGTCAGTGGGAGTCTGGGAGCCGGAGCCCTCTGGATGGGACCCATGTGGGTGCTCTTCCTCACCAGAGGGGCTGGCCCCCGCTGCTCCCTTCAACGATGTTTCTCATCTTGGTTGCAGGGGTCAGGGTGGGTCTCCAGAGATTTCGGTGTAAGCTCGGACATCCTCACCCACCAGCCACCCCAGCAGGGACCTCCGTATCACCTGGACCTCCCCCTTCCTCTTGCACCCACCCTGGCGCCCAGTCCCGTTGACCTATCTCCTAAAGCCCTCTCAGTCCTTGGGGGCCCTTTGCCCCTGCAGGCCCGCCTGACCTTGCCTCCATGGGAGGTGTGAAGGCTCTGTCTCTCCCTTTCCCCGACACAGGGGTGGGCAGGCAGAAGTCATCCTTGTCACCAGCATGATCGTTCTGATCTCTGCCCAGTTCTGTCTTCATTAATAAGAGCCATAAGAGGCATGCGGGCACCTAGACTCTGTCCCTCACCATGCCCTGCCCCACCTCACACTCTGCCAACAAGAAGGGCATCACCAGATGCAGCCCCTCACCTAGCCCCTCCAGAACTGGGCGCTAAAATCAACGTTGTTCCCTTAAAACTTAGAGGACGCTCACAACGGACCCAGCAATCACGTTTGTTGAGCACATATTATGTGCGAGCTGTGGCTCTCCGTGCTTTTCCCGCC
The DNA here is from genome assembly GCF_045843805.1 of Urocitellus parryii. NCBI lineage: Eukaryota > Metazoa > Chordata > Mammalia > Rodentia > Sciuridae > Urocitellus > Urocitellus parryii. The sequence continues at coordinate 34,062,891 of NC_135545.1, read as the reverse complement.
TCATCTCTTCCCAGCGTCAACAGCTCTGTGAGGCAGGCGGCCCTGGTCATCGTTTCCACTTTATAAATAAGGAAACAGCGGTCAGAGCTTAATGGAGGTTTCTGGACAGGGAGCAGCCGAGACTGGCCCTTTTAACCCTTTCATTTGCCACGCGTGACTTTTCCCTCCAAGATTTCTTTCCTTGCCGACCTGCCCCTTCTGCAAAGGCCCCAGGGGGGCCCAGTGCTGGTGGGAGGAGAGGCGGCCTGACCTTTGCGGCAGTAGGTGGTGGACTGGCAGTGCTCATCCGGGAGGCAGGCCTTGACGGAGTCCATGTCCATGCGGCGCAGGGTGGGCAGCGCCGGGTGGTAGAGCTGCTGCTTCACGCCGGCCAGCGGTTGGCGCTGCCGCGGTATGGGGAGCACGATGGCCGGGGATGCATACACGTGGGCAGTACCGTCGTCCCAGGGCACCACGTCGATGATGCGGGCCATAGCTGCGGAGCAAAGCGTATACATGAAAGGCTCCCCGGGCTCATGCCAGGTAACGACCTTCCGTGGGGGGACAACCTTAGCCTGGGCTGATTGTCTACTAGTCAAGGGTTTATTGAGCACTTACTCTGTGCCAGGTGATTTTTCAGAGTTCCACGTGTGGTGGCAGGGACACTCAACACACATACTCACACTCATGCACACACATGCACACGTGTGCAGATACACACACAAGCTGCTCTAGGGGGCTGTGAGGTCAGTGTAGGGTGTATGTCTGTCTGTCTGTCTGGGGAGGCTGGAGTTGGGGCATTCAAGCAATGGTCTAGAAGATGCGGTGTTTGAATTAAGTAGTGAACAGGAAAAGGTGAAGAAAGTGAGTTCAGAGTGTGACGCAGAATGCTGTATGGCTCTGGGTGACCCATCCTGAATTTCCTTGTCTAAGGCATCTGGCATTTACCCCAGATTTTACAGAGAGACATAGAACCACTTTAAACACGAGGAGAGACATGACACATGCACTAGAAAATCATTGCTGGCTACCAAGTGTCCCCACCCCAAATAGCAGATATTCCCAGAATCTCTTTTCAGTCATTTACACTTTAGTGAGAATTTGTTGACTTAGCTCAATTTCTCTTGGTGAGAGATGAGGTGGGAGCTAGGTGGGCCAGAGGAGAGGGGACGGTGGGCCATGGAGGGACAGGGAGGGCATGGTGACGCGGCATAGGAAGTTGCCTCGAGGAGGTGGGGAAGGGCAGGGAAGTGGAGCCCTTAGAGGAGAGCAGAGGGTACCCCACTTCTGACCCGCTGACAGCCACTACCTCATCTGCAGGGCACAGGCCTGGTGCACAGGGCTTTAAGGACTCGCTGCTCTTCTGACCGTTCAGTGGGCAGGAGAGGAAGGGAGGCAGGCCAGGCCCGTGGACAGCAGAATAAAGAAACTCTGTGCAGAGACAACGCCCACTCCAGTCTGATTGTGAGGACACTGCTCCTTGGCAACCGCAGGCTCTGAGAAGGGCCCGCTGCCAGGGTCCCTATGTGTGGGGCACTTCCTTTTAGCCTTCCTGAAGGTTAGGCTTTCCCCAGCTTTAGCACAAGCCAGGCATCTTGGGAAATGTCAGAGAGGGAGCTGGGGATCCCTGGAGACAGCCGGGACAGGGCAGACCCAGGATGGCTGCTGAGCCCACCCCGGGCTGTGTGACCCTGGACTAGGTTCTGTCTCTCTCTGGGCCTCAAGGCTCCTGTCTGAATAGGCAAGCATCCTAGACTCTGCATTAGGGGCGCCTGGGAGCTGGGAGGGCCCTCTCCTTCCTGCCAACTTCAGGAAGGGTGCACTGTGCTGTCTACCAGCCGTTGGCCTCAGGGTAGAGATTAGCTGTGGCCAGTATCCAGGGTCATTGTGGGGATCAGGGAGAGTGGTGGCCTCAGCAGGCTGGGGATTAGCAGGTGATACTCCATCCCCAGCTGCTTGCAGGGGTGCAGGCTTCCTCCCTCCCAGGAAGGTCAGGCTGTGAGTGCCTGAGCCTCGCTCCTTAAAGCTCTGGGACCAGGACCCCCCCCCCCCCCAGGTGAGGGAAACAGGTAGAGCTGAACTACTTTGCATATATTTGCATATGCTTTGCATGTACCTGCCCAGGTTCTGAACCTGATGGGTCCTAGGACTCCTGCTTAGATTTGTGTAGAGTTTGGTTCACAGTTGCTCCAGCCTCATGGTTCAGGGAGACCCCAGAGCAGCATCCCCAAGTTCAAACTCCCAGAGTTCACTCCATTCACCACCACGACCCCCAATTTATTTTTTAATCCTTCTATAGTTATAAAAAAAGAAATTAAGAAAGTACATCAATATATAATTTAACCAGAAGTAACTTATAAATTGAGACTCTCCTATAAGCCCTACCCAGGTCAAGACATGGGCTACTATTTTGCAAAACAGTTAAGCATTTTCTTATGAAGTGAAACATCAATTTGCAATGCGATGGGATCATATGGAAGACTCTACCCTTAGGGACTGTCTCAAGAGAAGTGAATGTGTATATCCATGCCAATGTTTATCATTTTTTTAATAAAATTTTTTGGTGTCGTTGGACACAGTACCTTTATTTTATTTATTTATCTGTATGTGGTGCTGAGGATCAAACCCAGGGCCTCGCACGTCCTGAGTGCTCTACGGCTGAGCCACAACCCCAGCCCCCATAGCATCATAATTTATAGCCAAAAAGTAGACCTAAGCCTGGTATCTGCAGATTCATGAGTTGATAGGCAAACCGTGGCGTGCCTATACCTGGAAAGCTCCGGGCACTAAAATGAAGTCTACGTCTCCAAGGTAGGTGAACCTCAAAAACAAGCGACATGAATGAAACCAGACTCAAAAGCCCCACATTTTCCCCCTAGCACTGGGGACAGAACCCAGGGGCATTCGACCTCTGAACTGCATCCCAGATTCTTTTTATCTTTTGAGACAAGGTCTCACTAAATTGCTGAGGCTGGCCTTCAACTTGGGACCCTCCTGCCTCAGCCTCCGGGGTCCCTGAGATCCCAGGCGTGCTCCACGTGTCCAACAAGCCTCACGGGTCACATTGCTCACTCCTCCTTTCAGGGGCTACATGGAAGGCATCCAGAAGCAACTGTTCCCATCTTGTAGTGTAACCGCTGCTTTCCTTTATGGTATTATTAGGTCTATTTGCAGGTCATTCACCTCTTGAACTTTGCATACATGGACCATTGGGGTGTCTACACACACACACACACACACACACACTTCATTACCTACTGCACTTAACGAATCTGAAGTGGTTTTCTCCTCCAAACTCTTCCTCCTCACCTCCAGACCCAGGCTCTCATTTTTTGGTAAAAGTTGCCAGTTGCCCGAGCTTAACCAACACCTCCCTTCCCCTCCTCCTATCTTTATTGCCACCAGCCTAGTCCAAGCTCTGTCGTCTGTCCCCATCACTGCTTACGCAGGTGACCAGTTACCAGCCCAGGCGGGCGGAAGAGTTCCTGTTCCTGCAGAGTCCTGTTGGAGGTGCTGTGCGGAGGAGCAGCCTGGCATGTTTATGGGGGGAGGACAGGGGTCACCTTGAACTGTGCCGCTGGGTTTGTCCTTGTCCTGGCCTCGGGAGGGTGTTGCCTATCAGAAGTCCTGAAGCAGCCACATTGGAGGGGGAAACCAGGGGTCACCTTGTCACAGATTAGCTTGTCCCTCTTCAGGCTGGACTTCCTCAGCAGTTCCAGCTCCCGCACCTGCCTACTACACAACAGCCACACATATTCTGCCCAATTTGTGTTCAACACCACCACAGGGTCTACATGTGTGAGCCCCCCAGAATCCCTATGCTGAAACCTAAGCTCCATGCAACAGTGGTGAGAGTGGGGCCTCCGGGAGGTGATTGGGCAGGGGGCTACATCCTCATGAAGGGGGCGGGGCCCTCATAAAAGAGGCCAGAGAGAGCTTGCTCACCCCTCCTTTAGGGGCTACATGGAAGGCACCATCTGTAGGGAGCAAACTCTTACCAGACACCAAATCTGCTGCCCCATGGGCCTCCAACCTCTGGAACAGGGAGCCATACCTTTCTGTGGTTTATTAATTACCCAGTGTCAGGGGTTCTGCTGAGCAGCTCCAATGAGCTCAGGCATGGACTTCCACGGTCCATCAACCAAACCCTTCTGTGGCCAAGAGGCCCTATGGGGTCTCACCCGCCCACTTCCCACCCTTCCCCACTCCTCTGTGCCCACAGGACTCCCTGCCCCCTTGGTGCCCTTTCTGCTCCTCCAGACTCATTCTGGCCTGGGGACTCATCCCCCGGCAGTGTCCTCTCTCTGGAGCACCGCCCATGTGATCTTTTCAGGGTAGAGACTTCTTGCTTTTCATGTCTCAGCTCATACAGATCTGCTTCTTCCTGGAGCCTCCTACCCAGGGCCCCTCATGACACGTCTCTGTCCTGTTGGTTTCTTTGGTGGCTCTGGCATACTTGGCAATATTTCTTAATTTGTCCTTCTCTTCCTCCTCCCCTGGAACGCAGGCTCCAGGAGGGCAGGCCCTAAGTCTGTCCTGATCAACACGCCCGGGCTGGACACTGCCCAGGGCAGGAAGAGATCCCCAAACGTTGCACCTGGTCAAGTCCCTGCCTGCCCCCATCTGCCACCCAGGTCCTGCCTCCTGGCTGAGCCCCTCCCTCTTCCCTTGGCCCCTGTTCCCTGCAGCCCTGGAGCCCCAGGTCTCTGTCTCCCCTCTGGGGTCCAGCTCAGTTCAGATCAGATGCAGCCAGTGGTCCACCAGTCTTCGGATCCTGGGATGGTGAGTTCCGGGGGTCATCTGGACTGGACTAGGGATGCTTAGAGAGTCAGTGAAGCCCACTTCTGGGTGTGTCTGTGAGGGTGTTTCAAAGAAGATTGGCATATGGGTGACCGAGGTGGAGGAGATGGGCCCTCAGTGCGGGGACACCATCCGATTGACGAGGTCCTGAATGGAACAGGGACGAGAAGGAAGGGGTGAATTCTTTGGTCCTTCCTCCCTGCATGGGCGTGTCTTCTCTTGCTGGGCCCTTGAACTGTGAGACTTGCACAAGCTGCCCTCCACGTCTCCCTGAGACTGAGGCCTCTGACTTTGGCCTCCCCAGTTCGGAGCCTTCATAATCTATTGGCTCAGTTTCGCTGGAGAAACCCTACTAATGCAGATTTGATCTAAAGTCTCAGTCCTGGAACCCTGTCATTCTGGAAGAGCTCAAGCTATTGAAGACAGCAGGAAAAAACAAACAAACAAGCAAAAAAACCCAACACTGTGAACCCTGGCCTTGGGGCTGGGCAGCAGGGGTACACCTCCTGCTCCTGCTGACCGAGTTGACAAGTTCCTGTCACCTTGAGGAGTCTCCCAGAATCACACAGGACTCCAAACTGTTATTCTTCTGGCAGCCAGTCAGACTGTGGCTTGGCCAAGGTATGAGGGGAGCCAGGCCCTGGTACCGGGGCAGGTTCCCTGGCAACCCATAGGGTCCCCAATTTAGACCCAGGTCCCTGCTGGACACTCGGGGATTGCTGTGGCTCCCTGGGCATCAATCATCTCTTTTCCACTCACCCCTCCCTTTGGCACCTGCTAATCCTTTGCACACGGCCCAGCCCCCGCCAGTTAATCCCCCAGGGCCTCAGAGGCCAGTCCACGGTCCACAGTGGCAGCGAGAAGGTGATTCCTGGCTGGCAGTTGGCATCTGAGCAGGTAATTCAGGATGAGGTGGTGGCTTGGTGGGACCCCAAGGGTGTCCACATGCTCAGCTTCTAACAAAGCATTTAATCAGGACCAAAAAGACAAGGCTTCTCTCTGTCCACCCCTTCCTCCCTCTGCAGGGCTGACTTTAGCATGAGTCAGGATCTTTGGGGCAGCTTGGGAAAAGCAGATTTCTGGACCCTCCCCAGAGGGTTTGGAGGGACCTAGGAGTCTGGATTTTCACCAGCTTCCAAGAAGATACTGAAAATGCTGGTGATCCAATACCATGGTTCCCCCGGCTGCCACTCCCAGGTCCCTGTCTGGCCTGCGTCTCCCTCATAAAGTGGAGTCAGCAAGATGGGTGGGGGTGGGGCTGCCCACATTCCTTCCTATCCAGGAGGAAACGGCAGTGACTAGGGGAAGAAGAAAACTTCCCTAGGGCTTGGAGACAGCTTCCCTAGTCATTTCTAGAAGATTCACACAAGTCACGGTCAGTCGTTGCTCGCCGGGAGAGGAACTACAGGTCAGGCCCAAAGAAGATGCAACTCTTGGCAACCACAGTGCCCCTGGGGCAGATGTCGGGCAGAGGACAGGCAGCTGAACTTGGGCAGACTTGAGTGCAAATGCAGCTTGGTCCATCTTGTCGCGACCTTTGACCTGTTTGTGCTCCATATGAAAATACTGACCTCGCTGTGTGGAGTACCACAGGGCTGCCTGTGATTGCTGTGCAATCTGTGACCCCAAACGTGTGACCTGGAGCTGTCCGGATCTGGGAAATCACTGGGTCCACGTGCCCCACCCAACAGGGACCCGGAAGACAAGAGGGGTCAGGTCTGGCCCGAGTTCACCTGTTTGGAGGCTAATCTGACTCCTTTCCCAGAGCTCCATCCCCACCACAGCTTCTCATGGGAGAAGGTGGGCTGCTAAGACCAGAGCAGGGACAGAGGTCAGGGTGGTGTGGCCAAGGGCACTGGGGAGCTGAGCGCTGGGGCAGGGATCCTGGGGCCTGAGTCTACCCTTTCCAACTTGGGGCTGGGGTCCTTGGCACAGAGGGACATGGCCTTGAGCAGGCTGGCATCCAGCCTGGCCTTGGAAGGGGCCGTCCAGGGCTGGGAGTTGGTGGGTTGATCTGACCTGCATGGTGGTGACCAGGCCAGGCTATCCTGCAGGGGTCCGGTCTCATGGTCCCATGGACTTCTCATTCACAGAAGACAGTGGACCCGAGGCTGAATTGTGTGAATACCAATCACCATAAACCAAAAAGAAGGTCCATCGGGCATTTTATCTTAAAAATTAAAAAAATCATGAATATTGGTTAATGTTATCTTAAACAGAACAGATTTTCCATTCTTATGTGAATCACAAAGTATACTTTTATTTATTATGAGATTATGCAGTTATGCATACATTATGTTCCATGATTGGCATCTTCACTAGATCTCACAGAGTAGCCATGGGCAACATTTAGGAAGCCCTGGGCCTGTGCCGGATCTCACTGTTTTGATATGTTGTACTTATTTGTTGTACCTTCCTCTGCCCATGAGGTAGGTACTATCTATGTACCTTTGTGTGTGTGTGTGATGCTGGGGATTGAACCCAGGGCCTTGTGCATGCGAGGCAAGCGCTCTACCAACTGAGTTATAGCCTAGACCTATGTGCCTTTTTTTTTGTATCAGGGATTGAACCCAAGGATGCTTAGCCATTGAGTCATATCCCCAGCGCCCCCCCACTTTTAAAAATTGTTAATTTTTGAGATGGGACCTTGCTAAGTTGCTTAGGGCCTCGATAAATTGCTGAGGCTGGCTTTGAACTTGTGATCCTTCTGCCTCAGGCTCCCAAGACATCAGTGCACCCATTTTACAAGGCACAGAGAGTCTAACTGATCTTCTCATGGCTCAGCTCCCTGTGCGTCTTCTCTGGTGATTTCTAACAGATTTGCCTCTTCCTTTTTAATGGGTCTATATATTCAGTATTGATATCCCATAATTTACTCATATGTGCTCCTCTTACAGATGAACACTTAGGTACTTCCCAATAACCAGTCTTCTGATGGATATTTGGGTATTTTTCATCTTTTGCCGTAACACTGTTGCAACTGGCCTCTTCCTACACATTTGTGTGTGGTCTTGAGTCAGTCTATAAAGTAAATATCTGGAGAAACAATTGCAGAAATATATTTTTTTAATGATGAGCAAGAAAGTAAATGTGTATCCCATAAAAGTGGCCCATAGATGCTGGCAGCCACGGTGAGCACTCTGGGTTGGCCTAAGGATTGTCATTTACAGGTACCAGGATGTTGGGCTGGGTCCAGAAGGTGCTGCCTCAGCCCCCAGGAACTCCTCAGAAGACAGAGATGGAGGAGGAAGAGGAGGAGGAAGAGGCAGAACTGGAGTCGGAGCTAGAGCTGGAACCGGAGGTAAAACCAGAGCCAGAGTCTCAAATAGCCGCAGAGGATGGGGGAGGGCCTCCCTGGGGAGAGGCAGAGGGTGGGGGAGGGCAGGCTCCCTTGTGCTCAGGGACTTCCTGGCATGGCCCACCTGCTCCCCAAGGACCTTTTACTACAGAAAAAGGTGAGGTCAGAAGGAAACATGGTGGACACTCAGGCCCAAAGACTGTACAGTGCTTGTCTGAGGCTGTTTCTCTAGAAGACCAGACAGTGACTAGCTTAGGCTTTGTGGGTTATGCCATCTCTGTTACTCATCTCTGGCATTATAGTGTGAAAGCAGCTATGGATAATGCATCAACAAATGAGCAAGGCTGTGTTCCAATAAAAATTTATTTAAAATCAAGCAATGGTCTTGATATGGCCCACGGACCATATTTTACCAACATCCTAGCGTCTAGAGCAGAGCCACTCCAAGTAGCCAGCCATCGAACTATTTGTTATCAGTCCAGGATGACATTAGGAACTTGATCCAGAATGTAGATCTACTGTGTAGCTAAGTACACTGCTGAGTTCGGCTGGTGTCTGTTTTGTAGTGAGGTCTTCTTGATTAAGAAACAGGGAGTTAATATACATCCTGGTGCAACTGTTTAATCATCACAAACCAAGAGCACTTTGCACACTGGCACTGATTCATGTCCCACAGTTTGAGGGGAATTTCTCTAGAATTTTCCTTCAAGCGTATCTTGGAAGGAAAAGCTTGCCAGTTCTGCATCCCATCCATTCAGGAACTGGGTGACAAGTAATTTAGCAGCTCAATTAAATGGAATTGATTTAGCTTCTAATGGATGCTGGGCCTGTGCTCAGTGCTGAAGACATACAGATGGATAAGGCATTGCTTTGGGGATCAGCAGACGAGTGCCTAGCCAGCTGATTCTGCCAGGAGATGGTTGGTGAGGCCATGTGGCCAGCCTCCGCATTGGTCTCAGCTCTACCCTTCTGGCAGGGCCAAATAAATGTGTCAGACTGGGAATTAGGGGAGTGCAGGAGAGAGTCACCTTCGCTTTGGAGATTGGAAGCTGGTGGGGGATGCTTCCTAGACAGAGGCTGGGGCAGAATCTTAACTGTTGGAGATGGAGAGATGGGTTGTTCCTGGCGGAGAAAGGCCCTTACTGCAGTAGTGAAGGGCATATTTAGGAAACAGCTATAGGATTTGTGTGTATGTATGTGTCTACGTGTGTATGCATGTGTGTAGTGTGTCCTTGGTGCAACACATATTTGCGACTTGGGCATGCATGCCATTGTCTGTGTGCATCTATATGTATGTGTACACACAGGTGCTCATGTATGTGCACATGTATTAGTGTATATATGGTTCCGTGTGTGTGTGACATACTACTGTGTATAAGTATGTTTCTGAGTATGGGAATGTATTCATGTGTTTATTTATGTATGCACCTTTGGGTGTTTATAAACATATGCATTCACATATTTGCCTTTCTCTATGTATATACACATCCTCTGTGTGAACATGTATGTTCATGTGTGTTACATGCTGAAGTTGGTATATGTGCAAGTATACATGTATTTATCCATGTTTGTACTTCTATGCAAATATGAGCATGTGCATATGCTTATTTATGCTACTGAGCATGTGTATACACATGCTCAAAGGACGTGCTCCTTTTTCTTTATATGTGCAAATGTTATCTGTGTGCACATGCCCATGTCTGTATGTTGACACACTAGATTGACTGAGAAACAATCAATTTGTATCTGTATGCCTGAGTGCATGTGTGTATATGCACGTGGTTGCATGTGCAAGTGTGTATATATTGGATTATGCAGTGTACATATGCACCAATGTATATGTGCATAGATTCTGTTCGTACATGTGTTCACGTGTGTATTCACTGACCTGTACGTGTATGTTCATGTGTTACTGGATTATGCATGGGTGCACACATTCATATCTGTGTGTCTGTACATATACAAAATCCATGTAAGTGTGTGTGCACATTTGTGTGTGTATGTGCATGTGTGCTTGTCTATGCGTGTATACAGGTGATGCAGTAGCTGGACGTGTGGCTGCAGAGGCAGGTGAGAGGTAGGTGAGAGGCAGGTGAGAGGCGGATGGCAGAGTTGGACTCCACCCAGCTGCTAGAGAGGAATGGGAAATTCAGGCCAGAGGAGAGAGGGCCCTGGCTGGGATGAGGGGACGTCCTTTGCCTCTCCCTTCCCCTCAGCCTGTCCCCAGCCTTCATAACTTCACTGCATCTCCCTCTTCTCAGGCCACTGAAGTTGGGCAGCTTCTAGTGGGGGGATGATAGGACTGAGAGGCTGGGAGGCCGGGAGGCCACCATCAAGGGGGTGTGAGGCCCTCGCCCTGGGGGAGCCCCCCCCCCCCCGAGGCCAGGAGGAAGGGAGCATCTGAGGCCACAAGAACTTATAGAGATGATCGTAGAATAGAGTTGTTCAGTCCTTTGGGGGTGGGGGGTCCCTCGTGGGTGATCCAGAGGCGGCTCCTGTTTGAACCAGGCAGGTCCCAGGGCTTACGTGGTCCTGTTTGAACCCTCCAGCCCCTGGAAGAGCCAGCTGATGAGGAGGAAGTGACGGCGGCTGACTCGGGCCTTCAGGGTGAGTGCTGGAAGCTCGGCCAGCGGGCAGGGAGGCTGAGTTCTCCCCTCAGAGCTGTGGTAGCCCATTTCACTGATGAAGAAACCGAGGCCTAGAGAGGCTCAGGGTTCCTGGAGAATTTTCAGGCCTTTTGATCCATAGGATTTTCCCTTGTCCCCTGCCTTTGACTTGATCTCCCCAGCAGAGTAGAAATGGCCCTCTCTGGGGGCCCAGATTTAAAGTCTGGGGACTCTTCCAGAGACCCAGAATGATGCCTCTCCTCTGCCCACAGCCCTCCAGGCCCAGGCTGCGGAGTTTCCTGACGTGAACAGGTACTGCACCCCCATCACCTCTCCCTGGGGCTGGGACCGCCACTCCCTCCCAGGGAGCCACGGGGGTGGGCAGGGGGGACAGGCATTTGGTCTGTAGTCATTCTGAGCCATTAGGTGGAGGATCTCCTGGGCCAGATGGTCATTGTGACCAAGAGAGATGGAGGCAGAGAGCTGTATAATGGGTACCCTCTTTGAGGGGGCCAGAAGTATCTCAGGGGTGATACTTTTACCCTAGAGCCAAAGTCTTATTCTCTCAGTGAAGCCGGAAATCTAGACTTGTGCATAGACTCTCCTGAATGGCTCAGACGTATTAGCCCATGATGCTTGTCTAACCAGCCAGCTCTGGGGCTGGGGCTGGCCCAGGATGGGAGTCTGGGACCCTCACGTGTAGGCTGGCCAGCCCAGGCCTCCAGAGACATGCCCCACAGGAAGCCTGACCCTTCTGTAGCAGGGATGTGGGGAGAAGAGGCTGGCCCTGCTGTTCTGAGCAGCCTGAGAGTGGGCTCCAAAGGCACTGGGCATAGTGGGCCCATTTTCCTTTCCTTTTTTTTGGGGGGGGGGGTGGTTACCAGGGACTGAACTCAGGGCACTTGACCACTGTGCCACATCCCCAGCCCTATTTTGTATTTTATTTAGAGACAGGGTCTCACTGAGTGGCTTAGTGCCTCACTTTTGCTGAGGCTGACTTTGAACTCATGATCCTCCTGCCTCAGCCTCCCGAGCCACTGGGATGACAGGTGTGCGCCACCACGCCCAGCACGGGCCCACTTTTTAGAGAGAAACAAGAGGCTCAGGAGGAAGGTGATATGCCTGAAGTCTCACGGTGCAGACAGGGGTTGATTCAAGCCAAGTCCCTTGGGATACTATGAACTGTCACTGGACCCTGGGGTGGGTGTTGAGGGTGGATGATGTCTCTGTCCCCCACAGCCCCAGCGGTTGGGTGCTGACTTGGCTCAGGAAGGGCATGGAGAAGGTGGTACCACAGCCTGTCTGCAACGGCAGGGCAGCCCACACGGCGGCCGGCACGGAGGCCCCGGCTCAGGTAGTGCTGGGGCTGGCGGTGGAGGAGGGCCCGCTGGGGGCAGCCTGGCCTGGGTTCCCTGCCATGTTTCCCTGTCTGTCCCCGGCAGGCCGGAGCGCAGATCCTTGGGCACCATGGCACAGGGAACACAGGTAAGACCAAGAGGCGAGACGGCTCCTCAGGGTTGAGAGGCTGTTGGGATGGCCTTGGCCACCAGGGAGAGGCCAGCTGGGCCAGGGCTTCCCATTGACGGGGCCTGGGCTCTGGCCTGAGTGCGAGAGGTCCCTTGGTGCCTGCTGGAGGCTGACCCAGGGCTCTGGGCATGTCCCTTGCCATTTCCCATCTTTCTCTCTCCTTCCTTCTCTCTCTTCCTCCCTCTCCTCCCCCCTTTTTATTCCATTGATTTCATGATTTGTTTTGATTTGGGGTACTAGGGATTGGACCCAGTGGCACTCCACCACTGAGCCTCATCCCCAGCCCCATTTTACATTTTATTTAGAGACAGGGTCTCACTGAGTTGCTTAGCGCCTCGCTTCCCTAGCGGCTGGGATCACAGATGTGTGCCACCACATCTGGCCTGATGTTATGTTTTATTGGAAATTTGTTAATGCATTTAAATCTTTAAAATTGAACTTATTTTTTAACTAATACATACAAATTCAAGGTCTGTGCATATGAATGAGGTGTCCTGTGCTGTTCCAATGTATGTGCACGTCGTGTAATCAGGTGAAGCCTCTCTGTCCCCTCTGGCACTTGTCATTCCTTCCTCGTGGCAGTGAAAGCGTCCCAGGCCCCTTTTCTAGCTTTTCGAGGTGGGCGGTCACTGTCTGCTCGCCCTGCTGCAACCCAGACCTGCGTCCTCCAGCCAGCTGCCGCTTGGCCCTCACAGAGCCAACTCCCCATGCCTCCCTCCCTGCCTGTCTCTGTTTTCTGACCCCTCAGGGTCTGCAGGTGGATCCAGTGAGTTCCCCGGGGCCCAGGATACCAGGTATGTCCCTGTCGGGGTCACTGGAAGCAGGGCTTGAACCGCCCTGGGGGACACTGGGGTCCTCGGTTGTTCTGCCTCATGTTGGCAACAGCGTTCGACTTCTCAGAGCTGATGGGTGTGGGCGGGGCGGCTGCCTCAACCCCCAGGGCAGCAGGAAGGTGAGGACTGTGGCAATCGGGGAGCCCCAGGAGCCCAGGAGGGGTCCTGATCAGGTCCAACCCCTTCTAACTGCAGGCCCACTGTGGCAAGGGCCTCTGGTTTACGGAAAAGCTAGAAATATAGATTTTTATGCACCATCTGAAATTGTTGGATGTTGCCAACTAATTGAGCTTTCAGGACGCTGTGGGTCCCCAACAAGAGCCTGAAACTTCCAGTTTCTGATTTTTCCTGGAATTTCAACTCCAGTCACGCTTCACCCATTCCTTCACTAGACTGCAGGCCCATGGAGGGCAGGGGCTTTTGTCCTGGTCACTGCGGAGCCCTGGTGCCCAGCATGGTACTTGGTATTGACTGAGGGCTCGGCACCCAGGGCACATATAACCAGATGAATGAGTGGACGTAGAGGACGTACCAGGCTTTTCTTCATGTTGTTTCCCCTTTTCCTCTCCTCCCTCCTCCTCCTCCTCCTCCTCCTCCTCCTCCTCTTCTTCTTCTTCTTCTTCCTCCTCCTCCTTCTTCCTCTTCTTCTTTGTGAAAGGGTAGGATTTACTGAATTGAGAAGAAACAAGACAGAGCTCTCACCAGGGGACCTGATAGCAGGTTCCCAGTCAGGGAGCTAGTCTAGGGCTTCATGTGCTAGGTAGGGCCACTGGTCACGATCAATGCTGAACAGACATTGGAAAAGTGCCCAGATTGTGAGCTTTCTTTAGGGCCTGGAACTTCCCTCAGGACGTGGGGGCTTTCTGGAGTCCAGATAGATTTGGACCCAATATTTGCTCCTGGGGCCAGCTGCATAATTGACGTAAAATAAAAACGCAGGACCCCTTTAAATGATGAATAATTTTCAGTTTATGGCAATAGTGCATTAAACATAATAAAACTTCGAAGTATGGGGTCCCGTGTTTACACAGTCACACTCCCGTGAAGCCACTCCTGTCCATGCCAGCCACGGAGCCTCACCCCTAGGCTGCATCCAGGCATCTCCTACTCCTCCCTGCTGCCCAAGAGCCCAGAGCTGGGTCAGGGGCAGAGCCGGGTCCAGCCTTGAATCTGAAGTTGAAGTTGGCAGCTTCCCCACCACCATGGGGCCCTTTGAGAGCATCCAGTACAAGGTCCCACTGCCCAGGGCCAGGAAGTGCTGGTGGGCAGTCAGGAGAGTGTGCCTGGCTCCTTCCCTTAGGGTGTCTGACCATTGGCCCTCCTTAGGCCCAGCCCGTGGCTGCTCAGGTGGCTGGAGCAGAATCTGGAGAAAATGCTACCTCAACCCCCGACACCCGCTAAGGTGAGTGGATGGTGGGAGGGACCTCAGCTGGCCACCTGGGAGAATTTGGGAGCCCAAGGGGTGGGGACTGACTGTTCCAGCAGTTTCTCCCCCAGGGGTCCAAGAGGGGTGAACCCCTCTGGGATCATCCTAAATGGGGAGGAGTCACTGCCCAGGGTGCCATGGGGGGGAGACTTGGGGGCATGATAGCCCTCCGCCCTGGCCTCAGGTCAGGGACCGCTGGCCAGGATGGGGCATGTGCAGAGCTTTTACCACTGTCCTTGCTCCCCACCTGCCGTCCAGGGCTTGACTGCTGAGCCTGCAGGTGCTGTCCTGGGCCCAGGTACAGAGAGGGGGCCTGGGAGGGGCTGCTTGGGTGGTTATGGGCTGGGCTGGGGGAACCCCGGGGATCTCAGGGAGACCCTTGGTCTTCATCTGGGTCAGAGAGCAGTTCTGGCCTTTCTGAGAGTGGATTGTTGTGGGAGGGCACTGGAGCCCCCTCCCTAGTCCGAGCTGGGGAGCCTGAGACTAGGCGCAGGTCCCATTCATCCTGTGGGACGTTGGAAAGTCCCTCCCTCTCCCTGCTCTTTTCGATGCTAGAGGTGTTTGGAGTGGTCCCAAGGGTCTCCCTGCCTGGTCGCGTTAGTGCTTTGGAGCTGACCCCCTGAGGCCTGGAGGGGCCAGGTGGAGCCCTGCCATGGGCTCTTCTGCCCCTGCTCTCCCTCTGCTCAGAGCCTCCAGAACCCCCGCTGGAGACGGAGCCCACGGAGCCCATGCCGCAGGACCCCGAGAGCGCCTGTGTGACCAGTCTCGAGGAGGAGCCGGCTCCAGAGCCCCAGCCCAGCCTCCAGACCTCCTCCCTGCCACCACCTGCGGACTCTGCGGGGTGAGCCCTCCTAAATGTCTTCTCCCCACCTCGGGGAGCACGGTCAGTGCCTGGCCCCAGCCCAACACCCCACCTTCACAAAAGTAGCATTTTGAATTATGGAATTAACACATGCCCCAGGGAGAAAATTTAACTCTCCAAGTCCTCCCAGGGCAACCTCAGGTTCTTGCCTTCCCCAGGTGAGGACACTGTTCCTTTAACTACACACCTAGCAAGGGTGATCTATAGGCAGGAATCTGCATGTTGCTTTTTTCACTTGGAGGTGGGTTTGTGCACAGAGCTGCATTCCGTTCTTCCACTAGCCGGGTAGTGCTCCATCAGGTGGACGCACAGCCTTGATTTAACCATGCAGTGGACGTTGAGTTTGTTTCCACCCTTGTGCTGCAGTCAGAGCCTCTCCCGGCCTCCTGGGGCTCCTGCCCAAGTAAATCTGTAGAATAAATCGTGAAAATGGAACTGCTGGGCTAAGGGTGACATTCAGTCAAAACCGGGTTGGGTGGTGGCCTGGGATGGACGGAGCTGGTGGTGGAGGGCTTTTCTAGGTGTGCATGGTCCTGGCTTCAGCCCCCAGGTACCAAAACAACAACAAATCCGGATTAGAGCTGCCAAAGTCGAGCACCCTGGCCGAGTGTGAGAGGACGGAAATGCAGCTCCGGGGATGGGGTGGGGGGGTACCCCAGCTGCCTACGGGGGTAACCCAAGCAGTAGGCAGAGCCCACCCAGGGGATGGGGAGGGGAGGAAGGAATTGGTCTTTAGAGCTGGAGACGCGGCTGGGCTCTGGCAGGCCTGCTGTTGACCTGTGGAGGGAGCTGGCAGTGGCCTAGTCTCTCCAGGGTAGGGGTGGGGGGCTCTCCCGCTGGAACACAGCCCGCTCTGCCCACAGGTTGCTAGCGTGGCTTCTACACAGGCTGGAGAAGGCCCTGCCACAGCCGGTGCTCCCTGGGAACAGCCGGGAGCAGGTCAGTGCTGGGAGTGGGTCCTGGCCAGTGGGGGAGGGGGATCTTGGGAGCTCAGGGAAGGATGGGGTGGTGGGCCTGGTCCCTGGAGGGTGGGGACACCCACCGTGAGAACCCAGGCCCTGCAGCCTGCCTGTCTGAAGCCCATGTTCACTTCACCCAGACCCTTTGTGGCTCTGTGGCCACCGGCTGAGACGTGGTGGCCCAGCCCACTGCCAGGGCCTCACAGTCCTTTGGGAACATGTGGGGAGCAGAGAGGGTATAGGACTCACAGGTGGCGCCTCCTGGGAGCAGCAAGGAAAGCTTCCCAGTAGAGGTGACCTCCAAGCATGCTCCAAGGCCCAGTGACAAGAGAGACCTGGACTGTCCTGGGAAGAAGTGGGGTTCACAGGAAACCAGCAGGTCCCGTGTGCAAAACTGACAACCTAGAACACCATCGTGGGGGGCGGGGAGCAAGGCCTCTGTCACTGTGTCTTTCCTTCCCCAAGATCCCGGGACCTGGCCTTTCTTTTTGGGGGACAATTGGACATTTCCATAGAAGCTCTTGAGCTGGGAGTGGAAGCCTACCCTCAGTCCAGGCTGTGTGAGTGTGGCCATGGCCCTCTCAGAGCCCCCTTGTCCCACCTGAGCAAGGAGCGGACAGTGGCTCACTCCCCAGGGGTGTGAGAAGGCAGGAAAGAACTCTGTAAGCAAAGGCGTGTAGGCCCAGGAGAGAGGAAGGCCTGGCCGGTTTCAGGGCCTCTGGGTCACTCAAGGACCCAGCCTGGCTCCTCCAAGCGGAGACCTTTGTTGTGGCTGTCTGGGGACCACCTCCCCACCTGCCTCACTGAGCCAAGACTGAACCTCAAAGCCCCTCTCCCAATTCCCTCATGGTCTGTGGGCACAGCAGGGTCCTCTATGGCCACCTGAGGCCTACAGAGGCGAGCCAAGGTCACACGTGGCTGGAGTTCCAACTCCATATCCAGGCTCTTGTGGCTTCCAGGCACATCCTGCCCTCTTCCAAGGCTGGTTCCTGTGCGGAGGGAAGTGGGCAGGAAACAGGCTGTATCCACGCCTCGGGTCTGCAGAGGAAGCGCGACAACCTGGTTTTCCAAGACACACCGGGCTGGGTGGCAGTTAGCGGATGAGGATGTCCTCACAGGGTCACGGGGCTCTGGGGAGGAGGCTGGGGAAGTGGGTTCCCCTGGTGAGAGGCCTTGGAGGAGCTGGGAGCTTGGAGGCGACCCTCCTGGGAGGGTGGGAGCAGGATCTGACACGGAGGCCAGCGGGTGGGGGGTTCCAGGCAAGCCCCACCCTAGCAAAGGTGGTGAGGGGGGCCCAGGAAGTGGCCCTGGTGGGAGAGGGCTGGAGCAGGGTGGCCTCGGAGGCAGGAGAGCGCAGGCAGGGAAGAGTGGAGCAAGTCCCAGGAAAAGCCCTGCCGGCTCCCGCGAGGGCCGCGGGGGTGGCAGGAGGCAGCCATGGTGACCCCCCTTTCTCCCCACAGGAGCCTGGCTCCCCGGAGACGGGTGACGCGCAGACCAGTAAGTGCTGCATTTCTGGGTTCCCGTGTACCTCCCAGGAGGGTGGCTTGGTATCCTAGGGGGGGGGGGTTTAAGTGGGGCCTCCTGACCTGGAGCCCAGAGAGACCCCTGCCCTGCAGGCGCCATCTCTGTTCATCGGGTCCAGGTAGCCGGAGCCTGGCAGGGGCTGGAGGCCCCCAGGGCCTGGCTCCTGGCTTCTGTCCAGAGAAAACAGTCCCAAAGTCAAACCAGATGGGCCCTCTTCCTGCTGGCAGACGGCTCTGGTCAGGTGGGGAGAGGAGAGCGGCGGGCGTCCCTGAGGGAACCAGATCCCATCGGCTGGACCACCCTTGGGCAGGGAGGCTGTCCCTCACCTGCAGCTGGGGTGAGAAGATGTGGGGGCCTTTTTATCCCAGCCCCAAGCCAGGACTGGGCGACAGAGGCTGAGGTCCCTCTGAGTGTGTTGGGAGCCAAATCTGCTCTTGCTTTGCTCCCTGGCCTCTGGCCATGCAGCCATTCACTCATTCACTAAGTCAGTGATGGTGGACAGCCCGCTGCCGGCAGGGCCTTTGGGCAGCGACAGCCCCTGTTCTGTCCTGGACATGGGCTCTCTGACCCTAGGTCAGGCTCTCCCAGGGCCACTTCCGCTGTGCTGTAATGCTGTGTCCAACCCCAGGGTGAGCTCTCTGAAGCTGGGGGTGACCACTGTGGCTTGGGACACAGACAAATGGCTGACTGCAGGGCTTGGGTCTGGTGGACGAGCCATGAGAGGTGTTAGGGTTCATGGTGGCCGTGACAGCAACCCAAGGAGCAGCAGAGCCCACCGGCCTCTGGGCAGGACGGGCCCAGTCTCTCATGGAGCCCACGGTCTCCCTGAGCATGAAGTGAAGGGACCTCTATGGCTCTCGGCAGGTGGGGGACAAGAGCTCGGAGAACTCAAGGCACCTGCCCAGGGTCACAGAGCAAATATGGTGGGGTAGTAACCGGACTCTGGCTCGACAGCAGCTGCTCGGTCAGGCAAAGTTAAAGGGACCCACACTGTCCCCTGGGGCGCTGGAGCCTGGGCCCCCTCTTGTCTTCCTCTCGCTCCTCTGGGAGGACTCAGGATTCTCAGCCCACTGTAGGCAGGGCCTCCTGCAGTCCCTGGAGTGGGCAGGTCACAGGTGGGCACCAGGCCTAACAATGGGGACAGACACATGCAGGGGCCTGGAGCCTGGGCAGGTCCTCCTCCTTGGTCACCATAACAAACAACAGTCAATTACATTCCAGGGGGCTTAAGGCAGCAGTTCGAAAGCCAGAAGTCCAGAACCAAGGCACTGCAGGGTGGGTTTCTTCTGAGGCTCTGAGAGAGGGATTGTCCCTCCTCTTCCTGGCCTCAGGGGCTGCAGGTCACACCTGGGCTCTTGGCTTCCAGCTGATCCCCCGACCCTGCGTGAGTGCCCACGTGGACTCGCTCTGTGTCTTGCTCTGCGTCTGCTCTGTGTCCGCTTTCCTTGGCAAGGA
The DNA here is from genome assembly GCF_045843805.1 of Urocitellus parryii. NCBI lineage: Eukaryota > Metazoa > Chordata > Mammalia > Rodentia > Sciuridae > Urocitellus > Urocitellus parryii. The sequence continues at coordinate 34,043,622 of NC_135545.1, read as the reverse complement.
TGTCAGGGGCCTCCCTAAATCCAGGGTGATCGCCTCTTGAGATCCTTAATCAGGTCTGCAGAGACCCTGTTCCAAATAAGGTCCCATTCACAGGCGATAGGATTAGAACTTGAACTTATCATTTTGGGGGGACACTATCAACCCTCTACATGGGGAAGGAGCTTCCTCTCCTCCCCGCCCTGTCCACAGCTTTCCCTTCCGTCTGTCTGTCCGTGCCCTCTGTCTGCCCCCCGGCTGCCTGCCCCACTGACTCCTCCTTTGTTTCAGGGGTGGCGGCAGCTGGAGGCCTCTGAGACAAGGGAGAAGGGGATCTGGGAGAGCACAGATGGACAGACGGATGGATGGATGGAAGGGAAGAAGGACGCCCGGAGGAGAAGACGTTCAGGGGGTGGAGGGCGGGAGGTGGCCATGGACCCCTCCCTGCGGGGTCCGTAGGCCGCTGGCCCTCCCCCACGCTCCCAGGCAGGGCTAGGAGAGCCAGAGGCGGCCCCACCAGCTCCCCAGCCGCCTCCTCTCAGGACACCTGGCAAGGGAGCGGGACCCAGGCCAACTCAAGGGGAAGGTCGGCCAAGGACAGCCTGAGAGATTCAGGCTAGACGGCAGGGGGACTTCCTCAGTGGGAGGCGATGGAAAGCCCTCTGAGAAGACCCCTCCACAGCCCCTGTGGCACTGGCTCTGTCTCAACCCCCATGGGACACACTTTTCCCAGAAGTGGTTTCCTAAGGCCTGGCCACTTTGTCTCTCTGGGCAGGCCGGGGGACAGTGACATTGAAATCCACATTAAACATGCCTGACGAGCACCTCAGCCCCGTGGTGGCCGACGTCATTGCCTAGGGTCGGGCTGCAGCACAGTGGTGAGATTTTAAAAGTGGGTGGGCCGAGAGGGCTGTGGCCTGCGGTCTGGGGTGCAGGAGGAATTAGCTAGGGGTCCTGGGGTCCCAGGTGGCCCACAGACGTCTTTGTTTGGGCCAACGGTGATTTGAAAAATTAGAATCCGTTGCCAGCATTTACTACTCAGGTGACTTTATGTAGAATGTCTGGCTTCCCTGCCATCCCGGGGACTCGGGGTAGGTGGCAGCTGTCCCTTCTTGTATCCTCCGTTTGAGACCCCGATGGCTCACACTGACAGTGAGGAGAGGGACCCCCAGGAGAGGGAATAAAGGGAGGAAAAGCTAGAGGCACAAGGGGGAGGCTGCTGGGTCCCCGGGGTGGGGTGTGACACCCGGCCATCTGTAGCCCACAGCCCTTCGTGGTTAAGCAGGAGAGTTGGGCCTCACTTTAGGTGAGCTAGATTATAGGCAGTGGGGAGCCACGGAGTGTGGTTGAGCAGAGGAGTGACTTCCCAGAGATGACTCTGGGGCTGAGCAAGCAACTGGAGGCATCGCAGAGCAACTGGGGGCAACTCTGAAGAGTGTCCCACCCTCAGATTAGAATAGTGGCCTCAGAATCCCCCACCAAGATCCTGGTGATGAGGGACGGCTGCAAGCCTACTTTCAGGAATTTCCGGTGAGTGAAAGGTCAGTGCTTTGGGGCCAGAGCGGAGAGGTGACCTGGACTAGGGAGAGGCCGAGGGAGCGGGGACCACGGCCCCAGCTCTGCCAGTGACCTGGGGTCCCCGTGGGGGCTTGCCCCGGATCCCATGCACCTGGGCTCCCGGACCCTGGAAGCAGGAGCATTTTCTTGGGTGGGGCCGCTGGCCTTCCTGGCCTGGGTCGGAGCCCCATGTGAAGGTCCTGAGGGTGGAGAGGTCACCGGCCACGAGGTGGGGTGCCCTGAGGGAATCCAGGGGCGAAGCTTTACCGCAGACAGGGCAGCCCTGGGAGGTGGGGAGCCTGCAGGGAGGGGCACACTCCCATCCCTTCCCTTCCTGGCCGGTGGCCGTGGGCACCACCTTCTTAGAGTTGTCACATCTTTGGCTGTAAACTAGGGACAGTCTGGGGCAGGCCTTAAAGGAAAGAGGGAATGTCAGGGATCGCTCCCTCCTAGAGCACCAGCCACGCGGGGACGGGTGCTTCCAAGACAGTGGCCAGGGCCCCGCTGAGGCTCTCCGGGGGCATATTTACCACCTGGGACTGCGTGCTAGGGACACAGGCATCAGGAGACCTGACTCTGCCTCTAACTTCCTGTGTGACCTTGGACAAGTCAGCCAGCCTCTCTGAGCTGGCTGTTTGGGCTATAAAATGGGGAGAGTGCTGTTCTCTTTGGGGCACTGTGACAGCTAACAAGCTCTTAGGCCAGGGAGTGTTGTCCTCTGTCTCCTACAGTGCTCGGGCAGGAACCTGTCCCCCAGGGGACTCCTGGAGTACAAAGTCCAGGAGCTACTGCAGAGACGGGCCAGGCAGGGTGCGTGTGGGGGCTTCCCTGGGGACACACAGGTGCTTTCTCTGTTTGATGGGGATAATATCTGTACCCGGAAGCTGGGAGTCCCAGCCCTGGCCCATGCGAAGCACCCCATAAAAGAAAGTGATAATTTTTGTTTCAGTTTGCTCATCTGTAAGATGGGAATCAAATACAAAAGAGAGGAAATAAAATAAAAATCATCCTTCCCACCTCAAGAGGTTGTGTGAGCGCGAATGGAATGAACCCAGGTCCTCTCTGAACACAGGCCTGACCCCCGGGAGTACTCAGGAATGCCGCTGCTGTTACTATTACTGTTATTGTTGTTGTTTGCTGTACCATGAGCAATAACTTCCAAAATCACAGGATAAGACTTGGGGCCAGCTTTCATTTAAAGTCACCATTATTAATTCACGCTCAGCTTGAGGGCCACCAAGACCCCTGGAGCTTTTTCAGAACACCTGATATCTAGGGAGTCTCCCCTGTTCTCCTAGACACCTGCCTCGGGTGGGGTTCCTGAGGAGCCTCCCCTGTACCCACTTCTGCCAACCTCACAGGTCCACCGCATTCCCACGGTCAAGAATTCAAGTGCATGGAGAAATGCTTAAAATGACAGATTCTTGCGATTCTCCGCCCCTCAGCAAAGTTGAATTCCCATGAGGAGGGAGTTTCTAGACCCAGGAGGCAGGGGAGGGATCAAGTGCTGGGCATCCAGCCGGCAGCGGTGGGCAGGCTCTCTCTGCATCTCTGGGGACCATCTGGGCTGCCCTGCACCGAGGTGGCCAGGCGGACCCCACTCCTACGTCTGGGCACGACCCACAACGCTCTGGTTGGAAGAATTCTTTCTGCAAAGAAACCAAGCTGATCAGCCATTGTCAAAGCTCTGTCTCAAGAGAAAAAAGTGGGGGAAATGAAGGGTGCCCGGCCAACGGTCAGGCTTCAACACGTCGCTTGAGCACGGATGCGGTGGAACCAGTCCCACCGGCCACAGCGCATTTCCCTGGACTCGTTCAGGAGCTGAGGTGCTACTGGAGACGGCCAGGCTCCCGCCTGGGCTCCCTGAGACTCCTGGATCCCCTGCAGGAGTCTCACAGGTGGCTTCTCCTGTGTCCCCTGCAGTTGGCATCCTGGCCACGCAGCGACAGGAGCCCGACCTCTTCCTAGAAGATGTTGACTGTCACTGGGAGGATGCCCGGCAGGACTGCAGCTCCAGCCACCAGGAGATGGAGAGGCTTCCAGCTCACGGGAAAGAGAACAAGGCCGTGGTGGAGACGCCCAGGTGGGAGCCCGAGAAGTCCCCTGAAAGAGCCAGTTCTCGTTTGAGAAGGTAGCAGGCGTGCCGTGCCGAATCCCCAGGTCCAAGAGGCCACAGAGCTGCAGCCAAGCCCGGCCCCCATCCCATAGGTCACACCTGGCTCTTTATTTTTGGGTACTGGAAACTGAACCCAGGGGTGCTCTACCTCTGAGTCACAACCTCACACCTTTTCATTTTTTAATTTGAGACAAGGTCTTGCTCAGTTGCTGAGGCTGACCTTGAAATTGCAATCCTCCTGCCTCAGTCCCCAAGTCCCTGGGATTGCAGGCATGCACCGTGTTCTGATGCCCATCCCAGACACAGTCTGGGCATATCCCTGCTCTCATCACCCTCTCTATTCTTTTTTGTGGGGGGTGGGGCTGAAAGGAAATCTAGCCCATGTAACTTGTCAGCACCTTGCTGCATTCATCCAATAACATACTTTGAGGGCCTTCCTCAGTCAGTGGGTAGAAATCATCCTTATCATTTTTACAGCTCTGTAGGGTTCCATCCTTGAGTATATATGATCTATTTAACCTGCCCACCACTGATGGACGTTTATGTTGTGTGTTGTCCGCTTTCTGTTACTCTAACAACATGCCTGAGATAATCGACTTAGGTAGACAGAGAAGGTTTATTTGGGGCTCGTGATTTCGGAGGTTTCTGTCTATGGTTGGTTGGTCCCCTCATCATGGCAGGAGTGTGTAGTGGACCAAAAGCCTTCGCTTCATGGCAGAGAAGAAAGAGGGAGAAAGAGGAAGGGGCTAGGGTCCCACTGTCCCCTTCAAAGGCATGTCCCCAGAGATCTAAAGACTTCTCACTAGGTCCTATCTTTTAAAGGTTCCACCTTCCAATTGGGCCACTCTGGGGACCAAGCCTTTAGCATGGGCCTTTGAGGGATCCAAGTGCAGCCAACACCCTTGTAGGTGTGCGCCTCTTTGACCCTCATGGGCACAGCCACAGGAGGGTTTCCAGAGGGAGCTCCTGGGCCACTTACAGTGCCTGGTACACAGTAGGCACTAAATAAATGGACCAATTGAAGGGATGAATGCATGCGTGGACCATGCAGTGGGCTCCCCTCTTATTAACACATCCAAGACTGTCCCCCGCCCCCAACGATCCCATGTTGTCTCGACACCTTCTAAGGCTGCCCGAGAGTCTCCTCTGTTGTCCACTCGGGGCCGAATCCTCATCTGCATCTACACAGATTTCAACCCAAGGACTCAGTCCAAGTAAACGTTTATAGATGGAGCTGAGAAAGGAGCGCTGGGAGGGGCGGGCTCGACAGCAGTGAGGACGGACAGAGGGACGATGGCTAGGGGAGTGGACACTGGAGCAGGGAGGAGCGGGAAGTGGGTCATGGAGGAGATGCCCCGGGAGTGAGCGGGGAGACAGGAGGAGCCCCAGGACCAGATTAGAGGGCAGGGAGGTGACCAAGAGCCGGGAAGCACCCACCCGGGAGGGGAGAGGGTGACGCCCTCCTCCCTGAGCTGTCCCTCTGACCTTGGCCGGTCTTTGCCATCAGAAGTGCCACTGTGCATCATTAGCAAAGTGACCTGGGGAGGTGGCCTCCCAGCTCCATGGCTGTGGGGTGGGGACTGCCAGCAGGTCCCTGCAGAGGGTGCACAGGGCCAGCTGCGAGAGGGTGTGGTGGGGCCTCACCTGGAATCGTGCCCTGCTGGTGGTTACTGGGGCTCTTGTCGCCACAGAGGGTCACATTTAGTCCCAGTCAGGAAACTGTTAAACCAAGAGGCCAGCACAGGATTTCGGAGCTGGATGCTGGGGGGTCCTCAGCTCCTGGTCCACCCTGGATCAGTTCTTCCAACTTTGGCAGGAAGCCACCCAAACTCTACTTGCTTACCTCCAATGACGGGGGACTCGTAACCTCTTGAAGGCCGTCCACTCATCCGCAGGCGTCTCTGACTTGTGAACTTAGTTTTCTACAAACACTAAGCCTGCTTCCCTAATTCTGTGTTCTGGGTCCCAGCCACCCCTACCCCACCCGATGAGGTGGGGACCATGGTGCCGTCGAGCTTGGTCACTGCAGACTGCTGTGTCCTGTGCCTTCAACCTGCCTCTAGGAAGAGTTCATAGCTCCAGGCCACTCCCCGGCTACACCTGTGCACCTAACAGATAGGTCCCAAAGTCCCTTTATTGCCACTGCTCTTGAGCCAAAATGACCCTTAAAGGCCAATGATAAACTGCTTTCCACGTGCCCACGCTCTAGCGGTACACATGTTCTCAGAACACGGTACACGCAGACGCCCTGGCCGGGCAGTCCATGCATCTACATGTACAGGAATGCACGCGCAGCCCACCCGCACGCACATGTGCCCAAATGCCCACCCAGAGTTTTAAACTCAGGGAACTTTTGAGCCCCAGACCCAGGGAGGGACCAGATGCTGTGGTGACGGAGCCAGCCGAGCGGGGCTGTTGCTGTCTGGGGAAGGAGGCTCTTGGCCACTCTGCAGAGGCACAGGTTACTGATGACGCCAGAGCCCTGGTAATGCGGATGGTTACCTAGCAACCCCATCTCTGCAGGCAACAGCTCAGCTTTTCCTAGCAACTGTGGCCTTTTGGTCCCCACATGGCCTCCCTGGGGACGTTTCTGCAGAGTTCCCTGCACACCCCCTCGATCTGATCGGAGGCAGGAGGACTGGTGGCTCAGCTGCCATTCGAGCCGCTCTGGCTTGGACGCTGGACTCCTGGCTGGGCCAGGGCTCTCCAGGCTCCACGCATGCTCCAACCCCGGGCTCGGGGTGAAGGGCACAGCCTCCAGCTGAACCGCGCCATGGGCACCCGAGCTGGCAAAGACCGAGAGACCCAAGTAGGTGGCTGCTTGTGCCCGAGGGCTCCCTTCCCTCCTTCCTTGGTGGCTGGGATTTCAGGGGAAGAGCATGCTGCAGGTGACATGAGGACCCTGTGCTGGGGACACAGCCTGCTGGGGCGGTTGAGGGAGGAGTGGACTGGCCAGCCCTTGTGAGCGGGCTGCCGCTAGCTGGGACCTGAGAGGCCTTCTGAGAAGCCCACCTTGGCCCATCTGGGTTCCTTTGCTCGGAGGTCCCCGAGGCTTGAGAACTCTCTGGAAGTTGTTAGGCTGTTGCTTCTGGGCTGGGAAAGTGGGCACCTTGGCAGGTACCGGGCACACGATGGAGTAGGGACGGTGTGACCTGGGTACGTGGACCACCCCCAACAGCCCTTGGTGATATGGGCACAGACACCACTGGGCACATTGGTTCGTGGATAACTGAGGCTGTCTGTTCAAAACACTTCCCAGTCCTTGTGGGTGACTCCATGGCCCTGCCGACCACCACCTCCTTGGGATGAACGACAGCAGTGACAAGAATAGTAATAGAAACAGCTGTCATTTGACTGGTAATATTTTTCCACGCTAGACCAAGCTGAGACAGCCAGAATGGCAGATTCTATCACTAATCCCGATTCACAGATGGGGAACTGAGGCTCAGAGATGGTGCCCTGCACGCCCAGGGCTGGCCCACCAGGAAGCCCAGAGCTGGGGTTCTGTCCCCAGTTGGCTCCAGAGTGAACACAGAGCCTTGTACTTTGGGCCAAGGAAAACCGCTTTCTGTGTTTAGAGGTGAAAGATCCAGAAAAATCCCAAGAACCGCTCTGACAGTCTCTTTTCCACGAGGTCCTCACTGGCCCTCTGACCTCTTTCAAGGACGTCCGGCTGCACAGGCCAGGCCAGTCCTGCCCACTGGACAGATGAGCAGACAGAGGCGGCCCCAGGGCTTCCAGGTGACTTGCCCCAGGCCAGACAGCGATTTCCTGGCCTGATAATGGAAAGAACAGGACCTCAGGAGGCCTCTGGCTGGGACAGGGGTGGCCCATATCCAGGGCCTTTCAGAGAAGGGTCCTGTATCTGTTTGGGGAGGGAGAAGCCGGTCCCGCCCTGGGACCGGCTTGACTTGAATCTCTACCAAAAAATCAGTTTTGTGCTGGGCAAGGTGGGGAGCCTTACCCTGAGAGTCGAGGTCCTGACAATGGAAATGTCTACACAGAGAAGGAAAATAAAGTGAGTCAGGTGCTTGTGCCATTCAAACCCTGGGTCTTACTCCTTCACGTCACATGGGGCCATGTCGCTGCTCAGAGGTGGGCAGCAGAACTGAGTGGTAAGCACCTGGCTTTGGGAGCAGAGACACCTGTGTCTTTTCCAGGCTCCCCCTTACAGGCTGTGTGACCCTGGACCAGCCATCGAACCTCTCTGAGCCTCAACTTTCTGAGCTGGAATGGTATTAGCCACAGCCCTGGTCTCTCAGGATTGTTTACACGAAAAGTCGGGAGACACTGTATGTGGAGCGCCTGGCACAGGGCCTGGCCCGTGGCCCACAGGGGCTGTTGTGGCACTGTGACCTTGGGCTGATTCCTGCTCCCAGGTGGCTGGATTCAAACCCACTCGGCCACACTCCTGTCCCCACCTCCTCAGCCCCCTTGAGAAGACTGAGATGAGGCCCCCTGGGTAGAGGAAGGTGAACCCAGGTTTTCTAGGTGGTGGACACCCCAGAGCATCTTAAATAAGCCTCTTGGGGACAGGGAACCAAGGGCTGGGACAGGGCTATTCAGAAGCGCAACTAATTCTAACTACAAAAGTCACATTAGCCCCCGGTTCTAAGTCAGCCTGTAACCCAGAGGTCATACTTAGACTTCTAAGGGCCTGATTTTGCCTGGAGAAAGGCTCTTTTAAAAATATCTACATATCAATTTCAAATTAATCTGAATTAATTATTGGCATCTAAATATCAGGAAATTCCACCTTCAAAATATATAGTTCAGGCTTCTCTTGAAAACAGCAAGATCCATTCCCAGTAGAGGGGGGTCGCCGTCTGCAGATGGATATGGGTCTCTCACTTGCCATGGTCCTCCCTGCCCCATGCTGCTCTCTGACCCCGTCACTCATGTGTGCCTGCTACCTGGGTTAGTGACCACTGAGAGCTTTGACAGTGGCAGTGTGACTCTGATTTTACAGCATAGGAACATCCAGGGCCTAGAGGTGAGGTTCATGTGGTTTGTGAAAATTTGCTGTGTGATTTTGTCCTGGTGAACTCAACTCTCTGGTCCTTGCTTTTCTTATGTTCCCTGCTCTGCCTGGACACTAAGATTGCCTGGAGACTCAAAGGGCAATCCTGGGCATGAATTCTGAACATCACACGGTGCCTCCCTCCACCCATACCCCTCCTCTCTCCCTCCTCTGTGCTTCTCTTGCCACATGCCGTCCTGGCTTCCTGTTCCTGGTTTTAAAATCCTCATCCTTGAGCCCAGCTTGCAGGCCACCTGCTCCAGGAAGCCCTCCTTCCCAGAAGAGGTGTGGCTTGTCCTGGGTCTCAAACAGAGTGATGGTCAGCAGGACACTGCCCTGGGAATCTGATGAGGACAAGGCCTGGTCTGGACCATTCTGTCCCCAACCCCTGGCCCAGAGCTTCGGCCTCAGCAGGGCTTGGGAACTGGTGAGCGCTCCTAACCCCATCTTCCGCACCCCCGCCCCCAGCCCCAGTGTCCGGCTGGATAGCTCCTGGCTGGTGCAGTCCAGTGTGGATCCGAGCAGAGGAGGCGGGAAGCAGCCCCTGAAGGCCTCATTCCAGGTACGGAGAACCCCTGAGGCCTGGGCAGGGTGGAGGGGAGAGAGTGGAGGGCCCCACTCAGGTGTCAGGAAGGACCTTGGCCATGGGTGGGGTCGGGTGGAGCTGGGCTCAGATTCCCACCTGGTTCACCTTGCTATGTGGCCTCCGTGACCACGGCGTAAAACGCCTCCTGGGATTGTAGGAGGGTCCAAAAGTGCTCGTACCCTCTGCAAGGTGCCGTCCGGGGTGGGGCTTCCGGTGGGGTCTGCTTTGGTTGATTTGTGCCCCTACGAACAGGCTGCTTGGGGGGGGCTCCTCTCGGCACACGTGACAAGTCCCCGAGTCAGGGCCTGGGGCTTCCTGTGTGCTGTGGACTCCTCAGGTTCTAGCCACCTGTCTGGATGCCCCAGGAGACGGGCCAGCAGGGCCTGCCTGCCTGGGCAGGGCGAGAGTAGAATGGGGGGCCGCGAGGACCCCTGAAGATGTCCTGAGCGGGCCGTTGGGACAGAGGCCGGGAGCGGGTGTCCCAGCACTGCCCCCGCTGTATCTTTGCAGGGGCTGCAGGAGGAGGCGGAGGCCGCCAGCTCAGCAGGTGGGTGGTGGTGGAGGTGACTGCGTGGAATGTGGGTCCTTTCAGGCTGGGGGGGGGTCTCTCCGCCTGTCCCTCCACCTCCTTCCAAGTTGTTGCCCCACCGCCCCCCTCAGCAAAGCCCATCCCGCGAGTCTTGGGCCACATTGTCATGGCCAGATGACGTCTTTCAAAGGTCCTAGGGGAGTGGAGGGAGGACCGAGGATTCCTAGCCCCCACCCTCCGCCCCTGCCACCCCCTCTCGGGGGAGTGTAGCTGTGGGTCCCACCCAGCCAGGGTTCAGCTCAGACACCACATAATGTAAGTGAGGGACCGTGGGGCCGGACGGAGCCTGCAAATGGTGCTCCCAGACTCTGGGTCTCAGGGCTCGTCCCGACTGCTGAGCTCGCAGGGCGGGGCCGGCACCTGCGCTTTGCTTGTATTTTACACCCACCCCCACTCCTGAGAGCTTCAAGAATGGTGGGTTGAGAGTCCAGGGCGCCGAGCAGCAGCCAGGCCATCTTACCCAGACAGACAGACAGACAGACAGACAGACAGACGTGGAGCCTCGGCCCACACGCCTCCCGCTCCTCCAGCCACCTGCACTGCAGCCGCCCGGCGATGCAGACAGACCACTGGACAGATGATACCATTGAGGCTGCCCCAAGGTCAAGGCCCAAACCTGCCCCTCACGCCTCTCCCCCTTCCTGGCTGCGTGATCCAAAGTCAGTTCTGCGACCTCTCAGAGTCCTGGCTCCTAAATCCAGAAAAAAGGAGCAATCATAGTTCCCACCTCCAAGGCTGTTGGGCAGAACAGGGGACGCGATGGATCGAAGGTGCCCGGCATCGCTGCTGGTGTCAAGGGAAGAGTCAGAAGTGGAGAGGACGATTGATGATGGAGATGATACTGGGCCGGGGTCCTGACCTGGGCGTCCCCAGCTTGCCCCTCAGCTGGCCTTTACAAAGCGTTCTCTGTGAACTTTCATGTTCATCTGTGGGAGACCCACTAAGTCCAGGCCCCATGCTGGGCCTCCAATGAGTCCAGGACCAACTGGCACAGCAGGGCTGGTTCTGCCCCTGCTCCACGTGCTGGAGCCACGCTCGAGAAGCGCTGAGGCACGGCCTCTTGTCCATTTATACTCAAAAGTTTGCACGCAGGGCCAGCAGCTGTGTGTCACCTGGGAGCTGCTGAGGAATGCAGAGCCCCAGGAGCCGCCCAGACCAGCCAAGTCAGAAATTGACCGTGTAACAAGGTCCTCTGGCAATGGCTCTGTGTGTTAGCGTTTGAAAGGGGAATGGCCTTGAGCCCTGGTTCTCAGACTTGACTGCACATTTGAATCCTGGGGAGTTTAAAACTCCCAGTGCCAGGCCTCACCTTGACCATGAAGTCAGGTCCTGGGGATGACGGGCCTGGGTATCAGACACACCGACGGCCCCGGCTGATTCCACTGTGCAGCTATGCAGCTCGGTTTGGGCCCCAGGAAAGGGGACTGCCCCTGGTTGGAAGTGACACTGATCCACCTCCAGGGTTTCTTTGGCCTGGGCGATTCTGGGCTGAGGATATTTTCCATCCAGGACTCTAGTTCTTAGCGCCCGAGCCTGTGAGTCCTGCTTTGCGGGATTCTGACTTTCCTTGGTCAGAGATGGGTCATGCTGCTGCAGGTGGTCAGTGGAGACCGTGAAAAGTCAGGAGGCCCTGGGGCTGCTGGGTGGACCGGCCACATGCCTGGATGACCCTTTCGATGTTGAACTTCAGGGATAAGAGTGAGGGGTGCTTCAGACCGGGGACAGAACTGCTGCGAATGCAGATGGGCACCATGCTGCTCCGTGTTGGTGCTGAGAGAGGAGCCCCACTGACCGCCTCTCTGTTCTGCTCCCGATTGCAGTCCCCAGGGTCACACCTCTGCCCGCGACCTTCGGACTCCAGCGCCATGGCCAAGCCAGGCCAGGACATGGAGCTGAATCGCCTGGTCCAGGACCAGCCGCCTGGCCAGGAGGCCCCCAGGCTTGCACCCCCAAACCTGGCAGAGCACCTCCCCAATGTGCCTAGCTACCGCCCGCCCATCACCCGCATCCCTGTCCTCGTCACCCGGAGAACGGCCCTGTCCAATTCCAGCTTCGCCAAGGAGACCAGGAGCTCCATTCGTCGCTTAGGTAGCGCGAGCTCACCACCCAGTGCGCTTCAGCCTGCGGCGGGTGCAGCCAGGTGCCTCGGGTGCATGGCTTGGGCTCTCTACCTGCAGGGTGCTGTGGCCAGGGTGTGGGACCACGCCTTGTGCTCAGGGAAAGCCACTTTCTCTTCCTCTGCGGAACCAGGCCTTCCCCCTGCTTTGTGGTGGCAACGTGAAAGGGTTTCCTCTCCTTCTCCCCATGCCTACATTCTGCATTTAGCAATTATTTCTTTGGGTTACACGTGGCTTTCTGCAGACAATCGGGTTTTTAAAAAATAGAGAGGTAGTCATTTGCACTCTAGTCTAAACAATGCACTTTCTCGGATCTCTGGGCCACGAAGCTTGGGCCAAGGAGCTAGTCGTTTGGGGGGTAAGGGCATTAAAAAAAGAAAAGTAATAAGAGAGCGAAGTCAGGCCCTCTGCAGATACAATCTACTGATGGTGAGAGTTTGCTGGCTGGGCTTTCTGAGGACTATTAATATCTGCTCAGCAAATTCCACTTCAGGAAAGAAGGAGCTGCCAGGTGCAGGCCGGCCGGCCAGGAGGAGGCCATCCTGAGGGGCCAGCGCAGAGGGAGGCCTGTCTGGATCCCTTTAATTGTCACAAGGTCCTCATAGTGGCTTTTAGGCTACGGCTGCTCACTGGCTGATGAAAGTTCTCAGGGACATACTGGCACCTCTGGGCTGATCCCTGCCGCTTTCTGCCTTAGCTGAAGCCAGACCTGCCGACTCTCCTCTTGACGTTGGCTATTTTGGGTTGACACCGTGCAAAGCTGCCTCTGAGACCAGGCCAGGTGGTGGGTCTCACTGAGCCCTTCACGGGGACACTGACTCCTCTCTCCCCTTCCTGGCTCTCCATGGGCTCAGAGTTGGGGTGAGGTGGCACGCTGATCGTCCCCACCATGGGTCCGTGCCCTGGTGGGCAGACCCTAACTCTCCCACTCCAGGGCTCCCCCGACTCCCTCTCCCCTGGATCACCCCGTACCTGTTGTCCTATTCTGGGCCAACTCTCCTTTGATATGCGTCTTATTTTCTTTAACTGGATTCTCTTCTCAATTTAATTCATTTTACTGAAACTTGGTGTTACTATTCAAATGGAAAACCAGCACAGCTTGCCATGAAGAGAAATAACCCCAAACACCCAGAAAACAAATCAGTGCTGAGAGCTACGGGTGGGGTGGTGGCCGGCTGGGGGCCGTGCTGTGTCCTTGGCTGAAAGGGGCCTCGGATGTGTCAGAGGGGCGCTAGTGAAGGCCACCGAAGCGCTAACCTGACTTCCCCTCTGTGGATTCAGGATCTAGAGGGAATGGATCTGGAGTCATGTTCCCATTCTGTGTTCTCCTTTGCCTGATCTGTACATTGGAAATCATCCTCTGTCCTCCTGGGTCCCTGGGAATCCCCACTGGGAAATGTCCCCAGTGACAGCAGGTGGATCTGGCAAAGGTACGACACGTGTTGACTTTAGATGTGACAGATAAGGAAATGAGAAGATAGAGCAAGACGCACGGTTTCATTGAGGCCACTGGTGCCTCCCGAGCTGGGTTCGAATCCTGCTCTTTGTGCCTTGGTTTCTTATGCACAAAGTGGGGACCAGGATAACAACTACCTCACAGCACAGAGGAACGGGCTGGAGAGTCCACAGAGCTGGGTGTGGCAGCCCGTGTGCCTGGAGTCCCAGCTGCTCAGGAGGCTGAGGCAGGAGGATCGATGGAGCCCAGGAGTTCAAGGTCAGCCTGGCCAACATAGTCAACCCCATCTCAAAGCAACAATGAAAAAAAGTTGATATATATAAAATACTTAGAATTTGGCAAAAGAAATATTGGCCGGCATATAGGAAGTACTTAACAGTAAATGTTATTCTCTAACCAATTTAGTAATGTAATATTTTTTCTTTATATTTCTTTAAAAAAATTTTTTTATTTGTAGATGGGCACAATACCTTTATTTGATTGGTTTATTTTTTTTATGATGTGGTGCTGAGGATCGAACCCAGGGCCCCACACACGCTAGGCAAGTGCTCTACCACTGAGCCCCAGCCCCAGCCCTATATTTCTAATAATTCTGAGTCTATACATGGACGTGATATAAACCCATGCATTGCTATTTTGAGCTCCTGCTCTCCTGAGCTGGTAGGAAAGGCAACCTCAGTCGTGGGAGTTTTCTCCCCACCCCCCCAGGGGCATCAAGGATGCAGGGTCCCACCCAGGACAAGGCAGGGTGGGCATCAGCCCCTGCAGCTCTGTGGGGCCCCCTCGATGTGGATGCTGAATTTGGTGGGTTGCTGCTGCCCTCCCAAGTCCATGAGCATGTTCCAGAGGTTTCGTGATTGGCGGTCCCCTGTCCCCTCTCCTCCCCCCCAGCTCACCCTTCCAGGCCACCGAGCAGTTGGGTGAGGGCCTCCACCTCCTGTCCTCCTCCCGCCCAGAGGCTGGGGAATCTCCTGTTGGTTGGTGAAGTGTCTCCTTTACATTTTAGGCAACGTCTCCATTCACCTTCATCCTCTTCCTCCGAGAGATTAGGACTCGTTCTTTAAAAAATGCCAAGAGATCTTGATGCCTCCTTAGGTCCCCTCCACGAGACTAAGTATAAACAACTCCACAAAGTGGCAGCCTTCCCCACGATGGCCATTATCACACCCAGGGCCGGGTGACGCTCGGGGGTGATGCCCTGGCTCCCAAACCCACCTCCCCAAATCTTAGATCCAGTTATTTCAATAGCTCCCCTCCCCTACCTTGCTGGGGCCCAGGCCTGGCCTAGCTGCTCCCGAGGGTCCCCCAGGTGTTGGCGGGGGGGCGAAGGAGCAGGGGCACTGCTCAGACCCCGGCATCCCCTGAGCTTGGGCTTGGGCAGATCTGTCCCCACAGTCCCTGAGGTGGGGGATGGAGCCAGAGGCAGGAGCACACCTGGTGTCCTCAGGGATGACCTGGTGACACACTTCTCAGTGGTCTGGAGATTGGGTTCTGGTGGCTCCTGGCTTGTATGAAAACGGGAAATGCCAGAGCAGGTGCCCAGATCGGGGGTGGCACACACTAGAAAAATGGTCTGTGTCCCCTGGGTTTTCCCATAGGCCTGAGTGGCATTGTCACCCTACCTTGAGAGAGAAACTGAGGCTCAGAGAAGGGAAGCGGCTGACCAGCAGTGCTAGGCCAGGCCTGGGACTTCCCCTGAGGGTCCTGTCCAAGCACTGTCACCCCCTCCCCCGTGAATGCTCCCTCTGGGCTCAGGGGAGCCAGTCAGGGCTTGGAGGGTTTCTATGGCATGTGGCTTCTTTCGCGGCTCCTGGTTGGTGGCTGGCTGGCTGTGGCCCTCAGTGCATCTCAGGCATGGCGTCCCGCACCCCTGCATGGGGCAGGTGAGGCTGCCAGGCTCCCTCCAGACTCGGCTCCGCTGCTTCCTTCAGGCACGTGGCCAGGCCCCCCGCCACCCCGGCTTCTCTCCCTGACTCCCTTCCTCTCTCCCTTTCCCCAAGTGCCTGCCACGAAGGAGCACCCGGAGGTGCAGGTGGAAGACACCGAGGCTGACAGCCGCCCCCTCATCGTGGAGGAGACACCGCCCCAGCAGCTGCCACCTTCGCCCGCCAAATCCGACACCCTCACAGTCCCCGGCTCGGCCCCCGGGGCCCACAGGTGACCTTTTATGCTTCTCTTGGGGGCCTCAGTGCTGGGACCATGACACCCTCTCCTGGTTCTCCTGATGCCTGGCTCAGGGCTTTTTATAGGGGCTCTCCCCGGAGGTCCTGCCCCAGATGCCCTCAGGCAGGAGAGGAGGGCAGTCCTATGTGATGAATGTCACATGTGATGAATGTCACAGACTCATTGACACTTCCTTTTTATTTTTGAAAGGATGTGGTTCAGTTGGACTTACAAATGATCATAAACTACCAGTCCTTTTCTCCCCCTCTTCAACAAAAGTTTAAATGTGTGATACCGTTTACTGTACGCACATTGCGATACAGCGGCTCTCTAGAATTTTCCATCTCACACAACTGGAACTATACATTGAACGACACGTGCTCGCTCCTCCCCCAGCCCAGCTGGGAAGCGTCAGCCTCCTGTCTGTGAGCTCCAGGCCTTCAGGAGTCAGTGGAGTTGGCAGGATTTGTTCTTCTGCGGCTGTTCTGTGCTCTGGGCCTGGAGCCGTGTCTTGTGGTGACTCTACTGTAGCACGCGAGGGCTGGGGCGGTGGCTCAGCCGGAGAGCGTCGGGTTCCATCCTCAGCACTGTTCACCACGGTGGACATTTAGCTCATTTCCACCTGTTGGCTATTGTGGAAGCAGGAGTGCAAGGCACCATTTGAGTGCCATAGTCTGTGTTCGGTAAGTTGCTGCTACAGCGGAGTTCAGCAGGCTGCTCACACCTTCACGGTGGGGTGGGCCCGGCTGCACGGGTGGCCACGCTGTACCCATTTTAGGCCCAGCACACTCGGGGTCAAGGGCTGAGTGCTCATCATGGTTCGGACACTCGTCTTGATGGAGAACACAGGCTTGCTGTGCTGATGCTCTGATCCGTGTCCCTAGACGCTGGGTTTCACACACTGTCACCGTCTCCATGTGCTGACACGGTCTTCTGTGTTTCATAGGATAATACAAGTCCTTAAGAAACGACCCTTCTTCTCCACCAGCACCTAAGTCGTTAACCCATAAAACGCCGTTCCTAGTGGTGGACACTGGCCTGGGCAGGTCCTCCAGAATGATCTTTATGCTTCGTCTTCAACTTATTCTACTTTATGCTGAGCAGGACTTTTTCTCTAATTCCGGGGATGGCTTCCTTGCTGATGTTAAGAAATTTCTCTCTCTTCATCGCTCTTCTTCTCTTCCCAGGTTTTGGGGTAACCCAGCCAACCAAATCATTCTCGCTGTGGAGAAAAAGGGTGGGAAAATCCAGGGAATTCACCCCTAAAATGCCAACGTCAAATAGTATCAAAGGCACCTCTCCTACCCCGTCAGATCACCCAGGCTCCAACCTGGGGACCCCAGGCCAGGGGCAGGCTGGGCAGGAACCTTCTCATCCCTGAGATCCAGGTGGTTTTCAGGCTTCGACGCCATCAGCCAAGATGCAAAAAGGCCCCCAATGCAGCATTCTATGGCAGAGTTTAATTTTCTGAATGACAGGGGACCCCTGGATAATTTAGTCTTCATTTATTCAGATAGGGAACCTAGAGTCCAGGAGGGGATGGGATTTGCCCAAGGTCACACCTTGAAAGGGTGGGCACAGAGAAGGGGAGACTTCGAACTGGAGACAGGAGGGGAAGGACGTCCCAGCTGAGACCTGGTTGAGTGTCAAGGACCCCATGAAGTCGGGGAGATTTAGCCCTATTTTACAGAAAGGGAAAATGGAAAGAGCTCAGAGTTTAAGTCATTTGCCAAGGTCACGCCCTGGCCCGAGGCAGGGCTGGGTGCAAATTCAAGTTTGCCTGATACCCATCGAGTGAGCAGGTGGGAAGACGGAGGTCCGAGGCGGGCAGTGTCCCTCTCTTTTCTTTTGTGCCTCCCTCCAGCGAAATGAGGACCCTTTGGCAGAAGCACCCCGCCCCATCCTCTACCTAGGAACTGGCTCCGGGTGGTCCTCAGGATCAAAGTCATTTCTCTGCCCTCCTAAAGGCACCTTGTGTATCTGCATCCTTTCAGGAAGAAACTGCCCTCTCACGATGATGATGAGGCCGAAGAACTCAAGGCGCTGTCACCAGCCGAGTCCCCAGTGGTGGCCTGGTCAGACCCCACCACCCCACAGGAAGCCGAGTGAGTGGGGCCACCCCTCGGGTCTCATGATGCTGGGGGGCCGGGTGGGGTGGGCCGATGAGGAGGTGGAGGGGTGTGCGTGTTTTTAGAGGACGGCGGCTCCGGGGGACTGTATTTCTCCCAGGGGCTTCCGAGCAGTCCGTCGGCTGGTCTCCTGCGCTGGCTGCTCCTGGCTGGCCCAGGAGTTCTGCCAACTCCGCAGGATAGACTGCAACTCTGGGTCCAGCTCTGGGAACAGCCAGCAGTGCTCAGAGACAAGGGGGTGGTGACTGACCCCAAAAGGGTCGGCAGGAACAGGGGGACACGGGATCTCCACTGGGTCCCATCTTGGGAAGCTTGTCAAAAATTACAGACCCCGGGCCTATCCAGTTCTACTGGATCAGAGCCTCAGACCACAGCCCTGGGGAGGCTGCACCCGCTCCCTGGCCATCCTGCTGCCCCTTGTATGCAAAACAGGCAGTGACGGCCTTGGGCTGGGGTCTCTGGCATCTAATTATCCCAAGGCTGGGTCAATGGGGGGTGTTTCTGAAGAATCTGAGGGACCTGGTGCATGTTGGGTACCCCAGCCATGGGCATTTGGCCCCAGTCCCTGCCATGCTCTCCAGCCATGAGCCTCTTGAGACAGGAGATGCCAGGCTTGCCTTCCTCCTTCTTGCCTTTTTTTGTTTTTATATTTATAATTTTATGCAGTTTGTGCTTAACAGAGTAACAGGAAATTCATCAAAGATGAAGAAGCAGGAAAAACCCTTAACCTCATCCCTAGACCAGTTGCCCTTTTTAGCACACATTTAATACAGTAGGGTAGGTTAGGATGAGGACCGAGCCTCAGATAATATGGCATAAGTCAGGTATGATAATAAAAATTACCCTTAGCTGGGCACGGTGGCTACTTGGGAGGCTGGGGCAGGAGACTGCAAGTTTGAGACCAGCCTCAGTGACTTAGCAAGACCCTGTCTTTCAAAATAAAAATAGGGGCTGGGGATGCAGCTCAGTGGTAGAGCATGTGGCTAGCATGCAAAAAGGCCTGGGTTCAATTCCCAGCACTGCACAAACATGCAAAAATTATCTTTGAAATCTCATAAGGAGGTCAACATAGATACCCATGTATTAGTTAGGCTAAGTCGCTATAACAAATATACCCTAAAAGTTCAGTGACTGAAGGGACAAGAAGATATCTCATATGTCATAGTTAGATATGGCACAAGTTGCATGTTTCTGGTCAGTGGAAGGCTCTGCTCCACAGAATCATTTAGGTACCCAGGTTACAGTGGCTCTGCCACTTTTTCCATGTGGCTTCCAAGATCCCACTGGTCCTCATCAGAAAGGGACAACTGTTGGCCTTTCTTTAGCAAGGAGCTCTGGAGTCGCATGTCACATATCTACTCATGTTCCAATGGTGACAGCTTCCCACACATACCTCGAAGTGAAGTCCCAGGCTGGGTGGCTCTATTCCAGCCACTACTCACCACAGGGGAGAGCAGATGCCAGGAAGCAGCTTCCGTGTCTGCTGTCCTTGCATGCCACCTCTCATCAGGCCCATTCCTTGGTTCAGCCCAAGAGAAGCAGTTGACTTGAGTTTCTGTACCTTGACCCATATAGTCATATCACATCTGCAAACCCTGCTGGTACAGTCCGCTCAGCAAGCTGATCACAGTGTGGACACTCAGGGGAGCCCGCTCACGTGACCTGTGCCGGCTCACGCCGGGCAGATGCCCCACGCTGTTGGAAAGTGGGCAGCCTTCATCCTCCCTCTCTGCCACTCTCTTTCACTGTCAGTGCATGAACTCTAAGTCCTCTACGTTAAAGGGGGCTAACACATGTCTCCAGTGCCTTTTCCACTGATGTCCTATGTCCCCTAACATAGCCCCTGCTCCCCTCTCTGTTCTACCACAGGCACAAATCTCCTGGGAACCTTGAGCTGGGTCTAAATCCCCGATTCTGCTGAACTCTGGGCTGAGTTCCAAGAGTTTCTTCCCAAATTACAAAGGGAATGAAAGTTTATTTTAGGACCTGCGCCTGGATCAGAGGCAACAGGGTCCATTCTCTGACCCTGGTGGGTGTCAGTGTCCCTGGGGCCAGCGCACCTGCACATGATCCCTGCTGCCTTTCCACCTGGGAGAAAGTGGACAGGGTCGAATTTCTAGTGTTGGAGAAGAGGGGCAGGATGTGCCTCCTCCTGGCTCTGACGGAAGGTGAGCCCCAGACGGTGACCAGCTCTGACTGGACACCGGGGTCCTTTCCTGCTCAGCCTGTGTTCCGTTCCCACAGTGGCCAGGACCGTGCGGCCTCCACCGCCAGCCAGAACAGCGCCATCATCAACGACCGGCTGCAGGAGCTGGTGAAGCTCTTCAAGGAGCGGACGGAGAAGGTGAAGGAGAAGCTCATTGACCCGGATGTCACCTCCGACGAGGAGAGCCCCAAGCCCTGTGAGTGGGGGCTGCAGGTGGTCCACCTGGCCAGAGAAGGATGGGGTCCCCAAAGTCCCTGCCAACCAAGGTGAGGGTGGCCCAGGGTGAGTCTGGAGTGCCCAGGAGAAGCCCAGATCCCTGTGCTGTGGACTCGGGGCCCTGTGAAGACGGGTTCTCTGTCTGGGAGGGGACAAAGTTCAAGGTTATGAGCAACAACGGACCCTCTGCCCCCTTCCCGCTGGCAGGTGGGGGCCTGCGTGGGGCTGTGTCTCGGGCCACAGTCAGAGAGTGTCCCAGATGGTCTTATTGTTCAGATTCATTGGAGCCTCGAAAGTTCTTATGGGACCACCTAAACATTTTCCTTTCTTTCAAGGATTGAGGGGGAAATAAGAACCATGCTTTCTTGTCAGGAAGGTTTTCTAGATCTTTCCAGAGAAGGGCTTTGGAACTCCGGTGCCCACCATGGACCTGACTTCACAGTCCTAAAGCTAGAAACTCGGCCACATTGAGCCTGTGAGCAACAGGTCCTCGTCGCCCAGAGCAGCAGGTGGCTGCCAGGCAGGAGGCCAGGTCCCAGTCAGTGTCCCTGGCAGGGACAGAGGGGCCAGGAGTCCCGCTCTGAGAAGCCTGAGCAACGTCTCCTGATTTCTCTGGGCCCTTTCGCACTCCGACCCGACAGTGAGGGCCCTGGGTACGACCCCCCGCCCCTCAGAGGGCAGCCGGGGTCCAAACACAGGCGCGCAAGGCTGAGCTGAAATGGTCACCGTGCCCAGGAGGACCTCACTGGGACAGCTCCTGAGAAGCAGTTCCGTGCTGTAGCTGATAAGAGTCTCAGGGGGCAGCCTGGCTGCTGCTGCAGAGGGAGCCCAGGGGCGCTTCTGGGGAGCCCCCTGGATTCCACACACAGAGCTTGCAGCAGGCTGTGGGGTGGACCCCTCAGTTCTGGTTCCAGGGTCTGCGGTGGGGACCCTTCTCAGGGCTGGACAGGTGGTCACCCATGTCATCCCTCAGCCCCAGCCAAGAAAGCCCCAGAGCCCGCCCCAGCCTCGAAGCCCCCGGAAGCGGAGCAGGAGGAGGAGGAGCACTATTGTGACATGCTCTGCTGCAAGTTCAAACGGCGCCCCTGGAAGAAGTACCAGTTCCCCCAGAGCATCGACCCGCTGACCAGTGAGTCGCCACCGTGCAGTGGGAGAGGGCGGGTGAGGTGAGAGGCAGGTGGGAGGCCACGTCGTCCCAGGTTTGTGACCCATTTTCCAAACGATTCCACACTTCCTCACCTGGTTCTTAAACAACAACAAAAGTCGCTGGAATAGGAACGCAAGGTCACACCCATTTTAGAGATGGAGAAACCCAGGCACAGAGAAACCATCCAGCCTCAAGACACAGTGAGTTAGCACAGACCCAGACTCCTGGCTTTCGGCCAAGGCTTTGTGCCCGGGCTGCACCGAGACGGGGAAGGTTCTTCCACATTGAAGAGGAACTCCTCTCTCATCCCTTTAAGCGCATTCTATAGTCCTCAGGAGCGATGCCGTTGCCTATGTGCACAGCACTTTGCAGTTTACAAAGGCCTTCCCTGCCCCTCTTATCTGACATTCTCCTGTGACTTTGAGACGAGCAGGACAAGTGCCAGAGAGTGACTTTCTCAAGGTCACAAAGGAAATCTTTCAGGGGGCAAGACTCCAATCCTGGTGTCCCCTGGGCTTCTAAGATGACTAGGAGACCTACACTGTCCATCCATCCATCAACACCCCTGTCTGTCCCTCCATCCGTCCAACCTCCGTGCATGACTTACTAAGGCAGGAATTACCAGTTAGAAAATTTTTCAAAAAGAATGAAAGCCAAATGCTTTTCTAGTTAGGTGTCTACTGTCTAATAATGTCCCTGTAACCCCTCCTCAGTGTCCCTTCATTAGGGCCTTGGGGTGATCTGTCCTTAAAGCACAGAAAGTTTTACCCGTGTACAGTGACAGGAGCACCAGGTGCAGGCCCCCGGAAAGCTGGAAGCCCACCTGGCCCCACGGAGGGGGGTCCCGGGTCCAGCTGGGTCTAGCTGCCCATCCTCCCTCCCCGCAGACCTGATGTACATCCTGTGGCTGTTCTTCGTGGTGCTGGCCTGGAACTGGAACTGCTGGCTGATTCCCGTGCGCTGGGCCTTCCCCTACCAGACGCCGGGCAACGTCCACCTCTGGCTGCTGATGGACTACCTGTGCGACCTCATCTACCTCCTGGACATCGTCGTGTTCCAGATCCGCCTGCAGTTCGTCCGAGGGGGTGACATCATCGTGAGTCACAGGCCGGGGGAGAGGGGGATGGGGGCTGAGTCCTCCAGTCAGAGCCTTCAGGGGACTGACCCCTGAGGCTGCGGTAGACGACGAAATAAGTGAATAAGATAAGCTCAGGTGCAGCTGCCTGTGTGTGTTCAACAACACAGTTGCTTACTTTGCACACTTGGGTAGGTTCAGAGGACACACATCCAATATTGTTCATCGGCGAAGTAGCTCCGGGACCACCCACTGGAATTAAGGATGCAGCAGTAGCCCAGGGAATGGCCTTTAGGTCAGGCACACTGTTCAAATCCTAGCTGAATGGCCTGAGCCTCAGTTTCCTCATCTGTTAATTGGGGTTGGTAATAGTTCCCACCTGGTGGCATTGCTGTGCAGATTGATTGAGAGGATGCAGGGCACTCAGCTTGATAACTGCTGGAAACCAGCATGGGGTGGGGGTGTTCCTGGGGTTCCTGCAGAGAGCTTGCTGATGCTCTGCCACTTGGACCACTTTGAGACCCTGGTCTAGGCCAGCTCCTGCTTGAGGAAACCAAGGCCCTGATTGTGACTTTCCAAAAGCAAGTGACAGCTGGCTTGGTGGTGCACTCCTGTAAGCCCAGCATCTCAGGAGGCTGAGGCAGGAGGATTGCAAGTTCAGGGACAGCCTCGGCAACTTAGCAAGACCCTGTCTCAACCTAAAAAATAAAAAAAGAGCTGGACTCGGTGGTGCACATCTGTAAACCCAGAAACTCAGAGGGCTGAGGCAGGAGGGTCCTAAGTTTGAGGCCCCTCAGCAATTTAGCTGAGCATCTGGGCAAATGAATTAAACAGATACTTGTCAAAAGAAGAAATACACATGTCCAACAAGTGTATGAGCAAAATGTTCAACCCCATTAGCAGTTAGGAAAATTCAAGCCAAAACTATACTGAGATTTCGTCTCACACGGGTCAGAATGGCAGCCATCAAGAATAGGATATGGAGATGATGTGGAGAAAAAGGAACACTGTTAGACTGTTGGTGGGACTGTAAATCAGTACAGCTATGGAAGTCAGTAGGGAGGTTCCCCAAAAGTCTAGGAATAGAACCACCATATGACCCGGCTATACCACTTTTTGGTTTTTATCCCAAAGAATTAAAGTCATCTTACTAGAGGGACACATTCCTGCCCGTGTTACAGCACACGGTTCACCGCAGCCGAAATGGAACCAGCCTAGGTGCCCATCAACAGATGAGTGGATAAAGAAAATGTGGTGTCTATACACAGGGAGTTTTATTCAGCTATAAAGAAAATTGAAATTATGGCAGTTGCAGGAAAATGCATGGAACTAGAGCCCATCACGTGGAGCGAAATCAGCCAAACTCAGAAGGTCAAAGGTCGCATGTCTTCTCTCAAATGTGGAAGCTAGAGAGGGAAAAGGAGAAGAAGGGTGGGGGTATCTCATGAAAATCAGCAGGAACTCAGTAGAATACAGAAAAGGAATGGGGGGGGGTGCGGAGAGGGAGGGGGACGGGCTGGGGAGTGGTATTGGCCAAATGAGATCGTTACGTTGTGAGCATGTATGACTGTGTGACAGCAACCTCACCACTACGCACAAGTATGATGCACCAATAAAGAACGTGCAAAAAAATAGTAAAGGGCCCGGGAAGCAGCTCAGTGGTAGAACATCCCTGGGTTCAGTCCCCAGCACCAAAAAAAAAAAAAAGGAAAAAGGAGTGGGGATTAGCTCAGGGGCAAAGCAACCCTGGTGCAATCCCAGTACCCACCCCCAAAGCAATCCCAGAGGCCCCTATCTCCCCACTCAAGTCACTTCCTAAAATTCCCCAAGGAGGGAGGGACAGGGTGCGGTGGAGTGGGAGCGCCTTCCCGGCATGCCGTGGGCCCTGGGTTCCACCCAGAACAGCAGAGAAACAACTCCCACCTGCTCCCCTGCTCCCCTGCAGGTGAACACGTTGAAGTTTTGCAGAGGGAAAGCTCCCTGACTGCCTATTTCAGGCGGCTGCTCTGGGAGGAGGGGCTCTGGAGGAACCCCCTTTGCCTCTGCAGGTCAGGGCCTGAGCTCTCACCCACTTCATGTCATTGTCCATTTTCTTTCAGGTGGACAAAAAGGAGATGCGAAACAACTACCTGAAGTCCCGCCGATTTAAGGTGCGTGCAGGTTGCCAGCCGTGAGCCCGCGGGGCCTCGCCAGGCCCAGTGCTCTGGGGACACATAGGATGTGGCTGCCACTATCTCCCATGGAGTGTCCTCCAGGCCACTCAGGCTGGGTGGCGCTCAGAGGCCACCTGGCAAGGGGCCAGCCCCTACCACGGGTTCCCAGTAGCCACGGGGCCATGGTCATGGTAAGGGAGCCGCCTGGTGCTTCCACTGAGGCCGAAGCCCAGGGACGGTTGGGGGGATATCTCCTACCCCCATCTGAGGCCCTCCTGGGGTTCTGACCTCACCTTTCCACGGTAAAGGCCCCGCCCTTTCCCCTCGCTCCCCTGCCCCCCCCTTCACCGTGCACCGTGGGGGCCGTTGGGATTGCAGATGGACCTGCTGTGCCTCCTGCCCTTGGATTTGCTCTATTTGAAGTTGGGCATGAACCCCCTCCTCCGCCTGCCCCGCTGCTTAAAGGTAAGACCCGCAGCCGCCCTTCCCCAGTGCCTAATTAGCGCCTCTGTGCTCTGCACTAGACACTGCCACCTTAATGTCCCCCTAAGTTTCCCCCAAGAGCCTGGGAAGGGGGAGGTGTCCTTGAAGGTGGCCCAGGGGACAGGCACCTACTCCTCCCATGTCTTAATGGAAAGTGACCAGCTGGCACTGCTGCTAGGTATTGATCCAGGGGCTTACCAGGCCCTGGTTCCTCAACCCTGGATGTGGGTGCTGTGCTGACAGCCTCAGAGAGCCTAAGGAACCTGCCCAAGGGCACACAGCACAGAGCAGAGCCGGGGCTGGAATAGGCAGTCTGTCCCCTCTGACCGTTAAAGAGATGGTCCAGAGTGGGGTTCCACTTTATGATGGGCTCTACCCAAAAGACAAGGAGACTGGCACTTGGAGCTGCTGGGTGATGTGCCCAAGGTCACAGGAGAGGAAGTGCCGGGATGGGTGTGAGGCCCCGCCCACCACCCGTTTGGTCATTGGTTGGTGCTCAATGTCAGTCCAGTTGTTCATCCTGCCACTCACTGGGGAGAGGCAGGGTCCCAGGGAGGGTCTTCCTGATACTGGAGACCTGGCAACTGTCCTTTAATGGGGCTAGGGTAGACAGCCACTCAGGGCTCCTGGGATCCCCAAATGAATTGTTCCAGCCAACCACTTAAATTCCTCTCTCTCCCTACGTGATGCCTGGTGCCTTTTTTAGGGGGGATTGACACAAAAGGGAAATGCGATAACATCAATGACCCAGAGAAAAAGGGCAGAGAACACTAGGAGGAATGCAAGAGCCCGGGTGAAACCGCACCCAGGAGCTGCCTCTGAGCTTCCTGGCTGCCCAGGGGAAGAGGGAAACTGTACTTGGCACCATTCTTGTCTGACTCGTACCACCTCCCGGGGGCTCAGAGGTTGCTTTAGAGCTAGTCATCGGCATGAGGAAGGTTGGGTCTGAATTCAAATGTTGGCTCAGGGCTGGGGCTGGGGCTGGGGCTGGGGCTGGGGCTCAGTGGTAGAGCACTTGCCCAGCTCGCGTGAGGCCCTGGGTTGGATCCTCAGCACCACATGAAAAGATAAATAAGTAAAATAAAGGTATTGTGTCCATCTACAACTAAAAAAAAAAAAAACAAGCAGAAAAAGAAATTTTGACTCTCACTCCCCAGCATGGGCTTTGGTCACATTATTGGACTTCACTGAGTGACAACTTTCTGTCAAAGGAGAATTATAAGGCTGGGGGTGTGGCTTCGTGTTAGAGTGCTGGCCTAGCGTGTGTCAGGCGCCGGGCTCGTCCCTAGCACCAAGGAAGGAAGGAAGGAGGGAGGGAGGGAGGGAGGGAGGGAGTTATATAAGGTACTGATCATATAACAGGAGCTCCATAAAGGAGTAGTGGTGCACATCTGTAATCCCAATGATGTGGAGGCTGAGACAGGAGGATTGGAATTTGAGGCCAGCCTGGCACCTTCATGAGACCCTGTCTCAAAAAATAAAAAGGGCTAGGGATGTCACTCAGTGGTGGAGTGCCCCTGGGCTCAATCCACAGGAACCCCCTTCAAAAAAAAGTAGTTATTGTTATACTTTTATTACTATAAATAAGCCTTTGAAGGAACTAAGGAAGAAGTGTTAGGAATGATTTTTTAAAAAATAAGATTATTTCCTTTAAAAGTCAACATTTAAAAGAGTCCCTAACCTGGGATGCGTGGACCCCTGAAAGTTTCACGGTGGGGTCAGAAGGTCTGGGAGTCCCCGTTAATTCACTCCACGCCACTGTGACCCCAGGACCCCGTGTGATTCCCACGGCCAGGGGCCAGGGCTGCCATGATTCCTAGTGGGGTTTCTGGCCCCACCAGGCCCAGGGCGAGGCCCTCTGGTTTGGGACGCTCACTGTCCAGCCCCTTCCCCGGGAGGAAGGGCTCAGTCCTGGGGCCGCTAGCAGCGGGCAGCTGAGGGCAGCGTGGCCCCTGCAGCGTGGCTGCCCCTGACGCCCGCTCCTTGCCCCCAGTACATGGCCTTCTTCGAGTTCAACAACCGCCTGGAAGCCATCCTCAGCAAGGCCTACGTGTACAGGTGGGGCCGCGTGCGCGCACTCGCACACACACATGCACACGTGTGGACACACAACACACACGCATGCCACACACACCACACCCCCCCACCATACATACACACCCCACACACATGCCTGCACACAGTGCACACACCACAAACCACACACACCACACACCCCCACATGCACACATCACACACACGCATGTGCGCACACACACGTGTACACACACCACAAACACACGCCACACACACATGCACTCCCCACACACACACACTACACCACTCACCCACACACACATGCACACACACACACACATACCGCACACACGCACACACCACACACACACACACACACACACGCACACTCCACACACACACACACACACACACACAGGACAGAGCATTCTCACCACTCGCCTGCCCTGTCCCACCCTGACCTCCCGGCCTCAGCACACAGGAAGCGGGCCTCTTCCTGGCCTCTTCCTGGCCCAGCCTCCTCCTCTCTGAAGGGATGTTTATGTTTAGGTCAGGAATGTCCTATTTCCTCCCATTGTGACTTGGGACGAGGGTCCACACAGGTGGACGCAGCCGCTCAGCAGCACGGGGAGGGGGGGCACGAGGTCACCAGCCACGCTGGGAAACAAGGCTCCTCCCTCCTCTTGAGACCTCTCAGCCTCATGGTCACCTCTCTGCAGTCACCTGTCCCCTCCAGGCCCTCCCCACAGCCACGTGACTCCTTTGTCCCCTCTGCTCCCCCAGAACTCATCAGCAGGTAGCTCTTCCCGCCTGGACCAGTCCTAGCCTGAGTCTCGACAAGGTTCCCGTCAAGGGCCACCATTCCTAACTGCCACCGCCTCGGAAGAGTGCCCCATGGGGCCAGTGTGGCCCCCCAGCTGTCCCACTGGCAGGGCGTCCACCCACGGCAGGGCGTCCACCCACGGCCGGGCCCCACGTCCCAATGGGGGAAGTTGTGAAGTGGGCTTCCCGGGAGGAGAGGGTGAGCCCCCTTGCTCCCCTGGGGTGGCGAGAGGCCTCCAGCACGCTGTCACCTGGGGTCCTGCTCTCTCTCACCCTGGGTGGTGTCCCGCCCGGCAGGGTCATCAGGACCACAGCCTACCTGCTCTACAGCCTGCACCTCAACTCCTGCCTCTACTACTGGGCGTCGGCCTATCAGGGAATCGGCTCCACCCACTGGGTGTACGATGGCGTGGGGAACAGGTGAGCCGGCCTCCTCCGGGTGACATTCTCCGTCTTTGTCATTCAGAGCATACAGGCTCCGCTGCTTTGCTAAGGAATGGCTCTCCCAAGACGAGGTTCGGGGGCCATGTCCCGTGTCTTCCTGAGCCACTTTCCTGCGCACCTGCTGTACCTGCTGTAGGTGGGCACAGGTACAGGTGGGAACGAGACCCGCAGGAAGGGTCCTTTCAGCTTCCCAAAGTCCAGGAAGGCAGGCCAGCACACCGTCCATCTACCCTCACCCCCCATGGCCCACTGGGAACGAGGCCACAAAACACTTCCCAACACAGCTTCCCGGGGGTCACCAGCCACCGAGGAGCTTGCGGACAGGGGCAACCGGCTTGCCGTTCCCGTATTCTACCACGGGAGGGTGGCGACGGTGTGTATGTGCCAGGTGATGCTGCAGGGCACCTTTGTCCTCTGGCCTGATGGTTTCCTCACCTCAAATTCTTGCAAGGGGAGTAGCCAAGGGTGCAAAAATGTTAATTATTTGAATTAATAAAAACTAATAAACTTCTTTAGCGTGGTGTCGGGGTTATAGAAAGGTCCCTGAGGAAGTCGAGAGTTCCCATACATGGACTGCCTCACTTTCTTCCTTCTTTTCTCCCCCACGGGGCAGGGGATGAAGCCTGGGTCTGGTGCATGCCAGGCAAGCGCTCCCCGGGGCCTCTCATGATGCGAAAAGCTCACAGTCCAGCCCTCCACACTGGGTCCCCCTCCAGGCACCTGCTTCCAACTCTAGAGTTCGCCCCTTCTGAGACTCACAGTTGTTGTTGTTTTTTTTTTTAAATTAGAGCGTTGTAGTTATAAGTAGAGGTTGGGTTCCTTTTGACAAACTCCTGTGCGTGGAATTTGATGGACCCTGTTTCAGTCTCTGCTCCCCTTTCCCTCCTCTCCTCCCTCCCCCTCCTCCTTGCTCAACTGGCCTCCCTGTCACCCATTTTATTTATTTATTTTCAGTTGGTGCTTTCTACATATGGTGAAGCTCCCTGTGGCATATCTACGTATGCATTTAACGTGATTTTGTTGAATTCGCTCCATATTTCTTCCCGTTTCCCATCCCTCTTTCCTCCCTCAGTCTCCTGCTCCACCCACCTTCCCTCTGTCTTCACACTATCCTGTCCTCCCACCCATCCCCAACCTTCTTTCCTCGTTTTGCTCAAGCTTCCACATATAGGAGAAAAAAACATTTGACCCTTCATTTTCTGAGTCTGGCTTATTTCACTTGGCACGATGTTCTCCCTTTTCATTCATTTACCAGCAAATGCCATGATTTTATTCTTCTTTATGGCTGAGTAAAAGTCCATTGTGAGTATTTACCACATTTTCTTAATCCGTTCATCTGTTGGTGGGTATCTGGATTGATTTCATGCTTAGGCTATTGTAAATTGGGCTGCAACAAACATCGGAGTGGCTGCATTGCTGTCATATACTGATTTTAGATCTTTTGGATAAATACTGGGGATCAGGATAGCTGGGCTGTATGGTGGTTCCATTCCTAGTTTTTTGAGGAATCTCCATACTGCTTTCCAGAGTGATGGTACTAGTTTGAGATCCCACCAACACTGTATGAGTGTACCCTTTCCCCCACATTCTCGCCAGCATGCATTATTATTCGTATTCTTGATAATTGCCATTTTGACTGCAGTGAGATGAACTCTTAGTGGAGTTTTGATTTGCATTCCCCTGATGGCTAGAGATGTTGAACATTTATTTTTTTCATGTATTTGTTGACCATTTTTGTTTTCTCTTCTGGGAAATGTCTCTTTAGTTCTTTTTCCCATTGATTGATTGGGTGATTTGCATGTTTGTTTATTTCCGGGTTATATTTTTTTGAGTTCTTTACATGTTCTGGATATTAACTCCCTGTTGAAGGAGCAGCTGGCAAAGATCTTCTCCCCTCCTGCAGCTCTCTCTCCACACTCTTAATTGTTTCCTTTGCTGTATGGAAGCTTTTTTTAATTTGACGGCATCCTGCTTGCTGATTCTTGGTCTGATTTCTTTGAGCTTCAGGGGTCTTGCTGAGGAAGTCGGAGCCCGTCCCAGTGCATTGGAGTATTGAGCCGATGCTTTCCTCTAGCACTTGCAAAGTCTGTAGCCCACTTTGATTTGACTTTTGTACAGGGTCAGGGATCTAATTTCATTCTACATACAGGATATTCAGTTTTCCCAGCACCATTTGTTAAAAAGGCTGTCTTTTCTCCAACATATATTTTTGACACCTTTGTCAAATATCGTGGCTGTGAGCATATGGGTTGGTCTTTGTGTCTCTCTTTCTATTCCATTGGTCTCCATGTCTGTTTTGATGCCAGTACTATGCTGTTTTTGTTACCACAGCTCTGTAGTGTGATTTTAGATCAGGTATTGTGAGGCCTCTAGGATCGATCGCTCTCCTTGCTCAGGATTGCCTTGGCTGCCAGGCATGATGGTGCCCACCTGTCATCCCAGCAGCTGGGGAGGCTGAGGCAGGAGGATTGCAAGTTCAAAGCCAGCCTCAGCAACTCAGTGAGATCCTGTCTCTAAATAAAATACAAAATAGGGCTGGGGATGTGGCTCAGTGGTTGAGTGCCCCTGAGTTCAATCCCAGGTACCCCCCACCAAAAAAAAAAAATAGGATTGCCTAAGCTATTCTGGGCCTCTTGTTCTTACAAATAAATTTTAGGACTGTCTTTTCTAGTTCTGTGAAAAATATCATTGGTATTTTAATGGGGGTTGCATGGAATCTGAATATTACTTTTGGTAGCATGGCTGTTTTGACAATATTATGAACATGGGAGGTCTTTCCATTTTCTAAGGTCTTCTTCGATTTTTTCTTCAGTGTTCTATAATTTTCATTGTAGATCTTGCACCTCCTTGATTAGATTAATGGCCAACCTTTTTTTTGTTGTTGTTGTTGTTATTCTGAATAGGATGGCTTTCCTGATTTCTTTCTCAGCAAAATCACTGTTGGAGTATAGGAAAGCTACTGATTTATGAATGTTGATCTTGCCTGATATTTTGCTAAATGCATCTATCAGTTCCAGATGTCTTCTGGTAAGGTTTTGGGGTCTTCTAGGCATAGAATCATGTCATCAGGAGATAGAGATAATTTGACTTCTTCTTTTTCTGTTTTTATCCCTTTGATTTCCTCCTCTTGCCTGGTTGCTCCGGCTAAAGTTCCGAGAACCATATTGAATAGAAGTGGAGAGAGTGGACATCCTTCTCTCATTTCTGATCATAGAGGAAATGCTTTCAGTTTTTCTCCCTTCAGTGTGACGTTGGTTTGGGGTTTGTCGTATTCAGCCTTTATAATGTAGAGGTAAGTTCCTTCCAGCCCTAGTTTCTCCCGTGTTTTTAACATGAACGGGTGCTGGATTTTATCAAAGGTCTTTTTTGCAACTATTGAGATGCTCATCTGATCCTGGGTCATTATTCCATTTACTGATGAACTATATTTATTGATTCATTTACGTTGAATCAACCTTGCATCCCTGGGGTGAAACTCACTTGATCGTGATATAATACCTTTTTGAAGTGTTTTTGAATACAGTTTGCTAACATTTCATTAAGGATTTTTGCATTTATGTTTGTCAGGGATATCGATCTATAGTTTTCTTTCCTGGATGTGTCTTTGTCTGGTTTGGGTATCAGGATTATACAGGCTTTAAAGAATGTATTTGGAAGTGTTTTCTCCCTTTCAATTTCATGGAATAGTTTGAGAAAGACTGGTGTTAGTTCTTCTTTAAAGGTCTGGTGCAATTCAGCTGAGAATCCATCTGGTCTTGGGCTTTTCTTTGTTGGAAGACTTTTAAGTGCTGTTTCAATTTCATTTGACTTGACATTGGTCTGTTGAGGTTTTCTACATCTTCCTGGTTTGATTTGGGCAGGTCATATGTGTGTAGAAATTTGTCAACGTGAGACTCAGTTTTCTTATCTACAAAATGACCGTAGTCTCACCTTCAGAATTCTGGAGAGGAATAATAAGCCAATGCAGCCCAGGCCTGGACACTGGTCAGTGTCCCCTTCCTAGCTATAGCTATTATTCTGGGGAAGCCAAACTGCCAGTAAAGGGGTTCATAACCTTAGGTCAGTGCTTCCACCCTCCTGGAAATTGAAGCTAAATCTTGAGAATACGTTAATTTCACTCCAGGGGAGTTTCCTTCAATCCCAGAGGGCTCACGCCCCACTGAGCTAAGAATCCACCTCTCTGGGGCTGGCAGCCTTGGGAAGGGATGGAAAGCAGGAAGGGCACCCGAGTTCCTGCATGTGCTGGTCCTTCACCCTGTCCAGGGCTCTCCTGCTCTGGTTCTGCCCAGCCTGGGCACAAAAGGAGGGTCCCACAGACCCACTAGCAGGGAAGACATGAGGACTCTGTCCCTAGATGTGCTGTGCCAATTAAGATTCCTCTAACTGGGAAGCACTGGGAGAAAGCGGGAGCTCTGTGGGCACTGTCCTCTCTGTTAGTGGCCCAGGTACCTGCACACCCAGCCTGGTTGGTCCCCAGGGTTGAGGGCTGCTCAGTCACTAAAGGTGCTCCACAGCCCTCTGGTGGCCAGAACCGGTATGACAGGGGCGTGACCAGGGCAAGCTTCCTGGTGCTGCCCTAGACGTCCAGGCCACAGGTGAAAATGAGGTTCAGAAAGGCCAGGGCAGCTAGTCAGAGGCAGAGCCCCCACCTCACTCCCAGCAACCTCTGCGCCCTCCTCCCAGCACTCAGTGCCCGTTTCTTGCTGTCCCCGCAGGAGGGGACCCTCCCGAGGACCAGGCCAGGCTGTCCCTCCCCCGCTGCAGACCCGTGGCAGGCACTGGCCGCATGAAGGTCTTAACCACTGATTGGCTGAGAACCCACCTGCGCCAGGCACTCTTCTGGCACCTCATTTCATTCTCATGGTGGCCTGTGAAGGCTGTCCCCTTGCCACCCCCATTTTATGGAGGAGGGGACTAAACCTTAGAGAAATTTTTTAAATCTGCAAGTTCTGTAGCTGGAAAGTGGCTCTGAGCCCAGGTGGCCTGGCCCCAGAGCCCATGTTGCAGCTGCAGGGCTGCAGGCAGAGCTGGTCCGAAGAGCCCAGGGAGGCCCTGGGCAGCTGGCCCGACAACCCATCTCCAGGCTCCGCGGGCCCCCTTCGTGGCTGACTCCAGGGGGGTTCAGCCTGAGGGTACAGACCTGTGTGTGATCTCTTGCTGCTTTGTGATAACCAGACAAGCTCGGGGCATCTTCTGTGCCTTTTATCTCACAGTAGGACCCCGTCACCCACACCTCCCTTCCTGACACGTCGTCGTGGGCCTCTGTCAGGGGTTACCTGATGATGGATGATTGACAGCCAGACCCTGGTTCTAGTCCCTGTTCTGGGACTGCCAAGTGGGTGCTCCCTTTTCCTTTGGGGGCCTCATGTTCACTCTGGAAAAATGGGAGGGGAAGGGGAGGGTCAGAAAAAGTTGTCATGGAGACAGAGTTGTTCCTATGAACCCGCAGGAGCTTGGTCCCAGGACCCCTGAGGATGCCAGAATCCAAGGACGCTCAGGTGCCCTCTACAAGATAGTGCAGCGTTGGCATGTCCCCCGGCGCATCCCCTGTGTGCTTTAAGTTGTCTCTAGATGACTGATCACACCTCACACAAAGCTCTACAGTGGTACGCAGTGTTGTTTGGAGAATAACAATGAGGAAAGAAGTCTGTACGTGTCCGATTCGCGGTTTGTTTTTTTTTTTTCTGATTATCTTCCATCTGAGGTGGGTTGAGTCTGCAGATGTAAAACCTGCAGCTCCAGAGGGTGCCCCTGTCTCCCCACCTGGTTGTTGCACCCACTTTCTGGAAATCAGCCTGACAGGGGTTGACAAAGGACAAGAGTGTGGAGATTGAAGGGACATCGAAGGAGGCTGAAGGAGCGCAGTCCCCGGGCTGTCCTTCCTCCCGACAGCCTTTCCTAGATACCTTGCAGCCTCGGTCTCGTGTCTGTACAGGGGCATGACAACATGTCCCTGCAAGGAAGGGACAGAGCCACAGCCAACCCAGACAGCACCCATGAACCTGCTTTGGAAACCAGAATGTCCCCTGCCTGGGTGGGGGGCGAGTTTCCCTCGTGTGCACGGTGACATCGCTCAGAAATATCTGGACTTGGCGGCTCAAGGACAGCAGGGAGGGTCCTGTGGTGACCAAAGGCCTCTTTCTCTTCTCCCTCCAGTTACGTCCGCTGCTACTACTGGGCCGTGAAGACCCTCATCACTATCGGGGGGCTGCCCGACCCCCAGACCCTCTTTGAAATTGTCTTCCAGCTCCTCAATTATTTCACGGGGGTCTTCGCCTTCTCCGTGATGATTGGACAGGTAGCCGGGGCCCCAGCCTGCAGTCCCCCCGACACCTGCAGCCCCTCCCCCCACTGCTTCCAGAAGCCTTGCTCTCCGCGCATGTTGCCTTGGGACTGAGCCTGAGGAAGAGCCCTTGTCTGTGAGAAGCGACCCCTCCCCGCGACCCTGCAGCTCCCTGACTCCCCGGCCCTCTCCCCCAGATGAGAGACGTGGTGGGGGCCGCCACGGCGGGACAGACCTACTACCGCAGCTGCATGGACAGCACCGTGAAGTACATGAACTTCTACAGGATCCCCAGGTCCGTGCAGAACCGGGTCAAGACCTGGTACGAGTACACCTGGCACTCGCAAGGCATGCTGGGTAAGACTGGCCTGCAAGGGGGCGGGCAGCTCCCCAGCCAACCCCTGCCACCTGCTGCCCTCGACCCGTGTCCCAAACGCTGCCCTCGCCCTGGTCTCCAGCTGGGCCTCTCTGGGCTGCGATGTTGAGAGAGGGGCCTCCTGAGGCCTGTGGGTACCTCCAGCTGGCTGCCCTGGGACCCCCAAAGACCCAGGGTCTTGTCTCTGGCACCGGTGTCTCCTCACCTCACTCCCCAGCAGGCACAGCCCCGTCAAAGGTTCAGCACAGTTTAAATCAGGAAAGAGGAAGCCCTCCTCCCCCTTCTCCCTCTTTCCTCTCCTCTCTTTCCTCCCCTGGGTGTGCACCGCAGACCTCGTCCCTGCTCTCCTGGGGCAGGTGGCTCTGGGCCACCCAGCCTGGGAAGGATCCTGCCTCTGTGCCCTGTCTGCACAGCCCTGGCAAAGCCTCTGCCCTTTCCTGATCACAGCAGTGGACCCTCTTGGGTTGCTGGGACAATTGAGTAAAACACTCTTTGTACAAACCTCCTGTAAACACCTGGTACCTGGTCAGCGCTTGCTCCTGTTCTTCTAGGGTGACTGGTGAAAAAAGCTCACACACCATTGCAGTCAAGGGCGTGACAGGTCCTATAGCACAGGGACACAGAATCTGGGGGTGGGGATGATGTTCAGGGGAGGCTTCCTGAAGGAGGTGACGTTAGTGCCGGGTTTTGAAGGGTGAGTAGGAGTTCGTTAGGGAACCCGCGTTCCTGGCACAGGTGTTGGTAAAGGCCTGGAGGCCACAGGAGAAGCTTTCAGGGTCTTTCAAGAGTGGTTTGCGCTTCGGGGGAAGGTGGGCTGCGTGAGCCAGAGCAGGGGTCTCGGCCAGCGCCTGCGTGGGGCGGGGGACTGGCCTCGCCTCTGACCCTTGCCAGGTCTCGTTCACAGATGAGTCAGAGCTGATGGTGCAGCTTCCAGACAAGATGCGGCTGGACCTGGCCATCGACGTGAACTACGACATCGTCAGCAAGGTGGCGCTCTTCCAGGTACCTCCGCCAGTGCCCTCTCCCTGGGGCCTCCGGAGGGACCCACGCCCAAGACCTCCGCTCAGTGGGCCTCCTTTCCCCCTTCCCTGCAGGGCTGTGACCGGCAGATGATCTTTGACATGCTGAAGAGGCTGCGCTCTGTCGTGTACCTGCCCAACGACTACGTGTGCAAGAAGGTGAGCCGCCGGGTCTGCACAGCCACCCGCCCTCCCGGGCACCGGCTGCAGTGCAATCCTGATGGCCCAGAGACGTTTGCAAGCCCCGGGCCACTTTAGCCCCTGCACTAGAGCCCAGCTGACCTGGGACCAGTGTACCCAGCCCCAGGCAGTGGACGTGCACCGAGGGGCCCCAGGATTCGCAAGGTGTTCCCATCCCTCCCCCGGCCTGAGACCAGGGCACAGGATGAGGATTCCCGCCTTGTAGAAAAGGGAATCGAGGGGCCTCACCGTGCGGATGGAACTGCTTCCAGTGCCTCGGTCTTTCTATCAGGAAAATGGGAGGGGAGAGGGGTGACTGTCTTCACGTCACCCACCCAAGCCCAGAAAACGTATGAGTTTGAACCCTGAACTTGTCCGGTACCCCCTCTGCTTCCTGTCTTTGGCATTTAAGGTGACCCCAAGGTCAACTGGGGAGGGGACAGTACCCAGGGTTAGTCCTCTTGCACAGAGCTGGTGACGAAGCTGGCGATGTGTACAGGGTGAACATGTTGCCTGTAAGATCTGGGAGCCCCCAGCCCACGAAGGCCCCCCGACGAGGTGGCATCCTGGGCAGCTGTGAAGTTTCTGGAAGCAGAGAGCTGGGGGACAGGAAGGAAAAACCGCTGCAGGAGGCTGAGATTCAAAGTTCCCTGGAGGGATCTGGGAACAATCAAGTGATGTCCCTGACACCGGAGCCCTGCCCTCGCTGTGCAGCCTGAGCCAGCGTCCGCCCTTCCTGTTCTGCTGGGCGACGAGGGGCCATTGGTAGTGCCTCCGTATGGGGGTGGGCTGGGAGGAGAAACATGAGCCCATGGCTTGGCACTGTGCCTGGCACAGAGCGATGACAATTGCCGTGGCTATTATCTGCCTGGGGACTGCAGTTGGCAGTAGGTAGAGGATGGCAGCAGGTGCTGGGAGTCGGCCGATCCCAGCCCTGTGAGTGGCGCCCTCTGCTGGCGGTTTTGCTCAGCGACACTCTCCAGGGGCGGCCTTCCAGAGGGGGAGCTTGGTGGCCCTCACATGTTGGCCCCATGACAGACTGAACGTGGAAACAGGGAGGCCCACTACCTCCCCCTTTCTCGAAGAGGGTCACGGAGTGAGACGCGCAGGAAACATTGGGTGAACAAATCTAAAGTGTCACGGGTTCCTGTCCTTGGCCTCTCCCCATTTCAAATATGCCAGGCATGACGGACAGGTGGCAGGCCTCTTTGGTTGGCTTCCTGATGGCCTTTTTCTCTGAGTCCCTTCATATCATCTCTCCTCTGTGCCTGTCTGTGTCCAGTTTCTCTTTTTTTGGGGGGGCAGGTACTGGGAATTGAACCCAAGGGCGCTTAACCACTGGGCCGCATCCCCAGCCCTTTTTACTTTTTATTTTGAGACAGGGTCTCCCTCAGTTGCTTGGGACCTTTTAGTTGCTGAGGCTGGCCTCAAGCTTGCGATCCTCCTGCCTCAGCCTCCTGAGTCACTGGGATGACAGGCGTGCGCCACCGTGCCCGGCCCCAGTTTCCCTTTGTGTAAGGATGCCAGTCAGATTGGATAGGGCACCCAGCACCCACCCGACTCCAGTACAGCCTCATCTTAATTGAATTACACCTATGGGGAGCCTATGGCCAGATACGGTCACACTTTAAACTACTGGAGATGACAATTGGGACAGATAATGGGGGCGGGGTGGGGAATTCAACCCATAACCACCATGAAAACCACGAACTCTGGAACCAGCTGGATCCCATCCTGGCTCTGCCTCGTCCTTGCTTTATGACCTTGAGAAAAGCTCAGTCCTGCCTCCAGGGGCGCAGAGCCTCCTGAAGGTACAGGTGCGTAGGGCACTCAGACCAGGGCCTGGCACCGCAAAGCGTCATGGACCCGCGGGGCTTGGTTGTTCCTGAGTTAGCAAACACCTGGTAGGTGCTGGGCCTGGACAGTCACTCACGGCCTGGGCCACTGTCCTGGCCACCGTCCCAGGTGCCACACCCCCATTGCCGGGTAGAGCTGGGAATTGCAGGAGACCCTTACGCCAGCACCTGGCACGTGGCTGGTTTTTCTCTCCTGCTGACCCTCCCCTCGTGAGGCCATCCGCCGGGTAGGCAGGGCGCGCGGCCTCTCCAGTCCACAGATGAGGAGTCTGAGGCCCCCGTGGGACGTGACTGGCCCCACGCGCTCAGCCTTGGTGCCTCCTCCCTGGGCCACCAGCCTCGGGGCCCAGCCCTCGCCTCTTCCCTGCTTGCTCTGAGGAGGGGGACGGAAGGACTCTGCACGGTCTGTTTCAGGGGGAGATCGGCCGGGAGATGTACATCATCCAGGCGGGGCAGGTGCAGGTGCTGGGGGGCCCTGACGGGAAGTCCGTGCTGGTGACCCTGAGAGCTGGATCCGTGTTTGGAGAGATAAGGTCAGGAGGGAACTGGGGTGAGTGGGAGGCTCTGGGCAAAGGCTGGGGGCAGGGGCCGCCGTGGATCTTGGGAGACTGGGTGGGCACCGCACGGGCGCCTGCTGGCATTTGCAGGCTGAGTCTGGGCTCTCAAGTCGGTGGGGTCACCGTCATGCTCCACGCAGCGGGGGATGCACCGTTGATGGTGACCACAGCCACGATGGTGGGCGGGAAGGTGCGCGCCTCTGGTCCCAGCCGCCTGCGAGGCTTGGGCCCAGGGGTGCAAGACCAGCCTGGGCCATAGCAAGATCCCCACCTCAAGAAACAGAACCCCAGACTCCCCCAGCCTCCCCCAGGCTCTCACCTCCTCCCCTCTCCACCCAGCCTGCTGGCCATCGGGGGCGGGAATCGACGCACGGCCAACGTGGTGGCCCACGGCTTCACCAACCTCTTCATTTTGGATAAGAAGGACTTGAACGAAATTTTGGTGCATTATCCTGAATCTCAGAAGTTGCTCCGGAAGAAGGCCAGGTACACAATTTACTTGTTTTGTTTTATTTTTCATTTTAAAAAAATGACCTAACCAGGATACCTTTACCCAAATCAGGACATTTCACATGGAAACAACACCCTTACCACCTGGGACCCAGGTTCAGATCCTGCTAATCATCCCAGGGGCGTCCCTTTCGGCCTGGCTTGGCTTCTGTTCCTTCCTGGATCAGACCCAGGGTCACACGTCACATGGGGTCACCACGTGTCCTTTGTCTCCTTGGATCTGGAACCGCTGGTCAACTGGCTTCTCTCTTTGCTGACTCTGATTTCTTGGAATTGTCCTGTTCTTCAGTCTGGGTTCCCCCGATTTCTTCTTGTGATGACCCTCAGGTTCGGGTCTAGGGCAGGAGTGACCCTGTGTCTGTCTCAGTGATCTCATTAGGGGCACACAGGGCTGGTCTGATGGTTTTTGATTCAATCTCGGGGTCAAGTTCTACGCTATTGTTAGTGTTTCTCTCTTTATAATTAATAAGTAACTACGGGGCAGTGACTTGAGGACCATTCAGGGGTCCCACTCCCCTTAGAACTTTTTATTTTGGGTACCAGGGAAGGAACCCAGGGGTGCTTAACCACTGAGCCACATCCCCAGCCCTTTTAATATTTTATTTAGAGACAGGGTCTCGCTGAGTGGCTCAGGGCCTGGCTAAGTAGCTGAGGCTGGCTTTGAACTCGCGATCCTCCTGCCTCAGCCTCCCGAGCCGCTGGGATTCCAGGCGTGCGGCACGCACCTGCTCATAGAACTTTCATCTCTTACCTTTAGCATCTACTGGCTGTTCCTTGCTAAATTTCCAAAAGTCCACATTCTACAAAACTCTATGCCCAGACAAGCGTCCCCACTGCCACCCACCCCTGGGTGGCCAGCCTCATGGGTTTCTGCATTTCATTCCTGTGTTGACTTTTGCAACAGGTAGGCAGATCCACGGCTGTGTTCTCATTTTCCCTTCCCTGATGCTCAGAGGCAGCATACCATAGATTCTTTCTGCACCTGGCCTGTCCCCCCTTGACAAAATATCCTGGGAGCTGCTTTCTCGGTGCATGGACGGCTTCCTCATTCCCTTCAGCAGTTTGCACGACATTCCTATGAGTGTGCACTGAGCGTATTTCCAGTGTTTTGCAACCCGTGACCTTGTGCACCTGTATTTTGTATTATTGGAAAATAGGTCATTTATAATTTTTTTATTCTTATTTTTTAGCAAAGTAGGGCTTTGCTTTCAGATCCTTAAGATTGGGCTTCAAACTGAGCAGCAGAGGCAGTACCGGTGGTAGAAAGCCCAGAATAGACTTGGGAGTCCAGTGAGGTTCAACTCCCTTCCATGTGTTTTCTGGCTGTGTTTCTTTAGGAAAGTTGCTAAACTTTTCTGGTCTCGGTTTTTGCCTCTGTAAAATAAAGGTGACCACCCCTGACTTTGCCGTTGTGAAGATTCAATAAACCAGGGGGCAAGAGCATCTCTGTGGGGTGCCTGGCAGGTGCTCGCTTCATGATGATAATCCTCGGGTTCCCCTTTTGTACCCATTGAATCCTCCCTAAAGTTTTTCATTTGGAAAAAGCCATCGAGGAACAGCACAGAGAGGTCAGAGGAAGGGAACAAGTCACCAACAGCCATTCATCCAGCACAGAGTTCTAGGCCCTGGGGACAGAGCAGGGACCAAAGCTCACATTCTACTCAGGGCGACTGACAATGGAAAAATGGGTGGCTCTGGGAGGTGTCAGCTGTGGTAGGAGCCATGAGAAAATAAAGGCCATGTGTAGAGACAGAGGAGATGGAAGGAGCTATTTGAGACAAGCTGGGCCGGGGACACGAGTCTCAGGAGGCGGCATTTCAACCAAGACTTGCACAGAGGGAAGAGGGGAGCTGGGAGTGTTTTCCGCAGGGTAAAACATTCCAGGCAGGAGGAATGGCATGTGCAAAGGCCCTGAGGTGGAGCAACCTCCGTGTGTGCAGAGAAACAGCAGGAAAATGGGTGTCGCTTGATGTGGGATCAGAGAAATGGGAGGGAAAGAGATTGTGTGGGCCCTTGTAGGCAATGACTTGGCAAGGGCTTTGGCTTTTACTCTGAGGAAGACAGGAGCTGTACAAGCTTACATACGGCAGTCGCTTGATGTGACAGGTGTTTACAGGATTCCTTTGGCAGCTTCAAGGTGGAAGGAGGCAGGGCTGCTACTGAAGCGTCACATGCACCTGGTGCCGAGGCCCCTGGGGAAGGGAGCTGCCTGTAACTCAGCATATCTGGCTGCTCTCAGGAAGCCCACCTGGGCCCTGCCATGGGCCAGTCTACCAGAACTTTCCTGACCTGATCTGCCCACTGTCCCTGTCACAGCAGGTATACAAACCAGCTCCTCCTCTCCCGGGGGCAGAGAAGTGGAGGAGATCCTCATTCTCACCATTTCCACTCTACATTCTCCACTCGCTCATTTCCTAGATACCCCAAGATTGGCGCTCACGGGCTTCAGTCAGCACATGCCCAGAGTGACCAAAAATTTGCGTCATTCAAAATGCATGTTCCCAGCTGAAGTCAGACGAGGGGACCCTCTGCCTCCCTGTTGGCGCTCAGCCCTGTGACAAAACACCTGGGATGAGCAACCTGTGTGTGAGGAGCAAGGACTTATTTTGGCTCATGGTTTCAGAGGGTCCATCCTGTGGTCCCCTGGCCCGGTGGCTTTGGGCCTATGCTGAGGCAGAACGTGTGGCATGTGGTAGAGCCAAGCCGCCCACCTCACGGCAGCCTGGACGCAGACAGACAGGCAGACAGACAGAGAAAGGGGAAAGGCTCCCCTGCCTCTTCAAGGCCACACCCCCAATAACCTAACTTCCTTCCCCTAGGCCCCGCCTCCTCAGGGGTCCACCACCTCCAATAGCACCGCAGGCTGGTGCCCAGGCCTTGAGCACCTGGGTGTTTGGGGAACATTTGAGATCTGTGGTCATTTCAGGGCCACATTTTTAAAATTGTGTTTGTGCTCTTTGTTGGTGGCTTTGCTGTTTCAAATGGTCCCCCAGCACAGGGCCAAAGTGCCACTGTTGTGTTCCTAAGCACGGGAAGGCTGCCGTGCGCCTGCCCAGAAAGTAGGTGTGATGAGCCTCGCTCAGGCCAGAACCCGGCACCGCTGGCTGTGGTCAGCACTGACGAGGCCAATGTCATTCGTAAGGGAGGCCGTGGCCTGGCGGTTGACAACGCTGTGGTGAGAGGTTCCGGGGTCTCACCTGTGTTTCCCGGGAGCGTTGGTTTCGTATTTGCTGGTTCGGGGTCCGCAGACACCTTATCGAACAGGATTCTCGCAGATCGTGCAATTCCACTGTCCAGGTCTGGCCACTCCTTCACGGCCCTGCGCTGTCTCCCTGCCCGTCCCCCTGCAGAGGAGCACATCTCAGGGCCACAGCTGGCTCCCTGTCCCTCTGGGGGGGAGGCGAACTATTGGGAATCAGGAGGGCCCTCGCCAGGGCCATGGGGTCCCTGTTCCCTACAGTGTCCCCAAGACCCTCCCAGACTGCGGTGTGGCAGAGGCAGGGAGAGGGATGAGACCAGGGCATCCCAATCCCTCAGAGTGGCTGTCCCCTGC
Organism: Urocitellus parryii; assembly: GCF_045843805.1. Classification (NCBI taxonomy): domain Eukaryota; kingdom Metazoa; phylum Chordata; class Mammalia; order Rodentia; family Sciuridae; genus Urocitellus; species Urocitellus parryii. Next base: position 34,001,017 of record NC_135545.1, on the reverse strand, counting down.
CTTGGGACAGGCCAGCTTGGAGAACCGGGAGATGACTCTGCCCGTCAAAGGAGAGACTGAGACCCACCGTTGACGAGGTCCACTCAGGGGATTCTAAGACCCCCACTTCACAGAGGGGACCCGAGGCCCTAAGGAAGTGGGGCGCCCACGGTCCTGGCCTGGCCACTCCAAGTCAGGGTGTGCTCGGGGCCCCTTTCCCAGGGCAGTGCCTTGCCCTCATGAACAGGAAGCTCATCCACTGATGATGAGGACAGATGTCCTCCCTCTGGAACGTCCCCAAGGCCAGCACGGTGTTTCAGAACAGGGCCAGCCACTAGTCCTATGGAGAGCGCCTTTGTGTCCTTCCTGTGGACTGCCGAGCCATGAATATGGACTCAATAACCCAGGTGACCGTGCCAGGCCGGTCTCCAAGAGGCCCTGACGAATCGCCATGTTTGTGCCCTCCGGGGGGAGCCCAGTGAGAACATGCATATCTTGGGCAATTAATATCAACACCCACAATTTAGACCCACGGCCTCTGATTAGAGGAGCAGCCGGGAATGGCCTCATATTTAAACAAACAAGTGGCTCCAGAATGCTGATGAGTACACTTGCCGGCTGGTCATCTGGGCCAGCTAGATGGCAGGCGACGTCCATTTGTTCCTGAGCTAAACCACTCAGAACAGACTCAGGGCAGGAAAAATGTCTTATAAAAGGCGGGGGCTGTGTTTGATGGAAAATTCTATCCTCGCTTAGAGAAACAGGGTGGCACGGGGCACTAGATCCGGACTGGGATTCTGCCTCTGCCACTTCTGAGCCACCTTGGACCTGTGCTCCCCTAACTGTGGGTTTGAATTCTAGCTCTGTGACTTCCTGGGTGTGTGGCCTTGGGAAAGTTACTCACCCACTCTGGACATCTGCATCCTCCTTTGGGGATGGCTTATCTGGACCTGTCATCAAGGTGACAGCCAGGGCAAGGTTGCATTTCAAGTCTTGGGGGGGTGGGGGACCTGATTCCAAGGTCACGTGGTCGTTGGCTGAATTCAGATCCTGGGGGCTGCAGGATGGGGTGCTTCTGTGCCTAGCTAGCTGTTGGCCAGCGGCTCCCTGCAGGGTCCCCAAATGTGGCTTCATCTGAGCCAGTGGGGGAGTCTCCTTGCAAGACGGAGACCCCAGTCCTGGGTGGCACCGGCACATGGTGGTGTGTGGATCCTGTAAGAGCTGCATGTCTCCCTGGTCCTCCCGGGTGGGGACCCCACAGAGGGGTGAGCACCAGGAAGGGGGGCTGGGGCCCCCAGAGTGCTGTGAAGGGCAGCACAGGGCCCAGCCCCTTGGCACTCAGGCCCCCAGGGTCTGTTTCCTGTTGCTGTGAGAATCCCCGGGCTGGGGGCGGGTCGGTGGAAGAGCCCTTGCCCAGCACAGCTGGGACCCGGGTCTGCCCTCAGCACTGCCCAGAAGAAAAGCAATACCTGGGGGGTGGGGGGGGCGCGGGGTACAGAAAGGAGGTGTGTTTGGCTCCCAGGCTGCAGGTCAAGGGCAGGGGCTCAGGGCTGGCTATGGGCTTGGCTCTGTGAGGACCCCACAGCAGATGCCATCATGATGGGAGGATGTTGGAGAAAGACCCCACCTAAGACAGGAAGCCAGAGAGAGGAGGACAGCCAGGCTCCCCCTTGTATGACAACCCTCTGGGACCCACGACATCGTTCCCCAGTGACCTCATTACTGTACACCAGGCACCCCCTCTTCAAGGTTCCCCCACCTCCCAACTCTCCCAAATGAGAGCCCAACACGTGGTTCCTTGGGGGACACACTCAAACCACATCCACACCATACCACGGTCCTTTAGTGAGTCCTGTGTGACCAAAGATGAGTTATTAACCTCTCTGAGCTCCAGCGTCCATCAGGACCTCTGCATCCAGAAGACCCACCTCATGGTGGATGTTCTGATCCTTCAAGGAGGTCTGTCTGTGCATTCACACTGAGCCCTGTGTTTGGCTCAGAAAAGGCGCCCCCAAGCCATCAGCCACCCCCACCACCAGCACAGAGCTCTGACCCAGAGGAAGAAGTGCCACTCCCGCCCCAGGGTGCTCCTGATGCAGCTGCGGCTCTCTTTCAGGCGCATGCTGAGGAACAACAACAAGCCCAAGGAGAAGAGCGTGCTCATCCTGCCCCCGCGGGCGGGGACCCCGAAGCTCTTCAACGCGGCCCTCGCTGCAGCAGGGAAGATGGGCGGCAAGGGCGGCAAGGGCGGCAAGCTGGCCCACCTCCGAGCCCGCCTCAAGGAGCTGGCTGCGCTGGAGGCCGCTGCGAGGCAGCAGCAGCTGCTGGAGCAGGTGAGGCCCTGGGGACCCAGACTGTTTCCGGTTTGTGCCAGGGAGGCCACTCATTTGGTATCAGGGACCCCACGCACACATTCTTTCCATCAGGCAGGACTCACTGGGTGGCCAGGGACAGGCGGCAAGTTCAAATTAGCTGAGGGAATCGGGGAGGCAGGTCGTCGACGGGTTCAGGTGAAGCTGGATCCAGGAGCCCAAACGGGGCCAAGGGGATCTCACTACAAACCTTCTGTCGTGACCGTTTTCTTTGGTGACGCTCCACTTCCAGGCACGCCCCTAAGATCCCATCCTCCTGGTGTCCCCACTCCACCAGAGAGTGCCTCTTCCCAGAGATCCAAGCAAAAGCCCCGGGACTCACTGTCCCTGGCCAGAACTGGCCCACACGCCAATTTGGGAGCCATTTGGTGCAGCCAGGGGAGCGTGGTACTCGGGAGGAACCCAGGCCACATGCCCAGCCCTGGGCGGAGAGTGGCAGGATGGGGTGGGGACGTTCCCTAACGGGAAGCCCTGGTGCTGTCACCGAGGTGGGAAGAGAGCATCTGGACAGGGAATGTCCCTCCCAGGTGTCAGGGACAACTTCCCACTGTGTCTGTGACCCATTAACAGATCTGACAGGAGCACGCCCACAGACAGGCACGGCGCGGGGCCCCCACCCCCATAAAGCTGAAGGGAATATTAAAATTAGTTCTGGGATTTTTTTTTTCTGTGACTAAAGCCAACAATGCCAATTAGAATAATTACGTTAATTATGTCTGTTCATGACCGTCCCTGAGGGAGGCTGCCAGGGAAGGAGGTGGCCGGGGCAGGCGAGCGCTCAGGGGTGGGGCTCTCTCGGGGTCCAGACAGCAGGACACACGACAGAGTTTAAGGGAGCCCCATGAATTCCACCTCCGCCCAGGCTGGTGTCAGAGTCCAGGGGACCCATCCAGGGGTCACAGATGGCAGGAGTGTGGTGATTCTGGGGTTCTGTGATAGCCTCTGGACACAGCCACCAATGGCCACAGGTTGAAGAAAGATGCGATTGCTGAGCTCGGCAATCACCAAGGTCAAGGTGGAGCCCAGGCTAAGGTCATGAGCGCTGGCTGCTGCATGGGGCTGAGCGGACATGGACTTCCAGAGTGCACTCAGTGCAGAGGGAGGCTTCAGCTCCAATGGATTCGTTGCTCCTAAGTGTCGTCTCGTCACTGAGATGTAAATTAAATTTGCATGAGGGTGCTAATAAAAGGCATTTCCTCTGCAATTTAGAACAACCAGGGCAGCGTGGCAGAGCCCCAGGAGCTGTTAGAAGTGCAGAGATGCAGGTCGAAATCCCAGCTCTGTCACCTGCTAGTTCCATGGCCCTGGGGACCCTGAGCTTTCTGCAACCCAGATTCCTCATCGTTGCCCCGTGGGGTCGTGGGGTTGCGAGAGCAAGCAGGCCACTTTGGAGACCATTTATAAGAGCATTCTGAACACGGAAAAGCACTTCACTAGGCTTCCCGTGATTCCCCTGGCTCTGATCAAAGCATGTGCTTCAGACGTCCCCTCTGAGCACCGTGCCCTGGAAGGGTGTTGTCCGAATTTAGGGTGGACAGGGGAGGACGGAACAGGTGCACCAAGACGGAGGGAGCAGCAGGTCCCCGGAGCTGCCTGGTGTTCTAGGAGCACCCTGTCCCCTGGCTCACTGTTCCCTTCCTTTAAAACCCTACGACTTGGGCAAACTTCAGGGGTCCCTGTTCCTCACAGCGTGCCGGTCGCTCTCCCTTTCAATTTACAACCACAGCCTCAAGTGGGTCTCAGGCACCTGAGGACCATCTGGCCTCATCCTCTGGAGGCGGCTCCTTGTCCAGTTTCCTTCCATGTAGAAATGGGTCAGGCAGCAGGCAGGCCCACAGGCATCCACAGGGCTTCAGTTTGGATTTTAGTTTTGTTTTAGCCCAATTCCCTAGCTGGGGGCAGTGGCCCGTGCCTATAATCCCAGCAATCAGGAGGCTGAGGCAGGAGGATCACAAGTTCAAGGCCAACTTCTGCAATTTAGCAAGGCCCTAAAGGACTTAATGAGACAATGTCTCAAAAAAAAAAAAAAAAAAAAAAAAAAACCAACAATCAGGCTGGCCAGTGTAGTGGCCCATGACGTAATCCCAGGGGCTCTGGAGGCAGAGACAGGAGGGTGGCGAGTTCAAAGCCAGCCTCAGCAAAAGAGAGGCACTAAGCAACTCAGTGACACCCTGTCTCTAAATAAAATACAAAATAGGGCTGAGGATGTGCTCCTGAGTTTAATCTGTGGTACCCAAAAAATAAAAAATAAAATGGGCTGGGGATGTGGCTCAGTGGTGAAGCATCCTTGGGCTCAATCCCCGTACAAAATAAATAAATAAACCCAATTTGCTGTTGAAACACAGGCCATGGCCAATGTTGACAGGAGGAAGCACAGGCTAGAGAGGAGGTGCCCGCCCAGTCCTGGAGTATGGGGTCAGCTCAGCCTAATGCCAATGGCATCCAGCCCCATCCTCCCCTGAGGATCCCACCCTTGGGCTCCTGCGGCTCCTGCCCTCCTCAGCCTCTACCTTGCCAGCTTAGGGTTCTCCTGTATCTCCATCATCCACACCTGGGAGTGGGCGGGGCAGCTCCCGTCACCTCCCTCAATAGTTGCCACCGAGGATGTTCCAAAACCTTCCATGAAATCCAGCTGGGACTTTCTGTCCTTAAACGTCGCGTAACATATTCTGCTGTTTCTAAATAACCTCCATAAGCTGCCCTGCCCAGCAGACGTCAGCCGGGGGCACCCACCCTCCTGCTCTTTGGGCCCAAGAGGATGGAAACTAGGAGGTATCCAGACCCCGACGGACTCCCTGGGCATCTGTTTCTCACCAATCCTCCTTTTTGAATTTCAGGCCAAGAACTCGCAAGAAGCCACAGGAGAGGGGGACGAGGCAGGCTCTGCCGCCCAGGACCAGCCCCAGGCCCCCTCGGCCCCCCCCTCGGCCCCCTCGGTGGCGCCTGCCCCTGGCCAGCCTGCGCCCCAGGAGCCCCCGGCCGCGGGCTCTGCGTCGCCTGCTTCCCCGGGGAAGCCCGAGGCAGGCGGGGAGGGAGTGGTGGGGCCCGAGGAGCGCTCGGTGCGGATCAGCGTGAGCCCTGGTCCGGATCCAGGCGAGCCGTCCCTGTCCATAGAGATGCCCGAGGAGAAGAAGGAGGCCGTGGAGTGAGTGAGGGTCGCCCGCGCCCGGTCTGGCAGGTGCACCCACCGGCCCGCCGCGCCCTGTGCAGGGTCCCCTGCGTCCGAGGACGCCTGCCGGCTTTAGTGGCCTCAGTCGAGCCAACCTTCCCATTCCTACGACGCCTCCTGATGGACTTGGTCTTGAAATCAGCAAATGTCCATCAAATGTCGGTGTCCCCAAGCTCCCACAGTCCCCGGACCACGCTGTGGTTTATATTTTAAAAGAACAAAATCACTTTCCGCTTTTAAAGTTCATCTGCTGATGATAGGATGAAGCTCTGAGGTCTGGGAAGCTTTTGGAGAAGTCAGGTCTGGGAGTGGGAGGGCTTCTCGGGATTCGTCCCTTTATGTCCCCTTTATGTCAAGGGTAAGAAACAATGGGGGGGGCAGCCTGCTGTCCGTGGTGATCCTGGTCGGAACAGGGAATGCTGTTTTCCTTGGCTAGGCAGTTAAGGGACATTAAGGGACATGCAGCTTATTAGGCTGGCCCCGCATGTTCCCCGGACGACATTCAATTGCCTGTCTGACGCCATTATGTCAGAGCAGAGAAGAGGGAAACGGACTTGGTGGAAATGGACTTAGCTTTCCCAGGTAAAGGGCAGCCCTGGGGGAGCATCCTCAGCCTGTCACCCTGAAAAGCCCTGTTTCTCACCAGCAGGGATCAGACTGTCACTTGCCTTAGACACCCTTGCTGGAGAAATGGTGGCAGCGAGTTGGATTAATCCTCAAAAATGTAATCTCACAGCTGCTGACACCACTTAAATCCCTGAAGTCTCTCCAGATCATGTCATGTTTATATGATTAAAAAAAAAAAAAGCAGAAAGGGTTATTCAGTCCATGAATATTTATCAAGAGGATTTCATTTGCATACCGAATGGCTCTTGGGGGAGCCCATGATTAAAAACAAAATCTGGTATTGAACCATTTGTTTCCACCAGCAACCCTGAACCCAAAGGGCTTGAATTCCAGTAGGTTCTTCCCATTTTATATCAAATGACAGGACCTGGGGAGCCCCTGAAGGGACTTCCCGAAGGCTCCAAACTGTAGTATTTGTCCTTCGGCTACAAACAACACTGTGACATTTTTAAACAACTTGGGAGTTCCCAGGTGGGCCCAAGCATTTCCAAATCCCAGAGTGATGAACAGATTTATCTCGTTGATGTCATGTCATGTGACCTGGACAATCATTCCACTGAACGCCATTTCACTGGTACAGCCGTTCACGACATGGAATGGAATGATGATCAGCATTATTATCCTCCTCTTTAAAGGTTTTAGTCATTTGTTTTAGTAGGTTAAAAACATTCACATGGGGCTGGGGACGTAGCTCAGATGGTGTAGAGTGCTTGCCCTGAATGCACAAGGCCCTGGGTTCAATCCCCAGCACAAAAAAAAAAAAAAAATTCACATGGGTACAAAAGGATACTCAGGAAAAGTGATTGATCCTATCCCTGGCTCCCAGCCTCCACGGAGCCCTCTTTGGAAGTAATCACTGTTATCAGCTCCCTGTGTATCCTCTTAGAGATATTTTATGCTTATGCAAGTAACTATGTATATTCATTCTTATTCCCTTCCTTTTCTTATTTTTCTTTTTGTTTGTTTGTTTTTGTTTTTGAGACATGGTCTTGCTCTGTTACCCAGGCTGGCCTCAAACTCCTGGGCTCAAGCAATCCTCCTGCCTTAGCCTCCCAAGTAACTGGGACTATAGGCATGAGCCACCATGTCCCGCTCCTCCCTCTTCCTCTCCCTCTGGCCCCTTCTCCTCCTTTATAAGTGGTAACCCATAGTAGGCCCACCATTTTTCTCCATCTTATTTATTCTAGAGATTGTTCCCTATCAGTACATAAAGAACATGCCTATGTTTTCATGATGGCAATCTAGCCCATCGGATGGACGTATCATGGTACTTAAACCATCTCCATCGATAAGCATTGATGATTCCAATCCGATGCTGTTAAAAAACAAAATAATGTGCAATCTGATTGTCACGTACAGGGGCTGCCGGTGTAGCTCGGTGGTAGGAAACTTACCTGGCATGAGCAAGGCTCTAGGTTTCACCCCAGCCCTGGAAAAAATCTTGTATGGACGTAATTTCACTGGCACAGTCTTTTTAAATGGGGAAGGTCTGGGAGTTTAGGAGGATTTCTTCCCTTACCCTCATTTATCATTCCCATATTCGCACCACATCTTCTAAGACCCAAGCACAGAGAATGCTTCCACTCTTAGCAAGTTATTTCTGACCTTCACAGAAGGTAAACATATCGCCCTTCTGTAGACGCAAAATGTTTCAATGGCACCTTCACTGTGAATCCTGTTTTATAAGGAATCTTTTGTATGTGAATGTTCTTCTTTCTTTAGTTGTCAATCCTTGAACATGTACTGCTTATTATGTAAAACAAGAGATTCTTACCGTTCTCAAGAATTGCCCTGGAAAGAAACTGATTTTGAAGTGAGATGAACAGTGTCTTAATTATTTCACTGAGCTATCTTAAATCAAATTCAACACTTTCCCCAAACCTGGATATTCGGTCAATTGAGTTCAAGACGGGCATGATTCTCCAAATTGAATTGGACTGTTGGTTGCTGAGATATGGAACAGCTCAGAAACAGTGTCATTCTACAGTCGAGGAATTCTAGACCTTTATCTGTGTATGTTGAATCTCTGTGCAATTTGAATGTCTCAATATTTCCTGCATTTGGGTAGAAAATGAATAGCAAGTTATTTTTTCAACTACATAAATATTTTAAACCAGACCAAGAAGCTGTTTAAAATTTCATAATCAAAATGTGTTCAGCTATCAGGAATATTATAATCTGTTTCCTTAGTAAACATGAATACTTCACATACACACTGGGGCTTTCAGATTACAGCGCATTTTAATTAAAGAATTTAGACAAATGTTCTTGGCCCTTGGATTCATTTTAAAAGCCGGCTGTGTGCGACAGCACCTCCGTGAGCGGTACTAAGTGAATTTCCTGGCTCAGGCGCCCTTGCTCATCCCCCACTGACATCTTTGGAGCCATAATCCATCCTTTATTCTGTCCCTGGGGTGATGTCCTTATCAAACCCCCACGGCCCCTGGAATTCTAAGAGCCTCGAATGGACGGCCTTTTTATGTCTGGTCTCAGCCAGCCAACTGCTCACAATTTCCCCAGCCAGCCTGTTCCATGACACAGCGTGCTCCTGAACACGGGCTCTGGATTCAGACCGTCTGGCTTCCAGTTGCAGCTTGACTCTGAACCCCGATGATGTCGTCTATGAGATGAGGATAACACACTGTATCACACAGGACCACCGTGATGATCCGATACCAGAGGGCACTGCCAAGTCTGAATGGGCACGAGGAATAAATCCAATCGGACACCCCCTTACTCTGCTGCAGAGGAGACTGGAAGCCACCCCCGCCCAGGTCTCTCTCTCCTCTAAATTCTGCTTCTGAATTATACACACAGAATGGGCCTGATCTCCTCTTTCTTGAAATTTTACAAGAGTTTGTACAAAGGGCTGGGCATGTGTGAATTATAACGCTATAAATCACGGTTTTCCCTACCAACGTTAACGGTTTAACTCACTCTCACATGAAAACAGAGGCTAACACACTCCCTAAAGGCTTCCCCTCCTGGGACGGACACTAGGCATGTGACTCGTGCATTCACACAAGGCCCGTGTCAGAAGGACTCTGCGTTGGACATTAATAATTTTTGAACAAGTCTTGCATTTTTATTTGCACTGGGCCTCACAGAATGACACAGCCTGTCATGGCTAGATAAGGAAGCCACCTGGTATCTGAAAAGGCCCGTGGGAGAGGGAGGCAGGGGTGTCTTTTCTGCCTCCAGCTCCTGCCTCCCTTCCCTTCCCCTTGGGAAGATTTCCTTTGGGCCACAGGTGGACCTCAGCTAGATTCTGCTTGCTAAGAATTCGACTCTTGACAGCGATTGCCACCTCACTCCTTGCTAACAGGGCACTGGTTTAGCTTTGGGCAACAACACACCTACCCGAAGGAGACGAAGCCCTGTCCAAGCCAGTCCCTCTCACTGTCTCTCTTTCCCCTACACCCGACTCCCAGCCTTGTCCATAGGGGGGTGGCCATTTGACCCAGTTCCAAGCAACGAATTACAAAAGAAAGGATGATGAGACCTCCTTATTAAAGGAAAGATCCCCATTACCACTGTCCTCCTCTCCTGCTGCTCGTGATACGGATGCAAGAATATGTTTGGAGCTGCAGCAACCATCCTGTGACCCAGGAGTCAAACATCAGAGAGATGCAGGTCTTGACATGTTTGAGTGGCCCAAGCCACCCTGTGACACTTAGCCCCAGACCACTTGCCATCGGAGATGATGGTCTATATTTATTATTGAGGCCATTCTTCCATCCTGAAGTGAGGGATAAGTGAAGAAGGAAAGAAAGAAAACAGGAACAGAGGCGTCCCAAACCTGACACCCTGGCCTGGCTGGACATTAGTTCCTCTTGCTCAGATTCTTATTACCAGCTGTGTCCCTGGCCTCCCTGGCCTCCCTGGCCTGTCCTCAGCCTCACCCTGATGACGCACACACTGCCTTGAGCTTTAGTCTGTTGGTTTCTGTGGCTCGCAATGAAGGAAACCTAAGCAAGGACTTGTGGGAGTCTCCTGATTATTTAAAACCCAAGATCTCTGCCACCTACTCTGGGTGTGACTTTTAGTCTCGCACAGGCACTTGGTTTCTGTTTAGAAACTATTTAAAAACAAGTCTGGGTTTCTAAAGGCAAACATCAAGAAGACAGAGAATAGAGGAGGCGGGTTTGATCAAGACCCAGGTCACATACCTCTCTGTGGATGGACAGTCCACCGGGAGAGAGTGTTTTGACCTGTCAGCAAACTTGAGCATGAAAGATATTTCCCAAGAACTTCTCCCAGCCCCTTCCCTGTGTTAAAGGCAGGAGTCTTGGAGCAGAACCCACCTCATTAAGGATCCTTTAGAATGATCCCGCCCCCTTGCCGTCTTTCACAGTCCTTAAGTGCTAAGAACAGAGGTGACTGTGCTTTGGGGCTGTGGAGAGCTTTCCCACTCGTTAGTTCTGCCCCAAATTCTGCGGCAAAGTGATCAGGAAGGAAATGATAAGATCCACATGATTGATGAGGAAATTCTAACTTGAGAGGCGAAAGAATCGATTCTTAAGGAATGAGCACCTTGGCTAGAGGCACAAATAGCCAAAAGAAATGTCCTCCGCTGGCCACCGTCCCGTTTCTGCAGGCTCATCTGACCTAAATGATATTCATTCATTTGGTAAATATTTTTAAATTTTCTTCCTTTGTGCCAGGCACTGTTCTGCTTGCTTTCTGGACCTCAGGCATTCCAACTCCATTTTTATTTTTTGGAACTGGGTCCTGAACCCAGAGTCTCACGCATGCTTAAGCCCAAGATCTACTGAGCTCCAGTCCCAGCCCTTCCATCTCAATTGGGAGAAACAAAGCAATCCTCCCAGGGTGTTCTAAGAAGATTCAATGGATTTTAAATAAACTATGACCAAAAAATGTATGGGTGTTTGTTAGTTAAGATTTCCTGGATTCGATATGCTAAGCAGTCTTTCTTCACCAGCCCCAAAATGAAGGGAAAGGGGCACAAGCGCCCTGCTTATCTTATTCCTTCGGTGGGCAAGAGCTGTTGGCATCTCCAGGGGTCTTCCCGGGTCACTGCCATACTTTGCCAGATTCAGGAAATAAAAATACAGGTTGGATTTCAGATAAACAGCAAAGGGTTGTGAGTTTTGTGTTGCTTGTTCTCAGTATAGGTGGGACAATACTGGGGACACACCTTTACCAAAAAATTGTTATATATCCAAAATCGAAATGCAGCTGGGTGTGTTTTATCAAGATGGAGACTAACGTCTGCCCCTTCAAAGAAAGGAAAGAGGGCAGTGGGCATCCTGCAGCCTCCCAGCCCCGGGAGGAGGGACCGATTGGACACCTCCCCCTCCCTCTCCTGAGTGATCAGGATTGTCGCCGGAGGAGGGCAAGAGCCCGCTCCGATGTGCCGTCTGGGTTCGGTGTTCAACGCTTACCTTAATTAATTTTGTCCTGGATGTGCACACCAGGTGTTCTGGACCTGATCTTACTAATTACCTTAAGTATTAATTAGCTTAAGTAAGTAGATACACATCGTCCCGCCCCCTCCCTCCCTCCCTCCTCCGGGCTGGGGAATGTCGTAGCTGGACATTAGGAGAAGAACAAGAAAAATAATAATAACATTTTTCTGCTTATAAAGCAAAAGGAGGTGGACTCCCTCTCCCTTCCTGAGAGGGTCTCTCTTGAAGCGTAATGGGGGGACCCTAACTCCAGCCTTTTGGGGTGTGGATAGTCTTTCCTGCTGGGAATGTGGCAGGTGCTCCCTTAGCACCTGGGAAGCCCCCAAACAAGCAAAAGACACCACCGATTACAGAAAGTCTCCAGGTGCGAGACAGAGAGCCCCCGGTGTCTCCCAAGCCACTAAGGCCTTAAAGGTCTGGGACTTCCTCCCTTTGGTGTGTAAATACTCTTCCCCGGAGTCTTGCAGGCACAGTGGGGTGAAACCCAGCCCTCTGCACAGCCATTTGTCCCTCTCTGGGAGGGAAGAGGACTTTATTATCCTTTGAGATAAAAGCAATTAACTAGACAAATGGCTATCAGGGGATGTGAAGAGTCTCAGAAGGCCTCTGCCTTCACTTTGCCAACTATCTGAAACCCAGTGGTGCCTTGATTTTTTTTTTTTTTTTTTGTAACAGGAATTGAACCCAGGGGCACTTAACCACAGAGCCATATCCCCAGCCCTTTTTATTTTTATTTTTTTAAATTTTTGAGACAAGGTCTTGCTAAGTTGCTTAGGACCTCAATAAGTCGCTGAAGCTGGTTTTGAACTTGCAGTCCTCCTGCCTCTGAGCTGCTGGGAGTGTTTCCATCTTTCAAGAAAGATTGGGATGGTTAGAAAAATAATTCAGATAAGACTGAAAACTTCCATGCGTAAATTTAAAATCAATAACCAGTTTTAAAATTAGATTGATGGGATCGAGGGCATAACTCAGTGGTAGAGGGCTTGCCTAGCGTGCATGAGGTCCGTGGGTTTGATCCCCAGCAACACATACACTTGTAAAATAGAATAAAATATACTTGTAAAAATAAAATAAAACCAGATTGATCACAGGCTGGGGATGGAGCTCAGGGGTACAGCACATGCACAAGGCCTGGGGTTCAGTCCCAGCACTGAGTGGCGGGTGGGAGACATAAAAATAGATTGACCTCAATTCAATCAACAACAAACTGGATGACTTTTGGCAAACTCGTCATAAATAACCCTCACCAGGGGAGAAAACTGCCAGGAAGAATTACGAGCCACAAAAGTTTGCACCCAAGAACAATACTTGGCTTTCTCTCAGCATTGAAATTTACTTGAAAGGACAGTGCAGAGGCTGTAGGTAGGCCCTTCACCTGTAACCACGGTGACCATAGAGAAGACATTTTGAGGGTTAGAGAAGGAGCCTCGAAACTTTGAATGATTCAGACTTGAAATATCCGTGGCAATTCAGAATAATCCTTCCAGGTATGAGTCGTGCCTCTGAGAACAACCAACAGAATAAGGCTTGTTGAATCACAGAATGAGACTTGCTTAGAGGGAAATCTTAGGGCACCTGCCCAGTTCTAAAGAACAGGGCCCCAGCAATATCTGCATGAGATTGCTATGAGAACTAGGAATCCTTCTCCTATTAATCTGTCAGCAGGTGATACGACACTATGTGGCACAACCAGCACTCAAGTCTCTACAAGCCTGAGAACTTGGAGTTGTTCTACTTAGTAAGCTTCTTTTTTTTTTTTTTCTAATATTTTTATACCCAGCAGAAAATTCCCTACAGCAGAAGTAATTAATTTTTAGGACAATCTAATAAAAAGAGGACGTGGCCAGCTACAGAGACTCGAAGCATTTCTTTAACTCTTTGTTTCATTATATGCTTTGGTTTCTGCCTAGAGCTTGTTGAAATCTCTCCATGGATTAGTAATGTTTGGCTATTACTCTATTGTCATCAGTGTATTTTTTTTTTTGGAGGGGGGGTGTTAATTGCTCTTTGTTTGCTTTTGCAGTGCTGGGATCAAACCCAGGCCTTGAGCATGCGCCTGCACCACATCCCCAGCCTTTCACTGAATTTTGACATTTTACTGGATGTTGCTCAAATTTGATCTGAATGAGCGATGGGTTGAAGGCACCTTCCAAAAACTCATGTGGAAATTAATAACTGCTCTAAGAGTATTGAGAGGTAGGACCTTCCAGAGGTGACTAGGTCACCAGGGCTCTGACTTCATGAATGGATCTGTGTTGTTATCTCAGGAGCAGGTTAGGCTCTTGAGACTGGACATGCTGTCATAGCAGTTTCGGCCCCCTCTTGACAGCTGTGTCTCCTGTGGGCTCCTGGCCATGCAATGCCTTCTGTCATGTTTTGATGCAGCAAGAAGGCCCTTGCCCGAGGTCGCCCTTCCATCATGGGTTTCTTCCAGAACTGTGACTTATAAATTTCTTCTCTTTGAAAATGAACCAGCCTGTGGCATTTTGTGATAGCCACACAAAATGAATGAAGACAGTATGTGAGCAGGATGTCTCTCTCCTCTTTGTCTTCTGGTCCTCGTCCTTGCACTTGGCCAGGTTGATCCAGACTCTTTCCCTTTTCCAAGGTGTTCTCTTTCTTATTATTTTATACCATTTTAGATTTTGATGGTTATGGAAATGAGGTACTCATGTACCTATACTCTAGTTTTGCTTCTTTTGAGAACTACATTTGTAAACCTCGCCCATGGAATGAAGGAAGTGAGTTTTTCTTTCCTTTTCCTGCTGGGGATCAACCAGGGCTTTGCCTGTCCTGGTCAAGAACTACACCCCCAGCCCAAGAAGTATGTTTTTGTTTGAGGATTTTGTTTTCCTTCTTTCATTTGGGACCCAGCTTGACATTTAATGATGACAGAAGTCCTTTATTCACATTGTGGAATGCGGTTCTGTGAGTGTGGTGGTGGGGGGGGTCCTATTGTCTTATAAATTTGGGATCGCTAGTCTTCATAATACCTTGAAATTTATTCTATACAATGGTTATGGGATTTTTCAATTACACTGTCTGCCCAGGCACAAGGCGCACACCTGTAATCCCGGCAGCTTGAGAGGCTGAGGCGGGAGGTTGGCGAGTTCAAGCCAGCCTCAGCAACTTGGCGAGGCACTTAGCAACTCAGCGAGACCCTGTCTCTAATAAAATACAAAAAGAGGGTGGAGGATGTGGCTCAGTGGTTAAGCACTTCTGGGTCCAATCCCCAGTACTGAAAAGAAAAGAAAAAAGAAAAAGAGTACTGTTCTATCATGCAGCCAGAGTAGCCCATAATTCTGCTTATTTCCATTATGAGACTTCTGATTCTTCTGCTGAAACAGAATTTTACCAATAACATAAAATATGCTGGCAAAATTGACTATTCACACATCCAGATTCTATGTCTTTGACTAAGTAAAGCAAAATATTTTCAATGAAGAATTTTCTTTTTTCCTTCTCAAACATCTCTATTATTGCAAGGCTTTGTCTCCAGGCAGAATCTAGAAAAAAAATATTGTGTTTACGTATCTATCCATTGATTTAAGGGACAGGTAGCAGTGTAGCCGACAGGAGCGAAAAAATGGGGGAAAAAAACAAAAACAAGAGAATTTGCCCATCCTCTGAGACATGTCATTTAAGCAAAAGAAAATATTTCTATGGAATTAAATAATTCAGTGCTCGGCTTCAATATGACTTTCCTTATTACTAACAAAACCGCAAATGAAATACTAGGTACATCCAGGAGAAGCACAAAGCTCATAAAGCAGAAGTGCTTGGACAACCAGGATAAGAAGCGACATTTTTCAGGCTGAGCCTTTGTCGGGGTGATATCAGCTCATCGAGTTGGCAGGTCCATTAATCAAGGGACACTTACTTACATCAGGCAGGCTGGAAAGACAGGCCTGCGTGGCTGAGTGTTCATTACGGGAAAAATAACTCCTACAAAACGCTCTATGCAAAGCACACTTATCAACCAGGAAGAAGCTAATGGCCTTGACATCTGCAGACAGACAGAATTTCCAAACAGAATTTCAGAACCAAGTCGGGGAGTCCCGGAGAATAAAACCCCATTTGCATCTCAATGGGTGTGAACGCAGAGGGTCATTTTTCACGTGAACCTGATATGTTTTAAACCTCAGTCAGGAGATTAATTGCCAAGTCTTTTTCCTGTCTGGGTTTTATTATGAAGCTGAGGATTGTGTCCTAGGCTACAGGACCTTCTGCCTGTGCTGAGGTGACCTATCTGAGCATTGTTAGGATTTACATTTTTTTATTCATTTCAAGTTTCTTTTTTAGGTCTGCATGTTTGAAGTGGGGGTGGGAGCGTGTGCCTAGATGCCAGAGGCCAGGGCTTTGATCCCCAGCACTGAAGAAAGAAAAGAAAAGAAAAGAAAAGAAAGAAAGAAAGAAAGAAAGAAAGAAAGAAAGAAAGAAAGAAAGAAAGAAAGAAAGAAAGAAAGAAAGAAAGAAAGAAGGAAAGAAAGAAGGAAAGAAAGAAGGAAAGAAAGAAAGAAAGAAAGAAAGAAAGAAAGAAAGAAAGAAAGAAAGAAAGAAAGAAAGAAAGGAAGGAAGGAAGGAAGAAAGAAAGAAAGAAAGAAAGAAAGAAAGAAAGAAAGAAAGAAAGAAAGAAAGAAAGGCACAGCTAGTGAGCTTGCAGGTTGAGGCCTATGTTGTGTGTTGAACAGCAGGTAAAATACCCCTGCCAGGCTCAGCCTGCCTCCGGACCCACCACCCATGACTAGCTGTGTTCTCTTATGTTGTCGGTGTCTGATTCACCTGTGCCCCTTCCTTCAGGGGTCCCCCAAACCTCCCTCTTGGGTCCCAACTTCTTTCCTTTTCCCTTTTGCAATTTCTTCCTTTTCAAGCAGTTTTAGGTGATAGATTTGTCAGGAAGAGAGCCACCTGGAAGTCCTGTGTCTTGGAGACCCTCTTTTTCCTTTCGTTTCTATGTAAACATTCTTAACAGTACCAGGGGTCTTTGTTTTTTTGGTTTGGAAAATATGGCATCACAGTGGAAGAGTCTGTGTTTCTGGGGCCCTGCAATAATAAGTACTGCCGGTGGTGGTGTCAATAAATACTGGGATTCTATCAGATCCCAATGAGATGGGATATAGAAGAACAGATTTTATAAGGTAATACACATACAGATGGAGTTTGTTATTTGTGAATGTAACCAAGGAATCTCACTTTAGCGTTGGTTGAGACATAGGGCTGACTTGCCTCATCTCCATTGAAGGACTCTTCTTTATCTGAGTGTCTCTATAAAGTACCTACCTTTTAAAATATCTACCCATAGAGGGTCTCAGGATATGGCCTTGGGGACAGATTATAACAAATCCTCAGTGTAGTCCTCCTTCGGTAAATGATGAATTTTTAAAAATTGTTTATTTATTCAATTGGTGATTTGAGTCTCATTTTGGGCAGCTAGAAAATAATGTAGAAAACAAAGATTGACATTAAAAAAAAAAAAAGTTTAGCTCAGTAAGCTTTCATGAAGCTTATGCCCAAGCATGTGCAGACGCTAATATTTTGTTATTATTTTTCTGCTTTTTTCAGATCATTTTAAATATTTTCTCTAGTGTGAATTGGTCATATCTGTTTTTGCTTTGTTTTGTTTTTGTGATACTGGGGATTGAACCCAGGGGCGCTCTACCACTGAGCCCTATCCCCAGCCATTTTTATTTTTTATTTTGAGTCGGGGTCTCACTAAGTTACTGAGGCTGGTCTAAACTTGCAATCCTGCCTCAGCCTCCAGAGTTGCTGGTATTACAGGTGCCACCACATCTAACTCATCTGGGTTTTTAATGTTCCTTATTACACTTTAATGTAGGTAAAGAAACACTTTGAAAACTATCTTTGTACTCTTGATTAGATACTTAATTTGTGATTTCAGTGAGTCATGAGCATCCAATTCTGTAGATTCTTCAAAAGTACATCTCCTGGGCTGGGGGTGTAGCTCAGTGGTAGAATAGGTGCTTAGCGTAAGAGTTCAGTCCTCGTTTAAAACAAACTAACAAACAAATAAACAAACAAATAGATAAAATTTCCTCTCAAGGAAACTATTTAATTAATTAAAGTATCAAGCAGTAAATGGATAAGTAGAGATTGTTTTTTGCCTTTTTCCAATTGGGGTTTTCCTGTCGTCTACTTCATACCTGTTCCGAGGCTAATTCATTATCTCAGCATCAGGATAAAGTGCTGCCTCTTGGATTAACTTCACATTGGCACTTTTGACCTAATTTCTGGCTGCCTCCTCATGTAACTGAGCTGGGGCTTCTTCCCTCCCTTGCCCACCCCCACGTCCCTCCTCCTCCATCTCCTCCACCTCGCTGTCTCTTGCCAGTTGGCCACTAGGTGGCGCTAAGGCTTGGGTTTTCACCCAGCTGTTTCTGGACCCAGGAGAACTGGAAGACACCTTCGAAGCTCATCCAGGCAGAACTTTTGAAACAAAAGAAGAAACAGTGAAAATAAGTAAATTGTTAGAGTCCCATAGATCTCTCTCCTCCTTTGTGTGTGTGTGTGCTGGGGATCCAACCCACGGCTTCCCACTATGCAGGCACTCCACCATGGAGCCATGTCCCCACCCCTTTTTAAATTTCTTGAGACTGGCTGGGGATGTGGCTCAAGTGGTAGCGCGCTCCCCTGGCAAGCGTGCGGCCCGGGTTCGATCCTCAGCACCACATACCAACAAAGATGTTGTGTCCGCCGAGAAATAAATAAATAAATAAATATTTAAAAAAAAAAAATTTCTTGAGACAGGGTCTCCCTGAAGAACCTGGAACTTGTGCCTCCTAGCTCAGCCTCCCAAGTTTCAGGCCTGTGCTACTGCACTGGACTCATCCCCGCCTCCTCCCCTCAACTCCTTTACCTGTTTTCATAGCTTCCAATGTGACCTTATCACTAGGAAGGAGCAAAGGTCAAAGAGTGACGCAGACTGGTTTTTGCAAAAGGCACTTTGGCACCTGCAGGGTGCCATTCATTCCTTCCTTGGCTCAAGAAGCAGTTATCCAGTACTGACCTTCTGCTTTGCATAACGCTGGACCCTGAGGATAAAAACAGGTGAGATGAGGGCCCAGGAGCTTTCTTTCCCTTAGAAAATAAAGAAATGCAAAAACAAAACACAGAACCCCACCCAAATCTAAGGGGGAGGGGATCACAGCACACTCTGGCCACTTGGGGGAATTTGTGATCAGCTCCATGAGGATCTTCCTTTCTGGACTGGGGATTGAACCCAGGTCCTCGCACAGGCGAGGGCTCTGCCACTGAGCCACAGTCCCAGCCCTTGTGTGGCCATGCAGAGGGAACATTTCAGCGAGGTTTTGTTGGAGGATGAAGGCCACATAGGCTCTTGCAGGCTGGGAAACAGGAGGCAGGGCGTTCCAGGCCCAGTGTCCCCCCAGAAGGCTGGCCAGGTGACACGGTGTGCTGGAGAAGAGCTAGGAAGGCTGATGACCAAAGGGCATGGGGCACAGGGCCAGGTGGCATTCCGGGGGAGGAGGGAATGGACTGGGAAGGATTCCTTGCAGGTGTCTGCTGAGGACTTTGTACTTTACCCTGAAGGCCATGGGGCAGCCCAGGAAGCAGGAGAGCTCAGGGAATGGCCTGGACGGAGCTGCTGTTCGGAAAGAGAACCCTGGCAGCCTTATGGAGGTCCAGAGACCAGGACGCATCTGGATTGGAGGCTCCGGTCCCAGGGCAGAGTGAGGTGATGACCTGGTTCTGGGTGGCGGGGGGAGGGGGCAGGATTGACAGGCCAGGGTGAGAAACAGGGATTGGGTTTGCAGCGGAAATCCTTGGAGAACCGTAAGAACTCTGGAGCATGAATTACTTATAAGGCAGTGCAGAGATTAAATTTTAATTAAATGCACATCTTCCTGGGATTAAATGTTTGAAAGTATTTTTTTTTAAATGCAGTTTAAAAGCCATTCCACATGGAAGTGCAGAAAAATGCCTCTTCCTCCAAGGAATCGTCCAACTCCCTTCCAGCCCCGCCCCACCCGGTGCTGCCTGTTAGGGAGAAATAGACCCTCCCTTGTCCCCCTGTGGCCCTCCGCGGTTGACACTGGCCACTGACGTTTCCATTTTCATTATCCTCATTCTTCACTCCTCAGAGGCCTCCTCCTCTGGCTGTGGACACTGATGAGGGCTAAGGACGTCATTTCTCTCTGCGTCCAGTGTCACGAGGAACAGTCTGTCACGGCCCTCCTGGTGGACTGCCGTGGCTGCCTCTGTGGCTAGCGAAGGGGAGTGGCTCTGGAGTGGAGGGCCGTCACCTGCCCTGGACCAGAGACTGTGTCTTTGGGAGAATGTCACAGTCCAGACCCTTCCTACCTTCTTTGGGTGCGGCTGACACCTACTTATAATTACTGCAAATATCACCTGGGAGCCCAGATGGAAAGTTCTGTGAACCGAATTGTATTTCGAATCTGTCCAGAGGGCTGCAATGAGCTTGGGACCAAATGTTGGAAGCTCTTGGTAAATTTCTTTGTGTAGATTTCCAGGCTTGAAGTTTTCTGTAAGATGCGAGGATGGCTCCCCTTTCTCCAGGGCTGACCCTGGACCCGGAGTGGAGCCTCCCCATCAGGACAGCTCAGTGGGCTCCCTGGTTTGGCTCCACAGGGCGCCTCCAGAGCTGCAGGATGACAGGCTCCTAGGACGTGTTGGGGACTTTCTGTATTCACGCATGAATAAGAAAAGCAGTTAATCTCTGGGGAGGTGACTCCTCAGATGACACCTAAAGCTGGGAAACAGCCAGTAAATGAGGGACAGCACGGTGCTCCCAGGCAGAGGCAGCAGCCAGTCCAACCCCCACATCCTTGTGGTCACAAGGCGCTCTTGGCCCTCCTGTCGGAGCCATGTGTCCTGAGCATCCACTGAGAAAGTGCCGGCTACTTGGCTCATGGACCTTCGGGCCACCTGCAATGTTTCCTTGGGAACTTCCAGGCCGGCCGTTTGTCCTGGGCGATTCTATCTGATGGATGAGACTCACAGATGGCCTCGGTTTGCGCAGTGATAGGACCAGAGGGAAGGGCGCGGAGGCAGAAGGTTGACAGCGGTGAGGGGTGCACGGGTGTCATCTTGTTTCACCGAGATGTCCCGTTTCCTGGGCTCCTGGCCGCTCTCCCCGCTTTCCCCGGGTGGAATGAAGAGCACTTCACCTGCCGCTCTTGGTTTTGTTGGGGGGGGGAGTGGGTTGGGTTTGTGTTTTGCAAAGAAGCCAACAGTTTGGGTTTCGCCCCCTGCACAGTTGCCCCCCACCATACCGTGGCCTCCCTCGGGGGTGTGGGAGGAGATTTGTCGAAGGGAAGTTTCTAAGGCCAACGCAGACGGCCTAATGGTGGGGTCTGGCAGCTCAGCGGGATGCAGCTCTGAGACCCGAAGAGAAAGAGTTATAATTAGTGTTTCCTTAAGTGACACTCTCTTTTGCTCTTCTTGCTTTTTTGGGTGGTGGCGGGGAGGGGGACGAGGTGCAGGGAGTTGAACTCAGGGCCTTGCACCTGGGGAGGCAAGTGCCCAACCACTGAGTGACAGCCCCAGCTCTCCGCTCTAGGCTTGGGGCTAATGTCACTCATGTCATCTTGTGGTTCCAACCCAATCCTTGCAGGAGGGAGGGAGCACAGCTCAGCTCAGCCCTTTCTTAAATTTGGAAGCGGAAGCAGGAAAAAATATTCAAACAGAGAACACGCATTAGACAAGCCTCTATTTTTGGTGTGTGGAAAACAAGTGTTTTCGTGTAGACATTTCTGGAAAGGCTTTGTGTCTCCTTTTTGGGATCAGGTCGAATATAATATCTTTGCTGCCCACCAGAGTAAGCAGCTTTAGGGGAATCTAACTCTGACTTCCCCGGAGAGAAACTGTTCCAGTATTATCCGAGATAAGAAGGTGGA
The DNA here is from genome assembly GCF_045843805.1 of Urocitellus parryii. NCBI lineage: Eukaryota > Metazoa > Chordata > Mammalia > Rodentia > Sciuridae > Urocitellus > Urocitellus parryii. Next base: position 33,979,548 of record NC_135545.1, on the reverse strand, counting down.
TACGGTCCTATATATAATTTTAAGTCAGGAAGAGTATCAGGGAAAAATATAATTTTATGGACCTTCTTTTGTCATAAAGCTGAATAAAGTGTCTTTGGCTATTTTTCTACACATTTGTCTTGGTATGCATGGGAATCAAATTCGTTATGAGAATTCAACTATGTATTTTCATTTAAATTTGTTAAAGAACAAGAAGGCTTTAAAGCGGGGCAGGGTGTAGAGTAAAGTTGTGGTGTTACATGCCTGTAATCCCAGCAACTCAGGAGGCTGAGGCAGGAGGATGGCAAGTTGGAGGCCAGCCTCAGCAACTTAGTGAGACCCTGTCTCAAAATAAAAATAAAAAGGACTGTGGGTGTAGCACAGAGGTGGAGCACTTGCCTAGCAAGGCCCTGGGTTCCATCTCCAGCCCAGGGTGGGGTAGGGGACACACTTGTGAATTATCGAGCTAAAGAAAGTAAATGACCCTTAATCACACACCTGGAGCAGAACACCAGCACAAGACATGGCTGGCTGCCGTGCTGTGCCCTTTGATTTTCTATGAATAGTTCACGATCCTTACATTAGATGGCTTGTCGCTATTCCTGAAATGTGGCAGGAAGGAGAAGATAAAAGGCAAAACAAAAAGCAGAAATTAAACAAAACTAAAATTGGCTTCGGCTGCTCTTGGGATCCAGGGAAGGGCCAGCTCCGTCCGAGGGCACAGTCCTCTGCACTTGGACGCACTTACTGAGGGCCTTGGGGTCCTGCCATGAGGCTCCGAGGATAATGGGAGAGAAATTTCTTGGCTCATTGAGTATCAGGAAGTTTGAAGAGAGGAAGGAGGATTGGGGGGTTCTTGGGAGACTTGGGAGAATTAGAAATGGGAGAAGAGTCCAGGAAGGCCAGGCGAGTCGGAGGACCTGGCCGAGGGTCAGACTGGGCTTTCCTGAGGGGAGCGTGCGACTTGGGTGTGGTGATTCCTGACCTGTCGGTTCACTCTCTCCTGGAGAGGATGGCGGAGCCCAAATGTGTGCTTCCTTTCTGGGGACCCACAGAAAGTCACACGGCACACGGGCACAGCGCTGGCAGGTGGCATTTGGGGTATGTCATCGTTGTGAGCGGTACTAACACAATCTGTCTGGTTCATTACTATCAGAGTGATGCTGGCCAAGACAATGAGCTGGGAGGTGTTCCCTCGTCTATTTTCTGAGGTCTGTGAAGATCTGATCTTATATCTTTAAACACTGGAGAGAATTCACCAATAAAACTGTCAGGGCCTGGGGTTTTGCTTGATGGAAGAATTTCCACTCTACATTCCATTTCTTCTAGAACCTCTACTACTCTGTGGTCTTTCTGTTTCTTCTTGGGTGAGCTTTAGTAGTTTGTAGCTTTAAGGAATGGGTCCATTTCATTTAACTCGAGTGCACAGAATTGGTTGTAATAATCCCTTATTGTTCTTCCATTGCCTGTGCAGTCTGATCCTATCGCTTTCCCTTTTAATACTTCCTTTCTAGCTTCACTCGTTTGTCAGTTCTGGCTCCAGGATTATCAGGTTCATTGATCTTTAAAAAGAATCAACTTTTTCCCAGCAGCTGGGGAGGCTGAGGCAGGAGGATCCCAAGTTCCAAGCCAGCCTTAGGAATTGAGTGAGACCCTAAACAACTTCAAGAGACTCTGCCTTTAAATAAAATATTTAAAGGGGCTGGAGCTCAGTGGTTAAGCACCCCTGGGTTCAATCCCTGGTATCAAAAGAAAAAAAGAAAACTACTAGAATATACTAGTTTTAGTGCTACACAAAAATATTTCTAGTCATTCTCTATAATGACTACAGGGTTTGGGGGAGGCAGCTTCGTGGTAGAGTGCTTGCCTGGCATACATGAGGCCCTGAGTTTGATCCCCATCACTGTAAAAATAATAAATAATAATATAATAAAATAAAAGAATGGGCTGGGACTGTAGCTCAGTAGCAGAGTGCTGGCCTAGCATGCTTGAGACACTGGGTTCGATCCTCAGCACCACATAAAAATAAACAAATAAAATAAAGGCATTCTGTCCATCCACAACTACAAAAAAATATTAAAAAAAAACAAATAAAAGACTGTTCTACAAATAATTTTTTAAATTGCTGCAGGAATTATGGCATACATATGTGACCTGTGATGCTTTACTTTCAACTATTGCTCTACCACTTCAGGTGGAGGGTAGAATCTTCACCATGTGGCTTCCTCACTCTCCCCCTGTTGGGCTCATTAGAGTTTATGGAACAATAATGACACCTAAAGTAAATGTGCTTTGAAGGCTGGGGTTTGGCTCCGTGGTAGAGCATTTGGCCGACAGGCAGGAGGCCCTGGGTTTGATCCCCAGCCCTAAAGAAAAAAAAGTGCTTTGAAGTAAGCCTGCATGCATCACGCCTCTATCCCTTCCTGAGCCAAGATGAAATGATTGTCAGATTTACAAAGTAAAATCCCCGAAGGATAATGTAAGAGGAAACAACAGCTAATCAAAGGTGTCAAGGAGCTGGGTGTGGTGGCACGCAGCACGTGTAATCCCAGCAGCTCAGGAGGTTGAGACAAGAGGATTGCAAGTTCAAGTCCTGCCTCAGCAACTTAGTGAGGCTGTAAGCAAACTAGTGAGACCCTGTCTTGAAAGAAAAAATGGAAAGGGGTTGGAGATGTGGCTCAGTGGCTTAAGCGTCCTTGGATTTAATCCTGGTACGAAAGAAAGAAAAAAAGGAAGGAAGGAAGGAAGGAAGGAAGGAAGGAAGGAAGGGAGGGAGGGAGGGAGGGAAAGAAAGAAAGAAGAAAGAAAGAAAGAAAGAAAGAAAGAAAGAAAGAAAGAAAGAAAGAAAGAAAGAAAGAAAGAAAGAAGGAAGGAAGAAAGAAAGAGAAAGAAAGAAAGAAAGAAAGAAAGAAAGAAGGAAGGAAGGAAGGAAGGAAGGAAGGAAGGAAGGAAGGAAGGAAGGAAGGAAGGAAGGAAAGAGAAAGAAAGAAAGAAAGAAAGAAAGAAAGAAAGAAAGAAAGAAAGAAAGAAAGAAAGAAAGAAAGAAAGAAGAAGAAGAAGGAAGGAAGGAAGGAAGGAAGGAAGGAAGGAAAGCAAAAGTTACCAGGGGTCAGGGTTTGGGAACACCTGGAGCAGAGGTGGGGGCTGTTGAGGCGTCACCCCGGGATGGAGGGATTGAGTGCTCTCTCTCTCCATAGCGGGGCCTCTGGCCTCCTCCCCTGCTTGGGTCCCAGAACACCATCAGCCAGGGCTGCACCCAGGGCTGAGTAGGAGATCTCACTTCACCTCTGGGCAAACACCAGCTCAGGAGAAAAGGTGGGGGTTTGGGGAGGGGGGGACATAAAAATCAGCAGGTGAACGGTGGCGCACGCCTGTAATCCCAGCAGCTCAGGAGGCAGAGGCAGGAGGATCCCAAGTTCAAAGCCAGCCTCAGCCATTTAGCAACTCAGTGAGACCCTGTCTCTACTAGAATACAAAATAGGGTCGGGGATGTGGCTCAGTGGTCGAGTGCCCTTGAGTTTAATCCTCGGTATCCCCCCCACACGCCCCCCCAAAAAAAACAGTAGGTGAGGTTTTAAAGTTAAAGAAACTTCTCAGGAACTAGAACAAAAAGAAAGGTACAACATCAAAGAGAAAGAAAGAACCAAACCAGCCATTGCAAAAATTGACCAGAAGGAATTTCACAGAGAACAAAGAAAGCGGAGGGGAGGACAATATCAAAGAAATAACGTGGAAAATTTTCCCAAACTGAATCATCGGAAGGGCCCACACAATGGCGGGAGAGTCTGTTTTTGGGGGGGGGTCACTGTCTCTGGCACCCTCAGGTATTTTCAGGGTTTTTATTCAGAGATTTTCATCATTAAGAAATAGCATTAACCAGGCTGGGGCCGTAGCTCAGTGGCAGGGTGCTGGCCTAGCATGTGTGAGGCCCTGGGTTCGATCCCCAGCACCACGTAAAAATAAATAAATGAAATAAATAGTATTGTGTCCATCTACAGCTAAAAAATAAATATTAAAAAAAGAAATAGCATTAACCAAGGAGAAAAAGTAGTTTATTTGTCCCTGTATAAAGTTTTCCCCCTGGAAGACATTCCCCATTACAAACAGCAGTAAGCCAACCCTGACACGCTGCCTCTCAATCTCACGATGCTGCGGAGAACTTTGAACTTGGCCCACTTATTTCTAAGCCCCTCGGTTCATACTTTCTATTCCGGGCAAATGCTCTACCATGGAGCCGCACCCCCAGCCCTTCACCTTCTAGTCTAGAAGCAGCAAGATTGTGTTCTCCTTCCCTTCAAAAGACAAAGAGCACCCACTCTAGTTTTAAAGGCGACACTGACCCCGATTCCCTGAGACCTGCCACCAGGCACACTCCACGCACTCAATAAGGACTTGGAAATAATTAAATCAGAAATGGCAAAGTAAACGCTGCCCTCTCCTCCCCCCACCCTCTCTCCCTCTTCCTCCCTCTCTCTCCCTCCCTCCCTCATACACACACACACACACACACACACACACACAGCAGTTGATCTCCACGGATTTGGTGTAAATTTGCATTTACATCTACAAGGTCATTTATCTCAATTAAACTCGTCTGTAGGGAATAAATTAATGAGCGAAAGCTGGGTTTCATGGCTTTGCTTATTTACAATGTACCCTTTCTAGTGGGATCACAATTATCTAGAAACTCTCCTGGTGTCTGCCCTGAATTGGTTAATAGGGTTTGTGACCAGCAATGAGGCCCAATCCCACACTAGTGGAGAAGGAGCTCTGGACCTGCCGCTAATCCCCCTGCCCAGCCCTGCTCTGTCTGACCTCTCAGCTGCTCCTGTTCTTTCTGTGTTAAAAAGCACATCAAAAGGGCTGGGGATGTGGCTCAAGTGGTAGCGCGCTCGCCTGGCATGCGTGCGGCCCGGGTTCGATCCTCAGCACCATATACAAACAACGATGTTGTGTCCATCAAAAACTGAAAAATAAATTTAAAAAAAAAAGCACATCAAAAGTGTGTTATCATGCCTTCGAAGGGAAGAACATTCTTAGGATTTTAGGATTAATCTATAAAGGGGCAGGGAAAGAGAGAAGAAATTCATCCCAGAAATTCCCTCGAAAAGCTTAATTTTATATGAACATTTTCCACCTTGAAAAACCAAGCAAAACTTAAGGTCACATCCTGTAGGGAATCTAATTTTTTTTTCTTTTTCTTTTTTTTTTTTTTTGGCGGTGCTGGCGAGTGAACCCAGGAACTTGTGCATGCTAGGCAGGTACTCTACCCACTGAGCCATATCCCCAGCCTCTAAATTCTTGAGACTTGGGTTTTTTTTGTTTGTTTGTTTGTTTTTTCCTAACAGAATTTGTGCAATCTTGAAGAAGTCTGTCTAAAGGTCTACAGTTTTCCTTACGGCTGCCTGAAGCTTCACACGCACACAGTCCCGGGACAGGCTAATTTGCTTGGTTAAAAACACTATGTTGCAGGGAGTGGGGGAGTGGCACATGCCTGTAATTCCAGCTACTCAGAGGCAGGAGGATCACCAAGTTTAAGGTTAGCCTGGCAACTTAGCAAGACCCTATTTCAAAATAAAAACAGGGTTGGGGTGTAGCTCGATGGTGGAGTGCTTACCTGGCATGCGGGAGAGCCCAGGTTCCATCCCCAGCCTTGCAAGAAAACAAAGAAGCCAAGACACTGTGGAGGGTTGAGGGTGTGGCTCAGTGGCACAGTACATGTCTAGCCAGCCGGAGGAGCTGAATTAGGTCTCCAGCATCCAACAAAGAAATATAAAAATGATGCGCAGTCAGTGCTAGTTTTTTGTACGGTGGGAGTGATGCTTCAGTGGTCCACACATAGAATTGGAAATAGCATCCTATTCTTTTTTTTTTTTTTTGGATGCTGGGGTTCAAGCCATTCTTGCACATGCTAAGCACACTTTCTACCACCGATCTACTCCCTAAGCTCCCGTAAGGCGTCTAGATGCTCATCCTGAACTTCAGCTCTCTGTGTGGTCCTTCTGCCAGTCAGTTAGGTCACCCCCTGTTCCCTTCCAGCTTTATACTAAAGAAAACAATGACTACATAGCAACAATGCCAGACACCTCTGACTTCCCAAGGGCATCATAAAAGCAAATGAATTCTCATCTGGGCAAAATGAGCTTAGAGCTTTAATAGACTTCCCGACACGTATGGCAATTTCCAGGCATGAAACAGAAAATAATGACTAACAAAACTTGGGCTTCTGATTTTTTTTTTTTTTTTTTTTTTTTTTTTAGTTAACACCAAAGATGTTCCACTGTAATTGCTCGGAGTATTTTAAAATTGGTTTGCAAAAGGACTCTTCTGGCATCTAGACTGAATCTAAAAATATATACTCTTGGGACTGGGGATGTAGCTCAGTGATAGAGCACATCTTAGCATGTTCAAGGCCCTGGGTTCACACCCCAGCACTCGGTAAATAAATAAAAACCGCAGACGCATGAACAATAAGGCAAAGGGAAAGAGAAGCCTCACTTATCTCTTACACACCCACATCATCCACCAAGTCCCTCTCAGGACTCGCCTCCCCTGCCGATAACAGGAAACTCCGAGTCCTATGTGTGTTGACACAGAGACTCGGTTTGGAATCTCTGATCCGTCTCTACCCATAAAACACTCCTGATACAAATGTGCCAAATGTGTGGGGGTATTTTCCCTACCAACCAACTCTCCACCTGCTGGTGTCCCACACATAATTCAACTCTGACACCCCCTCGGCTCATCCCCATCTCATCTCCCCGAGGAGCAGGAAAGTCAAAGACATTTCCTCCACCCTCCTTCGCATCATGGCGTTGACAACGATTCACAAATCACTGCCCAGCCCCGGCCACACACCAGACTTCCTGGGAGCCACCGGTTAACCCTGTAGACACAAATCTGTGCCGTGCAGACCGTCAGAGCAGGGCAGGTCGTAGACCAGAGAATCAACACGTGACTTCAGCACTCGTGTGCCAGGAGGCGGGAAGTGCTATTTCAAACCCCCAAAAACCAGCAGAGCCCGGGATGAGGAGCTGAGTCTCTTAGATGGAAGATGAGTGAAGTGGGGGTTGTGATTTTGGGGAAGCCGGTTGCAGGAGGAGCCCCAAGGAAAACACATCTGTGCAGGTGTGGAGGGAGGGAGTCGAGGTCAGGAGCAGGTTCGAGTTGGGGGCCTGGCGCACACAGGGCTTGAACTTGTACTTGGAGTGTCATGGGGCCATCAAAAGGCTCTGGGCAGGAGAATGATGTGATTCGGCATCAGTTTTAACAGGGTCCTGCCGGCTGCTGTGTTGAGAAGTGACACTAGTGGGTGGAGGGCTGGAGCCTGAGATGGTGGGGACCCTGGAGGTGGGAGCAGTGGTCGATCCCGGATCATATTTGAAGGTAGAGCCAGCACGGGGTGTGACTGACACATGCAGCATAGGAAGGCGGAGAAGCACCTGAGTCGTCTGCCAAATTTGCACCCGAGGTCACTGGATTTTGGGGGAATGAAAACCAACCTTGCCCACCTGGAGTTCCCACTTGGATGCCGGGAGCCTTAACTATTTCTGTCTCCTGCTGAGATGATTCTCATCCTTCTCAAGATGTTACTGTCGGACTCAGGGGAAATCATGACTGAAAAACTCACAGAGGGCCACGTTGCAAGACCCTCGCTGGTGACCCAGATCACTGCCAGGAAGCTGATGGAGGTCCTGTCCCCAAAGCCTTTTAATTGCTGAGCGGAAGACTGAATGCCCGCCTTGTTCATCACCAAAGCCACTGCGGGGTCCAGCGAGGAATTGGTGAACCAAGCAGAAAATTCCAGGGCACAGGCAGCCGTGGGCTGCAGTGAGGAGCACTGGGCTGTCCCCGTCGGTCAGCCTGTGCCAGGCCACAAGCTGCCATGTTTGTACTTCCAGCCCTGGTGTGGCTGGGCTGGGACACCTGGGCCCGGCAGAAGGGAAAGAGGGAGAGAGACCCCAGCACAGACTCAGAGGAGGCCCCTGGCTGGCACAGCCCCACCTCCCCAGGAGGCAGCCTGCTCTCGGAGACCCGCGGCCCTGGCCTACAGGTAAGGAGCAGAGGCGCTCAGGAAAGGTCTTGCTAGGGGTTTACGTTGCCTTTAGCTAAAGAAAGCACCTTCTCCAGGGTGGACTATGGATGTGTTATTCTAGGTGCGGAATCCAGTCCATGTCTGAAGGGTTCTAGATGCAGGTGTTTCTGGTGTCTTCTCTACTCTCAGAAACTCCTGCCGGTTGCTGGGAGTTAACCCACAGAGGCACACCAGGCGTTTACCATGATGACTATCTAGGCAGCCAGGGCCAAGTTCAAAACCAGATCCACCACTGTTACTGAACCAGGCCCACCGTGCTCCGTGGAAATCTCTGAAATGACGGGTTTGGGTTCTTAAAAGAAGCAGGTGGTCTGAGGCCCGGGGCAAAGAGGTTGGGGGTGAGGAAAAGGGAAGTCATCGGTGGTCTGCTCACCGGGACTTGAACTTTATGGCTCCTGATAGAATGCAGGTTTGGAAAGTGGCAGCTCTAGTGTGCTCTGAGGGTGGCGTGTTGGTCCCCTGACATCAGAAGGTCATCTCTCAGACCCAAGTGCCCAGGTGAAGGGTCAGTGGTTCCAGTGCGTTGAGATAGACAAAAGGTACCTCCAGTCTCCCGAAACAACTGTAACTTTGGTGACCCCTATGTCAAAGGTGTTATCTGTAGCAAGACCAATGGGAATTATCCTGCTTAGCTGGGTGACCTCTAAAACTGGTGATAAAAGCAGATAAAGTTTTTTGTTTTCCTTTAGTTACAACTTCCTGTCCTGAGGCCATGGTCTGCTCTCTACCTCTGTCTCTCTGTAAAATGGGGGTGAGAATAGTCTAGAGCTAAAGCATTTAAAGTACCTTGTCCGGGGCCTTGTTGATAGTGAGCACTCAATAAATTACGGTGAATATTCACTTCTGACTGGGCCTCGGTTGGATCTTTAGCCAGAGGTTCAGAATTTATGGAAAATCTTTTTATCTGGCAGCAACTTAGCAAGACCCTCAGTAACTTAGGGAGACCCTGCCTCAAAATAAAAAATAAAAAAAGGTCTGGGGATGGAGCTCAGTGGTAAAGCGCTCCTGGGTTAGATCCCCAGTACAAAACAGAAAAAGAAAAAAGAAAGAAAGAGAAAAATATCCTTTTATCTAGAACATTTTATTCTGACTTGTCTGGGACACAGCAAGTCTTTGAAATTCTTGCTTCTGCAGTTCCTGGCACCCAGGAGATACTCCATGACACTTATTTAGAGGCATCTGAATACAATTGTGTAGCTTGGTATTAGGATCCTTGCTCTGCCCTCAGGCTGGCTGTGTGATCTTGGGAAAATACAAAACATCTCCTAAACCTTGGTTCTTGTACCTATTAACACAAGGGATACTGGATCTCTCTCTCTCTCTCTCACACACACACACACACACACACACACACACACCCGCATTGGGTTGTTGTGAAGATGAAATGTCATACATGCAAAGGTTTTTTTAATAAGTGTCCAAGTTAATAACATGAGCAATGTTACTGAATGGAATTATGAAATTGAATTCTTGAATTACCATTGAATTGTGTTTATTGCTATTCTCTTTCTTCTTTCTTTTTAATTTAATTTTTTTTTTTTTTTTTTTTTTTTTTTTTTTTTTTGGTGCTGAGGATTAAACCCAGGGGCATTTTTACCCATAAGCTACATTCCCAGCTCTTTTTATTTTTTGAGTCCTGCTAAGTTGCTGAGTCTGGTCTTGGATTTACAATCCTCCCGTCTCTGCCTCCTTACTTGCTGGGATTACAGGCGTGCACCCACCATGCCGACTTTATTGCTTTTGTTGTTGATGAAATGGTGGCGCCTGCCATGGGGGTTGGATATGAGGTTTTTAAGTGATTCCAGTGTTGCCGCAGGGGATTGCATGAATTTTTCACAAGTGTGTTATCTACCTCTATTTGATTGATTGATTCCCTCACTCCATAAATATGCATTGGAATGTTTGCTCATACCTAGCCCTGGCTGTGGTCCAGACCTGGGGGGATCTGACCCTGAACAGGTCAACACCGGCTTGCCCCCCTGGGAGCTTGCATTCCTGGTGGGGGTGACAGACAGAAAGCAAGATAACTTCAGCCACAAGAAGGGGCTGTGAGGAGATGATGACACAAAAAGAAGGTGGGAGTGGTCAGGGAAGGCCTCTCTGAGGAAGTGACATTTTTAAGCACAGGGTAGACAGAAACCAGCTTTGAGAAGAAGGGACCACTGAGCTCGGGCTGTGTGTTATGGGAAGTGGGTGACCCAGAGAAGAAACAATCCCAGCAAAGACACTTAGATGGGAGAGAACTGGTCTGGTGACACACCCAGAGCACCGAAAGGCTGGGACTGAAAGGACATTCTAGAGGCCTGTGCACAGGCTACCTCTGCAGACCCAATAGCGGACCTCATGGAGCATGGTAAGGGGCTCAGACTTTATCCTAACATAACGTGGAGCTGCAGGAGGGTTGTAGCTCCTCCCCGGGTCTGATGTGGGTGCTCTCCCACCTCCTTTGGGTCCCAAACGCCCCTTACAGCAAGGCCTTCCCCTGGCCACCCTCCCTGAAATCACAACTCCCTGTTTAAATAGCAGAGAGGAATTCAGCCACCCACCACTTCACATCCCCCTTCCCCGAGTATTTTCACCTACAGCTCTTACAATCTACCCCCCAACCACACTCTGCATTTCACCCTTTAATTTTGTCCACTGTCCTTGCCTCCAGGAGAGTATAAGGTCATGCTCCCGCGAGGGCGGTGCTCGCCAGAGGAGGTGCACAAATATTTGTTGAAGGAGAAATGGAAGACAGTGACATGGTTTAAGTTGTCTCCCCTGACTGGGTGGCAGAAAGGCCTGAGGGGCCCAGGGGGCCAAGCGAAGAGGCTGCTAGAAGGTGACGGTGACATCTGTCTTGTTCATGGGGCCCACTGGACCTGCTCACAGCTGGGGCGTGGCCTGGAGGAGGAATGAGAATCCTCCTAGGTTTTTGATCTGAGCAGCTGAGGCCATTTCCTGTACCAGGGACAGGGACAGGGACACCTGGAGAGGACGAGGTGGGGGAAGGGACCTCCAGTCCAAGGAGGTTATCCTAACTGCAGGAGGGTGTAGCTCCTCCCTGGGTCTGATGTGGGTGCTCCCCACATTAGAGTCGTCAGTGGGAAAAGATGGCGAAGGAAAATAAAAATGCTTAAAATAGTGGAGAAACCATAAACTGGCTTTTAGGAGTTGCCCAAGAATGATGAAATATTAGATATTGGGGGGAAAATAATCTAAAACCTAGATCTGAGCAAGTCTGGGTAAATAAGCTTGACAGTTATGACATTCCAGTAAATCACTGGATAATAATGTTAGTCAAACGTCTGTATTCTCAAGTCACAGAAAGTGTTGTAAGATAAATTTCAGTGAAATCTAAAATAAAGGGAATCAAAATGGGTGGGGTCTCCAAATGTGACAGAGACATTTACAAATGGTCTTTATTTTTACTTGGCTTGGGGGCGGCTGGGGAGTGAATCCAGGGTACCACAGATTCCTAGCATGTCCTCTACCATCATCTTTAGTATCTGGGGGGAGTAATACCACCACCCAAATAAGGGTTCCCCCCCAGAATGTTATTCTCAGTTTGTAGGAAGAGGTCCAGGAGGCCAGGAGGCCAGGAGGCCTTCCCCCCCATTTCCTAAGGGCCATTTCGTTCAAGTCCTCCTTCCACCCAGAATCTCATGCACCTGATCCTGGTGGCGCCTTTTGGGGGTCTGATTTACACAACACACAGATGCTCCAGATTTTTATACAATGAGATTTGCAGTGACCCTTAGAGGCAGGAGGGGTCCGGGAAACAAAGGTGACACAGTCAGGCCTGTGACGAAATGGAGAAAGCGAAGCTCTGATAGGTGGAACTCCAGTGGGCTTCTGGGGAGCGTTTTGCCTTTTCAAAAATGCAAGCTGCGATTCCATCCCGTTCTTTGGTCATGGGGAAATCACAAAGGCAATATTTTCCACCTACCGATTTTCTTGTCCCTGCAAAAATAATTTGCTGACGACGACTCCTATCTGCCGGCGCAGAGCTGTGGTTTCTGGACACCGGCTTGTCCACGTGTGTTTGGTGACAGGCCCGCGTGAAACAGACGAGAAGAGGCAGGGCTGCAGCCAGGTGGCTGTGTCAGGAGCTCCCAGGGTCATGTTTAGTATTCTGCATGCATCGTTGTCACAAGCCACGTGGCTGCAGGGACTGAGCCAGGGCTGCCTCTCGTTGCTGTGCGGCTCAGGAATTCTGCATCTCAGAGGCTGTGTGGGGGAGGTCTGTGGCTGAAGCCACAGTCAGTCACTCCTGCAGGTAAATCCAAGGGTCACTCTGTCCTCCATTGCTGAGGCTGGCAAAGCCACTCCTGGCCTGTCTTCCTGTTCTTTGTCTTTTTTGACGACAGCTTTGCTGGCATATGGTTTGGTGCAGAAAATGACTGTGCTTTGAGAAGATAAAAGAGGGTCCTGCGTTCTTGATGGATTGAAACTGGGCTGGGCTGCCTCCTCTCTCCTCTGCCCCTCCACGTCACCTGGCTCAGCAAGCCAGTGGGGAACAGCCCACCTGGTGTCACTGCTCTGGGGTCTGCCACCATCACTCTGCATCCTGATCCTTAGCCTCCTGGTCATGCCAGGAGCAAGTTCAGAAATATCATTTATTTACATGGTGATGTGGTTCTTGTGGCCACGGGTCCTGAGACAGAGGGTTCTCCATGCGCAAGACCTGGATTCCCAGGGCCTTGTCTGGGAGCAGTACCAGCCCCCAGTGATGAACCCTGATGGGGAAAGCGGGGTACCCGCATACTTACACAACCCTGGGGACACATGTCTGCACCTACCTGCCCAGAACAAACACGAGTAAAAGGAAAATGTCAATTAAGTGGTTGCTATGGCAACCCGATCTCATGTTTGCGGCTACATTTTCAAAGTTGTGTTGTTTTTTCTATTGGGTTGATTGAGTTCCTCAGTTGGTTTTCACCCCAGCTCTGTTGCCCTTTGAACACACGCACGCGCACACACACACACACACACACACACACACGTGAGATACATGTTGGTTGGTTCCTAAGACTAATAGAATCAATGATGCATCTTTAAAGGGCGGGGGTGAAAGCCAGAATTCTTTTGGGTCAAGAATAAACATTTTTATTTTCTGTATGTATATTTTTGGGGTGCCTCAATGAGATAAAGGGAAGATAACCCAGAACACCTCTGCCATTATTTCCATCCTTGATGTTTGATGAGCTGGGTGCCTTCTTGAGATAGACTTTTTTTTTTCTCTCTCTCTCTTTTTTTCACACAAGGGATTGAATCCAGGGGCACTTAACCACGGAGCCACATCCCCAGCCCTTTTTTATACTTTTATTTAGAGACAGGGTCTTTCTAAGTTGCTTAGGGCTTCACTGAATCACTGAGGCTGGCTTTGAACTCACGATCCTCCTGCTTCAGCCTCCCAAGCCGCTGGGATTACAGGGGTGTGCCACTGGGCCTGGTCGAGGGTTTCTATCAAGAGAAGAATCCTGCTGTCAGCTCTACGGTGGGCTCTGACCAAGATCAGCCAGCAAACGGCACCAGCCTTTGAGTTGCCCCCCAAGAGAGTGATCTGCAGGTCAGGTGCAGGACAGCGGCTATTCCCCAGGGAGTCAGCACATCCTGAGTCAGGAGCAAGGGCCTGGAGACCTGGAGTTTTGTTAGGCCCCAAACTCTGGAAAACCACTCAGCTCTTCAGGTTCTAGAAACGCTAACGAGTAGAGTTTCCCCGCAGGTTGTTATGGAGATTGAATGAACCACCGTAGACGCTGCTGGCGCGTGTGTTTTGGCTTTCCATACTCGTGTCTACGCTGCTTTTTGAAACGCTTTCCAGCTTTGAATTTCAGAGCAGGCTGGGAGACTATAAATACACATTCTTTTTTTTTCCTCCTTGTTGATAAATGGGCTGATTTGATTTTGGTGTTTTTTATTTACTTCTTTGTCATGCTGGGAGTCGACCCAGGCACCCCCAACCCTAAACTGTCTTAAATAAGAAGTGGGGTGGGGGACATAGCTTAGATGGTAGTGTGCATATATACTTAGCATTCTCAGGTCCTGGGTTCAATCCCCAGCACTAGAAAACAAACAACAACAAAAAAACTGCTTTTTTTTTTTTAATGACATGGCCTATCACAACTCCTAAAATATCCTGAAACCCCTTCGGGGAAGAGGCAGCATCTCTTATGACTATCCCTAGAACAAAGAAGAAATCCTTCTGGTTCTTACTCACTGGGCGGAGGGGCCTCTGGGGAGTCAGCCAACCTTGGCAAAGAGGAAAGTGCGTGAAGTTTTTTATTGCTTTTTTTTTCCCTCCTGAATTTTACAATCACATCCAGGTATCTCCCATGGTTTCCCAGATCCGCCCCTGTGGGGAAGGACTTGGACGGCAGGGACAGCAGAGGCGGGAGCCTTGCTCATCCGTCACGGCTTCTGCAGAATCTGCACGCGGTGGCGAGACCAGCAGGGCACACCCGTTCTGAATGGAACCCAAAGGTATTTTTATCTGAGACAGTTCTGAATTTTATCACTTGAAAAAAAAGGATCAAAGTGCATATTCTACTGAATAATGAATGAACTCTAGAGTGTATAGAACCTTTGCAATAATTTTTTTTCTTAATGTTTAAAAAAAAAAAAGCCAGGGAGCGCCGCCTGCTTAGGGACAAACTCATGGTCCCTAACCCTAGAACAGTTAAGATCAAGGGTGCTCCTCAAGGAGGCAGCACGGGATGTTTCCACAGATGGTGACCTTTAGCGAATTTTTTTTTTTTTTTGGATGAAACAGGTTGATAACATGTTCCAAAACTATAGTATGTGTATTACTTTAAAATGGTATGTGCCAGGCGCAGTGGAAAATGCCTGTAATCCCAGGGACTCAGGAAGCTGAGGCAGGAGGATTCAAGTTCAAAGCCAGCCTCAGCAACTTAGTGAGACCCTAAGCAACTTGGCGAGGTCTTGCCTCAAAGTAATAAAAAGGGCTGGGGATGTGGCTCTGTGGTTAAGCACCCCTGGGTTCAATCTCTGATACAAAAAAAAAAAAGTGAATGCATTTCTAATATGGAATAGCGTTAGTGGATACCTTTGGGTTCCATTCAGAATGGGTGTGCCCTGCTGGCACACCCGCACTCCGATTCTGCAGAAGCCATGATTGACACAGTAGATATAAGAGCACTTTAGAATTTGCAGCTGATTCTCCCTGGGGCTCACCCCAAATTCCCCTGGGGAGGTGTGGCCCTTAGTTCCTTTTCAGTCATTTGAAGGCCCTTCCCTTCCAGGTAACACCAGGACGGAGAACTCATTCAGAATCAGGGGCAGGGGCTCTGCCTTTCCGTGTCCATGTCACGTCCCTGATGCTGACACCACAGGTGACCCAACTTCTGGGGGCCCCTGCCAGGTGGGGCATGCTTGGGGCCGAAGCCCAGGTCCTGCCTGAAAGCCCCCCTCTTGGTTTTAGCCTGTTGGGTTGGTCCAGTGGGATACATCCCCTGCTCCCCAGTGAAGGGCTGTCCCTAGGGGTGGGATCGTCCCCTAGAGAGCTGGGGTCTGCCTGTCCAGCATGCCGTGGCCATGCTCTGTTCTAATCAGGACCTGGTGGCGTTGATGGGGAGGCTGAAGGAAGGCCCCCTTTATATCCTTACTGCTCCCCCGTCCCCCGGTCATGTCCTGCAACAGGATGGAAACGGGGAGCCCCTCTCCTTCTGCCTTCCTGGGCCCCTGGGCTTATATTTTTGTAAAAGGAAGATCCAGCCCAAGATGATTCTGCAGAAATCCCTCTTCTAAAACAGCTTTCTGGGGCCGGGTGTGGCTCAGTGGTCAAGTGCTTGCCTGCCATGCACGAGGCCCTGGGTCTGATTCCCAGCCCGGCAAAATTAAAAAAAAAAAAAAAAACCTTCTGTAGATATAAGCCCTAAAGTAACAACAAGGAGCAGGGGTGTTGGGAGAGGGCCCGGCTTTATCTGGAGCCTTCTGTTTTTAAAAGGAATTGTCTGATTTCTGTACTTAGTTGTAATTTAGAGAGCCCGGTGCAAGAAGGCATCCAGAGGCCACGCACGGTGGTGCTCGCCTGTCAGCCCGGCGACGCAGAAGGATCACAAGTTTAAGGCTAGCTTTGGCAATTTTGTGAGATCCTGTGTCAAAAAATAAAAAGCCTGGGGATGTAACTCAGTGGTAAGAGCACCCCTGGATCCAGTCCCCAGCATCGGGGTTGGGGGTGGACATCAAGGGGACTTGCTACTTGCCTGAACAGAGGACGTAGAGCGGGTATGTTGAGATGAAAAGAAATTCAACTTTTCAATAAATCATCCTGCTCCGTGCGAGGGTGCACACACACACTGGAGATGCAATCCAGGACCTCGGTGTGCTAGGCAGTGCTCTGCCACTCAGCTAGGTCCCCAGCCCTTTTCATTTTTATCTTGAGACAGGGTTTTGCTAAGTTGCCCAGACTGGCCTTGAACTTGCCATCCTTCTACCTCTCAGCCCCCCATGTAGTGGAGATCACAGGTATGTGCCAGCCATGCTGTTGAACTCATTTTTTATCCCTGCACCCCCACAAAAACCAGAAATCCCAAGGGATCCAGTTTATAGCAGTGCCGTTGGGTCCTGGGATCCCACGTTTTGGAGTCAAGCTGAGCCAGGTTCCTGGTGGAGGACAGCCCCAGAGGTCACGGGGCCAGGAGGAGAGTCGGGGTCCTTGAGGCTCTGAAGCACCAGCCAGGAGTGTGTCAGAAATGAATTCTGGGGCACGCCTGTCATCCCAGCAGCTCGGGAGCCTGAGGCAGGAGGATCGCAAGTTCAAAGCCAGCCTCAGCAACTTGGCCAGGCCCGAGGAAAGGAAATGAAAGGGGAGCAGAGGGGAAGGGAGGGGCCCGGCAGGAGGGGAGGAAAGGGAAGGAGAACTCCAGACCCGCTCTGTCTGAAGCCGCGTGTTACTGACGGCCCAGGCTGTGCCTGCGCATGCGCAGTTTGAGAGGTGCTGCTCTGGGACCCGGGTGGCAGGAGGGAGGTGCAGTTCTGGGGGGGGGGGGGCTGTCTAGCCAAGAGCTCTGGGGGTTCCTCCTCCCGGCGTGATTCTGACTCTAGCCCTGAGCCTCCCGGGGGACGGGCCCTCTTGCTAAACCGCTGGCTGCTCACCTGTGCGGGACCCTCACCTGCCGGTTACTCAGGCCTTTGCTCTCATTTCACGGTTTCTGCCGGGGGTTGAGCAATCCTGGACTTGGAAGGCGCACGAGTGGCATGAATCACCAGGTCACCAGCCGATGCGTTTCTGACTCTGGTGACGCCTTAATTGGAGGCAAGTCACCTCTTTTATTAGCAAGATCACTACCTCGTCTCTAAACTCCCCTCAAAGACCTGGAGGGGGAAAGAGGTCAACCCCTCGGTGTGACCCTGGTGACTGCACAGATTGATCAATGTCTTAGGCAAGTCCACGGGGTAATTGCTCAACGCCCTAAGGTTGTCGGAATCAGGTTTGTTTTTTTCTTTCCCCAACAAATAACTGAATATTCTTTTGTTTTTTTAGTCCTTGCAAGGGCTTTATTATATAGAAATTTTTAAATTTCAGCCAATTCTCACTACAACCCCTATGGGGGGTTGGGGTTGCTATGATTCCCATGTTACAAAAGGGAAAATAGAATCAGAAAGGTCAAGCAACTTTTTCAAGGCCACACAGCAAACTAAATAGCCAAGTATGGACTCAACCCAGGTCTGGGTACCTCCAAAGCCAGCACTCCTTGTCTCCTTGGGCTATTCCTGGACTTTCATAGGCAGAATTCCCATGGTGGAGGCTGCCTGCTGTTTTCTTTCAAGTGAAGAAGAAAAGTTGGAATGTTCTTCCAGATAATCTTTATCATTCTTGTCTATGTGTTCTGGCTTAGGAGTGAGCACCTACCCCGGCTCTCTTTGTTCTTTGCCTTCTCTCTCCTTCAAGGAGTCTCCTGAAATGTTTCTCTGCTCCAGCACCTTCTTGGAAGGCCAGGAATCGAGCCGGGCCAGCTTGCCCACTTGGGATTGGGGCCAGCTGGGTGTCTGTCTGTCTGTGACCCTCCCAGGGACACGTGTAGACTCTTCAGCTCCCTAACTTGTTCCCCTTAGAGGCTGGGAGGACACTGGAGGATTCTTTGACAGACGGGACCTTTGAAGGGAACAGCTCAGAGTTCAAGTTCTGCCTGTGAGTATGTGGTGACTTCCACAAACCCCGGGCACTTTGGCCTTTGTGGATCCTTTTCTTTATAAAAGAGAAAAAAAATATATTGACTATATTTTGCTGCTATATTGGCATAAAGATGAATATATTAGTGTTATATCTGAAAGCATTGTCTTTACTTTAAAAGTTCATTTTTTCCTCTTTTGATTTGAGTGACGTTAAACCATTTTCCCGGGCCCCTCAAAGCGCTGTGGGCCCGAGGCACTGTGCCCACTGGGGTCAGCTGGCCTTGGGTTTGGTCGGTGGTGACCTTGAGCAAGTTGACTTTCGGAGCTTCAGTCTTCTCGTGTGTGAAATGGGTGCCGTGACCGTGTCTGCTTGAATCCATGGCAAGTGGCCAGCACAGAGGCAGCCTGTCACTCCTGGTGTCTAGCTGGTACTCCAGCGGTGGTACCGCCGTCCCTGCCCTCTGCGGGGGCTGGGGGTGCTGTGTGTGGAGGGGCTAGTTTGGGGAGGGGTGAGTGCCTCCCGGGAGTGGGCTGCTCTTCGGGCACTTACTGAAAGGACACTGTGGTTAGCAGTTGGTGCTGTCACCCTGCTTCCTGCTCCTGCATCACAATATCAGGGCAGAGGGTCCTCGGGGCTGCGTCCAGGCCCCAGAGAGACTGGACCTGTCAGGGCAGAGCTGGGGCCAGAAGCCAGGCTCAGACCCCAGCCCAGAGCCAGGGGCCCTGCCCAGGTGCCACCTCGCTAGACCATGAAGAGCAGATCTTGGCAAAGGCAGAGGCGAGCTTTGGCACCTGCCCCCTCCCGCCCGCTGCCCACGCCGCCTCCTTGCCTGACTGGCTCACTCCATTTTCTCAGGGCTGTCTGCACACGGGCCGCCACGTGCGCTGCCCAGAGAGGGCTCTGAAGACGGCACAGCCCTGGGCCAGTCCCTGCTCTGCGGCTGACTCGCTGGGCAGGTTGCTGCTGGTTGGCTTCCTCGCCTGGGAGAGGGACATCATCATGCTAGCCACCTCAGGGGGCAGGTGACACCAGGTGACACCAGGTGACAGACAGGCACTCCTCAGGAGGAGGAGTGTGGGGCTGCTTCTCCCTCCATTGTTCCTTGGGGAGGCTGCTCGGGGAGGCTGCTCAGCCTCCCAAAGTAGGGGGACCCTTGGGTAGCAAGTCCTGGGCCTGCTGCTCACCGGCGGGGGGACGTTGGGCGAGTGTTTGACCTTCCCATACCTCAATTTCCTCATCTGAGAACGGTTCCACACGCAGAACTTGTCTCCGGGTGTTGTGGGGTGAAACAAGGGGTCGCTCCTCTCACATGCTCCAGGGGCTTCTGGGATGTCGTGATCCTCGAAGTCG
Source organism: Urocitellus parryii (assembly GCF_045843805.1). Taxonomy (NCBI): domain Eukaryota; kingdom Metazoa; phylum Chordata; class Mammalia; order Rodentia; family Sciuridae; genus Urocitellus; species Urocitellus parryii. The sequence continues at coordinate 33,960,001 of NC_135545.1, read as the reverse complement.
AAGCTCGGTTTTATTTTTATTTTTTCTTGGTATGAGTCACACATGGCAAAATGGCTTCAGTCTTCAAGGTAGAACCTTCTAGAACTGACATGGAAGTCCAGAAATGGGAGTTCTCAGTCCCTTCCTCTGCAGAGCTTGAGAGACACGTGTTTTCTAGAATGTTCTCTAGACATGGTCTCTGCTCACTGGAAGGAGCCCGGTGGAGTTTCTACCCAATGCCTCATGGTTGCTGAAGCCCAGGCAGATGACCACAGCCACTGGAAATGGTCACACCACCAGGAAGGCTGTGGTCCTGAAAACCCCTGTGACGTGTCACACGGGCAGTGTGAGGCGCCGGGGAGAGTTTGAGCTCCAGGAACTTAGAGGGGAAGGAAGCGGGAAGGGTCACAGGTGCCCAGTGTCTCCACCGTGCCAGGCTGGGACCGCTCTTTGGCTCCAGATTTGTGGAAACTGTACAGAGGGAGGCGCCATCAGGTGAAGGCCCAGCGGATGGTCAGCCAGAGCCCTTGCGACGTCTTCATGGTGGACACAGAGCCAGCTGGACACTAGGATGTGGCCCATGGCCAAGGGAAGCTCCTGGCTCCCAAGGGCACCGAGGTCACACCGGAGCCTGCTGGCCCCAGGCTGACCGCCGCGGGCTGCATGTCCAGTCAGCCTTCCCTGGTGGGATCCTGCCGTCTCACGTGGACCCCAAGAGGAAGATGTCGGGGTCTGTGTTGGGCCCGGTGCTTTCCTGAAGTGGCGTCTGTTAACCTGAGTCCTTGGTGGCTGCTGAAATATTAACGGCTGACGAGTGTGTGAGCCCCGGAGCCTTCCCTGAGCAGGGTCGGGTTTCATAGTCCCGAGATGGCAGCTGTGCAGGGGCCACCAGGGCCCCAGGACCCCACACCCCAGCGCCCTGAGGAGGAGCAGCCCTGGCCCGGCACTTTTGCCGGACAGCGACAGCCACGTCCTGGGAGCCCGAGGCCATCTATGAGAGGTATGTGCCCTGGCAGTGGAGCGCGACAAAGAATCTGACTTCTGGAATCAGCTCGGAACTGCATCTCCACCAGCCATGAGTGACAGCAGAACCGGCTGGCTTCCTGTGGAGGGACCGAGTCCAACGCCCTCGCAGGAGCAGAGGCTGGACACAACTTTCCTGCACAAGTTCTAGCTCTCGCTTCCAAAACTTTTTCTGAGGGGAGATGGGGGTACTAAGGATTGGACCCAGGGGTGCTTAACCACTGAGCGACATCCCCAGCCCTTTTTATTGTTTGTCTTGCTAACTTGCTCAGGGCCTCCCTAAGTGGCGGAATCTGGCTTTGAATTTGCAATTCTCCTGCCTCAGCCTCCCTAGTCCCTGGGATTACAGGCGTGCACTACCACACCTGGCCCTTCTAAGACCTTCTTAATGTGGAGTCTGTGAGCCTCCATACAGATATTGAATGAAAATAATCACATAGGCTCAGTTCTTATTTTTCATTCAACTTTCAAAGGTGTGGTTGTTCCTAACTAAAATTTAAAATGTTCCTCTGCTGGGGGGTCTGGGTGGAGCTCGGGGGTCAAGTAGCTGCTGAGCAAGCACAAGGCCCTGGGTTCAAACCCCAGCACAAATACCAACATGGTAATGCCAGCAGTTCCGCTCCTAGGAATACCTGCTACACATGAGAACAGAGATCCAGGTGCCTGGATGTCCCGAGAAGCATTGTGGTTGCAAGGGACTAGAAATACTCAATTATCTGTGGCAGGGGAACTGGTGAAAGCAGTTGGAGAAGTCCACTCTTTGAAAGAGGCACAGCCACCAGAAGTGGTGGTGCATGGCTTGGGAGGCTGCGGCAGGAGGATTGAAAGTTCGAGGCCAGCTTGGGCCACTTAGTGAGACCCTGTCTCAAAATAAAAATAAAGAAGGGTAGAGGATATGGCTCAGTGGTAGAGGGTTTGCCCAGCATGTATGAAGCCCTGGGTACAACCCTAGCACTGCAAAGAAAAAAACAAGGAGGGAGGAAACCAAGGTGTCTGTATGTGGGACGCGGAGGCTCCTGAGGGTTAAGTGTGGAAATGAAGTGCTGTGAGACTTTTTAGTGTCAACTTATAAATGGGGACTGTGCCTGGGAGGGGTCCCTGGGCCTGGTGGCTGTGATAGTCTCAGAGGAGGCGATGGAGGCCAGAGGTGAGCGGGAGGAGGAGACTGACTTCCCACCAAAGCTGGTACTACTTGAACTTGAACTTGGGTGGAGAACACCTCCCAGAGCCCTGTGCCCACTGGATTTCCAAAGTGCCTCAGCTCAGAGGCCCGTGAGCGGCAGGACCGAGGCGGAACAGGGCAGCTAATTTTGGGAGGGGGGGCAGCTGCCGCTGCTCTAAATTAAGCAGGTGGCCGAGGTCAGGGCCTGACTCACAGCTGGCCCCGCGGCAGCCGCGGGTGTTAAGTGGAGGGGCGTCCTGCTCCTGGGGTTTAGCAGCTTGTCGCAGCAAGCTCGTATCCTCTGGTAATCACACGCTTCTCGGCTTTCATGAATGGAGCCCAAAGCTCGTGTGCAAGCCCCACTTTCCCCTCTGGGAGTCCTTCCAGGCCGGGGACAAGCCTTGCTGTAGCCCTGACACCCTGCGTCTAGAGGGGAGAGAAGCGGATGGTGAGTCATGGGACCGAAGGCAGCGTCTCTCCACCCACTCAGGTGTGTCGCTCGCCCCTGGACAGGTCACAGGAGGGGAAGCCCCAGGAGGTCATCCGTGAGGCCCAGCAGCCTGAGGTGGCCCGCAGGGGCTGGGCCACAACCTGCCAGGCAGACTGGGCTAGGCCGGGCTGGGCTGCGTTGCTCTGCGCTGTAGGCCACATTCCTTGGCCACCGTCACTGTTCATTCATCCTTGGGGCGGGGTTCCACTGCAGCCAGGGCCCAGTGGGCTGGAGATGCAGGTTAGCTATTTGCCCGAGGCTGAGCGAGGGCCTGGACAGCGCTGGCCTCCCGGGCTGCCTGCCTCATTCCACCCATGGGGCCTCGGGTCACCTCAGCCAAGGGCCTCCCGGCCACCCGGGACCTTGTTCGTTTGCAGGGAACACCTTATTTTGTCAGGAAGTTGCTGGCCCAGCTCTTGGTGTCCAGTCTGTCCTTGGCCTGTGCACTTGCCATGGCCCTGACCGAGGGTGTAGCCCTGGTGACACCATCCCCGCCCCCACAGCAGAGAGACTCACGTGGGGCACTGGAGGTTCATGAGGCACCTGCTGCATTCACCTGCAGGTTGAGGATCCCTCCAACCAGAGTGCTGTGGGACCAGAGTATTTGGGAGATTCTAGAATATTTGCATATATATAATGAGATCTTTTAGAGAGGGTAGCCAAACAGGAAATTCTTTTGCTTCAGATATACATTATATACATGGCTTAAAGGTAATTGTGTGTGTGTGTATACATATAAGCATACATATGTGTGTATGTATGAATGACATTTATTTATTTCCTTATTTGTTTTTATTTTGCAATGTTAGGGATTGAACTCAGGGGCGCTCTGCCACTGAGCTACATCTTCAGTCCTTTGCATTTTTTATTTTGAGACAGGGTCTCTTTAAATTGCCCAGACTGACCTTGAACTTGCAATCCTGCAGCCTCAGATTCCTGAGCAATTTTGACATTTTTAGCGCATCTACACTCTGTGACTCGTCACATGGGGTCAGGTGTGGGATTTTCCACTTGTAGCATCACGTCAGAGGTTAATGGTCACCTTTGCTGGAGGCCCGCCACCAGAGGGATGTGCCCTCCTGCCAGGTCTCTGCGTCCTTTCAAGAGAAGAGGTCATGCATTTCCTCTTTCTTTCATATTCTCTCTCTCTCTCTCTCTCTCTCTCTCTCTCTCTCTCTCTCGACTTTTATAATTACAGAAAAGTTGCAAAAAATAATACAAAGAATTCCCAAATACGCTCCTCCACCGTTTCTTTTAACTTTTTCCCGAGCGTTAACCTGCGACTACTTTCATGTTAACATTTTTTCTTCCCCTGAACTATTCAAGAGGAGGATGCAGACCTGCCTTGCTCCCCTCAAATCCATCAGCATGTGTCCCTAAAAGCAAGACGTTCTCTCTGATAACCAGTGTGCGACCATCAGAATCGGGAAATGAATGTCAAAACCACATGACCATCGCACGGTCAGTCCACACGGGGATCTGCCAGTCGTCCCAAGAGTGTCCTTGGAGGCAAACAGAAGTCCACACTCAGGTTTTGTGTGCACTTGTCTCTCTTTGGTCTCCTTCCATCTGGAGCAGTCCCTGTGGGCTTCTGTGTGTTTCATGACATTGACACTTCTGAAGAGGCCACTATTTCTCAGAATGAAGGTGCCTCCCGCAGTACCCAGGCACATAACCGGCCCCTAAGAAGTGCTGCATGTATTGAGCACCTCCTGTGTGCCTTGGCTCATTCATCCTCCAGCAGCCCTTTGCAGGACAAGTGTGGGCTTATCTTCTTTCTGTGCAGGCCCAGAGAGGTCAAGGGGCTAGCCTGAGGTTGCTTGGCCACTGAGAGGTGGCCCTGATGTCAACCCCAGAGCACATTTTCTGAACCCCTGGGCTCTGGTGCCCTGGAGAATTTCTTGGTGATTTAGGTGCAAGCACTGTTTCTGTCAACTTCTGGAACTCTCAGGCCAACCAATTGTCCTCGGGGCCCTTAGCTCTCCCCTACCCATAAGAACACCCTCCCTGCAGGCACCTGAGACACACGGCTGGCCTTTTGCTTTCCCCAGACCTGCAAGAGGCCAGGGGCAGTTAGCCTCAGAACCATGGAGGAGTCCAGAAAATGGGCACAGAGAATCACAGGGTGAAGATTCACTTTGGAACCTCTGCCGTCTAACCCAGGTGGCAATTATGGGCTGGGCAGGACGATGGGGACGAAGGGGCTCTGCCCTGGTCAGGGCTGCAGCCAGAGGCCAGGCATCCCCTCACAGGGTTGGGTCTTCTCCTCCAGGAAGTCCTCCAGGCTTGGCCCAGCCGCCCCCTGCTCTCCCAGGCCACTCCCCTCTCCACCTCCTCTGGCCAGCCCAGGGTCCCAGTGTCTGTTTGTCTGTCTGTGACTCTGCGTTCTCTATTGAATTTGTCCATTTATTCATTCAGTGACTATCTGCTGAGGACTTGCTATGTGTGCGTCACGGTGAGGGGTGCTGAGGTCACCAGGAACAAGAGCAAGTCCTCACCTTCATGGGACAAGGACAATTAAGGAACAGGTGGTCCATACACAGATTATTGCAGGTGGCAGTGAGTGTGAGGAAGACAACAAAGCAGGGAGGTAAGATGGAGAGTAATGGGGGCCACCCACCCTAAGGCTGCCCTCAGCTTCGGATGCTAAGGCTGAGGAGCCAGTGTGTGGAGCCGAGGCAAGGGCACTGCAGGCATAGGGAACAGCAAGTGCAAAGGCCCGGTGGCATGTCTGGGGAGCAGGAAGGGGCTGGCGTGGCTGGAGCTGAGCTGAGGGGGAGACTGCTGGCCGTCCTTGCAGGGCCTTGTGGATCATAGAAGGACTTTGGATTCTGTCATCAGCTTCATGGAAAGCCACGGGGGCTTTTCAAATTGGAAGGCAACGCAGTCTCCTTTGCATATTGAGACCGTGGCTGCCCGTGGCAGCGTCCAGACGGGTGGTCCCACCTTCCTGCCTGGGCCACATCACGTGCCCTGGTCTCCTGATCCTCAGCCCTGTCCTCCCTGGGGCCTCCCGCCCTCCAGAGTGCCCTTGTTATAGACCACGGCCCAGGCAGAGCTGGGACCAAGTTCTGGTTTGGCTTCCAGCCAGCAGAATGAGCTTCCTCATCTGGAAAAATGGTTGTCACTTGTTAGTGGGGCCCTTGTGAGAATTAAGTGAGAAAATGCTGGGTTCTGCCTGGGGCCAGGCCAACCCAGGGCTGAGGACTGGGCAGCGGCTGCATTGGGAGCCCTGGAGAACAGCGCCCACCGGCCCGTGCTGCCTTCCCCGAGCCCCTGCTCAGCTCCGCTGTAAGAACTTGTGGATTCTTGAGCTGGATTTTCTCCACCCTGTCACCACTCACACCGCTGGCCCCACAGCTGGAAAGGACAGTCAGGATGGCGCTGGTACCTGGTGAGGTCAACCGAGCCGCAGCTTTACGTACCTTTTATGAGCTTGGCAGGCGAAGCCGAGCTGGGTGTTATCAGGAAACACAACAGTGCCGTAGATCACACCAGGCAGAGAGCCTCTGCCAGCTCAGAAGGTGTTTCCGTTAGATCCCCTTGTGGAGTGTGCTGGACCTGGGGGGGACAAGGCCTGTTAATCAGATGGGTGCCATGCTGCCCATCTGTAATTCCAGCGTCTCAGGAGGCTGAGGCAAGAGGATCACAAGTTCAAGGTCAACCTTGGCAACTTAGCAAGACCCTGTCTCAAAATAAAATTTAAAAGTGTTGGTGGGAGGGTGAGGATTGGAGATGTAGTTCAGCGGTAGAGTGCGACCGAGTTCCATCCCAGCACAAAAACAGAAATAAAAACCAACACAAATATATCCTGGAGCTACACAATCTTCCTGCCTCAGCCTCCTGAGTAGCTGGGATTGCAGGCATGCACCACAGCACCCGGTGACATTTCTGTTGTTTTAAGCCATCCAATTTGCGGTCATTTTGTTACAGCAGCCACCGTGAAACTAATACCCACACAGCAAAAGTGCTCAGTGCTGCAGTTCCGGGCGTGGCCACAGTGAGCGCTGTGTAAGGGCTTGTCAGTGTCACCGCTGTTACCATTCTTAGTAGGAACTTATTTATGGTGCAGGGAGGTCTGCGGTGATGGCCGACTTGTCAGGAGTGGGGAGCCCTTCAACCTTCCTGGCCCCCCACTCTTGCTTGGGGAGGTGGCTGCCCCAAGTCACAGTCTTCACTTAGTGCTGGCTTGGAAGAGGTGGCTGCCCTAGGAGTGGTGGCTGGCTTCAGGGACTCCTGGCAGGGGGCTATGTTGAGGTTGGGGGGTCCTTGTGGTGAGGAGGGGCGGGTTGGCCTGTGCCTGCCGCCTGCGTGGCAGCAGCCAGGCCTGCTCTCTGGAGCACGCTCGCAGGGGCCTCGGAAACCTGTCTGGCAACAGCATTCCTCGACACTCGGGCAGCCGGCTGTCACTCCACTGGCAGCCTGTTGTGGTTTTGTAAGGCGCAGACGGAGCGTCAGCTGCTCCCCGCCAGGCATGACTCACGCGGCAGTTCTGAGCCCAGGTTTCCCCTGTGGCAGCCAAAACCCTCATTTCTCTGCCCAGCTCCTGCTCAGAGACCCAAAGCGGGTCTCCCTGGGCCTCAAGAGGGAGGGAGGGAGGCCTAGGCCCCTGTCGGCCCAAGATCTGGGAAGGCCAAAGACCTGGCTCCATTTCCCGACCTCCTCTGGGCTGGTCACCCCTTCTGGGCTAGGCCGAGGGGTGTCCTGGTGGGTCCTTCCACGCTCCTGGGCTCGCAGTACCTGGTTTTGGCACTTTCTTTGGACTGATCTTCTTTTAGGGCTCCATTTTCCCACCTATGAAGGGGGGCTCCCTCTCCTCCCTTCTCCCCAACATTGGAGACGCATTCCTCCAATATCCACAAGTATCCGATCCCATGGCTCAGATCCGCGGGGAGGAGGGCTTGGCGCCCCCTGTCCTGTGGGTGCCTGGTCGCAGCCACCGGTTGACATCAGGATGGAGAGACCTCGGGGGAGAAAAGGGTCAGGGCTCCCAACACTTCACCCAGCTGAGGTGCAGGGGTGTCGTCGTCCATGTGCAGCAGGGGTCGCCTGGCGAGTCCATGCACAATTGGTCACCTTGGCCCACAAGGGGGCACAGGTTCGCTCCGGGTGCCTGGCACCGAATGTGTGCCTGCGGTAGGGGAAGGGCAAGGAGACGCGTCCCCGGTGGTTGGGGTTTGTGATGAGAAAGAAGAACTCGGAGATGCCACAAACCCAGGCAGCTCTGCTGTGGATGAGCCGCGGCGGGGCAGGATGGAGGGAGGGGACCTGACTCCCCTCTTCTGCCCCACCCGAGTGCAGTGCCGTGCAGGACGCTCAGCGGGGCTCAGGCTGGCCTTGGCATCCCGGAGGGCATCCTGGTAGAGGGGGCGGGCGAGGTGGGATGTGGACCCTGCTCAGCTAGGTTGGAGGTGATGGCAGAGAACCTTGAAAACAGCCCCTGGGGCTTCTGGGAGATGTCTGGAAGGGCCAGGTATTCTCGAAAATACTGGGGCGGGCTGGCACACAGGGAGGCAGGGCATCTGTCCCTGTGGCCTTGAGCTGGTGAAAACAACCCAGAATCCACGCTGGTCACCAACTGCACAAATGCTGCTTCCAGTCTGCCTCCCAGGGCCATGGAACTTGGTTTCGGGGTCAGCCTGTCTGCTGCGGGGCTCTGCCCACTGCAGGCCTGGCTGGGGCAGTCTGTTTTCTATGGGTGACGAAAGGGCCGATGGGAGAAGTGACAGCAGGTCACCTCCAGGTCCCCTGCCACCACTGTCTGTCAGCAGTAGGCTCCAAAGACGGTACTGCCCCAGCCAGGACAGGGCTGCCCCTGAGCATTCTGGGGCATGTGCAGGGCGGTGACTCTGGGACTGCTTCCTGTCCCGGCCCCTCCCACTCACTCACGTCTGTCCAGACCTACCTGTAATGGAGTTTCAGTGTCTGCTCCTCGCTACCTGGGTGGGAGACAGAAACAAGAGCAAATGACCATAATGGTGGCAGCTGTTTTTTTTCTTTTTTCTCTCCTGGTACTGGGGACTGAACTCAAGGGTGCTGTACCATCCCCAGCCCTTTTTATTTTTTATTTTGAGATGGGATCTAACTAAATTGCTCTGGCTGACCTCAAACGTGTGATCCACCTGTCTCGGTCCCCCAAGTAGCTGGGAGACAGGTAATTGCTGTGCCTGGGTAAATATGATCATGCACATAAAGTCCTAGGTACCTTGTCATTGGCACATAGTCAGTGCTCCATAAATAGTACCTAGGTGGACAATGTAGTGCAGCGACGTTAAATGCCTTACCCAAAGTCACACAGCCTGGGAGTCTGAATCGAGAAGACTAACATGTTCTCCACATTCACCCTTCAAGTGCTAGTGAGCTACGGGGAGGGGAAGTGACCCTGAGGACTTCTGACGGGGCAGTGTCAGGAAGGCCCCACAGAGGGGGTGGGTCTCAAGGTGCCCGGGCTGTCGTCATGAAGGTAACCACGGGCACAAGGACAGCAGGTGGGAACGTGGTGAATTCAAGGCTCTGCGAGAGGGTGTCCTGAGGAGGGCGAATGTTAGGAAGGCCGTGCAGGGTGGCTGCAGGCAGGTGGTGACAGGCCTTGGACACATGCTCAGGAATGACTTGTGGGACACGGACCCCTGACTCCCCCGAGAGGCAGTGTGGTGCAGCGGTAAGAACTGGACTGGGGCCAGCCTGTCTCACAGCTGGGGGCTGAGGCAGCCCAAACCCCCACCCAACCTGGGGTGTCCACTGCCTCTGCTGGGCACCCTGTGGCCGCCACCCTGGGAGCATCCAGTCCAGTCTCGGACTGTGGGGCTGCAGCCATCCTGAGCTCCATGCTCCCTGGGTCTCTTGGTGAGGAGGGAGAAGCCACCCTCACAGCTGTCTGTCTCACAGCTGGGGGCTGAGGCAGCCCAAACCCCCACCCAACCTGGGGTGTCCACTGCCTCTGCTGGGCACCCTGTGGCCGCCACCCTGGGAGCATCCAGTCCAGTCTCGGACTGTGGGGCTGCAGCCGTCCTGAGCTCCATGGTCCCTGGGTCTCTTGGTGAGGAGGGAGAAGCCACCCGGTGGGCAGTGCTGCTGCTGGAGGGTCCTGGGCATGGACGGGCCCAGGCTGCAGGCTCACTTGGGCGCAGAGTGGAACCCGAATGACTGCTTGTGGCACTTGGTCTCCAGGAGGTGGGTGGGGTGAACCCCCTGGGTTCACCTAGGATGGGGCCATCTGGTGTCCCCTGCCCAGGAGGCGGGGTGGGGCGGGCACCCCTGGGTGGAGGAGAGGCCTGGTGGCGGGGTGTCCTGGGCGCCTGCTGGGGAGAAATTGGCAGGAAGCTGGGACCCCCCTTTCTCAGCCCAAGTGGCCCTAGCAGCAGGAGTGGAATGAGTCCTGCCTCTTATTGGTCGATTCTGCCCTCATTGTGGATGCCCCGCACTTACTTGTGCCTCTGGCTCAGGGTAGAGGGCGACAGTGCAGGGGGGCAACTGGGCAGGCCCCGGGGTCCCAGGCCCTGGGTTGAGCAGCACCTGGCCCTGATTCGCAGGGTCTCACCTGCTCTGGCTCCGCCCATTTTCCCACACCTCCTGGCCACTCCTCCAGCCCCACATGCACCTGCCCTTCAGTTCTGAGGAGGCCAGGGGCCACCGACCCCAGGACCTGTTACTTGGGTGGCCTCACACAAACACCTCTCTGCGGCTCTGGAGTGCGGGTGCTACAGGGGATGACTGGGGACAGGCCCGACTCCCAAGGTGGCTGTGGCCAGCCTCTGCAGGTCTCCTCTCTTGTGGCCTCCTTCCTCCCCAGAGCTAGACGTCCCTTCCGAGTGGCCCGCTCACTTCCTCCAGGCTGAAGTGCTGCAAATAGCCCACCTTGCTCAATTACCCAGGGAGGGGCTCCAGGGGACAGAGAAGAACTCTGTCCCTGGACACAGCGGCCCTGCCACACCCAGCACTCCCGGCTGCCCTCCAGAGTGGCTCCCCACTCAGTCCTGGGCCTCCCTGGCCCTGCTCGTAATGCAGAACCTCAGTTTCTCCACCTTTAAAACGGGAACGAGGCCAGCCACACGTGCTGTGGCCACGAATCGAGATCCCAGGAGGAAATGCCGGGAGAGTCCGCCCGTGTTCGACACACAAGAGGCCTCCCCGCCCTGGCGTTCGAGGCCCTGCACATTCTGGTTGTGTGGGTGGCTGGAAGTTCATCCCTCCCTTACCCTCCCCTCTCTGGGAAGCCACCGAAGCTTCACCGCAATCCTGCTCCCTTCTTCCCTGTCACCTGGATGCTGTGACGTCCGTGGGATGGCCGGGAGGTTGAGCCTTGTGAGAATGACTAAGAACCAGCAGAGGGAGAGCCGTGGGTGGCTGGTGGATCATCAACGTCAAAACTTCCGTTGCCATCTTCAAACACGGGCCACTCCCAGAGCAGGAGGCCAGGAGGCCTGTCTACCATGGTGCTGGCCAGGGCCACACGACAGTGGAAGGGCAGGGACAGGGCTGAGAGGCGAGGGGGTGGTGGGGGCTGGGCTGTGGTTTTCTAAGAGCCCTGGGCTTCCCTGGCCTGGTGACTCCCCTGACCCCACTCCCAGGGATTTTCTTTCCAGCAGTGACTGATTCACTTATTGCCAGACGCCAGCATCCAGGGCCTGGACCGGGGAGAGCAGAAATGATGTCAGAGCACAGTGGACGATCCTCCCGGGGGTTGACAGCAGGGTGGGGGGACCCACCTGGGAAGTAGCTGGGGGCTTAAGAGCAGGCAGGACCCCACCCGGCTCCACCCAGCTGACAAATGCTCCCAGGCAGAGCATCCAGCCACTCCCCTCTCTTGACAGCCATCATTCAGTCATTCAGGCATCTCTGTCTGTGCCTCGCAGGAGAGCCAGCCAGGGCACGGATTCCAGATCCCAGAGAAAAGCTGTAACTCAGCATGGAAAGTCGTTCTCATCCAAACATGCGGCCAAGGACGGTGTAAATTGGGTACAGCCCTTCCCAGGGCAATCTGGCAACATGGAAAATGAATACAAAAACGCTCCGACTCTGTTCAGAAAGATTTTGTGAAATTGACAGCCCTTCGGCTCCCTCCCCTCCCCCCAGGGAGTGCATGGACTTGTGCAGTGTGTGTTTTGTGGGGGAGGGGGTGGCGAGAGCAATGCTGTTTATAAAGTGCAAAAGTGGAAGCTGTTCAACTCTAAGCCTGTGGCAAGGTCAGCTCAGTCAGGAAGAGCCACTCAGTGGAATATTATGCGGCCATGTAAAACAGGGACTGTTCAATAGGACCCCAGTGCTGCATGGGGTCCCAGCCTCAGCCTGGGGTCTGCAGAAAAGAGCAGGCCTAAGGAGGAAAAAGCAATGCAGACAGTACTTATTATGGGATATAAAGTGAGAATAGGCACAGTAGAAAATTCTTTTCTTTTTTTTTTTTTTTTTTTTGTACTGGGGATTGAACCAGGGTGCTTTACCACTGAGCCACAACCTCAACTTTTATTTATTTTTTTTATTTTGAAACAGGGTCACTCTAAGTTGCTTAGGGCCTCACTAAGTCGCTAAGAGTCTGGCTTTGGACTTTGAATTCTCCTGCCTCAGCTTCCCAAGCTGCTGGGTGACAGGCATGTGCCACCAGGCCTGGCCAGAATAGAAAACTCTGTCTAATCTGCTTTTCACCAACTGCAGCTTGTGTTCTTGAAAAAGTCATCGAATGCCAGATGATAAGAGTGTTTCATGCTTACTCTAAATTTATGTCACAGCAACCCATGGATTAGGCACTCCTGGTAGCCCCAAGTTCATGGGAGGAAACCAGGCACTGAGGAAGCAGCTGAACCAGGTTCAAGCCCACAACCTGACCCCAAGCCCAGTAATAACCATTGTTTTCTCACCCCGCCCTTTTTGGGGTGTATGTGGAAATTGAAATTGAACCATGGAGGCACTCTACCACTAAGCTGCATCCCCAGCCCTTTTTATTTTTTATATAGAGACAGGGTCTCGCTAAATTCCTTATGGTCTTGCTAAATCACTGAGACTGCCCTTGAACTTTCGATCCCCCTGACTCAGCCTTAGCCTCCTGAGCTGAGGAATACAGGTATGTGCCCCCACACCTGGCAACTGATGCTTCCTACTGCCTCTTTTAACTGTAGAAGCATGTCTGCCCAAGATCAGTTACCTGAAAGAAAATCTGGTCCAATGCCTTTAAGTTAAGGTAGTGAGATCTGGGGTTTTTTTCTTTTGTTGGTTTCTAATTCACTGGTGCAGAAAAACCCACTTTGGTCTTTTGTGGACGTGATGGCACATGCCTGGGCTCCCAGCTACTTGGAAAGCTGACGTAGGAGAATCCCTTGAGCCCGGGAGTTTGAGATCACAGTGGGCAATGTAGTTAGTTCCTCTCTAAAACCAAACCAAAACGAAACAGAATAACAACAACAACAAAAAAACAAAACAAAAAACAAAAAACCAACTTTCCTAGCATGGGGTGGAGGTGGGGGAGGGCTAGATCCCATCCCCAGCACAGCAAAACACAGAAAACCCAGATGGGGAGAAAAGAACGAGAAAATGGGGACCGTGGAAAAGGGACATCGGCTTAGACGAGGGGTAGGACAGAGTTAGGGACAGGAAGCGAAGCCCTGCAGATCCAGCGCGGAGCCCTGTAGCTTTGGACCGTCGGCAAGACTGAGTCGGCGCGAGGGCGGGGCAGGGGCGGGGCAGGGACAGGGGGCGGGGCTTATCTGGCTGCGCTGCTCCCCTGGCCATTCTTGCTAAATCTTTTTATTACCTGGAGCTTAACTACATTATCTCCTGCATGTTTGCATTCCTCTCGTGTTTTTTTTTTTTTAACTACAGGAAATGATAAAGGGGAAAAAAAAGCTTCTGTTTGCTTTCCCCCTCGTGGTGCCCAGGGAAAGAATCTGCCAAATTCCTCCTCCCGGTGTAAATAGGTTTTGGGTTCCCCTCATCTGAGAGTAGGGGCAGCTCTGTTAAGTCCAGCTCCTAGGGAAATGCAGAAAGGCAGCCACTGTCTGGGGCAAGGTGGCTTGATTGGGGGAGGATTGCTTTGGCTTCGTGCAGGGACTTCTGAAAATGGAAGAATTGTTTCTAGTTAATATACCTTTTAGAAAGGAGGGAGCTCAGAACAGGAAGGGGACGGGGAGAGAAAGGTGCAAGGTGTAATTTGTCCAAATGTCCACCGAGTCCCCAGTGCCTGCAAGAGAAGTCTGCAGCAGACAAGGGCTAGAGGAATTTGTGTTCTTCTAAAGACCCTTGCCCCTTCACATCCTGAGCTAGCAGATGAGAGGTTAGGGCCTGTCCTCCAAATAGGCTCAGAGCCCTGGAGCTGGGGAGGGCAAAGCTGGCAATCAAACTTAGTTCTTGTGAAGCTGAGTGCAAATGGCTCTGACCTCCATGGTGTCTTCTCCAGCTGTTTCTTGGGTGTTCTTGATGGACAGTTCAGGGCTATTGGAAGACACAGGTTCTTAACTAGCAGTTGATGGAGTCAGGATTACTTGATATGGACTTTTTTCTTTTCTGTACTGGGGATTGAACCTAGGGGCACTTTATCACTGAGCTACATTTCCAGTCCATTTATTTATTTATTTATTTTTATTTTGAGACAAGGATCATGCTAAGTTGCTGAGGCTCGCCTTGAACTTGTGATCCTCCTGCCTCAGCCTCCCAAGTTGCAGGAATTACTGGCTGCGCCACTGCCATCTGGCCCTTAATATGGGACTCTTAACGACAGAATGTTCTCTCAGGTTAAGAAACTATTAGCTGAATACAGTGGCGTGAGGCTGCGGTCCAAGTTAATTGAGAGGCTGAAACAGGAGGATTGCTTGAACCCAGGAGTTAGAGGCCAAATTGGACAACATAGGGAGTCCCGTCTCCAAGAAAAAAATAAATTCTCACTCAGGATCACTAAAGGATAAGCACCTTTTGTAGCCACAGGGTGTTCCTAACTGGCCACCTGAAATAATTGCCTAAGGACCCTTCCCTCCCTTCCTTTTTGTAGGAAGTGTCATTAGTTCACCTGGGAATGGTCTGTTCAGATCCATTTCGGGCATCCTGTTTGCCTCTGAACTCTTAAGTGACCAGAGTTTCTTTGGTGGCATGCATGTGACACTGCGCCCCGTGCTCCGGTTTTCCCTGTCCATGTCAGGAAAGGGCCCAGCTGAGGGAGGGGGTGGCTTGGGTAGGAAAAGGCCAATGCACTGCTGGGAGGGAAGGCTGCCTTGGGTGCCTGGGAGGGTCAAGGATGCTGGCTCGTCTCTAAGCTTTCAGAAACTTGAAAGACAGGCTGGAATTGGTCAGATAAAGGTGAGTGGAGGCAGGTGCAAGCAGGTGAAGGTGAGAGACCTTCTGGGCAGGGAGGAAGGCACTTGCCAAAGCCTGGGGGTGATTGGATCTTAAGTGAAATTGTTAAAACTGGAAAGTCATGTTCATCTTATCTGTGCCAGACTCCGGTTTGCCATGAGGGGCAGATCAAACACAGTCTGGTTTTTCATTCCTCTTCTTGCTCCCCTCTGGGGAAAAGAACTCTGGCCCTTGGCTGCTTCTCTGATGGAGATGTGAGATGTGGAGGGTTTCAGGCCCTTTGAGCATAAAGATGGCACTGCTGACTGGAGAACAGGGTAGACCAGGGTATGCAGTGTTCTGGTCTCTGCAATTTGTCTGCCCCTCCCTGAGACAGCAATGCCTCTAACAGAAGGTGGACAGGAAGGGTCAAGGCCAAAGCCACTGAGCTCCAGCCTGTCCAAGTTTGGTGCATTCTTTAATTCTAGCAATCATTGAATAATTAGTTTTTACATTTTAAGCCAGAGTTTTGCTAAAATTTCAGAAATGCCTCCTCATAATGGCTCCATTTTCTTTTTTTCCTTCTGGTGCTTTGATGGACACAATACCTTTTTATTTACTTATTTTTATGTGGTGCTGAGGATGGAACCCACTCAGTGCCTCACACATGGCAGGTAAGCACTCCACCCCTGAGCTATAGCCCCAGCCCTGGCTCTTTGATCTTAATAAGCTCCTCCTTGTGTCCACGAGGGCTCTTGGGCTGATTGCTCAGCTCTGACACACACTGTGAATGAACTTTCTCAGGCTCAGTTTCCTCTCTTGAAAAAAATGGGGATATGATGGTCTCCACCTCATAGGGTGATCAGGGTTGAATAGGATCTTGTTTATAAAGAGCTCAGCGCCAGGCACGGTGTTTGGCTTTGAATAAATGGTATCTATTATGTGCACAGGAAAAAAAAATGTAGTGAAGTGTTGGCAGCATTTAAGTCCAACGGGTGGGATTATGGTCTCAATGAATATCTATTTTGTAACCAGAGAAAAAAAGAACAATAAATGTTATTAATTTAAAATCTTTTTTGTTGTTGTTGTTGTTAATATCAGTGTACTGACCCTCAAGTAAGACCAGACCTCTGGTTTTATTCTGAAACTTTAAAGACAGACGCCCCCCCCCCCAACACCCCAACCAACTAAAGGGAGATAGTTGGTCAGAAAGCTCAGAAGTTTCTCCTCCACCCAACCTTGCAGTCCCACTTGCTGCTGTCTGGAGGGCGGGCAGGGAATTCAGAGAGCGCAACTGTGAAAACAAAGCCCTTCCTCCCACCAGGAAGGCGCTCCCAGTTCTCAGCGGGAAATCTAACTCTCCAAGGAACCATTCCAGGAGCGTGACATTTGCCCTCTATCGGGACTTCTCTCCAGAATCTTGGAAAAGAAAGCATGCACTAGCCCCGTTCCAGCTGGAGAACTGCAACTGTCCTGGCCTGGCCTCCAGGACGCCCTGAGGCCCAGGCTCTTGGCTCTGTCTCCAGTCCAGATTCTTGACTGCCAGCCCAGTGCCTGGGCAGCAGCAGGAGGCAGACCTGACAGAGCTACAGGGCCACCTCCAGCCCGGGCCTGCCCCTCCTGGGCCATCCCCCTACCCACCCTCTCTGGTTATCTGCAGTAGCATCGGCCTGCACTGGGCTGGCTTCTGAGCGCCTTCTTTCTCCTCCTTCCGCACCCTGGAGGGGCATACTGCTGCTGACGCTGGAATAAAATGCAGCCTCTGTTTCGGAGACAAAGAACAGAGAGGCTCCTCCGGTCAGCTGTCCCTCTTGGCTGGCAGGCTCCCTGCTCTCCCCTAGGCCTCTCCCGAGGCTCCCAGGTGTTTTCTCTGGATCTTAAAGGCATGTTTGACCAGGACAAACCCCAGCAGTTTCCCTGTTCCTGGATGATGTTCCTTTGCTGGGATGGGGCAAGGAAGCACCAGGGCTGGGAAGAAAGCTTGTCTAAGCTGGGCGCTGGAGCTGGTGAGAGCTTGTATTTGCACAGCAGTGTGAGTGCGTGTGTACGTGTGCAGTTTCCTGAGCAAGTGCATATGTGTGTGTGCTAGGATGGGAAGAAACTAGAGTGAGTACATGAGAAACAAAGTGTGTGCACGTACCAGCTGCAGTGGGACAAAGTTTTGTACTCTTGATTTTGGAGCTGTGTGTACTAGTGTGAGGGTAACATTGTTACAAACGTGCCGCCTGGGGTGGGTGTGCACGAGGAAGCCTAAGTGTTCCCGTGCACTGAGTGTGAGGGCACGTGGACAGGCACGTGTTGGTAGTCGCGGCACGGGCGTGTTCAGGAAGGCACCAGCACACGTGCCGGTATGTATGCACCAGACGGTGAGTGCACACGCGTGCACCAGCGCGTGCGGGTATGCGGGTGTGCGTGTGAGCACCAGCCTTCAAGTGAGTGCGCACGCACCAGCGGCACCCCCACACACACACCAGTCAGAGCAGGTTGCCATGGGAACGCGCCGCTGCTCGAGTTAATCATTTCCTGTGGAAAGTGTGCGGGAGGGGCGGGCACGGGGCGGGCCGAGCCGAGGAGGCGGTGGCGTGGAGCTGCCTCCCGCCGGCTGGCCGTGCCGGGCCGGGCCGAGCCCCGGGCGCTGCGGCGACACCGGGATCCTGCCTCCGCCAGGCGGGTGAGTCGGGGCTTCAGCGGCTGAGCAGTCGGGCCCCACCCAGCCCCGACCGGGGCGTAGCAGCCGGCTGATTCTGCCCGCGGGACCCCTCCGCCGGGACCTGGTGGGGCGCTGGGAGGGCCGGGCCCCGAGACCTGGCTGTCCATGGGGTTCCCAGGTTTCTCCGGGGGAGTGGGGGCGGCCTGTCCCCTGGGATCGGAGCAGCCTGGGGACCCTGTTCAGATTGTAACTGCAAGAAAGAGCGCATACCTACCTGAGAGCCGCTGGTCAATTAGCACCGCCCCCTCCCCTGCAGGGGTCCCCCGCACCCCCGGGACACCCTGGAAAGCTGTCCTCGAGGTCCCTCCCACCACGTCCTCTGGGCAGTTGGCTTTCCCCCTGTCAGGCCGAGGGTGGGGTGCGCCAGCCCTGAGGTGGGGAAGCAGGGCCTGGGCAGTGTCCTTCCAACAGTAGGAATCAGCCGTTGACAGCTGCAGCCCCGTTCCGGCAGGGAGGGGGGCCCAGAAGCTGCCCCCTGCAGCCCCCAAGCCCGGTTAGAGCCACAACTCCGAACTGGGCTGGCTGGCGCAGGGAAGGGGCCTGGTCCCATCCCGGGAGATTTTTAAAACGGAAGCTGTATGTAAATTCTCAAGTACCATTTGTCACCCTGACCCCACAAGACATCTGTCTCAAGGTTGGGGGTTGTGACCACCCCCTGCCTTTCGGGTTCCCTGGCTTTTTCTCAGTCCTAGGCTAGGTGAGCACCAGGCTATTCCCTCTGCCCTTGACAAAGTAGCCATCTCCTTGGCCAGGCAGAGTCATTTGCTAGGAATGCAGCCTCAGAATGGGGCTCTGGATTCGCAGTGATTGGACTTAAGGGACATGGGGTGGTGAGTTCTGCTGCCGGTAATGGCACCAGGGAGCAGAGGCTTTGAAATCTGGATTGCCCTGGAAAACCCAGGATGTTTGATGTTGAGCAGGGGAAGTCCCAGCTCCTGTACAGCCCTCTTGCCCCCCACTCTCCCAGAGGAACCAGCCCTTCCCAGCAGCAGTCTGAGGGTGGGGTGCTGTGAAGTCTTTCCCTCCAACTTTGTCCCTGGTCCAGGGCAGTGGGGAGGGCTGCAGCTCTGTGTCCTGGCCCAAACTGAGGGGCAGATGCCCTCTCTCCCAACCAGGCCCTCTACATTCACCCAACACTGGGAGCAAAGTCACTGAATAACAAAAATTTGGATCTCTGAGTGTATGCCAGCATTGTTCTGAATACTACATGTGCATTGTCTAATCTTTAGACCAACCTTCTAAGGTGGAGCTGTTCCCATTTTATGGATGGTGATAATAAGGCACAGAGGCAAAGTTCCCAAGGTCACATGTCTACAAAGTGGCAGAGCCAGGTTCTGAACCAGTCCACCTCCCTACCCCATGACTCCTAGGTCCACAGAGGTCCCAGGACTCAGGTTGGGTATCAGAGGCCCATGCAACGAGGAGAGACAGACAGTGTAGAACCTCTTTCTTGGCCTGGAACCTGAGCTTGCTTGGGATTCCTTGAAACTTTTGACCTTCACATCCCTCCAGCTGCTAAATTCAGCTGCTTTTTCCTTTTGGGGATCAGCACACACCCTTCCTCTTTCTTCCTGACATCTTCCTGGCAGCCGCTCCAACTTCCCTTCCTGATAGCATAGAAAACGGTCTCCCCCACCCCTGCTGATCTTCCTCTCTTAACTGTGGAGTCAGCCCTCAGTGCCTGGCACCAGCTCACCTTGGCACACAGGTGCACCTGCCTCTCCTTCCTTGCCCCTTGTGGTGGGGCTGGGATTTGCCCAGCTCTGCCTCACACAGCCCGGTGAAGGGCCGAGAGTCTGCACCTTTGGCTCTCCACGCTGCCACTTCAGTTCCTCAGTGGTGCTGGGCCACAATTTGGATCAGGCACTGCCCTGTCCTTCAACCACATTCCTGTCCCCTTCCAGTGAGAAGCACCCAGGAACAGCCTACTTCAAGCTGTTTCCTCCATGAAGGAAGGAGGAGACCATGATTGCTGTTCTTCCACGTTTTAGCTCCAAAACATCAGAGATCAAAACTTCTGGCCTCCCAGCCCTGGACTCCCCCGCACCCCGCCACTTCTTTCCTGCACCTCTGTCTACCCAACAGGCCAACTCCCCTGTTCTAAATTCCACAGCCTCTCAGTGCATCCTCTCTCTCCCAAACTTCCCCAAGGAGAAGGAAGTAGCTGCTTCCTCTGGCCCCCACCCCACTTCCTGAGTCTTCCTCTGCCCTCCTCTGTGTGATTCTCTAAAAGGACCCCCAGGGCTTTCTGCCCATCTTTCTTCCACATTGACATGGCCACCTGACTGTCCTATCCTTCTCACTCACTCCCTAGTCCCTTATAAGGACTGTGGAGTGCCCCATGCTCCTGGCACTCGGATTTTCCTTTACCAGCTTCCCTTCCCACCCCTGGATGGAGCCCTGGCCTCGCCTAGTAAGCTCGTCTCTTGCTCAACCTTGGGGTTGTACCCTTACCTTTGGCAGCGGTGGCCTTTTGCTCTGGGTCTTGGTGTCCTGACCTGACCTCTCTTCCAAGCTTCAGTGGGAGTGTTTGTGGGTGTTTGTTTCAGGATGTTCATCCAGGGAGCCATGGCGAGCTCAGGCCATGTGCTGTGGGCCACAAAGGTGGATGTACCCTGAGCCCTGCAAAGGATGGGGAAAGTGGCCCACAGCACAGGTAGCTCCATGGGAAGTCCCTTGGGTGTCCCTAACTCAGTATTAAAACCAAAACCAGGGGCTGGGGATATACCTCAGTTGATAGAGTGCTCGCCTCGCACGCACTCCAAGCTGACTTTCTGTAAGTGGCTTCACTGAATCTAGAACTGTAGCTCAGTCATCTTAAATGTCCTCAAGGCTGCTCTGCACACAGTAGGTGCTCAATAAAGCAGTGAATGCACTGGATATGGTGGCCCACACCTGTAATCCCAGGGACTTGGGAGGTTGAGGCAGGATGATTGCAAGTTCAAGGCCAGCCTCTGTTACGTATTGAGACCTTGTCTCAAGAAAATCAAAAGGGCTGGGGATATAGCTCAGTGGTGGAGTGCCCCTGGCTTCACTCCCTAGTTCTGGGGGATGGGGGAAAGTGAATGTTTGCCGTGTGTTCTGTTTGTTTGTTCAGTTCACAAGGGACCTGCAGGGCTTTCTCTGTTGGCCAGAGCTCCCCACCCCACCTCTGTTCCCCACTACCTTTGGCCTCCATGTATCCTTTCACACCGTGAGGGTTTATTGAAGTGTTTATCTCCCTTCTGCCTGAAAGCTTTGAGGTCACATCTCCCCTAATCAACTAGAAGTTCCCCTAATCAACCAGAACTTCTAGGAGGAAGTCCATGGGAAGCTGCCCATGACCCTTCACACATTCAATAAATAACTATTAAATGGAGAATGAGTGAATCTTGGTGTCTCAACACCTGGCAGGGTTCTGCCATGCCCTTGGCTCAGAGGAAGGGTGCTGGGGTGCAGGACGGACTGAA
The DNA here is from genome assembly GCF_045843805.1 of Urocitellus parryii. Taxonomy (NCBI): domain Eukaryota; kingdom Metazoa; phylum Chordata; class Mammalia; order Rodentia; family Sciuridae; genus Urocitellus; species Urocitellus parryii. The sequence continues at coordinate 33,938,933 of NC_135545.1, read as the reverse complement.
TTGTAAGAGAACGGCTGTATGTAAACCTGGCTGGCCACAGTCCGGGTTCTTCTGAGCCCCTCCTTAGTGAAATGCTGATGTTCGGAGCATTAGCTGAGGCAGAGGAGCCTGAAGGCTCAGGCCATGGCTGCTGATGATTAGAAAACGAGAGGTCTCCCAGAAACAGGGCAAGACTTACCAGGATGTTGCCAGCTCCCAGTGCTTCTTCCATGTGGGGCTCTGGCCGGCCATACCTTCCTGCTGCCAGGCTAGGGAGGAGGGGCTCAGACGTGAGGTCTCTTCAGAGTGCCCCAGACACATCTGAGCACTCCATATTCAGGAACAAGCACCCCCCAAATGGAGACAGAACCCATTTCGTCCTGCCAGCCCAGGGTCCTTGGGAGATGTTGCAACTGAGGCTGCAGGGCTGGGTAACAGGTGACCCATCCTTCACAGACCCTCCAGACTTTCCAGGGCGCCCCCAGCCCTCTTCAAGCTCTCCTCCCGTGTTCTCTCCGCAGGCTGCCCGGCACCCAGAGGAGGCTGCTGAGCCCCGGGCCATGGTCCCCTCTCGCAGGACGTGGAACCTGGGAGCCACGCCCTCACTGCGGGGCCTGTGGAGAGTGGGCCGGGCCCGGGAGCCCGAGCCGGGGATGGCTCGCCCCGCCCCAGCCCCAGCCAGCCCCGCCGCCCGCCCTTTCCCACACACCGGCCCGGGGAGGTTGAGAACTGGTGAGTCCGCATTTTTAAAATGCCTCTTTATTTCCCTTCCTTCCTCCAGATACCAGAGATGAGACTGAGGTTCTCGCCGGCTCCTAACCTCAGTCGGAGCTGTCAGGTAATTACAGGGTAACCGGCCCGGCCGGGCGTGGAGCGCGCTCCGGCTCCTTCCTGCGCCCCTGCCTGGAAGGAGGCGGCTGGAGCGAGCGGGCTGCCTCGACCGTCCTAGGGCAGGGCTCAGCCCGTTCTCGCTCGCCCGCCAGGTCGGGGCCCTGTGATCTGCTGGTGGCCTGCCGGTGGGTGCGCTGAGTCTCTGCCAGAGGCTGGTAAACAAGGTAGGTGAAGCGACTGCTCGGCCGGGCGCGGACACTTGATCCCGCCCGGGCTCGCCCCGGACGCACGGCGCGAGGACTGAGCCCCGGCGCCCCGGAGCGCGGCTGGCGGGGTTTGGGTGCTGTGCGCTCAACTTCAGGTCCACTTTGGCTTCTGTGGGGACCCTGACAGCAGGTGCACGGTGAAGGGGTTCAGGGCTCTGGGTCCCTCCGGGCCCCCTGGGGAGCTGTCAGAGCCAGCTTGTCTTTTCTGGGTCATGTCCCCTGGTGCAGGAACATCAGGAGTGATTCCAGGTGGGGCTGGATTGTCAGGGCTGGGGAGTTGCTCATGACCCTTCTCCGAGCTAATGTGTGGGCAGATCACCCAGAGAGTGTGGGAGATGGGGCTCTACAGGTGAGGTGCCTTCAGGGAGGGATTTGCCGTCTATCACTCCTGATTGACAGGGACAGGGGCTTAGTTTGCCAGTTTTGACCCTCTAAGCCATTAGGTCCAAATTTCTCAGTGTACAGAAAGGGAAACTGAGGACCAGAGAGGGCAGACTCCTGCCCACTTCCCCCCACTCACACTCAGACCACATTTTTAACATATTTATTTATTTATTTATTTATTTTTATATGGTGCTGAGGATTGAACTCAGTGCCTCACATGTGCTAGGCAAGTGCTCTACCACTGAGCTACCACCCCAGCCCTCAGACCACATTTATGTCATCAGTGACAGTCAGAGTGATTCCTTCCAAGGTCTCCCAGCAATTGGGGTGCCTGGGGCTGGCTGCTCCCTAGCATCCAATCCAGGTTGGGATAACCTGGAGACCCCCAGGAAAGGCTGGGGCTTGTGTGTCAGGTAGATCTGGTTGTCTGAAAAGGGTAGGGGATGTTCTCCATCCCGTGAGGTTGTCGTCAGGATTATAAACGTAATATGAATAAGTATGGCTGTTCTAGTTTAAAAAAAGAAAGAAAACAAAAACATTTTACCTTGGAAAACTTAAAAAAAAAACACACAGAAAAACATTTAAAAAAGGAAAATAAGTTGCTGGCCATGGTGGCACATGCTTGTAACCACAGCTACGCAAGAGGCCAAGTCAGGAGGGTCACAAGTTCAAGGCCAGCCTGGGCTAGTGAGACCCTGTCTCAAAACAAAAAGGGGATGTAGCACAGGGGGAAATTAACCTCTGGGCTCTATCCCCAGTGTGGCCAAAGAAAAGAGAAGTCAGTGGGCATTCTGTATAACTCTAATGGTGTGTGCACGCATGTGTATAGGTGTTTGAGACAAGCGTTACGACCACACAGACTTTTACCCACTTAAAAATTTAAGACAAAAGTCAAACAAAAGCCTAGGTGTGAAATGCAGGCAGAGCGGCAGCCCCTGGGCAGGATCTCAGCCGACTGAGCCCCTGTCCCCACCACCTCCTAGTGCCCTGCAAGGTGTGACGGTGGAGGGCTGGTTGGCATGTGGCACTTGAACACTAGCTCCACATGACTCTGGGCACTCTCCTGCTCCCCACCTCCCTGGGTGGTTGTGAGGAGCTGCTGGCAATTGCGGTCTTAATGGGCTGGACTGGGGGCACTTTCTGGGTGCTGGGCGCTTGGGGGTTCTTCTTGTGCCTCATCCCATTTGATCCTCAGCAAGGCGCTGAGGTTGGTTTGTTATCCCCATTTGATGTCAGGCAAACCGAGGATCGGGAGGCCTGCAAGACCTGAAAGGCACACAGCCCTGTGGCTGGCACTCAGGATATGATTTGTCCCCAGCAGTGGCTCGGAGGTTTGCCCTGTGAGGCAAGCCCCTTTTCCACGCTGCCCCGCCCCATGGCAGCCCCAGGCAGCCCCAGGCAATGTGTCAAAGGCCCATCAGGACGTGCTTCTGGTGACTGTAGGCACCAGGCCACCTGGCTCCTAACCTCAGTCAGTTTGGTCTTAATGAAGGCGGGGAGAAATTGCCACCTAGAGGCAGCCTGGGTAATAAAGCTGAGGCCCTGGGGTGGCAAGCTCTGGCCTCCTTCTCCTGCTGTCCTGTAGAGGTGCCGGTGAGGAAGTGCGTCCCATAAGCCACTGTGGGAAGAGGGGCCCCTGCCGGCATCTTGGGTGCCCTCCAGCAGAGAATCTTGGTGGCTTTTGTTAAGAAAGTTGCTCAGCTCTGCTGGTACCAGGCCTTTCCTCTGCACATGGCAGGCACGTGAGGGCATGTGAGTCCCTTCTGGCCACGCCTGGGCCAGCCGGGAGAATGCACAAGCCAGGCCCTGGCCAGTGGTCCATGGCCAGCAGTCTGAGCTTCTCACCTGTCTGTCTGTCCTGAGACAGGGCGTGGAAGAGATACCCTGGCTGGCAGCGAAGAGGAGTCCAGTGCCCGAGTAGCAGCTCGCCCAGCCCTAGCACGGTGCAGAGCCCTCAGCGTGGACTGGGCGGGCCCCGGGAGTCCCCACCGGCTCTACCTGACTGTGCAGGTAAGCCCTGGGGCCTTCAGCAAGGTGAGGGGTTGAGCTGGGCCGGCTGGGCCTTGGCCTCTGAGCTCCAGACATGGTCTCCCCAAAAGATTTCTGGGTAGAACAGGGGACTGCCTCATGTCTCTGCCCAGCTCCTTGCAGCCCACCCAGCAGCCCACCCAGCCATGGGCCTGCATGGATGGGGCACTTCGCTTTCTAAGTTATCTAAGGGAGACCACAGGTTGTGGGGGAGGTGACAGATGCTTTCACAGCCTGGCTGAGGTGTTGAAGTAGAAAGTATGGGGCCTTTGTAGGGAGAGGTCTTGGGAAAAGAGGCCCTTTTGGGGCAGCTGTTGATTTCCTCTCTGGCACATGAGCCCCTGGGGGGCAATGCTGTATTTCCTTCCTTTAAGTGAGAATCCCAAGCTAGACTGGGCTTTCACCAAAACTTGGGTTCTTTTCTCTTGCCGTTATCACTGACTTTTAAAAGGCATTTGTGTGTGTGTGTGTGTGTGTGTTTGGTTGTAGAAATAATACATAAAGAGAGTAGTACTCACGGCTTCTATTTATTGAACACTGTTACTACAGAGGCATTATATGTCCTATCAGGACAGTTACTGTTTTATAGATAAAGACAGGGAAGTAAGAGAGGATGAGTAAGTTGCTGCTGGTCACAGAGCAGGCTAGGACCTCAACCACCTAACACAGCTGACTTTATAACACACGGCACACAGAATTCACTCTATGCAGAGATACAGTACTTAGAAGCTAAAGGCCTTTTGTGGTCTTCTATCTTTGAAAAACCACTGGTGTGTATCCATCTGTCTTCACTTAGCTATATGATTTTTAGCACTTTGACCTATTATTCTTTTTTATTTTAATTTTTAAATTCGAGGCAGGGTCTTGCTAAGGCTGACCTCAAACTTAACAATCCTCCTGTCTCAGTCTCCCAGGTTACTGGGATTACAGGCATGCGCCACGGCGCTGGGCTCACATATTATTCTGTGACTAGTTCTTTTCTTTAACAGTAGTCTCGGTGATCTCTTTACACGTTAGTATACAGAGAACCACATTGCTCTTTTAAACAGTTGTATCACAGTCTGCTTGAGGTTTTATCATAAGTCATTATTGGATTGGGGATGTAGCTTATGATAGAGTGCTTGCCTAGCATGCTTGAGGCCCTGGGTTTGATCCCCAGTACCATTAAAAAAAAAAAAAGATTCTCTGCTGTTGTTTCTAATTGTGGGGAGCTCCTTGAACGTTCGTGCAGCTATAACTGAGTATTTTCATGGAGGCATGGGTGCTGCCCATCTTTAATCACTGAAGGGCATACCATGCGCCGGCACGTACTCTGGGTGGGGATACAGGGAGGAAATAGACCCACAGCCACCTTGTGGAGGCCCCAGGCCCCAAGTGGTGATGGCTGCCAGCCGGGCAGGGGCCATAAATGCAGGGACAGAGGACAAAGTACCAGGGTCATTGGGGGGCTTGGTGGAGGCCTTCCTAAGGAAGGTTGTACCGGGGAGGGCTGCGTTCCCCCACGTTCTTCTGACGTCGAAACACAGATTCCGCCCTTTCCAGAATCCCAGATGCACACAGCGCTGATGGTGTGGGCACAAATGGAGGTCAGGGGCGTGGGAAACTCACGTGCCCGTCTAGTGGACCCGAAGTCCTGTGGCCAGGCGTGGGGTGTATGGCCCCAGTCCCCACTGGTAGGGCCTGGGATTGGTGTTCCTTCAGGGACAGTCTTGCGTTCGGTGGTGGTTCTCAGCCCTTCTCATGTGGTTTATCTGAAAATGGAACCACATGGTCCTTCTTTTATCTGGAAGGCGAGGAAGGCCGGCCAGGGAGAGAACCACTCTTTGCTCTGCCTTGGGCCACTGGTAGTTAAACCCGGAGGCTGCGGTCAGGAACACGCAGCCTCAAGTTGGGTGGTGGCTCTGTTCTGCGCCTTGATTATGGGTGTTGGGCTGGGGCCTCAGCCCAGTCCTGGGGTCAGCAGATCTGCGGGTCTCAGAAGTTGCCGCCAGCAACCAGCTTCCGTGCTCTGGTCCTTCCCACCCCGCTACCCCACCCCAAGCTCTGTTCAGTTTATAGGTGCGTCAGGGTCTTGAACATGGGACGTGAGTGGGTTCCAAGCACAGCGAAGTGACCTGTAGCTAAGTGACCTGCAGCCTCTGCGCCAGCAGCTCCAACCTGAGCCCTCCGGTGGGGCTGCAGATTCCCAGCCCCCACCCCACCCGCCGTCTGCCCTTCCTGGGCCGAGGCCAGCAGGCCAGGAAGCCAGAAATAGTGTAACCTCTGCTGGGGTCGGCAGATGGACACTTCCAGCTGCTGCCGTCTCTGCCCCTGCCGGCGAGCTTGCTCGGGTTGGGGTAGCAGTTGGTCAAAGGGTGGGGACGGAATTAAGTCCCACCAACGAGGGGCCAGGGAGGGGCAGAGGGGTGGGTGGCAAAGCAGGGGGCCTGCCGAGGCCACTTCTCCCTTCTTTGCGATTCCTTCCACTGGGTTTTTAGTGAGCAAAACTCCCTGGCGCCGCGCTCTCCCCGCACCCCGCACTCTGTGCGCAGCCACCCGCCTGGACTCGAGCACTCCATGCGGCTTTAAAAAAACTTTTTTTTCTTTGCTTCAAAGAGAGAGGACACAAGGACGCACAGAGACCTGCCTGCCCAGGATCTCTCTCCCCAGAGGCCTCTGCTGATGTTAGAGAAACAAACCCCACTCAGTAGGCGTTTATAGGGTGAGCAGTTCAAGGGCCAGAAAGTGGAAGGCCGCCCCTGTCCCTCCTCCCCTTCCTGTTGGGACGGATCTTTTTGTTCCCCGAACGTTTACATGGTGTTCATTTCTTTTTAAAAAAAAAAAAAAATTATTAGTTGTTGGTGGACTGTTTATTCATATGTGCTGCTGAGAGTCGGACCCAGTGCCTCCCACCGGCCAGGCAGGCCCTCCACCACTGAGCCCCAGCCCGGCACTACACGGGGTTCGTGTCTGCCTGGCCTCTGCCCCATCACCAGCAATGGCCAGAGAGCCACCACCTAGACACTTCTCCAGGCTTCCTTCTCTACCTGATTCCTGTCCCTGATCACGCATCCCATGCCGATCTGCTGCTTGCCCGGCGTCTCTCTAGGTGAGAAGCCGGTGACTGTCTCTGGATGAAGCGCCTCTTTGTGGCCCTCCCGCCACCGGTCCACTGGTGGGCTCCGCCCCAGCTTCCTTTGCCTCAGTCTGTCCTTGGCCAGCAGTGGGGATCCCATGATAGCCACGAGGGCCTGGGGGTGGTGGCCCTTCCCTTGCTCTGGTGGCCCGTGTGCAACCTCCTAGCCCTGGGGGTGCCATCTGGAGGTGGGGGCCATTCCTAGGGGTGGCAGCAGCTGACATCATGGAGTGAGTGGCCTTGGTTTGATGTGCGTACAGCAGGGCCGGACTCTGGCCTGTGAAAGATGACCCTGGGCCAGAAGTGAGCCGGCTGCCAGGCCGGAGTCTCAGGTGTGGCCCACGCTTCACCGGAGCACTTCAGGTGCCCAGAACCTTCTTTGCAAAGTCTGGCCGCTGCAGGGCCAGGAGAGCCACGTCCACTGTCTTGCTGAGGGGTCTGGGCACGCTCTCTGCAGACCCAAGTGCTCCTGTGGCCCCAGCCCTTCGAGGGCTCGGACCCCGGGGCCCAGGCCTGACCAGCTCCGGGAGCGCAGCCTCTCCCTGCTCAGGGCCCCTCCGCAGCACGGTCCCCTTCACGTGAGGATTCTGGTTGTGTCTTGGCAGCGGGCCCTGCAGAACAAGGGGTGCGAGAGCCAGAGTCAGGGGACGAAAGAAGACAAGCTCCTGAAGAGGCCGGTGCCGGCCCCCAGGCGGGACCGGGAGGCCCTGGAAGCTGGTGGCACCATGAATGTAGAGAAAACAGGTAAAGGAGGTCCGCCCTGGGAGCAGGAGCACCCTGGCCAAGCTAGCATGCAGGGAGGCTCTCCTGGAGGCCCAGCTGTCCCCACACACTGTCCTCCCCAGCTGGAGGCAGCCCAGCCAGACGCTGGCCGCTCCTGAATCCAGGGACAGCGTCCGGTCTCTCCTTTCCCTCGCCACCCTCTGTCCCGTGCTACCAGGGCCCCACCCAGTGACAAGAGGCCTGGCCAGCGGGGGGCTGGGGTTGAATTTCCCTGCGTTTTGTCTTTCCCCAGCGCCTGTCAAAAGCAGGGCACAGGGTGCAGCCTCCCAGACGCCACTGCCCACAGGGAGGCTTCTGGAATCCTGGGCCCACAGGGTCTCAGGCTGCTAGGACAGGGCTCTGAGTCCACCGCCTCCAGTGGAGGAAAAGGAGCTGGTGGAGTCCTGCCGTGGCTCCTGGAGGCTGGTTCTGGAACATTCCACAGGCCCTCCCCCTTTGTAGTCTGAGGGCTGGTGCTGGGGTTTCCAGCAGGAAACCAGAGCCCAGTGACCACTGGGAAAGAGCATCTTGCAGGAGCCCCAGGGGAAGGCCGAGAGCGTGGGGAGGGCGAGGAGCTGGCCTTCCATTGTTTCTTCTTGTCACCGAGGGCTGTGTGTCTGGACTTGCCGGATGCTGTCAGGAGCTCTCCCTGCACGGAGGCTGTGCTAGGGCCAGGTTCACCTCTGGGCCCAAGCCCTCCTGTGATCCGGGCAGGCGTGGGCCTGGCTGAGTGGCCTCCAGGGCCCGGGGAGCGGCGTCTCCCAGTGAGGTGGGCTTTCCTCCCCGGGCAGAGCGGCGCTGATGAGAGGAAGGCCAGGTCCAGCTGAGCGTTAGGAGTGGCTTTTGGCAGGTGGCCAGGGCTGGGCGCACAATCCCCAAGCTCTGTGATGACAGCACTTAAAAAACTGACCTTCCAAGTCGGCGTCCAGCCTCGGGAGCAGGCCTGCTCTGCCTGGGGCCCCTTTGATCTATCCAGTCCTCCCTCTTACCCGTCCTCGGGCCTCCCTTAGACTCTCCCTTCCTTCTCCCCTGTCCAGGCCTCCAGGCTCCTTGCCCAAGGTGGCCTTCTGGGTCAGGCCCTTTGTCCCCCTCTCCCATAGGAAGACCCTGCAGAGTCCCTCCCACACACCTCTCAAGCGGCAGCACCGGCTCTGGGGCCTGAGTCCAGCGTGTTCCTGCCACACCGCAGCAGGCTGTGGGGGGCGGAGGGCCACGCCGGTCACATGCCTCCCGTGGCAGCCCCGTGTTTGGGCCTGGAAGCATCTGTCCACCCTCACTCTCTCTAGAACAGATCACAGAGGCTCGGCCAGCTCTGTGTGACTTGCATGCTGTGTCACATGCAGGCTACACAGCCAGGGTCACTGTCCAGCCAGGGTCACTGTCCAACTGGCCAGTCCCAGCCCTCTGGAAGGAGCCAGGCTCTCGCCCATCTGGCCCTGGGTGCCAGTGCTGAGAGGGTTCTGCCCAGCTGGGAGCCACCCCGCCCCCGCCCAGTCCACTGGCTGCTCGTGGGCAGTGAGGGCCCTTGCTGTGACTCGGTCGAGGCTGCCAGGAGCGGGCAACAGGAGGCTTCCACCAGAGTGTCCGGGGGCTCCTTTACCCCTGGGGAGCCCAGAAGCCCTGGCGCCCTGGGTTGAGGTGGAGGGCCACTCCCTGGCCAGCAGGTGTCCTCTTCTCTTCAGTCCTGGACACTTTGCAGGACCCTGTTTGGGCTCGAGGAGGCAGATCCCCTGCGCCTCCCTGTCTCCCCCTGTGCCCGCTCCCTGCCCGCCGAGCCAGGGCTGGTTCCTGGTGCCCTGCCAGTGAGCTGTGACCAGCAGCCAGGCCTGTTAGCAGGTCAAGGCCTTGACCCACGTCTGTCCTTCACCGTCTGCCTGTCTGTCTCTGTGTTGTCCCTGGTGACAGGACAGTGGAAAGCTGTGGGAGGAAGAGGCATCGGGCTGAGGCCCCGCCCAGCTGGGTGTCCGTCCCTTTCCGGTGCCCATGTGGTCCCCACGTGTCGGTGGCCTTGGAGCTGGCCTGGCTGACCCCCTTGCACACACCGCTCTTGCTTCCTTTGGTGACAGCTTCCCGCGGGGCCCCGCTGGGGGCCCCTCTTCTCTTCTACACTCTGGAGGGAGTTTGAGGTTTAGGAAGCCGTTTCTCCCGGGGACAGTGTCTTTCTCAGCAGCGGTTGCCTGCAGGCTGGCGGAGCGGTGTCTTGGTTCAGGCCGGGCATCTCCAGAAGCTTCCCAATGAAGTGACCTCTGGGAGCCTGCAGGCCCCCTGCTGGCTCAATGCTGTCGCCTCCCTTGCCCCTGCCACCCCTGCTGGCGTCCCTGTCCCACCGCCGATGGCCAGCCCCAGCCCTGTGTCCCTGGCACAGTGGGCCCTCTCCTGGGCCAGGCGGGCCCAGCTGCCCGGCTGATGAGCTGCTACTTTGCTTGTAGGTGGGCGGCTCTTTGGCAGCGGGAGGTGCTCCAGCCTGTCGGGGTCTCCGGGCGCAGCCCCCGTGGTGCATAGGATGGTGGAGGCCATGTCCCCGCTTCAGGAGGAGCTGGTGGTCCTACGGGAGAGGCTGGCCCTCCACGACAGTGACCAGCAAGCCACGTCCGCCCAGCTGCAGAACCAGGTACCCGGGGAGGCAGGGACAGCGGAGGTCCACTGTGGAGCGAGCGTGGAGGGCGCTGGAGGGAGACGGGGTCTTCTGAGCAGCCTCGGGGCGTGCTGGAGGGCAGGGTGCAAGAACCAGAGGCCTGGGCCTCCCTCCCAGCCTTCCTCCTGCCCGTCGCCTGTGGGGCCAGGTGTCCCCTTCAGGAAGTGCTGTACCGGGCCTGGAGCTGTCCAGGAGGACCAGCGACTGACCCCTGGCCCTCTTCTTCCCTCTCTTCTTCCCCAGCTCCATGTGGGCCCCTTTCCTGGGGCTTGGCTCCTCTTCTGGCTCAGCAGCTGTCTCCGAGGCCATCTTAGCCCTGCCGGCTCCCCCGCGGTCCCCAGCCCCACCTGCGGGGTCAGCGGCCTGGCCCGGCTCTCGGGCTCTTGGGCTTCCAGCCTGGGCTCTCTCCCGACAGCGCTGCCCTCAGGTGGGGCCACACTCTTCCTCTATCCTGTGATCTAACAGGTCACCTAGACGGGTGGCCGTCTGCCTGAGGAGCGTCACTCGATTCTGACTTGGCCTGAGTTCCAGGAGCAGTGGATACTCACCAGCCTCTTCTGAGCGCAGGGTCTCTTGCGGCTCTTCTTGAAGCTCTCTCTTCTGCCCACCCGCCCCTTGTGGCCTCCCTGTGTCCCCTTGTGCCCTCCCCTCATGGCTTTTCTGTCTTGGCCTGTCTGTCCCCATGACAGGAGGCTCTGCTCTGCATTCCTGTGCCCACTCGTGCCCGCCTGTCCTCCTCATGGTTCTGTGAGCCTTTCCTACCAGGCTGGGCATAGGGGATACTTGGGGACAGGCAAGCCTCTGCCCTGGGAGGCTCTGTCCTGGGGGCAGATGGACATTTGTTGCATCCATGTAAAGTGAGAATAGTGACGGGAAGGGCATGCACATGGCTTTGAGGACTTGCTGAGGTCAGGAACAGCCTCCTGAGAAGGCAGTCCTGGAGCTGAGGTCAGGCACAGAGCCGAGGGAAGTGCCTTCTGCACCGAGAAAACAGCCAGTGCAAAGGGACTGTGGCAGCAGGTGGAGGGAGGCTGGCAGTGCTGCCCTGGGGGCTGTGGTTGGGTCAGGGCCCACCCCGGAGGTCACACATCTGGCCCAAGGCAAGAACTCAGTAGCAGCACCTCCCTCCCTGGCTTAGGTTGACTAGACACCACTTTTCAAACAAGTTTTTTTTTATTTTTAATTTTTAAGAGCTTTGTGGAGACATAATTCATAGACCATTAAATCCACCCCTTGAAGGAGGTCAGTTTGGTGGTTGTAAGTATGTCAGGATGACGATGCACCCGTCACCCCTAATTTTAAGTCATTTTCATCACCCTAAAAAGACCTAGTGACAGTCATTCCCTGCTTCCCCTCCCCCAGCCCTGGGCAGCCATAATCCACTGTCTTGATGCTTCTCCTTTTCTGACGTCTCGTAGGATCAAAATAACATGGGGCCTTGTACCACTTGAAACACGTTTTTAAAAACTCTCTTTCCTTTTATTTGGCAAAACCGACTGACTTTTGAAGTGGGCACGTGGAAGGAGAGGCACCCTGGCTTCTGGTGTCCTTGGCCCCAGCTCTCCCGCCTGGTGGAGGAGAGCCCCAGCCCCCTCCCCCCCGTGACCTGGGAGTTCAGAACGGTCCCCGTCTCTGCTCAGGTCTTACCTGTGAAGCTTCTGATTCCCAGCACTTTTCTGGAAATTTCTCAGGGACATCCCTGAAACCCCAGGTCTCTGGGCTGCTTTCTGGAGGGTCAGACCCCAGGAGACGGGGCCCCCGCCTGGGCCTGGAGCCAGGGTCAAGCCCTGGAGTGGCCCTGCTCGTTAGCCATATGACCTTGGGCTAGTTAAGGACCACTCTGAACCTCGGCCTCCTCGTCTGTAAAGCGCCTGTAGCCACAGCACCTGGGTGAGGTGCCCCCCGCGTGTTACTGGGGTTGCCGTCACTGTCACCGCCATCACCATCACTGGGGCGCGTGTTGGGTTTGGAGTCCTGGGAGCAGAACCCTCATCCTGGCTGTGCTGCTCCAGCTGGGCCCCCGCAGGCAGCCACCTGAGCCTTCCTGTCCCCGGCTCTGGACGAGCTCGTACTTGTGGCTCTGTGGTTATGGGTGGGTCAGCTGCGAGGGAGGATGGAAACCAGCAGGCGCACTGTGGAGCGGGCGCCTGTCCTGCCAGGTCTGGTCCCCCGCGACCTGGCTGTGGTCGGACGCCCATTTCCACGTCCCTGAGGAAAGGCCACGTGGGGTACCCGCCGCCCGGTTCTCAGTGCTGGTCCCCGGCCTGGTCCAGACCCGCCCCTGCCTGTGGCGCTGACTCTCAGTGTGTTCTACAGGCCACCGGGGGGACTCTGCCAGGCAGCCAGGTCCCAGCTGCAGCCGAGGTCACCACAGAGCCACAGGGCCACCTCAGTCCTGCCCCTGGGGACCTCAGCTCTTCCTCCTGTGCAGTGGGCATGATGACAGCACCCACCACAGGACTGAGGGGGCCAGGTGACGTTCTTACCCAGCCTCTGGCCCCACTGGGACATGACAGGACACATGTGCCTGCTATTGTCACTCTTGGCACCTGGGCTGGTCTGGCCTCTTTGTCACTGTCACATGTGGTGTTTCTGATAATGAGAGCACTCAGGACAGGGGGCTGCAGTCCCCAAGGCACCCAGAAGGTCCAGGTCACAAAGGCCACTGGTCCTGCTCTGGTGACTGGTCCCAAGGACCCTACTGCGTGTTGGCAACCACAGCCCAGGCCATGTCCCGAGGCCTCCCACTCTCCTGTCCTCTATGGACGTCTCTGGAGCCATGGCTCTTGGTCCCCCAGGTTCCCCAGCGTCTTGCTGCCCAGCGGCCCCCCGCCTCTCCTCCCTGCACCCTGAGGTGGAGCCATCCAGGGCGTCCTCAGGGCTTGCAGAGCAGGAGACCAGCGCTGGGTCGCCACCGAGTCCTGTTTGTCCTGTTTTTTAAAACCCATTTTAAGCCAGGCACAGTGGTGCACACCTGTAATCCCAGCAGCTGGGGAGGCTGAGGCAGGAGGATGGCGAGTCCAAAGCCAGCCTCAGCAATGGTGAGGTGCTAAGCCACTCAGTGAGGCCCTGTCTCTAAACAAAATAGGGTTGGGGTGGGGCTCAGTGGTCAAGTGCCCCTGAGTTTGACTCCTAGTACCAAAAACCAAACAAACAAAAAACCCAATTTTAACCATTTTTCAAAAATCGCAGTCGAACGCACGTAGGATAAAAATTGCTGCCGTGACCACGTTGAAGTGCAGAGTCTGGGTGTGAAGAGCATCCACATCCACGGCAGCCGTCGGGTCCCTCCTTCTGCCTGGATGTCACTCGGTGCCTCCTGAGTGGGGTCCCAGCGGTGACTGGCTCCCCCCACTTGGCATAATGTCCTCAGGACTCCTCCTGTTGCATGGGGGCCAGATTGTCCTTTTACAGGCTGAAGACTATTCCTTGTGTAAACACACGACATTGCTTGTTCATGTCGTTTACCCTTGAACCCATCGGTGGGGTGCTGCACCTTCTGGCGATTGTGAATAATGCTGCTGTGAATGTGGGCGTGCAAATACTTCCTCAGGTCCCTGCCTCAATTCCTTTGGGAATAGACTCGGGATTGGAATTACTGGATCAGATGGTAATTGCATTGCTGAATTTTCGGAGGCACTGCCCTACTGGGTTCCATAGCGGCTGTACCATCTGACCTTCCTCCTAGCCACGCACAAGGGTTTCGCTGCCCCCACAGGCTCACCAACACTTATTTTTGTTACAATTTATAATTTTTTTTTTTTGGTACTGGAGATTGAACCCAGGGGTGCCTAATCACTGAGCCACATCCCCAGCCTTTTTATGTTTTATTTAGAGACAGGGTCTCACTGGGTTGCTTAGGGCCTCCATAAGTTGCTGAGGCTGGCTGCAAACTCTGATCCTCCTGCTCCGCCTCTGGAACCCTGGGATTACGGGCGTGCAGGCTGTATCTATATACCAGTGCTGTGAAGTGGCATCTCACTGTAGTTCTGATTTGTGCATCCCTAGTGCTTAGTGATGCTAGCATCTTCTCCTGGGCATTTCGGCCAGTTGTGTATCATCTTTGGAGAAAATGTGTAACCTGGTTCTTCGCCTCTGTTTTCATCAGCTTGTTGAGTTGTAAGAGTTCATGATGCAGGTTTATCTCCCATTGCCTTTTTATTCCATTAGTATACTTTGTCATGCAAAAGTTTTTATTTTATTATTAGTATTATTATTATTAGTAGTAGTATAGGAATTGAACCCAGGGGCATTTAACCACTGAGCCACATCCTCAGCCCTTTTTACTTTCTATTTTGAGTCAAAGCCTTGCTAAGTGGCTGAAGCAGGCCTCAAACTTGCCATCCTCCTGCCTCAGCCTCCCAAGTCCCTGGGACTCCAGGCATGTACCACCATGCCCCGCAAAGTTTTTAATTTTTTTGAAGACCAACTTATCAGTTTTTTCTTTCATGACTTGTATTCTTTCTAGGGTCATATCCAAGAAATCATTGTGAAATTCCAGGCCATGAACTTTCTTCTCAGAATATTGCAGTTTTATCTGTGATATTTAGTTGGTCCACGTTGAGTTGATTTTTGTCTGTAAAGTCCAGCTTCATTCTTCTGCATGTGGACATACCTGCGGGCTTCCAGCACCAGTGCTGAGAGGACTGACCTTTATCATTGAATGGTCTTGGCGTCTTGTCAGAACTTAATTCTGAGTCCTTTGTTCCTTTCCAATTGTCTTTAACTGTGACGGCCAAGGCCACCCTGCTTTGAACACCGCAGCTCTCCATTTTGAAGTCAGGAATGTGAGGCTTCCACCTGGTGGTTCTTTTCCAAGATTGTTTTGTCTGTTTCGTGTCCCTTGAGATTCCCTATGAATTTTAGGGTGAATTTATTATTACTTGTTTAAAAATGTCGTTGGAATTTCAAGGGTTGCATTGAACCTGCAGATGACTTTGGATACATCGAAACCTTGACAATAGGAAGTCTCCAGGATGGCATTTCATTCCTTGGTGTCTTCTTTCATCTCTGCTTTTTTTTTTCCCCCTTCAGGGCTGGGGACCGCACTCAGGCCCTGCTCATGCCAAGCTGTGCGCCAAGTCTCAGCCCCAGCCCTGCTTTAATCTCAGCAAACTCTTGTCGTTTGCTAGTGTCGAAGTTTTCACCTCCTTGATTCATTCCTAGCTATTTTATTCTCTTGGATGCGGTTGAAAACGGAATTATTTTCTTCTTTTCCTTGTTGAATTGTGACAGAAACACAACTGATTTTGTGGCCTCTCTGCGTGGACGTTCCTGACACGGCAGTCACTGCCTGTAGTTGGCCGGCAGCTCCCGTCTTTGGAGGTGCTGTGAGCCCCTTCCACACCTCCTAACCCACACCCCTCGTCTCACACACACTGTACCAGCCTCACCCACAGGCCCTGCTCCGCCCGGCCCCTCATGGATTCAGCATTTGTCCTCCATGTATTTACTGAGCACCTACTATGTGCACTGGGCACCACAGATAAAAAAATCCCTGACTTCACAGACCTTTTGTTCTAATATACTAGATATATAGGTTGATAATTCAGAATCAAATAATCCAAAGTTCTCCTGAATCCAAAACATTTGAGTATCAACATCATCGCACAAGTCGTCTGGTGGCTCAGTGTACACAAATTTTCCGTACAAATTATTACAAATATTGTATAAAATTATCCGAAGGCTATGTATAAGTCATGTGTGAAACATTAAAGGAACGTTTTTAGGGGGTGGGTATGAGTATTGACCTCAGGGGCAATCACCCACTGAGCCCCATCCCCAACCCTGTTTTGTATTTTATTTAGAGACAGGGTCTCACTGAGTGGCTTAGCGCCTCACTTTAGCTGAAGCTGGCTTTGGACTCACGGTCCTCCTGCCTCAGCCTCCCGAGCTGCTGGGATTACAGGCATGAGCCACTGCGCCCAGCATATGAATTTTGTATTTAGAGTTGGATCCCATCCTCAAGGTGTCTTATTACATATATGCAAATATTCCAAAATCTGAAATTAAAAAATGTGGTCTTAAGCACTTGGGATAAAGTACACTTAACCTGTAACAGGGTGCTGGGCCCTGTTGTAAGTGGTTCGTGGTGTATGTTTTCTCATTTAATATCCAAGACAATTGTGGTGAGGTAGCCTGATCATAAGATGAGGAAAATAAAGAGAACAGAGAAGGAAAGACGCCCCTCCAAGGTCACCTGAGGTCACCTGCATGTGAGAGGGGTCTGGGTTAGGACCTGGGCAGTCTGGCTGGAGAATCCATTGTTCTCGATGCTATTCCTGTTCCTTGGGGAAAAAGGACTTAAGTGTGAACTCTGGCAGCTGAGTGGACGGGCCTCCAGGCTGCTCCCTTGAGGCCCTCCCAGCTCCGCCACAGCCAATAGCAGGTGACCACGCTGCCCAGGCAAGGCGAGGTGGGCGGTAGGGAGGTAATGAGCAGGCTGCCCGCCTCAGGAGCTGACAGCTGATAAAACAGACCAGGGCGCCCCCGCCCCGTCCATTCTGCCCCAACGTGTGAATGCAGGTTTCTGTCAGGTCCGCAGAAGGCCTGGCTCCCTGGGCCCTGAGCAGGGCAGGGCCGAGGCCCCTGCACCGAGACTCGTCTTCTCTAGCTGGGAACCACCAGGAAGGGGGTGACACCTGCCCAGGCTGGCCCTGGTGAACTCTGAGTTGACCCCTGGGCTGGCCTGGGACACTTTCCGCCACCTGGTTGGGAGGCTGTGCTCCCCTGTGACTTGGCCTTTGGCTCAGGCGTGTGCACAATGCCTCTTGATGTCACTGCCAGTATTTATTGAGCAGCTACTTATGTGGGCCCCACACAGGGAGTGGCTCTCCCCTCTTAGGCTGACCGCCACGGGCGGCCATCCCTGGCTCCCCCCTCTCCACGCCCCACTGCTCCCAGCCCTGTCTCCTGTCTGGTCCTCTGGGTGCCCTGCTTGCTTCTGACTTCTTGTTCACTTTCCCTAACCCTGAGAGACTTGCCCGCTGTGCCTTCAAGTCCAGGAGGAGGTTGGTCTTGCCCCCAGCCCTCCTGGAGCGAGCCCTCCGCGTGGAGGGTGAGGGTCCCCCTCCTGGGCTGGTGTTCTTGTTTCTCAGCCCCTGATGGAGCTGGCCTGCAGGGGCCAGAGAGTCATTTAGTTGCTTGGGCCTGAGCAGGCTGAGTCACCTTGGCCAGGGTGCCTGAAGGGGTCAGTCCACCTGCTCTACTGCAGGCTACTTGTCCCAGGAGGTGACTTAGCATCTGACATCTCTGACCAATCCCACCCTCCTCCCCTGTTAAGGGCAAGCCCCCCCCCATCACAGCCCCACCTCCTGGGTGCTCCTGGCTGATTCCAGAGCCAGGAGCACCCAGGCCCCATTGTGATGCCAGAAAGGCCCAGCCTGAGGGGCAGGCCGGGAGGGGCACCTGTCACCCAGCCAACCTGCAAAACCCTCTTTCAAGGCATCGGTGGGCCTGAGTGCAGGCTTCGAGATGGTTGAGGTCAGAGCACAGCCCTGGGGAGGGGAGTGGCAGGGGGAGGTGCCCAGACCTTTGCATAAGCTGGACGTGGACCCAGGACCTAGTCCAGGGTGAGGGGAGTCCAGGGAACACACGTGAGACTTTCAGCAGTGTCTGATGCTGAGAAGCATCGGGGGTGGTCGGCTGTAGCTCTTCAGCCCGAGACCCCTCCCACCCTGGAATCTTGCTTGGGCTTTTCGTGTTGACAGCTGCGTTGGGCAGAACTGGGGTGTGTGTGGGGGGGAGGGGGTTGAGAAAGGGGCCGGGAGGGGGCTTCGTGGTCGCCGTGTGAAGCCCTGGCTTCCATCCGCAGCAGGGTGATGAGCAAGACAAAACCACCCCTTGGTCAGAGACTCCAGGTCCTCTCGGGGCTTGTGTGGGCAGCAGGCAGGAGGCAGCCGAGAGGTGGGACTGAGAACTCTTCAAACTTCACACAAACTCTAGAACAGAATCCCGGCCAGCGGCGCTGTGCGCTGAGACGCGGACGCTGTCATTTACCCAGCGCTGCCCCAATGGCGGCCATCAGGCCATTCCCCGTGCCATGACTTAGGATAGAAAAGCTGCCTCATGTGACAGATCCTTCTGGGATCTGAGCCCCTCCACATTCCAGGCTCCCAGCCCCAGAAAGGGGACACTGGGGGCGGGCAGAGGTGGCGCCAGCTTTGCCTCCCTGTCTGGCCCATGAGGTGCATCACTAGGTAGGACCATGCTGGAGGTGGTGACAGCGTGACAGATTTGGCCCTCAGGTCACCTGCATGTCCCCCAGGTGGCCATGGGCAGGCTGGTAGGATCGTCCACCCCCAGCTGGGTCTTGTGTCTGAGGACCCCTCCCACCCAGCAGCCAGCAGGGCTTTTGTTGAAGGAGGGGCAGATCTCCTGGCCCATTCCTCCCAGAGCCACCTGGAGGCAGAGGCCCAGCTGACTCCGGCCCCAGGAGGCAGTGACGTCCAAGGTCAAGGGCTGCCCACAGGCTTGATGAACAACAATATAAAATGGAGCAGCTCTGCACACCCCCAAATCCAATGTCAGCCTCCCTTGAGAGAAAAGGGAGTGTGTCCCCCTGGTTGAGGGACGTGGGGAGCACATGTGGCTGCCTCCTTGGGTGGCTCTTGGGCATCTGATCCCACACAGCCCCTCACCCGCCTTACTGGGCTGGCTCCTGGAGGTGATGGACGTTGTCGCCTGTCATTTAGTCATTGAAACCCAGTGTTTTTGTGGCCAGCTTATGTAAACCTCCTGAACCACCAGAGCAAGCCTGACTCTCACTGAGCCTTTTCCCAAGTGAGACGTGGTCATTGCAGAATGTTCTGGAAGAGAACCCAAATACACTCTGGTGAATGCTGGTGCTGAGGTCTTTTCTGCCTGTTATTTCCTGAGAAGAGGCTCCTGGGGGTGGGCGGCTCCTGCTGCAGGCCCAGGGTCTGAGGTGTCTGAGGCCTATGGGTCAGCTGGGGACAGGGAAGGGTCACCGTCCTGGGGTCTGTGCTCTAGGGTCTGGCCCCCTGTGGCTCTAGCCACTGTAGGGTGCCATTGCTTGCTGATGGGGTGAACACCCCCCTTTCTCTCTCAGCTTTGGTCAGCCACGGCTCTCCTGCAAAGGAGATTGGGGTCAGGGGTGGACACAGGTGCCAGGTGTGCTTTGGCTGTGGGCAGACCTGGCTCCACAGGCCAACCTGCCAGAAACTACTCGAAGAAGAAAATTCTGAGCACTAGGCAGGGATGAATCCATGTCTTTCGGGGCCTGGGCTTGATATGATTTGAGGGCCCTTTTAAAATTACAGACATGAATACAGGGGTCTGTGCCAAGCAGGGATCCCGTGTCTGTCTCAGAGCGGCTTCTGGGGCGGGCCCGGCCCAGCGAGTGACGCCTGTGTGCCTCAGCCTTTTCTTTTTTGGTACCAGGATTGGACCCAGGCACTTAACCACTGCTCACCCTCTCCTCCGTGCGGTCTCCAGGGCTCTCTTAACCACTGAGCCACAAAGAGCTGGGGAGCTCTGGCTGAGTTTCTTAGGGCCTCCCTGCCCCTCGGCTGCACTTCAGACCTCCCTGAGGTGCCTGGGCTGGCCTGGCCCTGGGGTGACAGGCACCCAAGGCTGTGGCGCAGGCCAGCTTCCTCCTACTTGGAGTCACAGGCCTGGCCTGAGGCTGTGGCTCGGGAGGGGCTGGGAGAAGCCTGGTCGGTCCTTGAACTGGTGCACATGAGAGGACGGGAGGGCTGAGGTGAGGACCAAGGCTCACCCTCCCTGGTTCTGTGCCCGCAGGTGGAAAATCTGAAGGAGAAGCTCATCAGCCAGGCCCAGGAAGTGAGCCGACTGCGCTCCGAGCTGGTGAGGCTCTGCAGGGTCACCCGGGGGCTGTCCTGTGCACCCCTGCCGTCCCCCAGGGGTGCGGCCCTGTCACCCAGCCCTCACGTCCCACCCAGAGACTACTGCCATAGCTGGTGGCCCTTGTGTGGCTCCTGAGCGGAGGGGGCTGGTTCTTCTTGGCTGACGTAAAACAGGAGTGTGAACTCTGTGCATAAATGTGACTTCTTGTTACTTTCACACTCGGGAAAGTAGGCGGAGGGGCGGGGCAGCGGGGCCCTGCTCACCCCTCTCCTTCCACTGTCTCCAGGGCTCTCTGGGCTCCTGCTCTCGTCCCTGTCCCTCTTCTCCTTCCTCCGTCGCTCCTCGCCTCTCTCCCTCTCCCTGCCCTTGCACGCCTTCGGTCTGCCCTTCTTGCTGTGCCACCTGTCCATGCCACATGCCCCCCCTGGGCCCTGGCTCTCCGCAGGGAGGCACCGACCTGGAGAAGCACAGGGACCGGCTGATGGTGGAGAATGAGCGGCTGAGGCAGGAGCTGCGGCGCTGCGAGTCGGAGCTGCAGGAGTGGCGGGCCCAGCCGGCGGGACCCTGCCCGGGCTGCGAGCACAGCCAGGTGAGGGGCTCGCCCCGGCCGGGCTCAGCTCCCCACGGGGAACCCAGTGCTCAGAGTGCCCCTGACCCCCGCAGGAGAGCACCCAGCTCCGTGACAAGCTCTCCCAGCTGCAGCTGGAGGTGGCGGAGAACAAAGGCATGCTGTCGGAGCTGAACTTGGAGGTGCAGCAGAAGACGGACCGGCTGGCCGAGGTGGAGCTCAGGCTCAAGGACTGCCTGGCCGAGAAGGCCCAGGAGGAGGAGCGGCTGAGCCGGCGCCTGCGTGACAGTCACGAGACGATTGCCAGCCTGCGGGCCCAGTCCCCGCCTGTCAAGGTGAGCCACCAGCGGGCAGCCAGGAGCAGTACCCTGTACAAGCTTGGGCCCGTGGCACCAGGGCTGGGCTGGCACGCAGGAGCAGCGGGTCCTGGGGAACAGGTGCGAGTCACCAGAGGAATCCTCCACTCGGTGCTCTCTGGTCCCTTCCCTCTGCGAATCAGGGCCAGGCCCAGTTAGGTAGCCAGCAAGCAGTGGCAGAGGTGCCCCCTGTATGCCAGGCCTAGATGAAGTGTAGCTTCTCGATTCTGCACCTTCCCGAGTGCTCCGGGCCAGGCTGGGTTGTGGCCAGGTCACTGTGCAGGATTTGTTGAGACGAGAAGATTCCACGAAGCCAGATTAGCAGCAGTCTGCAAAACTGGGACCCTGCAGCTCCTGTCATTTCTGTGGGGAGTCTTGAAGAGACATCCCAGTGGCCAGCTGTGTCTCAGGTACCCACACGCCTCCATGTGCCCATCCTCCCCTCACCTTGCAGTATGTCATCAAGACAGTGGAGGTGGAGTCACCCAAGACCAAGCAGGCCCTCAGTGAGTCCCAGGCCCGGAACCAGCACCTACAGGAGCAGGTGGCCATGCAGCGGCAGGTGCTGAAAGAGATGGAGCAGCAGCTGCAGAGCTCACATCAGCTGACCGTGCAGCTCCGGGCGCAGGTGTGTGGGCCGTGGGGTGCATGCTGGGCCAGGCCCTCTGTACAGAGGAGGGGTTAAGTATTTGAGGATCCCAGAGACTGGGGGGTCCAGTCCCTCATTTCTTTGATGGCCAAGTGGCCAAGGGCAAGTTCTCTGTTTTTTCGTCTGTAACATGATCTGGTCAAAGACCCTCCTGCATAGTGGGGACCCAGCATCATGATCACAGCATGTCTTTACTGCAGACCAGCCCAGCACCTGTGCTGTGCCTGGACCAGGTTGGTGCAGGGGCTGATGCAGGAGGTGGTAGTGCATGGAGCTCACAGCCCTGTGTGGAGGAGAGAGGCGGCCATGCTACCCCTCCTTGGGAGTGGGGTTCACTGCTTGGAGCGTGGCTTCTTTCCTGGTACCTGCCTCCCCCATTCGTGACCACTGAGCCTTCTTGGCCTGGTTGCCAGATCGCCATGTATGAGTCGGAGCTGGAGCGGGCACACGGGCAGATGCTGGAGGAGATGCAGTCCCTGGAGGAGGACAAGAACCGGGCCATCGAGGAGGCCTTTGCCAGAGCCCAGGTGGAGATGAAGGCCGTGCACGAGAACCTGGCAGGTGAGCCTGCGGCCTGGGCCCCATCCGTCCCACGCCTTGGCCTCATACCGTCAGCCTCATACCTCTCGTGTCCCCATAGGTGTCCGCACCAACCTGCTGACACTGCAGCCAGCGCTGAGGACCCTCACCAACGACTACAACGGGCTCAAGCGGCAGGTGCGCGGCTTCCCCCTGCTGCTGCAGGAGGCCCTCAGGAGCGTCAAGGCCGAGGTGAGGGAGGCCTAGAATCTGGGCAGATGTGCTGCACATGTTCCTTTATCTGCTATGTTTAATTTTGCGTGTGGTTTTGGTGGCTGAACCCAGGGCTTTGCACACACAGACAAGCGCTCTGCCACCCAGCCAACCCCCGAGGCAGTTCTCCACAGCTGTACTTGTGCACTATGGGAATAGGGCCACCTGCAGGCTGGGCCTTTTTTTTCTTTTACACAATGCCTTTATTTTCTGCAGTGCTGAGGATTGAACCCAGCGAGCTAGGCAAGTGAGCCACGATCTCAGCCCCATGCTGGACCTCTCGTGGCCTTTGGATCCTTGAATTTGTACGACAGCTCTTTCCAGAGTCCATACATAGAAAATAGTTCTCCTTTAAAAAAAATTCTGTAGCTGGCCGTGATGGTGCACGCCTGTAATCTCAGCCACTCGGGAGGCTGATCGCAAGTTCAAAGCCAGCCTCAGCAATGGCAAGGTGCTAAGCAACTCAGTGAGGCCCTGTCTCTAAATAAAATACAAAATAGGGCTGGGGATGGGATGGGGCTCAGTGGTCGAGTGCCCCTGAGTTCAATCCTCAGTAGCCCCCCACCCCCAAAGTTTAGCAACACATGGACATGGTGAAAAGCCAAGCCCTGCACAGGGGCGTGGAAAGGAAGGGGCTCTTGGCCACTGCATCCCCTTGCCGGGGGCCACCTGTCTCCCTGCCCTTCCCCCGATGTTCTGAGCATCATGAACAGGTACATGGTCAGCATATCCCTTTACCTGATGGGGGACATTACTGGACATGGGGAGGTACTGGACATGTGGCTTTGTATACCATGGCGATCTCTCCCTATCAGCTCCTGCAGATTTCCGGGTTCCATGCGTTACCCCCACTTTACAGATGAGAAGAGTGAGACTCAAAGGCCTTGGTCCAGTTCCTCAGGCCCCCCCGCTACTTGGGTGGAGCTGGAACTTGAGCCTAGCTGACTCTAGTAGTGCTAGTGCTGTGGAGGGAGGCGACTCCCGCTCTTTGCTTGTCCCCAGGGTAACCTTGAGCTATTGGCTTAGCCCTGGGGACCCAGCTTCTTCATCTTGACATGGGATGCTGGCAGTACCTCTCCGAGGGGTCATGGGAAATCGGACACGTGTCAAGCCCAATCCAGGGCAGCAGTCGGCGTCCGGCTGGGCTGGGCCGTTGGTGGGGTGAGGCTGATGGAGTCCGCCCCTCCCACGGCGCGTGTCCCTCCAGATCGGCCAGGCCATCGAGGAGGTCAACACCAACAACCAGGAGCTGCTGCGCAAGTACCGCCGGGAGCTGCAGCTGCGCAAGAAGTGCCACAACGAGCTGGTGCGGCTGAAAGGTGACTCCCGGGGACGTGGGCTGGTGAGCCGGCATACGGTTCCGAACTGGCTCTGCGGCCACTCTCTGCGCTGTGCCCTGTCCTCGAGAGCCACTGAAATCTTCTCTCGGTAGATAAGGAATGGAGGCACAGAGAAGCTGGGGGACTTGCCACGTGGCGGTCACTGGCCCAGCTCAGAAGCTCCAGTGCCATGGCAGGTTACTTGCCAGGCCCTGGTGGCCGAGGGGAGCATGTGGTGCTGCAGTGCTGGGTGGTGGGTGGCTGGAGTGCCACTTGTTCTGTCCTGGGGCCTGGTCCAGCTGAGAATGTCACCCTTGCCTGCACGCGCTCCAGGGACAACCTGCTCTGGGCCAGCGCTGTTCCACGCACAGGGGGTTCGGCTGTGGCCCAGACGCTGTGCCCGCACCCACTGTGCCCACACCCACTGTGCTCACTTTAGCCAGGGAGTGGACAGTGATGAGAAGTCATGGGGAAACCCTAACCCTGCCCCATGGCCAGGTGTAGGGCCCCCACGGTGCAGGGGGCTGCCCGAGGAGGCAGCGCCAGAGCTGATCTGGCTGTGAGTCGGAGAGGGAGGAAAGGCAGGGCCAAGCTGGCCACAGGGGACACTTCATCTTCATTGCAGGCACAGAGATCCCACCAAGGGGATGTGCCTGATAGATAACCATGCCAGTTGTCCACTGTCTCTCTGGTCCTATTGGCCCGTCGGGCACCCAAGCCTTGTCCTGGTTTTCACAGTGACCTTTTAGATTGATAGGACAAGTCCCTGGGCTCATAGGGCCCCAGCTCCTCATGGTGTAGATGGAATCCAGACAGGAGGTCTCCCCGAGACTGGGTGCAGTCTTGAGCCCCATGGCTGACCTTGCTCCCTGTTCAAGGCAAGACCCCCACCCTTGAGTGGTCTGCCCAGGAGGAAAATGAACTAAGTGAACCCATACTGTATTGTGAGTGACTAATGACAGCTGTGGGCCACCTTGTCCTGGGGGCTGTGACACTGGGCCCCTGGTCTGCCTGGGCTCATCTCTCCAACCCACACCACCCCAGGAAACATCCGGGTCATTGCTCGTGTCCGACCAGTCACGAAAGAGGACGGGGAAGGACCTGAGGCCACCAATGCTGTGACCTTTGATCCCGATGATGACTCCGTCATCCACCTGCTGCATAAGGGCAAGCCTGTGTCCTTCGAGTTGGACAAGGTCTTCTCCCCGTGGGCCTCACAGCAAGATGTGAGTGTGGCCCTGGGGGACAGCATCTGCAGGGAAAAGGGGGACAGAATAGACAAAACAGTGGGGGTGGGATTGACAAGTGGGACCCCAGGGTTCCTCTCACCTTCCCTCTGGGAGAAGAGGGTGTGGAAAGCCAAGAGCAGGGACTGGGGGTGCAGCTCAGTGGTAGGGCACTTGCCTAGGGGGGCCTTGCCCTGGGATGATTCCCAGCATGGCCAAAAGAAGCCTCCCTCAGGAATGGAGAGAACCAGGCGAGCCTTCCCACCCACTGACCATGGCCTCACCTACTGACCGCGGCCCCCATCTGCATGCCCGGGGCCTCCAGGCAGGGGTATGGTGGCTCAGGACTCAGTGCCCAGCCCTCAGCAGTGTGAGGACCTCATGTCTCAGCTTCGTTCTTCTGGCACCTCCACCCAGCTAACCTGCCAGGGCTGCCTGTCCTGTGCCCTCCTGTTCCCACAGCTGGCCCTCCTTTGCTCCATCCTGTCCCCTGGCAGGAAGGCCAGGCCAGAGGCGGTACAGGCCTGTGCTGCCTCTGTCTTCAGCCCTTCTTGGGCCCCTGCTGGCCCCTGTGGGCAGTGTGTGCCCACTGATGATGTGGCGACTCACTACTCAGGAGTCCCAAAGAAGGAGCTGGCTGCCGCAGTTCTGTCACTTTGAAGGGGCCCTGGGCAGGGGCGGTGGCTGGACTGGGCCCCTGGTCGCAGGGTGCTGGAAGCCTTCTCTCTGCCCCCCGCACCCCTCCAGGTGTTCCAGGAGGTGCAGGCCCTGATCACCTCCTGCATCGACGGCTTCAACGTCTGCATCTTCGCCTACGGCCAGACGGGCGCCGGCAAGACCTACACCATGGAGGTGGGTGCACCCCTTTTGCTGCTGGGGCTCCCTCGTCCCCTCCAGGGTGTGGCGCAGAGCCTGCTTCACCTCCTTTGGCCCTTGCACCCACCCTGGGACAGAGGCTGTCAGACTTCGGTCAGCTCCTGGCCTGAAGAGGGCCTTCCTGCCCCAGAGCACTGCAGTGTCCCAGCAGGACCGGCGGTGGGGACAGCATGCAGGGCAGCAAACCGTCTCGTCCAGCACAGGCCCCCGCAGTGCCCCTCAGGACGCGGCCTTCTCTCCCCACACACTGTGCAGAGCCTCCCCCTCCTTCAAGGCTGCCTCGAGCCGCACCAGGGTGGTGGGATGCAGGGGGTGGGGGCCTCACAGGCATCCCAGGGCATTGGGAGAGGCTGGCCACGTGATGGCTGTTGTGGGAACCCAGTTTTTTGGGGGTACTGGAATTGAACCCTGGAGTGCTGAACCACCTCCCCGGCTCTTTTAAAAATACTTTTATTTAGAGACGGGGTCTTGCTGAGTTGCTTAGGGCCTCACTGAGTTGCTGGGGCTGGCTTTGAACTGTGATCCTCCTGCCTCAGCCTCTTGAGCTGCTGGGATGACAGGTGCGCACCTCGGCGCCTGGCTAAACCCAGCTGTCAGGGCAGGGCTTCCTCTCTGGTGGGAGCAGGTGGCGTGGCCGAGGAGTAGGGCCTGAGAGGAGGAGGAATGCTGAGCATGGAGGGAAATGGGAAGCTGGCCTTCGGGGGTTTGCTGTTGGCTCATTAGTACTTTCCTGGCTCCTTGGGGAGTGTGTGTGTGTGTGTGTGTGTGTGTGTGTGTGTGTAATTCCAGGTAGGGGAGGAGGCAGGTGCCCCGTGTCTGGGTGAAGGTGGTGGAGGACTGGACGGACCCTTCCGGCCAGCTTATGGGTGCCCCCGGGAGCCTGCCGTGGCTCTGTTCTGTCTGGGCTCTCGCTCCCCCAGTTCTAGGGTCATGGAGCCCAGTTACTGAGGGGCAGGCCAACTGGCAGGCCAGGATGGAGGTGGTGACGTTAAGTGTGGCACCTCCTGGGTTCCCTGATGTCTTGGGGCTGCTCAGAGTTGGGGTGACTACCAGGACCACCAAGCATCTACTCAGAGCTCTGCTGAGGACTGAGGTGTCAGTCACCAGGCAGGCACTGGGGCCCCCACTGGAGCCCACCTGGCAGTGAGGAGACAGTGGTGAACAGAGCCAGTCAGCAGGTGCCAGGGACAACACAAAGCCAGAGGCGAGGCCCGGCAGGGAGGGCATCTGGGGGCTCCAGGAGACAGCACTGGAGCCCAGGGTGCGCAGGCTGTCAGGGGAGAGCATGGCTGCAGAGGGGACACAGCTAGGTCCTGGGAGAGCAGGGGAGTGGTGAGGGCCAGACCTTCTGGGAAGGTCTGCCAGTCCCTCAGGACCCAGCGCCTGTGGTTACCCTCCGCCACCCACCGAGCTCCAGGTGGCCGGTGAGGGGATCCACTCACTTCTGCTGCTCCTCCCAGGTGGCCCAGTGGGGCCAGGCACATCTCAGGTGCTCGGCAGCCCTGAGCAGAGCCAGGCCAGGCCCTCCACCCCACGGCTCTGTGTTAAGCCTCAGGGCCAACCTGGCAGGGCACTGCCCTCTAGGGGGGAACTGAGGCCAGGCAGGTGAAGTCGGCGGAGCTGGTGGGGGGGCTCCTGAGGGGGGGCGGGAGGTGATGGACTTCATGTGCAACATCAGGGCCACTGGGGTCTTCCCTTCCACCCTCAGGGAACCCCAGAGAACCCAGGCATCAACCAGCGGGCCCTGCAGCTGCTCTTCTCCGAGGTGCAGGACAAGGCGTCCGACTGGGAGTACACCATCACCGTCAGTGCGGCCGAGATCTACAACGAGGTCCTCAGGTGGGCAGCGTGCTGGAGCCCGGGGTGGGCAGCAGGGCCTTCCGGTGGGAGTTGACTTCCAAAGGCGGCGGCTAAGCAGCTCGTCCCAGGTCCACCCTGACGCAGCCCAGGAGGGCCAGGTGGTCTCAGCGGGAGAGGGCTCTCCCTGATCTTGCCTGGGAGGTCCTGCCCACAGGCCAGTGCACTGTGGAGGCCAGAGAGACCATCCGGGGACTTCTGGGGAACAGTCTGTCTCACCTCTTCAGCTGAGGCCTAGGGAGAGGCGTGGGGAGAGCTGGGCTTAACCTGATGGTCAAAGAAGGTGTGATGGGCAGGGACCCATCCAGGCTGGGGAGGTAGGGGGATGCAGCGACTGTCCTGCCTGCCCTTCCAGGGACCTGCTGGGCAGAGAGCCTCAGGAGAAACTGGAGATCCGGCTGTGCCCGGATGGCAGCGGGCAGCTGTATGTGCCGGGGCTGACGGAGTTCCAGGTGCAGAGCGTGGACGACATCAACAAGGTGCGTGCCTCGGGGACTTGGGGCTGGGGAAGTGCTGGGTGACACTCTGGACATGAGCAGGCTGTTCCAGAGGACAGGACCAGGCTGGAATTAGGCTCAGCCACGTCCCAAGGCCTCCGTTTCCCCGTCTGAAATGCAGCAGGTGGCGTCACCCTTCCCAGGGCTGCTTTTAGAGACAGGCGATCCCAAAGCCTCCCTCTGAACCCTGTGCCCCTGACTGTCCCCAGGTGTTTGAGTTTGGCCACACGAACCGCACCACCGAGTTCACCAACCTGAACGAACACAGCTCGCGCTCTCATGCCCTGCTCATCGTCACGGTGCGCGGTGTGGACTGCAGCACCGGCCTCCGCACCACAGGTGAGGCAGGTGACGGGTGGCCTGGCTGAGGATTGCCAGGGTCCCCGTCGTGGGCAATGGATGGGGACCAATGGCAACGGATCTGCCTGCCATCCTCCCCGCAGGGAAGCTGAACCTGGTGGACTTGGCTGGCTCGGAGCGCGTGGGCAAGTCGGGGGCCGAGGGCAGCCGCCTGCGGGAGGCCCAGCACATCAACAAGTCGCTGTCAGCCCTGGGGGATGTGATTGCTGCTCTCCGCTCCCGCCAGGGCCACGTGCCCTTCCGCAACTCCAAACTCACTTACCTGCTGCAGGACTCACTTAGTGGTGACAGCAAGACGCTCATGGTGGTGCAGGTGAGGGCCCGGGGGCAGAGTGGCACAGCCCTGGGTGCGCAGGATCCCAGGCTGCAGAGAGGGACCCTGGTCTTTGGTAGCTGTGGTCTGCACCCTCCCCTCAGCCAGGCCAGGCTGTCTCCACGAAGCCTTCTGGAGTCCCCTGGTTGGGAGCAGCCAGCTGGCCTGGGTGGGGTGCGAGCTGTCATGTCTCCTAGGTGTCCCCCGTGGAGAAGAACACCAGTGAGACGCTCTACTCCCTCAAGTTTGCTGAGAGGGTCCGCTCTGTGGAGCTGGGCCCTGGATCCCGCCGCACAGAGCTTGGGTCCTGGTCTAGCCAGGAGCATCTGGAGGTACTCCAGGCCTGTGTCACACTTAATGGTCACAGGCAGGGGGAAGTGGGGCACTTCCTTGAGTGGGAGGGAAAGAAGCTGCCTGGTGGGTGGGGTTAGAACTTGAACCCAAACCCAGTAGCCCTTTAATCCAAGTCTTCTTGGCTTGAGAGGTACTGAGGAGTGCATCCGTGGTCAGGGAGCTGCTGTGCGGGTCTGACACATGGGGCGTTACCATAGGAACTAGTTGACTCCTGTTCATATATTATCTCACTTAATTCTTGCAGGCAGGAGTATCATGAGGCCCGTTTTGCAGATGAGGAAACAGAGTTTTAGGAATGGGGGTGGGGAAGCATGGGGGAGGGGAGGAGCCAAGGCAGCCACGCCCACCCTCCCTTCCTCTTCACAGTGGGAGTCGGCTTGCCAGACACCACAGCCTTCAGCACGAGCCCACTCGGCCCCCAGCTCTGGGACCTCCAGCCGTCCAGGCTCCATCCGGAGGAAGCTGCAGCCCTCTGGTGAGATCCCCACACGAGGGACAGTCACAACCACCAGGCTGCCCTTACCTGGATGGGCTTTTCCTTTCCTTGTTAAAGCTTGTAACTTTAGCATGAGTCTCACATCCTCCCTGCCCTAGAGGTAGTCAGGGCAGGCAGGACTGTGTCCATTCTACAGATGGGAAATCCAAGGCCCCCAGAGAAGGGTGGTATCAGGAGGAGCTGCATCTCCTGCCCTGGGCCCTGGCTCTGAGGGTGGAAACTCAGGGCTCACCCGTGTCCCAGACGAGTGGGCCCCATCCCCAACTACAATCCAGGGCTCCAGCCTCTGCTGGGCTCCCATGGAAAGGCCTGGCCTGTTCCCAGTCCAAAGGGACAGGGCAGCATGTCCTGGTCAGGGGCAGGCCCACAGTGAGACGCCTGTTGCTTTGATTTCAGCCTGACGGCTGGGGCTGCAGTGTCCAGGTGAGTTGGGGCCAGCGGCCCAGGCTGCTTGCCTGCCACCCACCTGCTGCCAGCTTTGGGTGGCAGGGCTGTGCCAGTGTTCAGCTGCTTGGGGCTGGGCCCGTCCTGCTGCCGCTGCTGTCCTTGTGCTCTCCCAGGCCCCCTCCTGCACTGGCATCTGCCCCTGCTGTGGGCACAGCTGCAGTGCGGAACAGAGGCTGACGATCCCTGGCTCCTCCCACAGGGAAGTCCAGGCTGGTGCCTGTGTGAGGACATCCATCCTGCTGGCCTGGAGCTGGACCCTACGGCCTTGCTGGCCTGCTCCTGCTACAGCAGCACCACAGGAGGTGGAAGGTCCTCTGCCCTGCTCTCTTCAGAGATAAGAAACATGTCCAGAAGGAAGTAGTGTCTCTCGGCTGTGGCTCTGGGCACAATGTCATGGGCTTAGGGCAGGCAGGGATGGCCCGCCCTGCCTGGCAGGCCTGAGCCATCCGTTGGAGCTGGGCCCTCACAGGGAGGGCAGGAGCATGTGGGAGGGTGGGCCTCTGGCCCGGGCTGGCCCATCTCCTCCCCAGGCTGTGGGCCTGGCAGCCTGCTCCAAGGGGTAGGCTGAGGCCTCACGAAGGCACAGGAACCCTGGGAACAGAGCTGAGCTGGTGGGCACCAGGGGCAGCCTGTCCCTGCTCTCCACCAAGGAGAGAGGGGGGTCCCCAGCCGGGCATGTACATAGTGTGCCTAGGTGTACATAGGCGCCTGGTCCTCCCTGCCACGGGGCCAGGCTGTATTTATGGCTGGCAGAGGTGGCCAGTGGGCGGGCCTAAGTCCCCCGCATCTGCCTGGCACCAGGCGCTGTCCTTGCCCACTGGCTTCTTGACATTTTCCTTCCTCCGAAATCCTATTTAAAGACTTTTGGAAGCTTAGCCATTTTTACTTATTAAAATAAAAGCCTTTTTACACAAGTGTAGTCTGAGTTGGTCTTGGGGGAGTCCCCGCTGGCTGGACTGCAGGGAGCTGGGCAGGGGCATGACCAGCTGCCTCCCACTGCTGGCCAGTCACCAGCCCTCCCAGGACCACACATCTAAACAACTGGAGGAGGCGGGGGTCTTCGCTGCCCCCCACCCTGCAAAAGTGCCTGTTTCTGTTGTTCACGGTCACAGTTACCCTTCTGAGCCCAGCCTGTGCCTGCTGAGTGCCCTACCTGACAGGCTTTACCTGGGGAGCTGAGACTTGTCAAAGGTTTGCCCAAACCAACCCACCCACCACTGACCCTCTGCCCTGGCATTCCCGTCCTGGGTGAACGGGCCAGGGGAGGACACCACCCTCTCCTTGGTGCCTCTAGTACCCTGATCAGTGCAGCTCCCACCCCCCAGGGCGCTTGTGCTGCCCGTACTTGGTCCCAGCCCCAGGGGACCCTGTGCAGGAGCTCAGAGGGCCCCTCCTTTCCTTGCCTGGGCTGCAGTGCAGCAGGGTAGGGGCGCTGCCCTTTAGGGATGACCACAGGAGTGGGTCTGGCTGGCCAGCCAGCCCAGGGGGCTCCTGGAGGAAACGAAAGCTGTCAGTCCCCAGAGGACTACAGCTGCCCTTCCAGGCCTGTCCTAGAGGCATTCTGGGGGTCAGCCGGTGGCAGATCCTGGCACCCTGCAGTGCACAGCTGCCAGGGCTGGGCCTCTAGGGCCCTGAAGGGGCTCAAAGGACAGCTGGGAGTGTGGCCCAGCCCAAGCCCCAGCCCCACCTGTTCTCCTAGCCGCGGGAGGGGCTACCCTCTTCTCCAGTCTGAACTGACCTTTTCTGTTACCCTGCTGCCCCCTGCTGGCTTAGAGAGGACAGCACAGGCAATCGTGGGCCTGGGGAGCCCATGAGGCCAGAGGATGCCTCTCACAAGGAAACCAGGGAATAGTTACAAATTTAATAAAATTCGCCTTATAAATTACAGCAGCAGCCCCAGGGCTCAGTTTGCTGCCCCAAGAAGCAATAGTTGGGCAAAGCTGGGCAGCTGGAGAGGAAGTTGTGGCAGAATCCGGGCTGTGGAGGTGGCCGGTGGGCCAGCCCATCTCCAGGATAGCTGCAGCGGCAGGGGCCGGCAGAGCTCGTGGCCAGAGGGCACACAGAACAGAAGGGGGTGCCAAGGACAAGCCCAAGGGCTGCCTGGTGCCCCACCCACTGGCTCTTCAGTCCAGACTGGCCATGAGCAGATGCAGCTCGCGGAAGGCACTGCCGTGGCGGCCGCTCAGGCCCGACTTGCTCTTGACGAGGCCACTGATGCTCTTGAGCTGCTTGTAGCAGAGCCGGCACTTGTGTAGTCTGTGGGCAGAGGGTTGGCACCTGAGGCAGCCAGCCGGCCACCATGGCCCCGCCTAGCATCGGGACCCAGCTGTCCTAACAGCCCTCCTCCCAAGGGAAGGCTGTGGCCCTGAGCACAGAACCCTAGGCCATGCCAGGGCTCAGGGAAGAACCCAGGCTCTGGCCAGGCCCTGTGCCACCACCCCCAACCCTGTGTGCTTCCCCATGAGCTGCTGTATCAGGGCCATTAACATATGGGCCCTGTGTCCCTTAGCCTGCTGGGGCACCCCTGCCAGGCACACACTGGCCCTCACCTCTCCTCACGAGTGATGTCCACACCCACGGAGGGCGGAGCTGCCAGGATGTCAGTGATCAGCGGCAGAAACCTCTGCAGGATGAGCTTCAGGGAGGTACAGCCTGTCTGGACGTAGCTTCAGGGACAGACAGGTGGAGTCAAGGACAGACACCAGGGCAACCAGAAAGGTAGTGAGGTACAACAGGACAGTGTGGGGCGGGGCGTGGGGGGGCAGACACAGGCCACTTGCTCTGGCCACTGCTGCAGAGGGGCAGGGTCCCTGGAGGAGCCCCGCCAACCCCCATGCAGGCCCAACTCCCTACCTCTCGTACTTGCTCTGCAGAAGCTTCTCGATTTGCGGCAGCACCGTGGTACACAGGTCCAGCTTCCAGAGGGAGCTGGGGAAAGGCCAGGCGGGCACCATCAGGCCGGCCCCGCCACCCGTCCCTTCCCCTCCCAGACACTTACGCTTTCTGGTTGAGGATGTTCAGGAGGTCCACCACTACCGACAGGTCACTGATGGCCACCGCAGAGTCTACGGACGTCTGTGCAAACAGAGCTCCATGAGCGGGTGGGACATGTGGGGAGGTGTGAAGATGGGGCTGGGGTTTTACCAAGACCACGCGCCTAAAAGGAGGAGGGCAAGGCCCAGCAGAAACGGATGCTCCAGGAATGGCAGCGTGCGTCACACGGGAGGAGCGGGTCGGGTGAGACAGGGCTGCCCGCCCCAGCCCCGGCCTGGTGTAGTGTCGGCCAGGCAGCAGTGGGGCACAACAGCCCCGGGCAGAGGAGGGCACCTGCCTTGACATCGCCCGTGGTCCACACGGCCCGCACGGTATCCAGGTTCTTGTGGCGGCTGGTGAGCACCACACACATGGTGTCGTGGCCTTTTCGGATCTGGGACATGGCATCCTCGTCCACCAGCTCCGCCTGCTGGGGGACCTTCACGGCCTATGTGGGACAGGCACCCAGACGCTGACACGGGAACAGGTGGCAGGGCTCTGCCCTGGCCCATGGGCCTCCACCCACCCCACAGCTGGACCCCACTCACAGGCAGGAAGTCAGAGGCCTTTAGCCCAATGGGCTCGTTCCGCGTGGCAGGGATGATGGCGGGATCACCCTTGGGTGCAGGCGTGGAAGTGGTGACCAGGGGCTGGGGAAGGGCTTCAGGCTAAAGGGAGCAAAGGATTAGTAGGTGGCCACCCCGGGCCTCCCCTCTCTGCCTCCTAACATGGGCGACCCGGATCCTGGCTCAGGACTCCAGCCCTCCCAGCCCTGGCCACAGCCCTTCAGCTGGGACGTACATTTGGTGCTGGGAACTGCACGTCCATGGCTGCGCTGGGCTTCGCTGCCTCCTTGGCCGTGGTCGTGTCTGGGGCAAGAGGAAGACGCACTGGATCAGACCAGGAGAGACTGGGGGAGAGGCAGGCCCGGGTGGGACTCTAGGTGGCTCTGTGCCCAGGGGGTGGCACAGGGAGACCTGTGTCCGGGGGCTGGGCCCCTCTCCTCCTGTCCTCCAGTCTCTTTGTGGAAGGGACCAGGGGATTCACAGCCTTTTCTTCACTAGGAATGCAGCGAGTGCGGGTAGGGAGGGGACCTGGGCTGTGAACAGGAACTGGAGGGGGAGAGGGCCCCCCTGCCCCTTTCCATCTTCATCTTAACTCCCAGCAGGGCTGGCTTCCTGCTGGGCTGGCTGCTCAGCTCCAGGCCCCCAGGCCTCCTCAGTGCCTTCCTTCCCCAGGCTTCTCCCTCCTCTCACCATCCTCAGACCTCCTCAGAGCCGTCCCCTCAGCCCATCTCCAGTGGCCCTGGTGACCCCACTTCCTTCACAGCACGTGTCCCCAGGCAGGCCCCCTGCAGCTGTCTGTCCACTGTTTCTCCACCGTTAGGCACAGGCCTCAAGGGAGCACCTGCTTGCCTCACCCCCACTGTCACCAGGGCCGTGCCCTTGCAAACAGCAGGACTGTTGAGGAGGGAAGGACAGGAGCCCGTGGGGGAGGCTGAGGTCATGCCATGGAAGGGAGGCCTGGGAGAGCCAGGCCCCTAGAGGCCAGCTCTGCCCCAACTCACCATCCTCTGGGGGTGCTGGGAAGGGCTCACTTCTTCGGGGTGGTGTCCGACCTGCCGAAGCAAAGTGGGCTGACTGAGGACACCAGGGTCCTGTCTGTGAGCCCTCCTGGCCATGCCAGCCTAGGGCCCAGGGGCTAGTCAGAATGCTGAGATGAAGCTGTCCCCAGGCAAAGATGACACTGCTCCTGACCCCGGGAGCCCCCGCCCACTTCTCCTGTGGGCCCTCCCTTTGCCCAGGGCAGGGCTGGGGCACCGAGTGGCTGCTGGGCCTCTGCTGGGGAGTGCCCAGGCTCCTGCCCTCAGTCCCATGGAAGCCCAGCCCACAGGGCCTGGAGAACAAGGCAGAGAGGCTGGGTGCAGGAAGGGGCCAGGGACGAGGACAAAGGGCTCAAGCCCAGCCAGGATGTCCCTGGGAAGGACCAGGGCCTCCCCTCAGCAGGACAGGGGCCTCACTGATGCTGTTCTTGGGCTGGAAGATCTCGGTGTAGTCCTCGGCGTTCTGGATCTCCGCCCGGGACTCCCGCTCGTCCCGGTCGTCCTCACTGCTGGGGCTGCGACGCTCACTCTCCGAGTTGCGTTTCACCCTGGGGTGCAGGGCACAGCCCAGGGCACCAGGCCCAGGTGAGTCGGGCTGCCCCCACCAGCCCCCAGATGACCCGGGCCCACACCCCAGGCGCCCACCTCTGAGGTTTGCTGCAGGTCGTGCTGGGCCGTTCATAGATGCGCCGGAGAGGGACACTGGGGTTGGGCGACTGCTGCGCCAGGGGCTGGCTGTCCTGCACAGGGTCCTGGGCCACAGTGCCCGTCCTGGTGACTCGCGTGAGGTCCACCACGTAGGAGGAGACGTTGCTCTGAGAGAAGGCCACGCCTATCTGGGGAAGCAGGGGAGGGAGTGAGGAGGCTGGGGTTGAGGGGGCAGTGGCTTAGCAGAAGGGTGGACATGGGTGCCTCGGCTCTCTTACCAGCTGGTCATTGCAGATGGCCAGGTCGGCTACCTTGCCCCAGTTCACCAGGACCACGTCAAAGCAGCGCTCGGGCTCCCAGCCGTAGACACGCAGCGAGTCCTGACAGCCACTGTACAGGCAGCAGCCATCGGGGTTGAAGAGGACGCTCCTGGGCCAGGAAGAGTTGGCCGTGGGTCCCAGGGCACTCCCTGTACCCCACTCTGAGACACCGGGAGAGCCCAGGGAAGAGGCCAAGTGGAGACAGGGCACTGGGCCCACCGCATCCCCTGGCCAGGGCCTGGGCCCAGCGCTCTGCCCCTGCATACCTGACGGGGCCAGGCTCCCCTTCAATACAGCTCACCACCTGGAACTTCTCCAGATCCCAAAAACGGATCGTCCTGCAAAGGCAGCCGCTCTGTCGGAAACCAGTTCCCCCACCCGGCCGCCTACCCGCCACACGCCTCGGGCCTGCCCAGTGGCTTTCTCTAGAGACCTCTGTCCCCAGGGCCACAGGAAGCCCTGTCTTGGGCAGGGGCTGGCCCTGCACGGCAGCAGGAGGGTAAGCACGACCCAGCTGGGCTGTGTGGCCCTGCCTGCCGGGCTGGTCCCCAGTCACAGGCCTCCCCGACCTGAGGGAGCCCAGGACACCAGGGCCCAGGAACCAAGGCTGAGGGAGACAAGGGCCTGGCTCAGACGAAGCCCACTCTTCTACACAGTCACCAGAACATGACACCCAGGACAGAGGCGGGAGGGATGGCGGCCAGCTGGCCCTGCTCACCTGTCAGAGCTGCCGGAGGCCAGGAGGTACTCATTGGGGTGAAACTCTACCACGTTGACAGGTCCCGTGTGACCAGGGAATTCAGACATCATCTTGCCGGCAGTCAGATCCCAGAGCTGGGGACAGGGAGGGTGGGGGTCAGGGGCAGGACGGACACCTGGCTGCCTGCTCTCCCTCTAATCCAGCCACTGCTGACTCTGCCCAGGCTCAGGGCATGGGACACTACCGGGAGGGTGGCAGGTCAGCCTGAGTGTGACCAGCAGACCCAGGCTCCCGCCCCTGGGCCCAGACTGGGAGCTACCTTCACTGTGTGGTCGTCCGCGGCCGATGCCAACCACTTCCCATCAGGGCTGAACCGCAGACAGCGCACGGCCTGGCTGTGCCCCTGCAGAGACAGCACGAGGCTCGCGGGAAGGCCTGGACCCACAGGCCCCTCGCCCACCCCTCCAGCCCTGCCCCCACAGGGCTCTCCCGGGGAACAGGCACAGAGGGACAGCGAGCCACAGTCAGATGACTCCACATGTCACCATGGACTCACAGCCAGCAGGATGCCAGGATGTCAAGATCGTGGACTCTTTCAGAGATTAAATGCCCTTAAAGGCTCTGAAAACCCTCCAAAATAACTGCTGGTCGAACACAGGGCTGCCGGGCTCATATGGCCAGGAGCCCCTTCAGCTAATGCCATGCCACCTGCCTGCGGTGGCACAACACAGAGCAGCCTGGCACTCCGCTCACATCAGGGGAGAGCCACCCGTGGCTCACCTGCATCCGAGACCCACACTCCACGTTCCCACCCACAGCTGGCAATTCCCCAGACCCCAGGATCTGGGGCCACACCACACTCCCCACGCCATGGTACCAGAGGACACGGGCCTTACCCTGTACCGGAAGACACAGCCTTTCCTCCTGATGTCCCAGAGCTGTGGGGGAGAAGGGCCGAGGGGCAGTGTCAGGAGAGGTCAGGACTGGTCCCAGAGCCTGAGCCAGAGGGCAGCATACAGCCCTGAGCAGAGGGGACTCTGCACCTCCAGGTAGTGACAGCCACTAATGCAGACAGAGGCTCACTCAGGCTGGGCACTCTGAGCCCACGAGTCAGGAAAGCACCTGCCCGTCCCTTTCCCAGGAGGTGAGGGTGCTGCTCAGGAGGGAGGACATCCCCAGAACAAGGTGGAAGCCCACCCCTCAGGCAGCTCAGCCACAGCCAGCCAGTGTGGGACCCAGGGCGGAGCAGCGTCTCACCTTGATATTCGTGTCCTGGGAACCCGAGGCGACGAACTCGCCGTAAGGGTGGAAATCCAGGCTGCAGATGTTGGCTTTGTGTCCCATGAGTGTGCGCAGAACTAACACCGAGAGAGAGCAGAGGCCAGGCGCAAGGCCGGGTCAGCAGCGTGCTTCTCAGAACCAACCACAGAAAGCCGCAGCCCCGCCACCCTTGTCTCGAGAGATGGCAGCCACCTCTGTCACTGCTCAACTCCCCAGCAAACCTGCCACAGTGCTCAGCACCCAGCTTGTCCCAGCGTGCCCACGAGAGAATCTCGAGGCAGCAGAGCCAGACCTGCGCTCAGCCCAGGCTCCTGGCTGTGAAGCCCACTGGGCGAGTGACTTGCCCATGGCAGTGCCAAGGGGACACTAGCTGGCGGTGCAGCTGCAGGGAAGTGGCTTGAAGATGGAAACCCAGGAAGGCTTCTTGGGGGTGGTATCTGAAGAGGTGTCAGTGCGTGGAGGAGGGGCACTGGTGGGTGGAGGGGAGGACTCGTCTCGGGCTCTCACTGGCCCTCTGGGGTAATGCTTATCCACAGGAATTTTTTTTTTTGGCAGAGGGTACTGGGGTTTGAACCCGGCGCTCAGCCACTGAGCCACATCCCAGCCCTATTTTGTATTTTGAGACAGGGTCTCACTGAGTGGCTTAGTGCGTTGCCACTCCTGAGGCTGGCTTTGAACTCACGATCCTCCTGCCTCAGCCTCTGGAGCTTCTGGGATTACAGGCGTGGGCCACCACACCCAGCAATCCATGGGATCCTGAGAGTAGCCATGAGGTCAAATGAAGGGGCTGAGAGAACAAAGAGCGGCCACAGCTAAGGACAGCACTGAGCACCTCTGCTGCCCAGGAGCCACGCCCCCATCCTTTAAGGTTTGGCAGGCAGCTCCACGGCCCGGCCAGGGCCTGCTGGCTTCAAACCACGTTACTGTCTCAGGGTCTTCTCTGGTACCACGCAAAGCTGTCATGTCTTACTTTTTGAGACTTATACTTCCACAGTCTAGAGAAAACTGATCAGCCCAAGAGTACTGGGGCCGTGGGGTACGGGAGTCCAGCCATCTGAGGCTTGGGCCAGAGTGAAACCGGGTGCCTAGTGAAGCAGTGAGTTCTCTGTTGTGGGAAGTGTTCAGGACTTCGGGTAGAATACGTTAGGGACAGGAGCCATGAGACCCAAGCGCTGGGAGAACTCGAACTGTTGATCTTCTCCGTCCACTTACGTCAGGCTGTGAGCGGGGGAATCAGACCAAACAGACTCTTCCTGGCATGGCTCGTCTGCTCTGTGACCTAGGCACACACTCACCCCCGGAGCCTTGCATTGAGTTGGTAAGAACTGAGTAAGAAACTCATTGCAAATGCTCAGCTTGGACCTGACTCGTGCCAAGAGCTCAGTAAATGCCAGTCGTAATTATTCCTCCTCTGGTTTCTTCCTTGCTTTCATCCCCTTCTGTCTGTACCCCAGCTAGCAGTGAAGCCCACGGGCAAGCGACCTGCCCGAGGTGGTGCCAAAGGACACTAGCTGACGGTACAGCTGCAGGGAAGTGGGAGAGACCTCTCCTCCTGAGGTCCTGGAGCATGTGTCCTGCTCCTCTCCTCTGGCATAGTGACAAGGCACTACCCAGGGCTGTGCCATCTGGGCACCTCTCTTGTTCATCTACTGAGCACTCTGGTGCTCAGCAGGCGGATGTGGCCCTGTCCAGGCACTGGGTCTTTGTGGCCAAGCCAGGAGGCGTGAGGGTGCAGCGGCCTGCCTGAGGCCGGATGGCAGGCATAGGGCTGGGAGTCAAGAGTAGGTGCTGCCTCTTGAGCAGCGACCTTCACCGTGAACTTTGCCACAGCTGCTAGCAGAGGGCAGGCATGGCTGAGAGCAGGAAGAGAGGGAGCTGCTGTCCTCACCACCTTGGGCACAGAGTCCACTGCTCCATCTGGCCTAAGTGTCCTCTGCAGCAGGCCGTGACAGGCACAGGAGCTGGGACTACGCTTCCTTCCCACCTGGGGAGTGTGACAGGCAGCTGGCAGGTCTCCAGGGAGTACCCAGCCCACCGCGCTGTGCCCCGAGCTGTGCCCCTCCTGGCTCTTCGCATCTTGTGCTGCGTGGGCTCCCACTGCCTTGCAGGCTAACGAGGCCTTGGCCTGCCAGCCTCCAGCCCACCAGCGACTCACTTCGCCTCCCACAGCAAAGACTCAGAGGTCCTGTCCCGCCCTGCGTGGGCCAGCTTCATGAGGCACACACAGCCTCCTGGGGGACCCGCGCTGACCCGCCGGTGCCCCTGGCTGCCAGTGGAAGGCTGGCAGGACCACATTCTTCTGGCATGACTTCTGCCCTTGCTCGTCTCTGCCAGCTTCAGCTGCAGGATCCGGGAACTCTAGAGTCTGGGGAAAGCTTCTGAGAATCCCCAACTCGAGGCAGCAGCTGGCAGAGCAGGGAGCACTGGGCCAGGTGTCCTGCCACCAGGGTTCAAGTCCCAGGTCCTGCCACCTGTAGCCACGGGGATTTTACCAAGCTCAGTCCCCTCCCTGAACCCCAGTTTGCCTATCTGTAAAGTCAGGGGACCCTGTCAACCTGGCTCCGCATCATAATCACCTGGAAGCTCAATACAGCCAGACTTGGGGTCCACCCCACTACCAAATCAGGTCCTGGGGTGGGGGACAGCCATGTGCCCATGGCTCCTCATGCAGCAGGAACCCTCAGCTTCCAGTCCTTGGTCACTTCGTGGAATTGCTCACGTTTCTCTGATGAGAGGAAGAGCAGAGCCGAGGAAGTCTGGCCCCTGCTCTTCAGTGGCCTGTGTGCGGCTGCTGGCGCCCTCTGGGATTCGGGTCTAGGCAGAGGCTGCCCGGGATGCCGGCTTCTGACCCAGCTGGCTGCCTTCTCAGGTAGAGCCCGCATCCTAGATGAGCTCTCTCAGCCTGCTCAAGTCCAGCAAGGCCCACATGCCATATGGTGTGGCCAGGAGGGGACCCTAAGCTGAGACACACCGTGGGCAGCCATCTAGCATCAGAGGGTTCTTAGGACCATGTTGCTCTTCAATGGACCATCACTGTGGAGGCCCAGGGCGCCATCTTTCCCGAGGACTACTGACACAAACAGAGCACTGTTCTCAAGCACAGGGGACCTCGCTGCTGGGCACATGTGGCCAATGGCTGCTGTCCTGCAGATGCTGAGCATGTGTAAAAGAGAGGCCCGGAAGAAGCCCCAAGGCTCAGCCAGGCACGAGGGCCTCTCTGGAAAAGGCAGCCTTGGCACAGTCCCCACCCTCCTGAGCTGCAATGGTGGCCTCCTGCCTGGCACGCCCAAAGGTCCCAGCCAAAGCAGCCGAGCAGAGGTAGCAAATGGGCTCTATTTGTCTCACGGTGCTAGCCGTGCGGCATGCCACACAGTAGGGTGACTTAGCTATCAACAGTGAAGAGCGCGTGGGCTCCACACGGATTCCCAGACCCTCCTGACTTGTCCGTGGGGCTGGCAGCTGCGTCACTTTGCTGCACCCCAGCAGCTGCAGGCCTGGGACAGCCCTGCTGAGGGGAGGCGAGACTCCTGGAGGCCCAGAACCGAGGGCGTGCACCTCCAGACAGAAAGGACCAGGGGACCCCTCTCAGAGATGAAAACCAACCCACATCTGTGTTCCTTACTGTGAAACCTCACAAAGCTGGGGCACAGATCCTATAAGCTCAGGGCAGGGGACAGTGGGAGGGGAAAGGTCCCACATGAAGGATCCTGCAGAGGGACAGCACTGGAACCCCAGAGCCAGGGGAGCTGGACCCTCACAATCCTGAGGGCAAATATGTCTTGGGACCCAGGGTAGCAGACAAAGACAAGGAAGCCCAGGTGACAGAAGGGCTGCAGGTCCAGTGTTCCCGTGTCACTAGGACCTGAGAACAGAGCTCTGAGAAGGGACAGCTGGATTATGGGATGGGCATGAGGCAAACAGGAGGAGCTTTACTTTACTGGGACAGAATTTGGAATGAAGAAAACATACAGATGAAAAAAGAACAATGTTCAATTCCAGGGGAATAAATCGGTTGTGAGTACCATTCCCCAGGCCCTTACAACATGGCCCTGTTTAAACAGTGACACTGCGGGTGGTGGGGGAATGTGAGAGGGTCAGGGGTCAGATGTGAGAGACATCTTCATCTTCCACAGTAGGAGGACAATATTTTATGTGTATTTTCTTTTTCTCTGTGGTACTGGGGAGCAAACCCAGGGGTGCTCTATCACTGAGCCATATCCTCCTTTTTTAAAATTTTAAGTCAGGGTCTTGCTAAGTTGCTGAGGCTGGCCTCAAACTTGCAATCCTCCTGACTCGGCCTCTAGAGTCACAAGGAGTATAGGCATGTGCCACTATGCCCAGCTTATGACACATTTGTTTTGGCTTTTTAAACTACATATTACTTTTATCCAGATGAAAAATAAACTCAAAAAACAGAAGCAATCAGACCTGGCTGCTCCAGGCCCACGTCCCCATGGGGCTGAGTGGGGGCTGCCCCACGGAGATGTGCGCTGAACAGCCTCCCACCACCCAGGAGTCCTGTGCGGGCCCTGATCACTCCAGGCTCTGAGTCCACCCCCACGCGCACCTGCCTATCCACACAGCTACCCATCCAGACAGTCCATGGGCACCTCCCAGTGCCAGCTGCTCAGGGGCAGCAGTGCACGTTGCTCCAGGCTAAGGGGGCTGGGTGGGCACCACGCCATCTGGTCAGTGCCCCAGGAGGGAAGCGTGCGTCTGCCTCCGAGCCGGAAGCTGAGCACAAACTGCGCGCAGGGAAGTTAAGTTTGAGGCCTACTTTTGGCAGCTTCCAGGTCCCACACACGGATGGAGCCCGACTGGGAGCCAGCCACGATGAGCTCCTCGGGGGTGTTGAGGCGGACACTCTCCACTGGGGACGTGTGGCCTGTCAGGCTCTGTGGAGAGAGAGTGGCAACTTTAATGCGTTGTGGGGACACCCCCAGACTTTGCCCCAAACTCAGGGTCCCTGGGAAAGGCTTTGGCAAGAGGTGGCTGGTGTAGGGAGGCTGCCGGGGCCACACCCGGGCCCTCCTGCAGACCCCCTCCGTATGGCCACTTGCCCCCGCACAAACCCCAGTCACCCTCCAGCCCCTTCCCAGACATGGGTGTCACCAATAGAAATAGCCCTGAGACCCTCGCAGGGTAGCAGGTGACCATGATAACGAGACGCCTGCCTTTAGTGGTGAGTCCACTGCTCTCATCTCCCCCTCCCAGGCACAGGTCCCTGTGGGTACCAGACTCCCAAGGGCTACCCGCCCCAGTGGGAGACCCCACCATGGAACCCAGGGGGGCTGGGAGTGACTCTCGCCTACTCAAACCATCAGAGGGGAGCAGGGCCAGGCTGGACACTCAGGGTAGGAGGTGCCGGCATGTCCAGCTTTCTGGACAGAAGACTGGAACCTCAGTCCATGTGTTTGTGCTTCCCCACCTGCTGGTCCCCACACAGCACAGTGGCAACTCTGTCAGTGTTTGCTAGGACAACAGCCCTGCTGAGGGGGGGAGAGGACTGCTCCTCAGCGTAACTACCCAGAGGCCCAGTGGTTACGAGTAGCTTGTGGACTCGACCAGTCCAGCCCGAGTCTGGGGCACAAACGGGCAAAACCCACCCATATTAGAAATGCACGGTCCCCTCCAACCAGCAACTGCACCTCGGGAAAGTGCTCACCCTCTCTTTGCCCAAGCCCATACAAAACAATGCCAACCCAGGGAACTCAGTGCTGTGGACTGAACACAGGACCTTGCACAGGCCAGGCAAGGGCTCTGCCTCCGCACCACACCCCAGCCCAGCCGTGGATCTCTCTAACGAGAGACTGGAGACAACACAAATGCCCATCCTAGGAAAGCGGTTAGCTAACTATGGTCTCCATGATCACCTGCGCAACGAAAGACTAGTCAGTCATGGAGATGAGTAAGGCAGCCGTTCAAACACGACAGACTGATCGCCATGACCCCTTCAGGTGAAAAAGATGGACAACGGTGTACACAGTACGATATCATTTGTGTAAAAAAGCAGGAGCGGGGAACAGATATACATATTTGCTCACTGATGCACAGAATAATTCTAGAAGGCCACAGAAAGTATTTGGAGCCAGGGTTGCCTCCAGGGAAGGGGACAAGGGAGGAAGGAAGGAAGGAAGACTTCACCGTTCACACTCCATCTTTTGGATGTTGGGCCATATGAGCACATCACATGCTCAAACCTAAACCAAAGTTCACAACAGTGGACCTCCTGCAGAGGGAGCACATGTGTCCACGTCACAGGACACTCAGAATGCAGCAGGTTGGGACACTGAAAGATCTGGGCGCTTGGTCGAGGGTGAGTGACAAAACAGTGACCCAGATGAGGCCAGCTGGAAACCTGAAGGCTGCCCTGGTGCCCAAAAGGAGTCTGGCCTTCAGCCAGGTGGCTCCCCTATTCTTGAAGGCTGGCTACTGTCCTAACCAGCCTAGGTTGTCCTGGGCCTCACTGATTTAACCACCTGCTCTGGGGGACAAGTGCATGGGTCACTTCCTGTCCCATTTTTGATTATTTCCAACTCATGTATATATTACTTTGGCAATTCAGGGAAAAGAAAACCCCAAAATTTCAATTCCATTCTTATTGAACCCCAGTACACTGGTTGTAGTTCGAGTACATCATAGTTCTTCCCCTGGATGTCATAAAAATGCCTAAGTAATTAAGTTTCTACAAATAAATATCAATTCCCTCCGTTTTATCTTTATGTTTATTTGGG
Organism: Urocitellus parryii; assembly: GCF_045843805.1. NCBI lineage: Eukaryota > Metazoa > Chordata > Mammalia > Rodentia > Sciuridae > Urocitellus > Urocitellus parryii. The sequence continues at coordinate 33,894,676 of NC_135545.1, read as the reverse complement.
CAAGAGTCATAAGAATGGTAATTCCCTGTGTTGGCAAGGATGTGGGGGGAAAGTGCAGATTCGTATGCTACCGGTGAGGATGTAAATTGATTTCTGGAGGGCAATTTGGAAATATGTTTTGAAAGCTTTTTAAAAAGTGCACACCCTCAGATTAAATGCAATGATCACAGACGTGCTCAAAGGTTTGGGTAGAAGAGGATGTTCACCACAGTGTGGTTTAGCAGAGACAAAAATTGGCAACAGCCTCATGATGATAACAGGGTGTGGCTAAGCTAATTACAGCTCATCCCTATAATGGAATACCAGGAAGCCATTAAAAATCATGTTGTAAAAGAATATTTGTTGACATAGGAAAATCCTTATAACATTGTTATTCTTAAAAACCAGGTTATGCAAGAGAAAATAAGATGGTATTCTGGAGACAGAGTTTTATACATTTACATGTATATACACGTACATGTATTTGCACGTATGCACACACATACATGCCCATATATGTGCGTCTCTGAATCTAGAAAGGCACAGACCAAAATATCAACCATGGTGGTCTTTGGAAAATGGAATTGCCTGTAATTAATTTTTGTTTTTCCCTCCTTCATGCTTTCCTGCACTGAATATGGTTGAGTAACTAGGGAAACTGCTATTAAAGAACTAGCTCCCTAAGCAGCTTCAACTGGGTTCCTGCGAATCCTTTTTGAGGACTGAGGTTGGGAATCCATCACTGACCGGTGAGCAGGCCGGCTGGGCTGGTGTACTATGAGCATTTTGGCTCAACCACAGGCCCAGGGCTTATTTAGACTTTGAACACTCTGGAATTCTGCCCCTCAGCCAGGTGGCTTCCCAACTCTTGAGGGCTGGCCACTGTCCCAGCCAGCCTAGGTTGCCCTGGGCCTCACTGAGCAGACAGTGGGGGGCAGCACTGCTGGCCCCATCTGGCCTAGGTTGGGCCCCAGAAGACAGGTATGCCTTGGGCTTAACAGTGCCTGGAGAGCCACCTGCTGCCCAGCCCCCAACCTTGCCCTTCACAAGTCCCCTCCAGGTGCACGCCCCGACCCACCGAGCCTCACCATGATGCAGTTGGGCTTGTTGATGGACCACAGGTTGACGCGGCAGTCATCCCCGCCTGTGGCCAGCAGCCTCCCGGAGGCTTTGCCCAGCACCAGCGAGGACACATTGCTGGCGTGGGCGACAATCTCCTCTACACAGGAAAGAAAAGGGAGAAGGCAGTCAGGGTCCTAGTTGGGGCCATGTGGTGGGGGCCTGCTTGGCCACCAGCTCTGGATCGGAAACCTAGACAACTCCCACGAGCTGTAGGGCCAGCGACAGGACTGGGTATGGCCTGGGACTGAAAGGACTCTCAATGCCAGTCATTCCTGTCCTATGCATGATTTGTTCTTTTTCTTTTTTTTCTTTTTTGCACATCAACTGATAATACAGCTAACTACACAATCAGACCTCATTTTTTAAAATATTAGCAAATGAATGTGTGCACTGGACACAGACAGACACTCTTTTCTTGTCACTATGCTCTAAACAATAGAGTGTAACGACCACTGACATAGCACTTACCTATCAGGCATTATAAATAATTGAGAGATGATTTAAAGCAAATGGGAGGAAGATCATGGGCTCTATGCAAATAACATGCCATCTTATACAGGGGACTTCAGCATCATTCAGATTTTGGTATTTGCACATAGAGGACCTGGAACCAAGCCTACACGGATACCAAGGGACAAATAAACTCAAGTTTTAAGATTAACTTGCTATTTTCAGTTAACTTTGTCTTAAGCAATATGCTCATGATACTTTTTTCATAACAGGAAAAGAACAAAAAAAATCACCATCGAAATAAAAAAAAAAAAAATATAGGTGCCACTAGGTGCCACTCACACGCAGACCCACCCCAGGACACACTCTCAAAACAACGCAAGTCCACTCTAGGTGGGCTGTCCCCAGGTGAGCCCACATAGGGCTGCGCTCAGATTCCATCCTCAGGTGCTGGCTGAGCTCTGCTGGTTGCTACTGTGTGGCTTTAGACAAGTCACTTGTCCTCTGAGGGCTGATCCTTGTGTAATAAACAGGATGACCATAGTGCCTGCCCCGGGGGTTGCTGCGGGTTTGCTCCCTGAGATGCTGAGGAGGGAGCTGCTGGGGGGGGGGGGCGGCTAAGGGCCAGCTGCCCCTGGAGCGGGAGCGGCTACGGGGGCCAGGCAGGTTGGGGAGGGCTCTGTGGGGAGGGCGCAAGAGGCACCAGAGTGGGCTGGGAGGGGTGAGGCTGACCAGACACAGTAGGAGATAAGGCCTGTGGGCAGCCAGCAGGGCCCCTGGCCTGGGTTGTGGGGCCCCAGACCTAATCGTCGGGGGCAGGGAGGGGGGGGTGGGCTCATCTGTGCTCTGAAGGGAGCCAGGTGGCAGCCCAGGCCTCTGAGCCAGTCGCTGGGCCGAGTTCCTCCTGGGAACAAAGAGGAGCAAAGGCAGGCCTCCCCACACAGGCGAGGGAAATCTCCAACATGCCAAGGCCCTGAGGGTTGGTTTGGGTGACAGGAGGATAAGGTCTGTCGCAGCTGGTCTGCAGAGGGCCCTTCCTCTGCCCCAGCTCCGACTCCAGCCTGGCTGGGTGGCTCTGGTGTAGGCGGCAGAGCACAAGCAGGCTGAGAAAGTGGGCCTGGGAAAGCCAGGCGGCCTGACTCAGAAGGGCTGTCCAAGATGCCAGGGGCCCAGGCCACAGGCTTGACCTCACAGATGACACCTCCCCAGGGCCGGAGCTCCCTGCAGGCCCAGACATCAGCTGGGGTACTAGAAACCCACCATGAGGATTCCAGGGAGTTGGCCCTACTCAGCCCTCACACCAACCACAGAGCCTCCTGTTCTGAGCACCAGGGACAGAGATCTATTCCAAAGCTTCTGCCCAGCCCAGCAATAAGGGAACCCATCTTTTCCCTGAGCACTTTGCCCACAAGCTTTGAGCCCTGTCCCCTCCTCTGAAGCGATTCCCTATCTACTTTGCCCTCTCCCTGGACCAACTTGAGGCCTCCTTTAGTGTGCCCTGACTCTGATCCTTACCGCTGAAAGTTCTTGCTGGATCTCAGGAATGCGGTCCCTGGAGATGGCCATCAGTTCATAACAGAAGCATTTCTGGTCAGCCCTCACCCAGCCCAGTCCATTCTAGGCCTCGCACGGGGAGGCTGTGGGGAGTGAGAGCCAGGGTTCCTGCCTCAATGCTCCAGTGCAGTCCCAGTCCCAGCATAGGGCACAGGGATGGAAGAGCTGCAGACTCTGGGTAAGAAACACCTCTTCTCTAGCAGTGTGGCCAGGCACTGAGCACAGCCTAGGGGGATGGCAGGAGGCATGCCCCAGGAACGAGCAGGGGGCACAGGATGTGGGCTGAGACTCCCCCTTTGTCTTGGCTTGAAGGCCATCAACCAGCCACAGCCCACACCTGAGTGCCCAATTTTAATGCAGACACATCACAGTTCTCAGTGTCTAACAGCAGACTGGGTGACAGCAAACTGCTCTGCCCTGCAGCACAATCCCACATCACTTTTCCTGGGTAAAAAACAGAACACTTTGTTTTCTGGCCAGATATGCCAAGGACCTGCATCCTAGGTAGACGAAGCAAAACTGGGCTTCAACAGGTCCATCTGGCCAAGCACCTCCTGACCCTAAAGTCACACGATCCTGAGTTTTTCAGACAATTTATACCATGGAAAGCACTGTGCACATGAAATTGTCTGCAGATGCCCAACATGCCTGGGCACACTGCCTCCTGCTCCAATACTCTGATGGCTTGACCTTGCCATTCAGAGAAAGCTGTGTCAAAGGGCTGAGGTCCTATGGACACGGGCCCCTGCAGGACTCAATGGCTTCCTCTGGCACCATGTTCTCCCTACTGCTGAGCCTCAGCCCATAGTGTCCTTTAGGTCCTTTTAATACACCAACCTTCCTGCTTTGGGGTCTTTGCGTTTGCAGCTCAAGCAGCCTACAGCACCCCCTGCCCCAGTGCCCTTGTCACTCAGTGACTCAATGCACATGTACTATCTTGGAATTAGATAAGGTCGGAAATGGATGGATGTGGTTATCCACTCCTGCCTGTTGCTCTCCCGAGGCTGAGCTCCAAGTGTACAGTAACCCTGTCCATTCTGTCCCCCCACTGGGTCCCCACTGCCTGGCTCTAGGCTCAGCAGAGAATAGCTGTTGAAGGGATAGATACACAATCCCAATAAATATGAAATGGCTCTGTCCAAAGTTTCCCCATGCTTTGGGGAACCATAAAAGGGTTCTCCCAGAACTTTGTTCTCCATAAAAGTTCTCCACAGAGCTTTGGAGAACATTTTGCACATGCCCCGAGTGTCTCACTTTATAAGTGAGGAAAGTGGGATCCAGCAAACAGCTTTGCCCAGCACCTCGTGGCTAAAAAGTGGTGTAGCCTTACCCCAGCTCCTGAGAGCAGCCAGGGACAGTGGGCAGAAGATGAGCAGGTGGAACACATCAAATCTATGCCAACAAGTTACAGCTGAGGTAGGACCCAGAGAAGGGCCAAGGTGTACAGCAGTTCTCCAGATGTGCTCTAGGGATCCTTGGGATCCTCAAAATCCTTCTAGAGGGTACAAAAGGACAAAACTATCTTCCTAGCTACACTAAGATGGTATTTGTGTTTTGTACTTTCGTTTGCTCACAAGCATGCAGTGGAGTTTTCCAGGAGACACATGACATGATGACATCATCACTCTGTCCATGTCTGATTATACACTCTTGCATTTCAAACTGTCTCTATTAACTTCTAACATGGTGAATATTGACAAGAAAAGCACTTTGGGGTCCTCAATAATTTTTAAAAGTATAAAAGGGGTCTTAGATCAAAGAGTTTAGAACTACTCGTGTAAAGTAATGGTGGGGGTGGGGTGCTCATGTTCGGTTACATTCCAGAGCCCCATCAGCATCCCTCTGCTCACTCTTACTCCCACCACCCTTCCCCACCCATATCCCAGGATGCTTTCATTAGACCAAGGAAGTCCCATTCTGCCTGTTGGCCTAGCTGGCAATCCTAAGTTCGAAATCTCACTTCAAGCTCACAGCAACTATCGAATGTGGTGTGATCATCGTACAGACAAGAAAAGTAAGCCTTAGGTTAAGTCACCTGTACATTGTCACCACTCAGCAAAGGAGTGCCACAGCCACAATTTACATCTTTGTCTACCTTACAAGGCCTGGGAGTCTCTGCCTGTTCCAAGAAGAGACACAGCCGCAGGTTCAGGCTGCCCAGCAAAGAGCAGCTAACAGAATAAACAAAATGATACAGAAAAATGAAAACTACTCACGCAACTTCCAGGCTGTCTTCGTGACCACAGGGGTGGCCATCCTTCAGGGCTCGCACTTAAAGCCCCACCCACAAAATGGACTGTGCCTTCTTCTGGGGTGGGGGTGGATCCCCCCCAGATCCGCCAATCAAGGTGGCAGAGAGTTGACACACATCCAGGCAGAGGGAATGTCTCCTCTCCTGGCCCTGGACGACCTGGCGTCTTTAACTCATCCACAGCAGCAATAGCAGCAGCTTCTGCACATCTGTCAGGATCCCAGATCATGGAATATCAGGCATGGGCCATCTCAGCTCAACAGTGGGCTGGAATACAAACCGAGGTAAGGGTGTGTTAGGAAACATTTGGGAAGAGCTGCAGCCCCCTGGATCACCAAGGCCACTTGATAAAAACTGACCCGCACCAAAGCAAACCAGAACCAGGAGCTGCACTGCAAATTGTTGTTGAGGATTTGCAGAAGGGGCACCTCAGGCAAGGCCACTTAGAGCACAGGGAGAAAGGCCCTCCCAGAAGCTGTGATAATGGGCAGCAGCTCTGCCACAGGACTGCTGGCTGCCTGAAGTGCAGCAGCTGCAGTGAGGCGGGGAAGACCACGTGTCTAAATTTCTGGGAATGACTGTTTTCACCTGACGTATAGGATGGAGGGTGGAGTCAGAGGCTAAGCTTAGGGGCCCAGGAGAGGCACCCCAGAGGCTGCCATTGACAAGGTCCTCTCTAGGAATAATCCCAAAAAGGAGATTGAGGGTCCAATCCCCCAGCTCCTGGTAAGGGAACCTCTTCTGACCACTGAAATCCCCAAGGGCAGAGCTGGAAAGTAGGCCTCCATCAGAGCGTCAGAGGTATGACTCCTCAACTCTAAAGCCTCCCACAGCGGCTTCGCCTCTTTCCCATGAACCCTCTCCCTTGTGTTCCCTTTCTCCTGCCTCCTGGGTCTCCCATTCGAGCACATCTTACCTCCTGAACTCCCTAATTTGGTCCCCACCTCACCAGATCCACTTTACTTCCCTTGCTCCGCTGCCACCAGCGCCGCCCATTCATTCGCTCTTAGGCTTCATGTGCCCCTACTCATTACCCATCCTCCTTCAGACCCCCAACACTGCTTCCGGCCTCCCTAGCTTTCCCCCTCCGGCCTCCCAGCTGGCCCCGTTCGTCCCAAGGTTGGGGCTGGTCCATCGGGTTCGCCTGATCCTCCCACCCCTCTCGGCTGGCGGGGCACCGGCTGCAGGATCCCCCGCCCTGAGCCCTCTGCCAGCAGCTCGACCGGCCCTGCCGGGCTCGGCCCAGCCTAGGGCCCATCTTGCCCTTGCCTCCGCGCTCCCTTGCCCACTTTACCTGCAGCAGCTGCTCCGGAGGCCGAGGCTTTGCTCCAGGCGCGACCCCCACTTGCCTCCATCCCCTACCCTGATTGGCCGCTGCTTGACAACCGACCCTCACAACAAAACCTCCGGCCCAGAACCCCGCCCACCCCGCCTCCCACACCAATCATCCGCCGCGGACGCTCCGCCTTCTACCAAGTTTGCCCAATGGAAGCAGGCGCTTCTGCCGCTTTTCTTAAGTACCCGCCCCCTTTTCCTGAATCGGACTAATCACGAGGAGGGAGGGTTCAAGAGACGCCTTTTGGTCTCTACTATACCAACGCGGGCTGCCATTTTCTTTGACCCGCCTTCGCTTCACGTTTTCCCTTTCCTCTTCTTCCTCCAACCTAGGTTGCGTTTGAAAACTTTGCGAGTCGCCTCCAATGGCGGTCGCTCCAATCCCTTTAGCAACCGTCCTGGATAGACCAATCAGCATCCACATTATTGGAAAAACCAATCCCGCGGTAGCCAATGGGAAGGGAACTTGGAGAGCAGCCTGAAGCCGCGGACCCTTCCATCTTGGAACCGGGCGAAGCCAGCGGAGGACTTAGCATTTTGCCAGTAGTTCTCCTCCATGCATTTCCCTGCGGGCAGTGCCGCAGTGATCTGAAGACTTTGCGTCTTTGATCCAAACGGCGCCTTGAGTTCCCCGCGGGAAACTTGGAGCGAAACAGAGCTAGATTCCCGGTCCGAGTCAGGCGCGGAGCCCGGGAGTGCGGGCCCCTCAACCTGAGCCCCGGGCCGGTTGGATGAGTGGACAACAGCAGCAGTAGCAGCAGTAGCAGCAGCGTGTTGTCCATGCGGGATGCCCTCAGGGAAAGGCCTTAACTACCGAGTGCCTGAAGACCCTAGAACCGCCTGGTTTATCCTCCACGCTGCACCTCCGGTCGGGACAGCTTGGCCACAACCCCAAGGGGTAGGAATTACCCGTTTACAGAAGCGGAAACTGAGGCCCAGGTTAAGGTGCTTATAAAAGACCACGCATCCAAAAAGAATGGCCCCAGGACGCGAATCCTTGTTCTTAAAGTCAAAGCCTGGGAGATCCCCTCAGTACAGGACCCCCTCTGCCAGCGCAGGAAGCTGAGAGTCCACCCACCGTCACGTGGTACTTTTGGGAAGCTGATCCGGAGGGGAGTTTGGGGATTTTTAAGAGAGGGCTGGATTAGGAGAATAACTGCGAATGAAAGTTACCGCCTGCACTCCCCTACTTTACTTTGTACCGGACATTGCACCCAGCCCCTTTTATTTTTTGAGACAGGGTTTCGCTAAGTTGCTGAGGGTCTATGTAAATTGCTGAGGCTGATCTAGAAATTATGATCCTCCTGCTTCAAGCCTCTGGGATCGCTGGGATTGCAGGTGTGCACCACTTCCCGCTTTTTAATACCCCAAAAAATATATCTTTTTTTTTTTTTTTTTGGTACCGGGGATTGAACCACGGAACCACATCCCAGCCCTTTTTAAATATTTTATTTAGAGATGGGGTCTCCCTGAGTTGCTTAGAGCCTCCCTAAATTGCTGAGGCTGACTTTGAACTCAGGATCCTCCTGCCTCAGCTTCCCCAGCCGCTGGGATTACCAGCATGTACCACTGTGCCCGGCAAAACTTAATAGTAACTTTGAAAAATCATTTTTCTTAGAGAAAACTTGAAAATATAGCACATGATACTCATCATGTACATTGCGACGCTTGTTAACATCTTGCCATATTTGCTTTGTGTATTTTTTCCTGGACCCGTTGGAAATTGTAAATATTGTGACATTTCAATCCTGACACTTAGAATACTGAGCAAACATGTAGGTCTTTAAAATCGGGCTGTTATTCTAACATAACCGTTGTTATCACCACCCCTAAGAAAATTAATTCTCTGACAGCCAGTCCATACTTGATGCCCTCAGTTATCCCTCAAGTATATTTAAAAACTTTTTTCTTTTCTGTAGGAACCAGGCTGGGGGTGTAGCTCTTTCCTAGAGCCCCCATCTAGCAGGAGAACTGTTTACAGCACTGAAAAAAAAAAAATCTCACCAGGAACCAATCAAGATTCATCACACTTGGCTCTTTTTAAATTCATTCTGTTTTCATCCCCCAATCTTTAATTTGTTTTAATGACATTAATCTCTTGAAATTAAGCCCTTTCCTTATAAGGGACCCCATGTATTGGATTTGTTGTTTTTTCTTTCAACTGCCACTTACATTGTCCCTCCTCCCCTGAGTTTCTTGTGAACTGGAAGTTAGTTCTAAAAACTTGACAGATTCATGCCATGCATTTAAAGACATTTTTTTTTACAGTACACATACCCCAAAGCACGTGTTATAAGGTCAGTGAGGTTTTGCAGACTGAGAATCCCCTGGTGGAGATCCCACCTCCCACTAGGCCCCGCCCCTTAAGGCTTCCATCACCTCCCAAGAGCGCCACCCTGCGGACCAAGGCGTAGCGCATGGCCTTTAGGTCCTATCGATCCAAAATACCGCAGCCCCGTTGAGTGGATGCTACCGGTGGGATTGTTGGGCCAGAGTTTAGCTTTAGTAGGTAACGCCAGATGGTTTTCCAAAAGTGATCGGACTGATTGACACTTCACTAGGAAAGGTGTTTATATGAGAGTCTGTCCAGTGCTTCTCATGCCACCAACACTCAGCCCATGCTGGTGGGTGTGTAGTGGCGTTTCACTTTCCTGTTGACTAATGAGTTTTAAAACATTTTCGTGTGTGTGTGTGTGTTGGCCATTTTTTAAGCTGTCCTAGTGAGTGCTTGCTATGTGCCACTCCCAGCCCTCTCTGCTCTGTAGGTCTTATTTAAAGCAACAGTGGCGTCCCGTTTCACAGCCCGGTAAATGGTGAGAGGAGGAACCGGAATCCTTTGCACTCTAATGTCGAATCCCCGGACTCTTGGTTCTTGGGCATGGGCCTTGGTCTTGCCATTCGCACTTTGTAAGCAGGTCCACCCTCACCGTGTTGAGATCTAACCAGCTGTGTGCAGGTGGCTGTGGGACCCCTGATATTCCAACAGAGGGCAGGAAGCAGAAGAGCAAGGCAGCCAAGGAGCAGTCCCAGGCCGTAGGGAAAGGTTTTATGGTTTGGATTTGGATTGTCCCCCAAAGGCTTTTGTTTTTAAGGCTTGGTCCCTGATGCAGCAGGGTTCAGAGGTGGGCCTTGGGGACTGGTTGGTCATGAGGGCTCTGACCTCACAGTGGATCAATCCACTGAGGGATTCATGGCTGAGCAGATGATCAAAAGGTGGTAGGACCTGGAGGGGGTGGGACCTAGTTGGAGGGAGTGGGCCACGAGAGGAGAGCCCTTGTGTCATATGTCCTGTCCTTGTCACCCCTCTCTCCACTTCCTGGCTGCTGTGGGGTGAGCAGCTGGGCTCCCTCCCTGAGGCCCACGATTTATGGAGCCTGCCCACCCTGGACTGAAACCACGGGCCAAAATAAATGTTCCCTCCTCTGAGTCGTTTCTTCAGGTATTTTGTCACAGCAGCGAGAAGCTGACTAACCCAAAGGAAAGGAAAAGGGACAGGGCTGAAGCCTGGAGTTCAAAGGCAAATTCAAAGTGTTTATTCACAGAAACTATGAGGAGGGGGCGGCCGCAGTCGTGAGGCCAGGCCCTGAGTAGACAGGCATGAGCCTGCTCAGGGAGCACGGGGCTCACGCCATCTAGGTGTCCCTCCCCTGGCCCTTGCAGGGCCCCGCGAGGATGTCAAATGAAGACTTTCAGCAGCTCCGCCAAACGGGGGTCCTTCAGGAGCTTCTCCTCCAGCGCCAGGTACTTGAGTGGGGCCAGCTCCTTGTGCCTGAGGACACAGGGAGGTGGTGAGGGACCACGGAGCAGAGGCCCGGCCCTGCAGGTCCTCCAGGCCTGCCCCCTCACCGGTTGAGTCGCTGCTCCAGGATGCGGATGCGGAACATGGCCTGAGAGCAATCACTCAGGTACAAGTCCTCGTCCTCCGGGGTCAGCGTCACCTGGTTCTCCTGGTACCATTGCTGCTTCTTCTGTAGCTCCTGGGTCTCCTGAGGGTCAAGAAAACGAGTAGGCGGGATGGTGAAGGTGGACCCTCCCCCGGGCTGCCATCCCCCTGGTTACCAGGCAGCCCCACGGATGGTGGCCCCACTGTCCCTGCCCACAGAGTCAGAGGGACAGAGGCAGGGATCCCTGAGATGTCTTGGGTGGAAGAACTGGGGTCATGTTTAGAGCTGTTTCACATTCGTGAGGTCAGAGCAGGGTCAAGAGGGCCCCATGGCTCTGGACAAGGTTTTCAGAGCCTCTGATTCCTTGTCTCCAAAACGAGGGACACCTCTCCCTGCTCCTTGTGGAGCTCTGTGTGAGGACTAAGCGAGATGCTGCCTGTGTGCCAACCCAACAGAAATGGGTCAGGGGCTGGTTATGATAATGTGCCACCCACCCATCCATCTGCCATCCATCCATCCATTCAGTAAACCAGTGCCAGGAACAGCTCAGCCATCCAGAAATATGTCACCGACACAGTCGGTCCCCCACACATCTATGAGGTTTGGGCAGAGAGCCCCCGGCTGGACGAGGATGCCAAGGCCCCTCCCTGCTGCGGCCTGGCCCACCTTCTCGAAGCGGGCCTGGATGACGTTGGCCTTGTCAATGAGCCTCTGTTTGAAATCGCCGAGGCACTCCTCCTTGAGGTGCATGGCCTGCCAGCGCGTCAGCTTCTCTCCCGGGGGCAACTGGGCCAGGAATGGGGCCAGGTAGTCCAGCTGGGTCTCCACCTGCCGCATGTGCTCCTCGTGCAACACCCGCTCCTGTGGCAGGGAGGCGCGGCTGGATCAGCAGAGCCTTCCCCGACCCCTGACCAGCTCTATCAGCAGGGTGGCAGGTCCCAGTGCCTGCCCCTCTGAAACGGGACAGTCTCTTGTAGCCATCTTTAATAGTAACATCTAGTTCTATTCTTGACGTGAATTCACATCTCTACCTGAGCCTCAGGCTCCTCCTCTGAGGATTCAGATGCCATCACACCTATAAAGCACATGGCCTGGTGCCTGGGATCCAGTAGATGCTTGTCGGATGAAGGGCGGTGCTTACCGATGACATAGGGAATGCCAGCTGCCCCCTTCAGTTTTCCCTTTCACCCTGGCCCTTATGCCCTGCAGAGGTGACCAGGGAAGGTGGAGACATGGGGGCCGAGCTCTCCTCTGGGGATCTGAGAATGGTCATCTGATGGCGTGTCCTGCCTCGCCAAGCCCAAACTGTTTTTAGAAATCTGCACTTGGGACTTGGGTGGTGAAGAGGATTTAGAAGTTGGCTTTGAAAACCAAGCTGGGCCTTGTAGCCTGGCAGTGCGAGCTAAATACCTGGGGGGCCAGCGGCTACCCCTGGGCTACCAGCTCAGCCACAACCTGGAGAAAGCCAGGTGGAGGTGGGCATGCCATCCTAATTCTTCCACCATGACCACAGGCCTTGGCTTTGGGCACAGCCCCTGGGTGAGGGGACCTGGCCTGGATCCCAAATGTTTTTGGGGGTGACTCATGGGGTCAGCTCAGTGGCGAGGGTGATCTCACAGTATCAGAACCTCACCCCTCCTGGAGTGCTCGTGGCGGACTCCCTATGGGCCTCACCACCCTGGCGGCCAGAGAGTCCAGGAAAGCCCAGGCCTGGGCGAGGAAGGGCTGCTCACCATGGCCTCCCGATACTCCTTGCTCTTCTCGTTGCGCTTGGTATCGTAGATGGAGATGGTCAGCGTGTGCGCCTCTTCCTCCTCCTCCAGGAGCCTCAGGATCTCCAGCACCTGAGTTGGGAAGTGACGAAGGGCATGACTAAGACCCCGGCTGCCTCCCGCCCGCCCACTCTTCCCACGGGGACTCACCTCCAGCTCGGACTCCCAGACCTGATGTTTGGACAGCTTCTCCTCATTCTTTAGCTGCATCATGGTCTCATACTGGTAGAGAAGCTTCTTGGTGTGCTCCATGGGCTCCACCTGGGACCAGAACCACCACCGTGAGAGAGAGGCTGCCATGGTGAGGATGATGGGACCACTTGGTTCAAATCTACTCCCGCTTCTTTCTAGCTGTGTGACTTGGAGCAAGTTGATGAACCTCTCTGGATCTGTTTCCTCACTTACAAATATACAGATAGTAATGGAAGAGGAATTGAAGATGTGGGGGACTGAGGGATATGCCAGGAGGGTGTGGATTTGACTACTGACGGTGAAATCCTCAGAGGAGATGAGAACCTTCTCCCTTCCAGCATGGGTGGCAGGAGTCATACTGGAATCTGTTCTGACTGGGGGGCGGAGGGGGGACGGGGACCATGAGGAGCATTCTCAGCCTCCTGGGTTCTATTTTGGTGGAAAAGAGAAGATTTACAGGGGAGCTGCAAGGGGAAGGGTCCCCAGATGGAAGCTTTTAATTTTCGCAAGGGCAGAGATGAATTTCCAAGGTGGGCTTCGAAAGCGCCCATCCTGGTCCCCCAGGTTGCTGGAAGGGGACCCGGGGCCCGGGTCCTTCTGCTCCCCCCTCCGCGGCTGCAGCCCACCTCGAAGCTGATGCACATGTCCGGGGTCATGATGATTTTGTTGCCCTTGTTGTCCACCTCAGTGCGCCGCAGGAACTCGCGCTTGTTGGCGGTGATGTGGTCACTGCGGCAGTGGTAGCGCAGCTGGATGCGCTCCTCCGTGGTCAGGAACACGCGCTCGGCCACGTCCTCGTCCGCGGGCTTCTCGGGGTTGCGGTGGAACCGCTCAGTGATTTTCTGTGAGGCCAGAACATGCGGGGGTGAGAGGAAGGGGTTTCCGCCGATGCTCGGCGGCAGGAGCCGGGGACTCTGACACACTGGGTCTGGATCCTCTGGGTGGCCACACAGGGTACTCATGGCCCACAGAGTTCTCAGGGCAGGCCACTCCAGCCTCACATGGACCTGGACCCCTCTCCAGCTCCCTCAGGTGCCAAATAAATTGTAACGACTTGGAGAAAAATGCCGAGTTCAAGGGAAACAGGTTGATCCCAGGATTCTGATCCCCATCCCACCCAGATCTCAGTTAAATGAGAAAAAGACCAAACCCTTGGATCCACAGCAGCATCGAGGGCTCGTTGCAAGACATTCCCTTTACATTTCTGTTTCTGTTCCCATAGTTTCTAGGAGTTTAGTCCCACATTGTTTTTTGTAAGGAGGAGGAAAGAAATGCCGCCTTGGCCCAGGGCTTGAGGGCTCGGGTGGCCCCAGATGGCTGGGGGTGGTGCATTTGGTAAAATGCTTGGCCCTGGAAGTAACGTGGGCCTGATGCCACTCCACAGCCAGTGCTGTCCCCTTCCCGGGCGACCTCTGCCTGCCAGAGGGCAAGCAGCCCGGCCCAGGCCCAGCGAGCTCTTACCACCGTGGGTCGGGGATTCGAATCTGTGCTGTTCAGAGACAGCTTCTTGACCCTGGGCCCAAAGTTGATGTGGCGGTAGGAGAGGAAGTCTGGGCGTCCTTGGTAGTATTCTGTCATTGTCTTGGGCGTTTCCTCTCGCTTTAGCAGGCCATCGACGCGTGCCGTTTCATAAAACTCCATGACGCGGTCCATCTCGGGTTGCATGGACTTGTATGAGTGCACTGGGGGGGGGTGGGGGGAGCCTGGTGAGCACCAGGAACTCCAGCTTAGGCTCGGCACCCGGACCCCAGGCACTGGAAGAGGACAACGCTCCGTTATGGATGAGCAAGTGTTATGTCACCGATCCTGTATTGCTGGGTAGTTAGGCTGTGTCCAATTTTTTTTGCAATTATAAACAATATCATAATGAACCTCTGCACCATGCAGTTTTGTTCTTGTTCATTATTTGCTAAGAACAAATTCTCAGCAGTGGAATTGTTGGGTCAAGAAATTTTTGAATATCATTATTATTGCTTTGGCGCTCAGGACTGAACTTAGGTCCTCGCTCATGCTAAGCACATGCCCTACCCCTGAGTTACACCTCTAGCCCAACTGTATATTAATATATATTATTAATATATTCTGCCCAACTGTGCTCCAGAAAAGTTGAACTTGGTTTTGTTGCTCAGCATCTTCAGCCCCTTTAAATTCGGCCCCCACTGTGTTGGGATTTCTGCCCAATCCCAGCCACTGACTGGGCACACGGCCCTGGCTTTGACCTCCCTAGAGGAGCCTTGGCCATGCTCCCTTGGGCTCTGAGCGTCCCCCGACCACTCACAAGCCGGGTTTCTTAGGGAGGGAGAGGCGGGGTCTGTTGCTGGCCACCAAAACTGGAGGCTGTTCCAAGGCACGCACAAGGCCCCTCCCCAAAGCCCCAGGCTCCCAGCAGTGGGGTCCACACACCTCGCAGAGCCTGGGGGTGGCCCGGCTTGAAGTAGTCGATGATCAGGCCCGTGCTCTTGTTGATGTGCCTCAGCTCCAGCTTGTCCCCGCGGTTCTGGTACCACTCCTTGATCTCCAGCACCTGGGTACCTGTGGGGCCGATGGGTGCCGGCTGCAGCCAGGCCAGCCTTCCATGCTGCTAACCCGCCACTCCCAGCGCACAGAGTCCACTGGTGCCCATGCACACTGTGAGCATAGAGGGGACATGCCCCAGGCCACACAGCATGTTGGGGGACCCGCTAGGACACCCCACCCACCCCCACAGCTGGCGTGGCCTCTTACACTCGAGGTCCTCGTAGGTGGTGAGGCGGCACACCAGGCCGTTGGGGTTGAGGTACGGCGCCCACTTCTCCAGCTGCGCCCTCTGGTAGTGCAGCACCTTCTTCCCGTTGGGACAGCGGGTCTCGAACTCTGTGGATGCAGCGTTCCAGACTGAGAGCAGGGGGGCCACCACCTAGGGGCACTCCTCCATCTGCGGCCACCACCCTGCCCACTACAGGAGGCCAAGGAGCAGGTCACCAGCACTGGCTCCAGCCGGTGCTCGTTCTCAGCCAGGCAGAGCACAGATCCCCAAAGACGGGAGTCTGCATCCCTGCCACTCCATGCCCTCCGCCAGGCCCTGGGCGGGGCGGATCCCTCTGCCAGGGACACTGTTCCCTCCCAGCCTTGCTGAGCTCACTCTGGACCCTTCATAACTTGGCCCAAGTGTTCCCTGTTTCTGGACCCTGTTCTGTCTGCCCACCTCCAGTCCATTGTCCTGGGCTGGGCCGGGGGCTCCTGCCCTGGTCCCCGTGACAACCTCCCTAGCATCACCACCTGCTGGAATGACCTGTCCTCCTGCAGATGGGCACCTAGCAGTCATCAGGTGACGATACAGGGCACCTCCAGCCTTCTCTGCCTGCCCCTCCCAGGACCTGACGCCTCCTGCGCCACCTGCGGGCACTGCCCCTGGCCTTCTCCACCTGGGGTCTCAGGGACCAGTGGGTGTCATGCCCAGAGCCACGGAGCCAGGAAGGAAGGAGGGTGGGAGCCATGGTGGAGAGGGGAGGCCGGGCAGCCTCTGCAGAGTGGCCCTGCCCAGCTGTGGCTCAGACCTCCCCCGAGTCCCAGGGGCTGGTTCTGGAGAGGGGGCGTGAACCCGCGAACAGCAGAGACCTTCTGGGGTGATCTCAATCTGCTCCACCCACGAGGGCGGCATGTCGAAGCTCTTGTCCTCATCCTCCTTGCCCTGCAGGGAGAGGAGGGGGCAGGTGGTGGTGCTGAGGGCCTTGCAGCAGAGGTTACCGCAAAGACCCTGTCCCTGTCCCCCACTGCAGCCAAGCCAGGGTGGTCCCTCAGCTTCCCTGGGGAACCAGGGGCCAGGAGCATGACCCAAGATACAGAAGCTGAGGAGGACCCAGCTCTGGGCACGGAGCCCTCCCTGCCCCTGCCTGGCTTAGGACAGCGATGCTGGGCCCTGCAGGCCGCCTGTCCTGGCCAAGGCTCAGGCAGCCACCGGCTCGTGTCAGGAGCACACAAGACCCCACACACACACACACACCACACACTGCAATCTAACACCAACTAAGGGGTCCTGGGCAAGTCCTTTAGCCACTCTGAGCCTCAGTGTCCTTCACTGTAAGCTGAGCCACTCGGGAGGACTAGGTGACAATGTGTGTCAAGTGCTGTAGCGCCACCTTGCTGACATGATGACTTTTCCCTCTGAGCTTTGGTTTCCCACTCTGTGAAAGAAGGCCTGGGCTAGACAAATGGCCCTCGAACGAGGCAGCTACAGAAACTCGGATAGGATTTTCTCAGTTGATGACTTTTATCCTACGAACATTGCTCAGACCCGACACCTGGTCATCTAATCGTTACTTTCCACAGGGGACATGATAGGAGAATCATCAGCAGTGAGAATCGGCAGGAGTCTCTGAGGCATCTAGGTGACTGGGCTGTGGCTGGAGGCTCGGATTTTTCCTGGGGACCCACAGCTGAGTGCTCTTAAGAGGCCTGCCAGGAACAGGGGCTCCCTGGCCACGGAGGAGTCTGGTCCCATGACAGACAGGGTCTCTGGTCTCCAGGCCCGGCTCCCGGGGCAGGGGCTGCGCCACCTCTCATGACCAGCAGGGGGAGCTGGTGCCCAGGATTCACTGCATGAGGGAGGCTCCCGCACCCATCTCCAGAGATGACTCCACACAGGGCCAGGCCTGGCTCAGCACTGTGCCCAGCACGTCCCACCAGTGGCTCATTCTCAGCACTGTGCCCAGCACATCCCACCAGTGGCTCATTTTATTCTCACGCAGCACCAGGAAGTAGGAGAATCATTGATGAAACTCTGACTTTGGAGCCAGATTGTTTAGGTTCAAGTCCCAGCTCTGTGACCCTTGGGGAAAGTTCCTTCAAGTCTGTATGTAAAAGGGAGCAACAGTATGGAGGATGAAACCTGTCCCCACCTCGCTGGGTGGCTAGGAAGGTTTAGATGAGTGAATTCAAGTCCCTATGACAGAACCTGGCATGCTCCTGGTAGGGCCTGAGTGAGGTTTGTGGCTGTGGGTACTGCTCTGTGTCCCCCCAAACCCACATGCTGAAGTCCTAGCCCCAGGACCTCAGAAGATGACAGTATTTGGAGATGAGGTCTTTTTAAAAATATACAGACATATTTTATTAAATATTAAACATACTAATCTGTAGAGAAATTTACCCTCAATACAGACACTCAATAGACATTCAAGGGCAAATGCAGACAATCACTAAACTGACCACATATCAGGCCACAAAGAAAGCATCAAGATAGTCTAAAACATTTAACATCATGCCGATCACGTTCTCTGACCAGAATGCAACGCAAAAAGAAAGCAAGAAAAAAGAAACTGTAAAAACTCATACACCTGCCAACTTAATATCTAAAAAATAAATCCTTGGGTTAAGAAGAAATCATGAAAGAAGTTATAAGTAGGAATAAAAATACCATCAGCCAAAATTTACAGAGTATGTCTAAAAGAGTAATTAGAGAAATTTTTGTATCTTTAAATACTTTTTTTAAAAGAAAATCCTTTTTTTAAAAAAAAAGAGAGAGAGAGTGAGAGAGGAGAGAGAGAATTTTTAATATTTATTTTTTAGTTTTCGGCGGACACAACATCTTTGTTGGTATGTGGTGCTGAGGATCGAACCCGGGCCGTGTGCATGCCAGGCGAGCGCGCTACCGCTTGAGCCACATCCCCAGCCCTATCTTTAAATACTTTAAATCAGTAAACAATAAACACTGAAAACAAGTAAATATTTAAGATGTCGCTTATCTTAGATAAACACAAAAAAGCAACGAAGATAAAGTTAAGGTGAAAGGAGGAATCAAATTTGGTCAAGAAGAAAGACTTGACAGAACTAGAGGTGGATTCTGACAGCAGAACTACATGAAGACTGACTAAAGAAAAACAAAAGATAAAAAAATGGAGGAAATGTAAAATTTAAGCAAGATGCCACTTTACAACAATCAGAACAGCAAAAATTACTGTACTGACGAGGATGTGGGGAAACAGGTAATGCCGGTGGGAAGGAGATGAGGCCTTTAAAGAGGTGATTAAGGTTAAATGATAGCTGGGCACGCTGGCTCATCCCTGAAATCCCAGCAGCTCGGGAGGCTGAGGCAGGAGGATTACAAGTTTAAAGCCAGTCTCAGGGAAAGTGAGGCAGGCGCTAAGCAACTCAGTGAGACCCTGTCTCTAAATAAAATACAAAAAAGGGCTCAGGATGGGGCTCAGTGGTTGAGTGCCCCTGGGTTCAATCCCTGGTACTCCCCCCCAAAAAAAAGTTTAAATGAAGTCATGGGGTAGCCCTAATCCAATATGACTGGTGTCCTTACAGGAAGAGATTAGGCCGGGCACCGTGGCACATGCCTATAATTCCAGTGGCTTGGGAGGCTGAGGCAGGAGGATCACAAGTTCAAAGCCAGCCTCAGGAAAAGTAAGGCTCTAAACAACTCAGTGAGACCCTGTTGCTAAATAAAATACAAAATAGGGCTGGGGATGGGGCTCAGTGGTCAAGTGCCCCTGGGTTCAATCCTGGTACCAAAAAAAAAAAAAAAAAAAAGAGAGCGAGTGAGCTTAGGACAGATTCATACAAAGGGAGGGACATGTGAGAACACAGGGAGAAGAAGCTCTCTTCAAACCCAGGAGAGACCTGAGAAGAAACCCCCCTGATCCGGCACCTTGGTCTTGGACTTCCAGCCTCTAGAAGGGGAGACAGCATCTGTTTCTCAAGCTCCTGGTCTGTGCCATTTGTCACGCAGCCCTAGCAGACTGGAGCACTTATTTTTGTTCCTATGGATATGGCTTTGATTCACTCTCCCCATTGAACATACAGGTGAGGAAACCGGGGTTTTTAGTGGTTTTATTGGCCTTGGAAGGTTAGCCCAAGGTCCCAGCCAACAAGAAGTCCCCGGGCCCCTGACCTCCAAATACAGGGAAGATCATGCACACCTTCCCGGAAGACCCCTGAAGGAAGATCAGGGAGGTGAGGCTGGTGACTTGGGGAAGGCCCTGGGCCCGTGACCTTACAAGACTGACAGGGACAGAAGGCCACAGTGACTCCTGGGGAGGGAAGTGGAGGGCGGCTGGCCCTGGGGCTCCACGGGGCTGGAAGAGGCCTTATGGCCCCGCACCAAGGGGCAGCTCTCCAAGGAGGAGGACGAGCCCTGAACAGGGCAGACTGTAGGGGGAGGGAGACCAGGGTTCAAGTCCCCCCTAATCCTGGGGAGGGTCTCTGGAAGGCTCACTGAATGTGTCTGGCCTCAGTTTGCCCATCTTAAAGGGCCCTGTCCCAGGACCTTCTGCTTTGAAGACGCTGTCACTGGCCTGGTGCCCCCCACCCCACCCCACGCACACTCATGCTCTCAGGGAAACTGAGGCTGCCTGAGTGACAGGGTGCAAAGCTCCCCACACACACACCCCGGCCCCTGGCCTCGGGCCACTGAGACTCACCAGCGCTTCCACATCATCTTCATCGTTAAAGTCCTCATCCTCTTCCTCAGTCAAGGACAGGCGAGGCTTATCGGTCCCCAGGAGCATGTACTCCCACTTCACAGGGTCTCCCAGGTCAAAGACCAAATCCTGATGAGGGAAGGGAATCAGCCGAGTGAGCCACGGCCCCGTGCCTCCCCCTGCTCCCTGGGGACATGGGAACAGCTGCTCCCAGAGGACAGCGGGGGGACTGGGCAGCTCCGGGCAGCTCTGAGAGGCCACCCCACACTCCTCGTCGCACCCCGATGTATCAGAATGAAAGACACACGCTCGAGAAAGGAGGCCACGCGCCAAGTGGACAGACGGGTGGCCGAATGGAAGATGGCGTCGGTAATGTCTAAAAGTGACCTGTGGTTTGTATCCAGAATACATAAGGGACTCGTCTATAATAAACAGCAACAATAGAAAGGGGGAAGAATGGAAGTGAACAATTTACAGAAGAGGAAACCCAACAAGTTCAAAAGGACCTGAGACCCCAAGTCCGTTCAACAGAGAAGTGGGAAGGAGCGCAGCCCCCCTCCGCCCTCCCCAGCAGGCAGATCAGAAGTGGGGGCGGGCGGGGGGACAACGGGGTCCTCTCGCTGTCGGAGGGAGATGGACTGAAATGGTTTGGCCACTTCAGCTTCACCCCAGACCCCAGCTCAATGACACACAAACAAACCCCGGGACTCAGCGATCCCAGTCCTGGGAAGGGAGACCCAGGAAATTCTCCCACGAGGGAACAGGTGTCACTTGGGGACGTGGGTCTGTAAGGGGTGAGGGATCCTGGAGTCCGAGGCAGACAGCAGCCTCTGACTTTGAAACTTTGAAACAAGTGCTGAGCAGGAAACAGAAAAACTAAGAAAGGGTCCCACTCCTGCTAAGGGGACGAGGTCATGTGCTGGCCTTCTGCGTCAGTCACCTGCCACCTCTGAGAAAATCAACTCAGAGGGCGAAGGATTTCTATGGGCTCACAGTTCCAGAAGGTTCTGTCCACGGTGGGCTAGCTCCTAGCTCTGAGGCAGAGACAGGGTGGGGGAAAGAGCTTTCCTGGGGCAGTGGGGGAGGGGCAGGGAGGGTGTGAGAAAGGGAGGAGCAGGAAGTGGGGAGCCAGGGACATGAAGCCCTCCAGGGCGTGACACCCCCCACACCTGCTCCCGCACAGAGGTCCTTCCCCTGCACTTCCACTGCTTCCCAGTCGTCTCTACAGATTCATGTTAAATTAATAAGCAGGTTTCGAACTTGCTGGGTATGAGGGTAGTTGGAAAAATATCAAATGCATTTGGTAAATGCAGGACCATTCTAGAACAGCCAAAGGGAGCAGCATAGGAAATACCCAGGATCAGGACTTATGTCGGGGGAGCTCCTGGAACCTCCTGCGCTGCTGGGGACAGCGGAATCTGTGCGGTCATTTTGGTAAAATGGGCAGAATCAACTACCCCCTGTCACCCAGCAACCCCGCTCCTGTGTGTTCAGCCAACAGAAGTGATACGTATGTTCACCGAAACGCGGGTCGGAAAATATTCAGAGCAACACGGTCTAAAATATTTCCAAACTGAAAATGATCTAAATGTGAAACTCAAGCACGGAAAAATTAGATGTGGTGTGCTCGGGGGATGACAAATCCATGAGACAAATGAGAACTCACAAGCCACAGCTGCACACACTAACGATGACCCTCACAAACAAAACCAAGAGGGGAAGACTCCAGGCATCAAGAGCAGACGCGGCAGGACTCAAGGACACCCAGTCCAAAGTCAGGCGACACTAATGGGTGTTGTTTGAAATCAAGGGGGGCTCATCCACCCCAACCCCACCATGGCCGAGTCCCCGCAGCCCACCGCCCAGCCCGTCAATCACCACGCCCGCAAGAGCATCGTCTCCCTTTTGATCTGTGCCTCCTTTTGGAATGTGGGCTGTTGGTTTGCATGAACTTCTTTTTTTCCTTGCTGGGGATCGAACCCAGGGCTTCATGACGACGTTAAGCAAGTGCTGTACCATGGAGCCGGAGGGTGGAAGAATTAGTGACCAGGAGAAGAGAGGAAGGGGGCTTCTGAGACGCTGGTCCCGATTACACAGGAGTGTTCAGGGTGCGATAATTCAATGAGATGTACACCTAGGACGTCGCCCTCCTCTGCACACTCGTGTGTGTGTGTGTGTGTGTGTGTGTGTGTGTGCCAGTTACATAATATATGCATTCATTTATGGGAAGTAGTCCCTGGACACAGGGCTCCCTGGGGTGTGGGCAGTGTTCTTTTTGTTGATCTGGGTGCAGGGGACCAGGGCTCTGTCGATGGGAGCTCATGGAGTTCCACCTTGAAGAGGAGGACACATTCTGCTCTACTTCAACAGGGTCTGAAAATATCCAGGGGCTGGGAATGTGGCTCAGTGCTACATGCTTAGCCTGTGCAGGGCCTTGGATCCGATCCCTAGCACCACACACGCGCACACACACACACACGCACACACACAAGAAAGAAAGTGAATCACACAAACCAAGAATCAATATTTCAAAAGGATGCAGGAGGGGCTGGGGTTGTGGCTCAGAGGTAGAGCGCTTGCCTAGCATGCATGAGGCACTGGGTTCCATCCTCAGCACCACATAAATATAAACTAAGGATATTGTGTCCATCTAAAACTAAAAAAATAAATAAATATTTTTTTAAAAAAGGGTGCAGGAGTCAAAAGGGAGATGATGATTTTATCAGAATGGCTACTGACGGGTGCTCTGGTCGGGGTCTGAATGTCCCCCAAGGCCTGGTGTGTTAAAGGCTTGGACCCCCTGAAAGGAAGTTAGGTCACTGGGGAGGGTGTCCTGGAAAGGGATGTGGCCCCTTCTCCTCTCTCTCTCTCTCTCTCTCTCTCTCTCTCTCTCTCTCTCTCTCTCGGCCTCTGCTGCGTCTGTGTGTGTTGCCGGGGGTTGAACCCAGAGCCACACACATGATAAGCCTGTGACCTATCACTCTGAGTTACATCTTCAGGGATTTCTGCTGTGGTTGTTTGGGTGCTGGGGTGGAACCCATGGGCTCTGATCCACTGAGCTTCATCTTCAGCCCTTCTGGTCATTTTGAGACAGGGTCTTGCCAAGTTGCTGAAGCTGGCCTCCATCTTGCAATCCTCCTGCCCCAGCCTCTAGAGTCGCTGGGACTACAGGCCAGCGGCACCACTTCGAGCACCTGCCTCCTTTTGAGGAGAACAGACGTCACACACTCCTGCCATGATGTGCTGTGCCACCGCAGGCCAAAAGCTACGGGGCCTGGCCACCATCAACTGAAACTTCTGAAACCATGAGCCAAAATAAACCTTTCCTCCTTGAAACGTTTTTCTATCTCATGTATTTTGTTGTAGTATTGGAAAGCGGACGGGCACCCTGGGCAGGAGCGTGGGCTGTGGGAGCCCAGGGGTGGGGAGAGCCTTCCTGCAGGCTGTGCTGGCCACACATGGGGGGCCTGCCCCGGGGGTCACCTTGCAGCAGTTCCAGCAGTCCTGCATGTTCACCCAGTAGTTCTTGTGGTTCCAGAGGCTCTCGATGCCCAGGAAGTGCTCATCCTGGGGGCTGTAGCTGCGCCCCGAGAGCGCGTCGATGAAGAAGGTCTCAGGCACCTCGCGCTTCCCCGAGAGCACCAGGACCCAGGAGTGCACCCGCAGGCCGTGCAGGGAGTCAGGCTTCACCTTTGTTTCTTCCTGCATGAGAAAGATGGGTGGCCACTGACCAGCAGGGTGGGAAGAGGAGCTAGGGGTCTAGACTTCTCCCTGGGGCTGGGGAACGGGCAGGAGATAGGGTCCCCCTCACCCCAGTTTCAGGGATTGAACCCAGGGGTGCTTAACCACAGAGCCACATCCCCAGTCCTTTTTTATATTTTTATTTAAAGACAGGGTCTCACTGAATGGCTTAGGGCAGTGCTAAGTTGCTGAGGCTGGCCTTGACCTTTCAATCCTCCTGCCTCAGCCTCCCAAGCTGCTGGGATTACAGACATGCGCCACTGTACCCGGCAAGCTCGGTGTTTTAATGACAAAATGGAAGGATCCCACTGAATCCGTGGTTCACCAACTGGGCTCTGTCGCTCTCCCAGGGTTTACCAGCTGAAGGGACCCACCAGGAGCCGCTCCTTGGCCTCTTTGAGCAGCTTCTCCTCCTGGTCTCTGATCTCCTGCTGCCTCTTTTCCTCTTGCTCCTGCTCAAAGCGGCTGGTCAGGCCCCGGGGGGGTTTGATGGCGTACTTCTTAGGGGGCGCCTTCTCCTCCTTCTTGACCGTCTGTCACGCAGGAGAGAGGCAGAGTCAGCAGCCCTGATGTGCATCCTTCTCTCTCTCTCTTACACACACACACACACACACACACACACACACACACACACACTCTGCTCTGGCCCCAGGTCCTCAGCCCCTGGCCCTGCGACCAGGGCTCACAGCTGTCCCTCCGGCTGTGGGTCTTGTGGCCCTCAGAGCAGGGGAGCCACGGCTCCGGCTCTGGGAACCTGGGGGGTCTTCTCTTCTCTCCGGATCTCAGCTCTTCTGTAAAGTGGGCGAGAGCCCCGGGAACCTCCTCCCTGGCTCCTTCTGAGAAGTAGAGAGAGGAAAGTGCCCGGGGTAGGGGGGACCAGTAACTGGACACAGGGCTTCCTGGGGCGCGGGCACGTTCTCTTTCTTGATCTGGGTGCACGGGACCAGGGGGGCTCATGGAGCTGGGTGTTGAAGACGGGCACGCGTTCTGCTCTTCAAGACGAGGTTTTTAAAAGAGGATGAAGCTCAGTGGGAGATCGTATGCTTAGTGTGTGCATGTCCCTGGGTTCACTCCAAGAAAGAGAGAGAGAGAGAGAGAGAGAGAGAGAGAGAGAGAGAGAGAGAGAGAGAGAGGAAGGAAGGAAGGAAGGAAAAATTAATCTCACAAACCAACGATCCACATTTCTAAAGGATGCACGAGTCAAAGGGGGGTGATGATTTTATCAGATGGTGACTGACGGGTGCTCTACCTTGGGTCTAAAATGTCCCCCAAAACCTCATGTGTTAAAGGCTTGGTCACCAACCTGTGGTGCTTTGGGACATGGTGGAACCATTAGGAGGTGGGGCCTGGGGAAGGGAGGGTAGGTCCCTGGGGTGTGTCCTGAAAGGAGTGTGGCCCGCCTTTCCACTTCCTCGTTCTCTTTCCTCTTTCTCCCTCCCTCCCTTCCTCTCTCCCACGGTCTGTGCTGGCGGTTGGACCCCGGGGTTCTCTCCATCCCCGTCCCTGTTAGTGTCTCGCCAAGTTGCCCAGGCTGGCCTTGAACTTGCAACCCTGCTGCCCACAGGGCAGGAGCTGAGGGGTGGGAGCTTCTCCTTTTCCCCACCCACCGCCGGCCTAGGGTGACCTGGATCTGATCTAGAAGGTGGGGAAGTGGGGGGGGGGGTTCAGATCTTACCATTAGAGGGCTTCACATGTTGACTCAAAGTGTGAGTTGGCCAGCCCAAGAAGGAAAAGACAAGGCTGTGCACGCACGTGTGCATACATAAGGCTGTGCACGCACGTGTGCATACATACGCCTGTGCGAGGGTGAGAGCACGTGCACTCTGGTGCAGCTGTCTGTGTGCATGCAGGTGTGAGGGCGTGGCATATGTGTGTGAACATGTGTGTGTGTGTGTGTGTGTGTGTCTAAGCGAGTGCTAGGAGATAGGAAGTGTTCCAGCCACCGACAGTGCAGGGACAGTGCAGGGCTGTGGCAGTTCCTGAGACGGTTTGGGGAATAAAGAGGGACCCCGCAGGGGTTGGAGGCAGGCAGCCCCGGGGGCGGCCCTGGTCTCCCCCACATTGCTTCACCTCCCTGTGGGTCCCAACAGACTCATCTCTGAAATGACCGTGATAACACCCGTCCCACGGGGCTACTGAGAGGAGCAGCCACATCAACGACAGGGAGGTGGCAGAGACCGGAAAGTTCTCTCTCTCTGTTATTGATTGATCTAATTTTGATGATTAAAATCTGGGGCTTGGACTGCAGCTCCTGACAGAGCACTGGCCTAGCGTGTGTGAGTCACTGGGTTCCATCCTCAGCACCACATAAAAATCAAAAACATAAAGGTCCATAACAACTAAAAAATATATTAAAAAAACAACTCTTGGCCAGGGCGAGAGGCCCATAAGTGGGCTCAGAGGCCTTTGAAGTCAAGCTCCAGGCTCCAGCCTCCACTCCCCTGGGAGCAGAGCCCGAGCCACCAGGCCCTCCTCCCGCCCCTCTTCCTCCCGCCCCTCTTCCTCGCCTCCTTCAGCAGAGCCTGGGACCCCCAGGTGCTCCCCCAGGTGTGGCCCAGGTACCCAGCATCATGCTGGACCTCTCGGACCCCAGGTCCCATCCCTGATGGCAGAATCACCCGGGTCGCCTAAGGCACCTTCTGTCTGGAGGAGGACTAGATTCCCAGCGCAGAGAGAGGCCGCTGAGATTCTGATCATGGAAATCCACTTCAGGGCGTTTCCCCTGGCGCCCTCCATTGTGGCCCATCAGTCAACAGACACAGAATGGAGTCGCGCCCCGGGCGGGGCTGTGCGTGGTTCCTGCTGTTGTTTGTTGGTCTAGTTATTAAAGAGGCCTCTTTAGCTGAGGCGGGGAGTGGTGAGAGCCAAGCCTGTGGTCTCGGTTTCCCCCTGTGCCATCGACTGGCTGGATTTCTACTAATGACCCCAGATGGAAACCACGTGGCATTCAAAAAATGTCCCCGGCGGGAACACGGTAGCCTAAACAGAGTGAAGACAAGTGGGAAGGGACCGTCGGTTTGGAGAGTTGGGTGCTAAGGACAGAGAAGTGACTAGGGGCTTGGCGATGGAGCCGTGTCCTTGTGCCTGGGGAAGGACGCGCTCTCTAAGGAGGGCATCACGGTCCCGGGAAGGCACACCTCGGGATGTCACGGCCGCCGGCGCCGGGCGTACCTCCTGGGGCTTCACGGTGAGCGGGCACACCTCCCGCGTGAGGTCCATGTGGCACAGGTCCCAGGAGCCGTAGCCGTGGACGCAGTAGGCGTCGTAGCCGGCGCCCAGCAGCATGGAGCACAGCAGCGTGCTGAAGTCGAAGCAGTTGCCCTTCTGGCACTTGAGCACCGTGGTGGAGGAGTACAGGTGGGTGGGCTGGCCACCGCCAGCCGGTCAGCACGGCCGGGCACCTCTGCCCTCCTCCGCCCCATGCCACGGCCCCCGTCGGTGCCCAGGTGCCTCTTTCCTGCCTCGCCCCGTTCTCAATGAGAAGCTGACCCAACTAGTCAGAAGCCCAAAGATGGGGCTGCGGGTCCCTGGAAGCTGGGCCCCCCCACTGCTCTCTGTACCTCCTAAAGTCATGAAGAGGGAGACTCTGAGGCAGAAAGAGGAAGAGGAGACAAAGGAGAAGCCAGGAGACCCAGCTTGCTGTGCGCCCTCAGCCAAGTGGCTGTCCCTCTCTGGGCCTGCTTCCCCCTCGGGACTCTCTGAGGAGCTGTGGCCTGAGACTGGCTGAGGCTCCTTCGCTCAGACCCTGCCTGGCCTCCTGTCTTAGGCCTCCTGGGCCTCTGGAAGCAGCCGGGAGTGGCACTTACCGGCTTGAGGGGGTCGGGCAGGGGCACCATGGTGAGGAAGTCGGAGACGAACTGGGCACAGCTGTCCCAGTTGTAGAGGTCGGGGTAGGGCATCAGCGTGGGCCGCAGGGTCGTGCTCACGAACTTCTGCAAGTGGAGACACGGTCCTTGGGCCAGGCCCAGGGGGGCCGGGAGATCTGTGCCTGGGGAGACCCTGGAGCCAGAGCACACAGGAGGCCAGGCCCGCAGCCCCGAGATGGCGAGTCATGGCGGGTGGCCTGCTGGGAAGGCGATGCCCAGGCCCGGCACGTGCCAGCCCTCAGTGGCCGGGAGGAGCCCCCCACATGGGTGGCACTGGGGTGGCCCAAGCTTATTCCGCATCTGGACTGGGAAGGCTGAGGGAATGCCTTCCTCCAACCCCCGGGGCACCAAAGGGGACCAGAGAGGCCAAGCGAGCAGCCTGAAGCGACCCAGCAAGTAGGGCTGAAGGGGGAGATCAGGTTTCCTCCCAGGGCCTACAGAGGTTCCGGGCAGAGCTCAGGATGGTCCCCAGTCCCGGGGCTGTCCCCACCCAGGGAAAGGCAGGGAAAGAAGACAACGAGGTCAAGGCCAGGCCCCAGGACCCAAGCCACAGCTCCTTCCTGTCAGCCCTGTGACCCTGAGCACCTCCCTGGCTCTCTCCAGCTGTTGACAGAGGAGCAAGGCATCGTCCGGAGGTGACCCGGCCAGGCCAGCAGGTCCCACAGACCCCAGGCGATGTTCACCTTGTGTCCCACCCAAATCCGATTCCCCCCTCCTCTGGACCTGCTCACCCCAGGCCTCAGGCTGCCTGGGGCCAGGCCTGCAAGCTCCAGGCCACTGCGCTCCAGGGCCGGCCCTGGGACTAGAAACCCCGCCCACAGGAGCTCTGTGCGGTGGCCCCCAGACCTTGGAGAACCCACCCACCTCCCGCTGCCCTGGGCCCCGACCCAGCCCTGCCCTCGGGGACCCAGGCTTACGGGCACTTGGCACTCATTCAGGGGGTGCAGGAAGAGGGGCATGCGGTCGGGGCACAGGTGGCTGTACTGGCGGGAGAAGTTGTCCGCCACCTGCAGCAGGAGCTTCTCCCTGGGCGTGTTGGTTTTGTAGGTCAAAGGCAGCTTGGAGAGGTCGATAGTGTCCACGTCCCTGGAGAAGGAGGCCCTGTGTCACGACAGGGCTGGCGTTCAGTCGGAGGGGCTTCTCCTGGCCCTCAGGGGGATCCATGCGAGCTGCCATGGACTTTCCCCTTCCTCATGTAAACCTCACAACTAACTACCCAGGGCCGGCACCATGGTTAGCACCTGCCCTTGTTAAAGGAGACGGAGGCACAGAGAGACTGAGTGACTTGTCCAAGGTCACACAGCTGGGTCGGGGCGAAGTGGGGACTCACGCCAGGCAGTCTGAGAGCAGAGCCCCAGGTGCCACCATGGTGCTTGGCCCTTCCTGCGGCAGTCCCCGTCTGCCTGTGCCGGGGCTGCTGCTGGGTCAGAAGTCCCCACCCCGACACACTCACCGGTGATCCGCTGGGGTGGGGACCTCGATCTCCGACAGCTTCCTCTCCAGGTCTCTGAGCATCTCGGGCGACAGGGTGGTCTCCTCCTTCTGGGCCTCGGCTGGCCTCGTTTTCTCAGACCTCTCAGGCTGCTCGGCCGCCTCCTCCCACTCAGCCGCCTCATCCTCCTCTATTGTCTCCGTCAGGACCTCCATTCTGGGGGTCCCTGGCCGACTGGAGGGGGAGGATGTGTTGGGATCGGCCCAGGTGCAGGCCAGGGAGGCCCTGGAGGCCCCGGAGGTGGTTCCATTCCCTCAGGGAAGTGAGTCCCTCTTACCCTCTGCTTCAATCCAGGAGAAAGACTGTGTGGTGCTAGCGGGGACAGCAACTCCTGACACTTTAAAAAAGAGACAAGGCAGCCTCAGGCTGGGAGCCCTGGACAGGGCAGGAGCCAGTGACCCAAACACCTCCCCTGGCCTCGCTGCTGTTCGATGTTTATCTGGATGATTTCAAGCCCACGCTGAGGGATGATGGCATGCTCTGACGTTTCCCATTTAAATAGATATTCGCAAAATCCAATAAGTGAATTGGCTTAAACACAAGTCATGATAGGAAGGTGACAGAGACTAGGACCAAACAGAAAGGCAGCAAGTGAACAAGGCTTCGTCTCATCAAACTGGAAACCCAGGCACCAAGAGTTCCAGGGCAGGGCTGCCACCTAAGGTCAGCGGGTAACGCGACCCAGAGGACAATCATCCTGTTACCCACACTGAGGGGCCACACATGCCCAGCTGCCCCAGGAGAGCCTGGCCTGGGGCTCCTGTGGACTGCTGGTCACTCTCCAAAGACCCAGTCCCAGCTTCCAATGGCAGGACCGGGCTGGTTGGAAAGGTCCAGCTTCCCAGACTCTCTTGCAGCCATCGGTGGCCTGGGTGTGACCCAGTTCTGGACAGGGAGGTGGGGGCAGAAGTGCTGAGGGAGAGGGTAAAGGGCCCAGTGAGCGCAGACCGTGGTCCTCTCCCCACTCTCTGCCTGGCACCTGCGTGTGGAGCAGGGGGTGAGGGCCAGCCCATGGCCATGAGTGACCCACGTGAGGGCCAAGGCTGCCCGCTAAGGACGGCCGAGAGGAGACAGGTGAGCGGGGGGCCCCAGAGATGCTGCAGAGTCCTGAGTGCCACCTCAGACCCCAGTGCCTGTGGAAACTCAGCCTCTGTGGTGGTCCTGGTCACAGGCCACCCGATGCCACCCCTGCTGACCCACCAGTCCCCCACCTCCCAGCCCAGGCCTTTCCACCACCCACCTCTAAGACCTGCTCCCCTTTACAGCAAACAGGGCACAGGTCCAGGCCACAGGAAAACAGACCCAGCCCACTGGAAAGGCGAGGGGCCAGGGAGTCGGGAGGACTGAGAGTGGGGTCCCCCAGATTTGTCCTCACCCCCTGGAGCAGAGCCAAGACAGACAGGACAAAAGGGACCAGGAGGGTGGGATGGAGACGTGGCTGAGCGGGAGAGCCTTGCCTAGCACGCGCGGCTCTGGATTCCATCCCAGCACCGCCACGGACAGGGGACCTGGAGGTGAAGGCCGCCCCCCCCCCCACTCTGCACCCCAGGTCACCCGGGCCTCCTGGGGAGGACAGTCACTGGCTGCCAGCCAGGACTGAGCCTGCCAGCAGCCCCTGCTGAGCCCTTGGGCCACTCCCTGCCCCTTTCTGGACCTTGGTTTCCCCTCTGCAATAAAAAGGGGAGATGGATAGAATTTTCCATCCCATCCTGACATTCTGTGTCCCTGGACTCAGCAAGGCCTGAATGCTGAGGGTGTCCTGCCTGAGCCCCCGGTGGGTCAGCCGAGCTGACGCCTCGTGTCCAGCAGGCCCGTCAGGACCCCAGTTCTCTAGGGAGAAACCTCCAGTCGAGCAGCATGGCAAGGTCAGCAGATTCATTTGTCTGCCTCTTGGGGACAGAGCGGATGAGCCCAGGGTAGGCACTTACTGAACCCCTCTTGAGTACCAGGCCCTGGGCTAAGGGTTGCATGGAAACAATCTCATTTATTCTCAAATGACACCTTGAGGCAGACACTCTTCTGAGACCCACTCTGCAGATGGCAAGACCGAGGCTTAGGGAGACTAAGTGGAATTGCACAAGGTCACAACCAGAAGTGCCAGATCTGGGATTTGAACCCACATATTTCTGGCTCTGAAACCCATGCATTTCAGGGCCTCATGAGCCAGCCCTCAGCTGCAGCCCAGGGTGAGGAGGGCAGGGCTGCTTCAAAGACAGGCTCTTCTCTGCACCCCATCCCCAGCAGCAACCTCTCCCTCCCCACCAAACACACACATACCCCCCAAAACTTCCCCAGAAAGACCAAGGCCAGAGGGCCCCAGGCAGAAGAAGCCTTTTACCCCATGTCCCTTTTCTCCCAGCCAGGAAGGGTGCAGCCACCTCTGGCACCCTGCTCCCTCCTTACCCTGTCAGCAGGGAAGCCTTACTGTTAGTGGTCTCCGTGGTAACTGCTGAGGGCAGGTCCTGGAAGAGGGGCCTTCTGGGAAATGTAGTCTTCTGGGGTTGCCCCGTGTGTCAGCCATGGTGCTGCTGGTAGAGCAGATACCAGTGGGCAAGAGCTTTAGAAATCTTTATGAGCCCATCGTCAAACGGCTCTTTAAACATTTATTAAAAATACAGTAATAAAAACCTACAAGGAACTTTGCAAAGTAATAAATACATAAAACCCATCATCCCCTAATTATTTTCCTCTATTTCACATTTATCTGTGTTCTTGAGGTGGTTTACGGTTATTGTTTCTGTACAAGGGAAAAACTGCATAATAGTGAACTAATTTGCGTCTCTTCCTAACTTCTGCTCAGTGATGTCAGGCAATAGCTTTCAACTGGCTGTGGGGTTGTTTACACCCTGGAAATTGGTAAATGCTACAGACCAGGGCTGTTTCTCCCAGGAAGCCAATTGTTAAACATTTGTCAGACGTCCTCTATTCCACCACAGGGGGACTGTGGCCTTCGCCAGTGTGGGCCTGGGGCGGCTGCTCCTGTGGGGCCACAGAGCCGTGCTACCCGAGTCCCGGGTTCTAGGACCAGGTCTCAGACTGGGTCTCTGATTTAGTGGATTATCTCCTGGGACAAGAAAAGCTCATCTGTTTAATTAGAAGCCCATAACAATTTTTAATTTGCATTTCTTCAAAAATTCAGAAGAGGGTCTGGGTTTGTAGCTCATCGATACAGCACTTGTCTAGCCTTTGCAAGGCCCCGAGTTCAATCCCCAGCCCCACGCTTGCAAATCAGAAGGAAAAAAAAAACACCTGGAATAATAATGAATATATAATTATGATTATGCATTCACCCTGGGTTATACTTATCTTTGAGCCAATGCAGTCATAAAATACAAGTTTTGCTCTTTTGTTTTTGGAGAAAGGGACCCATGAAATTCATAATATCACCCTATGTGGGGCTGAGAGAAAGTCCAGAGAAATCCTATCAATATCCTGCTGAAGTTGTATAGTGATGCTATCAGTGGAAACTTAAGAATCTCTCACTTCTCAGTAAAAAAGAATGATTTCCCCTTTTCTGGCTGGACTATTATGCAGCCATAAAAATAATATCTGTATGCTGTATTAGTCAGTTTTCTGTTACTGTATCAAAATACCTGAAATAATTAACTTCAAAAGAGAAAATACTTCTTTGGTCTTGGGATTTGGGCTATTTCTGCCCGTGGTCAGTTGGTCCTGTTGTTCTGGGGTCTGTGGTGGCACCATACATCACGGTGGGGATGTATGGCAGAGGACAGCCTGTTCACCCCATGGTTGGGAAACAAAAGAGAAAGAGGAAGAGACCAGGGCCCCACAATTCCTTTCAGGACACACCCCCAATGACCTAAGACCTCGATCAGGCCCCATCTCTGGAAGGTTCCAACCCCTCCCAATAGTACCACTGGCTGGGACCACACCTTCAACACAGGGGCCTCTGGGGAGCCTCCAGATTCACACTCTAGCAAAGGCCAGATGAGGCAGGGGTGAGGGGAGGGGAGCTCACGACTATCCTATGTACCTCTGAGTGCTGGTCTTGGTACACAGTGACGGTGACATACCTGAGGGGGATTTGCATGGGGTGAAGGCAGGAAAGGAAGAAGGTAATGGAGATCAGGGGACATGTCAGGCTGGCAGAAGGGAAGGCAGCCTTCATTTCCTGTTTTTCCCACGTCATCTCATTCCTTTTACTTTCCTATCTATCCACTCTCCTCCCCCATCCTATACAAGCAACATCTTTTTATTCTTGTGGTCCTGGGGATTGAACCCAGGGGTGCTCTACCACTGAGCTACGTCCCCAGCCCTTTTTATTTCATTTTGAGACAGAATCTCACTAAGTCACTGAGGCTGGCCTTGAACTCGAAATCCTCCTGCCTCAGCCTCCTGAGTCACTGGGATCACAGTTGTGGCTACTGTGCCTGTCTCTCTACAATCATTCTGATATTGCTCTTTTTCCAAAATGAGCATTGTTTTGTCTGGTGGGATTTGTAATGTCTGTAAGTGATATCGTGTTTTTACATCTTTCTGTTTCTTATATTTTTGCTAAGAGCTGTGGGTTTAAGAACCCATCCATACTATTGTGTGAATCCACAGGAATTTCTCCTTAATCCTTCCAGGGATGGTGGCCCAGGGTAGGGCCCCCATCTCATTCCACTTTTCTTTGTCCTGATTGAGAAACAGAGAGCCCTGTTTTCCCTGGGCTTGAGCCCCAGCCGGGGCCTTGAACTTTCCCAGACGCCCGTATGAAGCTGTTTGGGTGGTTGCCTGAAGCACTGAATGATCAAACATGTCGCCAATTATGCAGGCACCAGCCCCAGGCCTGAGCCAGCTTCCTTCAACCCTCCGGGAAACTCCAGGCCCGACCCCAGGTGCAGACATGCCTGGGTAGAAGGCCTGCTTCCGTGGCCCCCCAGGACACAGGCGCCCCTGTCTGTGAGGTGTCGCTGTGATGAAGTACCTGGGGCTGGCAATTTTATAAAGAAAAGGGGTTTATTTCTCTCACAGCTCTGGAGGTTCAAGGGCTCACGTGTCATGAACAGGTGTCACGAGGGCAGAATCCCAAGATGGCCAAGGGCATCGCACTTCAAAATCTGGGAGGGCAAGCCACCAGAATGCCACCCTGGGGACCTCACCTGGTGATCCCATGGAATCCTAATCACTTTCACAGTCCCTGCCTCTAGACACCATGGTCAATTAAGTTCCCACCCTCTGAATTCCCCACAGTGGGGACCCTTGGAGGACCCTCCGTCCTTTCCCAAACCATTGCAGTCCCCTGGTAAATGTCACCCTGACCTGAGTGCTTCTGTCTTTGGAATGGCACCAGCCCTACCTCCGGACTGTCCCTTAATGGAATTTCGTTGTCTGTGCTTTTGGGACAACTCCAGCCATGGGCTGGGCCACATGGACGATGCTGCACACATGGCGGGTGGTGTCCCTTCTCCCCCTTGAGAACCTTTCTCTGGGATAAGTCCCGGGAGCAGGACCCCCCAGCCATGGCGGCTTCTCTGTCGGCGGCCACGCTCACTGGACCCTCCTGCCTCTGCAGTGCCTGGGGATCCTGGTCCCCCACCCCGCCAGCTGGCGTTGTCTAGGTTTCTGATGTTTGCCTGTTAAACAGGGACACGAGATCCCACTGTTGTAAGGGTCCGGCGGAGCGCCGGAGGGAGAGACCACACAAGAGACCAGCCTCATGCAATTGCAGGGGGAAGTTTTATTGAACCAGCATGCTGGGGCTCAAGGCTCACTCAGGAAGGGAGAGCAGCCCAGAGCCCAGAGCAGAGGTCAAGCAGAGCTTAAGTACACTTTTTGGAGAGGGTGGGGGGCTTTGCATACATCAGAACAAATCATCTTGAGGCACGGGAAAATTGAACAACAACCCTGAGCCATGATTAGTACATTCATTGGCGGGAACAGTCTGGGCAGGGGTGATTGGTCACTACTAAGCGGGGTACACATTTAAACTGATTGGTTTTGTGGCCTGGATGCTTTCCTACCGAGCTATTTGGAGCCCTTAGCTAATAAACAACCAGGGAATCAATGGAGATATTTACTGGGCAGTTCAGGTATTGTCCTAACAGCTACAGAGATTACAGGTTCCTGGGGTAGCAGAGGAATTTAACAATACCTGGTCTATTATTATTTTTTTAGCCCAAGCCTTTCAATTTAGAAACTTTACAATGCCCACTCTTTTACCCTTTAACTCAGACTCTTGCAGCTTAGAGTCAGCTTAGAAATTTTACCTTTACACTGTCATGGTAACATGCGGCCGAGGGGTGATGATCTGAAGCGAGCCTTCTGTCCTAACTCATCAGGGTTCCGTTTTGAAAACCTCAGCCCATTTTTCTCTATTAGGGAAGTGTTCGTGGTTTGGTTTGCCAGACTCCCAGATGTTAGTCCTTGGTTTTACATGTTTCGAGTACCATCCCCCATTCTGTCACCTGATAACATTGGCCCCGGTATCCTTCATTCAACAGAAAAACCTCAATTTTCCTTTTTCTTTTCTTTTCGTTTTTTTTTTTTTTTTCTGGTACTGGGGATAGAACCCAGGGCCATTTAAACACTGAGCCACATCCCCAGCCCTTTTAATTTTTTATTTAGAGACAGGGTCTCACACTGAGTTGCTTAGAGCCTTGCTACTTTGCTGAGGCTGGCTTTGAATTCTCGATCCTCCTTCCTCAGCCTCCCTGGCCACTGGGATTACAGGTGTGCACCCCTGTACCTGGGAGAAAACCTCAATTTTAAAGTAATGAAATGTATCCGTTTGGGGTCTGATGCTTGGCGAATTTTTCTTTGGGAAGTCGTTCCTTGCCCCTCCCTAGGTCACAAAAATATTTTCCTACACTGACGTTCACGTTTCACCCTCCCCTAGACTTTACTCCACCTGGAGTCCACCTGCACGGAAGGGGGCAGCAGGGATCTTGTCTTGATTTTTTTTTTTTAATTGACCCACGGATTTTAATTGACCCACGGACTCCTGTTGACCGTGCCATCTTGGTCGTGTGTGAAGTCCTCCAGGGGGCGCCACTGAGCACTCTGGTCCGTGGCCCCCCCCCCACCACCACCACTTGTCTTCCCTCCTGTCCCCACAGGTCTGCAGGTTGGCCTTGTCACTTTGGCCTCTGAACACCTTGTCGTCTGGAGGTCAAGTCTTCCTCCCGTGCCCTCTTTCAGTCAGGCTGACTCAGCGATGTGAAGTTATTCATAGATCACCATAAAAATTTCTAGAATGAATTTTCGGAGACTCTATAAAGAATAAGATCAATTGGAATCGCCTCTGGACCTGCATTGAATCAACAGACTCGTCTGTGAGGGATCTCACAGCTTCTCGTCTTCAGCAGAATGCAGAACTAGGCGAGGAGCCCGGGCGGAGGGACCCTCCCTGCGGCCCACCATGACCACGGGCAGGAGGTGCTCAGACCCCATTCCTGCTGGGCCACAGGGACCGGCGCTGGCAGTCCTTGCGGTCACTGTCTCAGGTCATCGTCCCCTGCCCATCCTGGGGGCAGCCACTGCGCCCCCTGTGTTGTGGGCCAGGAGGAAGGGGCCTGTACCAGGAAGCCGGCTCTGGTTTGGTTGGTCCCCACCCAGCAGCTCGCCTGAGGTTTCGGCTGCTCAAGGTTCCCCTTGAAGCTCAGGGTGGGGCCAGGTGACAGTTCTGGAACCCAGGGAACGTCCATCCTGGGGAAGGGTCAGCAACCCAGAGAGGCCAGCCCTGGCTTGGGCCTCGCCTGTGGAGGGGCTCAGCTGGGCGGGTCACAGGTCTTCCCTGGGCCTCTGACTGAGCTTTCTTTAAGTCAAAGGAGGGACTCGGGAGGAGGGAGCCGGTTGCTGCTGGGAACTTTACTTTGCCCCCCAGCATTCAGGAGCCCCATTTTATGCTGGGTAGACTCAGGCTCAGAGAGGCCAGGTGACATGCCGGGGTCACACAGCAGAGGCAGAATTTAAGCCCTGGACGGAAATACTCAGAGCGGCTGTTTCCCAGGACACTCAGGTTAGGAGACCTTCACCACGAGACACAGACATCCCTGAAGATAAGACCCCAATGTGTCCTCAAAAACACACTGTGGTCCAGCTGACCCAGTGTCCACGCCCCAGGACTTTCTTTCCAGGGACAGGTGACTGGCATCAAGTGACCCACCTTCCTGTCTCTGGTGGTCTGTCTGTTTGCTGGGTTGGACAAGAGGCGAGGAGGCCCCTCGGGTGGACACCGGCTGCTGGTGGGGGAGGGGGTCAGAGCCCACAGCTTGGGGGCTGCGGTGAGCATCTGGTCATGACAATGACAATGACTCCCCACCTTCAGGAGCCCAGCTGGAGGCTGGGCAGGGCCAGAGGGGAGAGTCAGGGTGAGCCTGGTCTCTCCTGGCTGCCGTCTCTCCAGGGCCACCTCTGCCTCTGTTCTCTGTGTGCATCAGCCCGTCCCTTGAGTCCCTCGGCCTCGGTTACTCTGCCACCTGGGCTTCCTACGAGGCCAGCCCAAGGCTAGGAAATGGAGAACCAGCTGCGGGAAGTGACTGGCCTGAGGCGCCCCCGGCGCAGAGCCCTGCAAACACACCCATCTGTTCAGCCCACAAGGATTTATTGAGATCTTATTGGTGCCGATATTTGGCTCAACACAGGCCCGGCCCTGTGCTCAGCTGGGCTGATGGAGGAGCCAGGCTGTCCTGGTCCCTGCCCTTGGGAGCTCAGACTCTCAGAAATGCCCACCTCTGCCCCGCCATCCCTCTCTCCTCTCCTGAGTCCCACACACTGAATGAATAGCTGTGGGGAGCCTGGCCCCGTGACCCCGCCCACCCCACAGTGACAGCAGATCTGAGGCCGGCTGGCCCACCCACCAGCAGTCACCAAGGGGGAGGGACGGGCTCCCGGGTGACACACACTAAGGGCCTCTGAGGTTCAGTGCCCCTGGGGGGCCTGGAGGGCTGGCCGTCCCCTGCATGGAGGATGGGCCCAGGACAGGCAGCTGGAGGACTGACCCACCCCTAAAACAGACCTCCAGTCCACGACTCCCCCAGTGCCCCAGGGGACAATGACCTCCCGAATGCCCCTCACCAGGACCAAAGCAGAGGGGGGGGGGCAGTCACACAGGGAGGAGCAGGGAGGCCGGGGTTAGGCCAGGCGCAGTGAAGGTGTGCTCTTTGCTCTTGGGGGCGGGGGTGGTCTCGGGACGGGAGGGCCTAAATCCCCTGCACATCTGCATCTGGGGACTCTGGGATCTGTGGACATATCTGGATGGGACCTTTGAGGCCACAGGATCCAACCCGTTTCCTCTTCAGCCGCGCCGTAAAGAGGAAGCAACCGAGGCCCCTGCATCCGCAGCAGCTGCCGAGGGCACACAGCAGACGGGAGGTGAGTCTGGGCGCAGGGCTGTGGCCGCCTACTCATGGGACACAGAGGGGGCCTGGTCCAGCCGGGCGGTGCCCCCTGAGGAGGAAGGCGTGGAGATCTGGCCCGGGAGGTAGAGGATGGCAAACCAGCAGAAGATGAAGACACCTGTGACAGGGAGAGAGACTTGGTGAGCCTGGGCTGCAGGGGACAGGCCAGCCTGGGCTGGTGGCTGCCCAGGGCAGAAGGGCTCCCTTGTAAACCTTCAAGGACTCATGAAAATATCAGGCAAAAATGAAGCCTACTCCTGAAAAAGAAGCAAACAGAAATCTTGGAAATGAAAAAACAAGGATCTTGAAATGAACAAAACAAAACAAAACAAACAAAGAAAAAAAAAAAACCCAGACATCTGTCACAGAAAAGAAAGAGCAAAATAAAAAGAATTGTTAGACACACAAACCTACTGCAGTGGGATTTCCTACCATCCTTCTCTAAAGGATTACTACAGGATGCGCTTCAGCAAGAAGGAAGGTGTGTGTATAGAAAATTGAATGAGAAACAAAGACTTTGTGTTTTAAAGGAATTTGTAACAAAAATACTGCACAGTAATTATAAAATTTAGAGGACTCAATGGCAATTAAAATGCCTGAAGTATTTGGGAGGAAGATAGAAATCCCAAATGACTCATACTCAATTGAAATTGAACTCAGTAGAGTGAGGCATGCAGGCTTAATTTCTGCAAGAATAATGGCACAATTTATAATTTCAAGATGTATCTCTCCCTAACTCTTAACCTCTAGAATTTTCCAGAGATGGACTCAATGATTCTTCAACTGGGTCTATCCTCAGATGGCTCTAAAGTCATCATGGCTATTGCTGTTAATACAGTTCCCACATATTGAAGATCTGTTGTCTCTCACGGACAAGATCGTAGTTATTCAACATGAAATCTGTCGAGAAAGTGCCGAGACTGTCCTGACTTTAGAGATGAATGAGGATCAGAGGCATTGAATGACTTGCCCGAGAGGTGAGTGAAACTGGGATTGAATCCAGGTGGGGCCTGGACCCAACTGCCATGCCACATGGTCTCATGGGGCATCCGAGACGACTGGGTTCCTAATGGCTCCCCTGGAAAGGGTGAGTCTTATCCCACCCTTCTTGCCTGTATCCCTCACAGTCAGGCATGATGAGCTGTGTGCATGAATAACTGGAAACCGAGGAGCAAAGAGATCAGGTGTGGGAAAGAGAGTGTAATCCATCGCCTGGGCTTCTCCTCCTTGGCAGGGGTCTCAGAGGGAGGACCCCGCCAGGGCCTAGTTCACATAGCAATCGCTTTCTTCCCATCTGACAGCTCCTCCTTAGAGACTATGTGACCTGCCCTGTCATGTAGACACCAAATCACATGACCTTGCCCTCCTTTCACAGTTGATTGGACCAGAGATGGTCACCTGTCCTCGAAGGTCATGCAGGGTCGAGGTGGGCCATGTGGGACAGCCGTTGGGGGCCATGGGTAGTAACAGGCAAGCAGAGAGAGGAGAATGAAGGAGTTTCCACAAATGCTAAGTGACCGACAACAC
Source organism: Urocitellus parryii (assembly GCF_045843805.1). Classification (NCBI taxonomy): domain Eukaryota; kingdom Metazoa; phylum Chordata; class Mammalia; order Rodentia; family Sciuridae; genus Urocitellus; species Urocitellus parryii. Next base: position 33,854,767 of record NC_135545.1, on the reverse strand, counting down.
CAGGCTCCGGAGAAAAGATGGGCACAGCCTCTGCTTTGATTGGGGTGGCTTTCCTGATCCTGGTGGCAGGTCCCATGAAGTCAGCCACCCTTGACGCTCTGATTGTAAGGGAGCCCTGGATATTTAAAGCCAGAGAGCAATCCTGTTTCACAGACCATCCTGTCCCCGACTCCCGGCACCTCCGGGTGCAGACAGGACAGCGGCCCAGGAGTCTCACCTTGCAGGGAGTTGAAGAGGGCGAAGATATAGATGGTGGACAGACCCAGGGGCGTGAGGACAGCCAGCCCCCAGGTCACGCCCACCAGGCTTGAGAGGCCCAGGATGGTGAGGACGGCCTTCCAGCTCTGTCCCTGCTCCTTGCCCGCTGTGACACTGGTCAGGGTGAAGAGCTTCCAGGCCACCAGGGCCAGCACCACGGCACCAAAGAGGAAGGTGATGAGGAAGTAACCGTGGACGGTGGAGTAGAGGGCAGGCTCTTTCTGGAACCAGCACCTGGAGGAAGTGGATGGCCACTGGGACTGGGGGAGGTGAGCCTGGCCAGCCAGCCCCAGGACTCCTGCCCCTGCTGACCTTCTGTGACCTGGAGGACACCTCCCCCCACCTCCACCTTCCACACCCCGCTCTTCCTCGGGGTATACGGGGCCTCCACGGGCTCCCTCTTGCATCTCTTTGTTTTATTCATTTATTGTTTTGGTACTGGGGATTAAACCAGGGGTGCTTCACCACTGAGCCACATCCCTGGCCCTTTCTAATTTTTTTTTTTTTTTTTTTTTTTTTGAGACAGGGCCTCACTATGTTGCTGTGGCTGGCCTTGACCTTGTAATCTTTCTGCCTCAGCCTCCCGAGTCTCTGGGATTACAGGCCACAGCGCCCAGCTCAGGTTGGTGTCTCTTTAGATCGTGGTGCAAAAGGGCCAGACCAACTCCAAAGGCCTGTTCCACTTGCTCCACGTTGTGGGGGACTAGAAGGACATTCTCCATCAAAGATTAGCCTGACAGCCCCCTGGGAGACATTCTGCCCTGAAGGCATCCTGCAGCTACCTATCTCCCTGGAACATCCTGCGGTTATCAGGATCATCAGACATCTTGCAGCTGGCAGTTTTACCACCCACATCCAGCAATTGCAGAGACCTTCCCCATCCCTAGCATATGAATACCCACCCAGCAATTGCTGATTAGAGAGCTTCCCCATCCCCAGCATATAAATACCCCTGTGTGAACAATAAAAGTTTGCAGCTTGATCAGAACTTTTGTCTTGCTGTCACCCTTCGTGTCTCTTGTCCCTTCATTCCTCCCCATGTAGGTTCGCTGCCCACGTTGATGTGTCCTGCCAGACGGGACACCATGTCATGTTGTAAAAAATATGAATTTGTAGCCAGTTGGGCATAAACACCCAGAATTTTGCTTCTCCTATAAAACCACTCATAGGCTGCCCTGTGGACGTCCTTCCTGGAGGATAATGATTGGCAGCCCCTTAGACAGACAGGGGACTCCCCCTCCACTGCAGAGCCCCGTGGCCACCATGTGCACTTATATGACTTATTGGGCTTCTGAGGACCCTGCATTTGGGGCCCTGTGGACAGGCACAAGGCTGCCCCAACCCCTCCCAGCACAGAGCCAAGAGGCCAGAGCCCCCCTGGAGATCACTGGGTAGAAGTCTGGAGGCTCAGCCAGTTCCACTGCTCCCTGCACCACAGGGCTAAAGGCCTGAAAGGTATGTCCATCAGCTGCTCCAGGGTACAGAAGAAGAGAGTGGGGTCCCAGTGAGGACAGGTTTTCCCAGGGTCACACTCACAGCAGTCGGGGGCAAAGGCTGACTGGACCCAGGGATGCTGGGAAAGGTTGGGCAGGTCATGTCCTGCATGAGGGCATCTGGATGAGGGTCAGGCAGGGGCTGAAATCCAGCATGCCCTGCACTCACTAGGCTGAGAACCAGGCATGGGAAGGGTGTCACCATGGTGGCTGGTGGTGGCCCCAGGGCAGAGGGGAACATCCTGGCCCAGGTCTCCCTCTCCCTTCCTGAGGAAGCCCCCTCTCCCATTTCACTTCCTTTCTGCAGATTTCAGTTTCCCCTGTGCCACGAGCCAGCTGGACCTGAGGATCCTTCTAGGCTTGACATTCTCCATGTGATTTCCTAGGATCCCCTCCCCACCTCCCTAGAGCATTAATATGGTGACGCTAGAGGCTCCTGATCACCCGTCTCCCGACAGCCACCACTCACAGCTCCAGAGAGGTGCGGTTCTCCTGGTCGCGGATGGTGTAAAGGCCATAGCTGTTGGCACTTCCGGTGCCAATGACCATGAGGGCGGGCAGGCCTGGGCACAAGAGCAGGAGGTGTGGCACTTCCGGGCTCCCTTGGCATGTCCTCCTCCAAATCCCCTCCAGTCCTGGGGGAGCGGGAACACCCTTCCCTCTCCCCAAGGCTGCCCCTCCTCTCTGTCCCCCAGGACCACCGTCCCCTGTCCCCCTCCACGCAGCACCTACCCCAGCCCACCAGGCTCAGCTTTAGGTAGTAATGGCCGAAGTAGGTGTTGAAGACCTTGATGACGAGGAGGTAGAGGTGGAAGGCTTCCAGGCCCATCCAGGTGAAGGTGCAGAGCAGGAAGTAGTGGAAGATGGCTCCCCGGATCCAGCATGCCGCACGGGACCCTGCCGAGCCGCTGCCCACGCTGACCAGGAAGGCCAGATTCAGGAGGAACAAGCTACTGCTCAGGGCCACGTGAATCTTGGGGGCATCTTCGGACTTGAATCTCTGCAGGGAGAACCTGGGGCCAGAAGGACCAGTGAGAGGCCCTGGGGGCTGCCGCTCCCTGGGGCCACCCAGGCCTGTCCATCCCACCATCTAGGTTCCTCCCCGACAGCCCGGGGCTCTCAGCCTCGTGGTCAGCTCCCGTGTCCATCTCTGCCAGCAGCCAGAGGTGAGTACCCTCAGGTTCAAGTTCAGGAGCCCTGCTGTGGCCCAAGGGCACCCTGGGTTCTGGAGTCTGCCAGCCTCATCCCTGGACTCTGGGCTTCAACCAGCTGCATAACTTGCCATCCCTTGAGCGCAATTTGCTTTCCTGCGCCTCCCAGACTTGGCCATGCCCAGCTCCGTTCTCAAAACCCTTCCTGTTCCTCAACTCTACCCAGGGGGTTCCCCGACTCCTGTTCTCCTCCCAAGCTCCCCGGGGACAGTTCCTTCTGGGGAGCTGTCTCCACACTCTCCTGACCTGAGCCCAGGCTGATCGGACGTTTCCAGCCACACAGCGAAACGTTCTCCTCTCCCCTCCCTGCACCATAGACGTAGTCCTGGCACAGGGCCAAAAGGGGCCCAGGGTTCATTGTTGGGTGAGTAGATGGGCATGTGGGTGAACAGGGGTAGTAGGAAGACAGGCTCATAGAGGGACAGGGACTTTCACAGAGTCACGGAGCCTGGCCTCAGCCTCCCTGCTCAGTGCTTCTTTGCAGGGCTCGCCTCCCCCCCACTATGGAGACCTCCCTCTGAATTCCTAGCAAATTAGATCCAAAAGGACTCTTGCCACTGGGAGCCGTGGCCCACACCTGTAATCCCAGGGGCTCCAGAGGCTGAGGCAGGAGGATCGCAAGTTCAAAACCAGCCTCAGCAAAAGCGAGGCCCTAAGCAACTCTGCGAGACCCCGGTCTCTAAATAAAATACAAAGTAGGGCTGGGGGTGTGGCTCAGTGGTTGAGTGCCCCTGAGTTTAATCCCCAGTACCCACCCCCCAAAAAAAGGACTCTTGCCTGAGGGATGGGAGCCTGGGGCTGCCTGGAGGGGGCATGAGGGGGCATGTCCCTAAGAACACCCTTCCCTTCTGCGCACTCATCCATGGCATGTGAGGGAGCTGGTGGCTGGTCCTGTCTGCTCCAACTCAGGAGCAGGTGTGTAGCCCGGCCTGGCCAGCGAGCGCCCTCCAGCCCCCGACCACAGTGGACCAGTGAGACGGCTCTGGTGTAGGCACAGGGTCGACGGCGGGAGCGGCCAGTTCCATGGGTAGGTGACCTCCGCAGGGCCTGGAGTCACGAAGGCCCTGGGCTTGGTTACAGCTCTCCTGACCCCATCCTGGCAGCTGAATAATGCCTGAACAGGGAGCCACGGCGTTTCATTTGGGAACAGGTCCTGCCGCTCCTGCCCCAGGACCCGTGTGTGTTTAAGATGATTAAAGTGGGAGGAGATCTGTGACCCACCGTCACCTTCCTGGCTCGGGTACTCTCTAGTTTCATAAGACGTCACCATCGGGGAACGTTGTGGGGAGGAACTATGGACTCTGTGCTATTTTTGCAATTTCCAGTTGGTCTATAATTGTTTCAAAATAAAATATGTTTTTACAAAAGACCAAGACCTGGGGACCTCTTTTGAGCCTCTGGATCTAACCCTGCCTGAAGCCCACACTTGTGAACCATGTCTGCCTTATCATGGTTTGTGAAGCCAATCTGAGTTGCTGCCACTTGACACACTTCAACCTCTACCCTGCTTCGTGGGCAAGGAGACTGAGGAGCGGTGAGGGCTCTACCCTGCTCCCCGGAGGTGTGGGCTGGGCTGGGGCCACCCACCTCAGGGTAAGATAGAGGACAATGGTGAAGGCCAGGAAGATCATGGAGACTCCACAGCCTGCCTGGGAGATGTGAGTGAGGACCTGCACGGTGGCCCGGTCCAAGACGGGCCTCTGCGGATGACAAGGACGACATAAAGAGCAGGTCCACACTCCCCCAAAACCCCGGCCCTGTCAGGAAGCCCCTCCCTGGGGCAGGACTACGGGGTCACAGTGGAGTGGGCTTTACCAACAGCAAGGCAAAGAAGGTCAGGTGGTCACAGTGGCAGACAGTCCCCTCAGCTCCGAGCTCGGTGGAGCAGCCCTTGGAGTCCCAGTCCCCAGCAGGCCCTGGAGGGGAGGAGAGGGGACCCGGAGGAAGGGAAGGGAGGCCCCTAGGGTGGGACTTGCCTCCCCCCCGTGGGAGCCCACAGTCTCCCTCTGACACCCCAGAGAGGGTCCTCCAGGCCTTACCTTTATTCACATCCCAGAACACGCAGGTGAGGGTCGCATTCTGAAGCCAGAGGGTGGAAGTCAGGAGAGAGGAAAGAGGCCAGGGCGGGGGTGGGCTGGGTGGAGGGGGGGAGAGGACACCGTCCCCAGGCCTAACCTGGGGTGCATTAGGGAAAAGTCGCCCCATGAGTTACATAGGAAAGTGGCCTGCACCTTGGTGTGCCTGGACCGGTAAGTGAGGGACACAAAGATGGCCTGGGGTGGTGGGCCGAGGGTCTGTGCGTCTGCACCTGTGCCTTTAGGGAGCCCGGTGTGGGCGGGTGTGGGAAACAGTGGGCATGCAGGCGGCTGGCCTGGTCCTCACGTGCCCCGCTGTGAGCACGGAAGTGCCAGGTGTCTCTGGCACAATTGTGTGTATGTCCCTCATGGCTTCTCTTGGGCAGATGGTCCCACGTGTGTCTGCACAGAGCCCCGGTGCCTGTGTGTGCCCACCCGCCTCACTGCCTGATAGTGAGGCCAGGCCCCAGGTAGGGACTCACGGGGGGCTGACGCTGGTGGGAGAAGGTGATCTCCAGAGGCTCTGGCAGCCCGGTGACAGGGGTGCGACCCACGCTCAAGCCCACCATGTGGTTGTTCAACACACTGCTGCCGTCTTCCAGGCGAAGCTGGGGGCCCTGCAGGGGGAGGGGGAGGCCAGGCTGCAGCAGGGACCACCCCAAGCCCCCCTGGCTGGAGATCCAGGAGACTCCAGGACTTGGGGCCCTTGCCTGGGGGCAAAGGCCGAGGCCCCGTGCTCCAGACCAGCTGATCACAAAGCCCTGTACCCTAGAGCCCTCTGCTGTGGGCCCGAGCTCCTCTGTCCTGTTACCCAGGGGGTCACAGGGCTAAGATCAGCCGAGAAACCAGGGGCAGTGGGTGTCTTCAGGTGGCTGAGCACCCACACCCAGGAGACCCCACATCTGTACACAAGTGGCCACGCGCCTCTGGGTACGCACACTGGGTTCCCATTTGCAAGAGCGTGAGCTCGTCTGTTCATTGACTAGGTCACATGTGAGTGGTGCAATTGTGTGTGTACAGAAATAGAAAAGGACACGCATGTTTGTGCCAGGGCACGTGAGCACGCTGGGGTCTCGTATGCAAGCCAAGGGTTGCTGATTATGGGGCGGTGGAGGCTGCAGTCCGTGCCCCCTACAAATGGCTCTGGATGACCTGGCTGCTCTGGAGACACTCTCAGGGCTGGGCACCTCCCTCCCCCCAACCCCAAGGACTCCAGCCAGGCTCAGGCTGGTGCATGGGACCCCGGAGAACCCAGCACTGAACCTGAATCCTCACCTTGAAGAGGTTCCCAGCACCGATGTCCAGAACAGATATGGCCAAGCGGACTGCTGACCTGCTGCCCGGCAGGGAGGCGAAAAAGCTCCGGGGAAGTCGGACTCTGTCAGGGGGCTTGTCCTCGCCCATCATCACCTGCCTCGGAATCTGCAATCACAGGCCAGCACTCCAGCCCCCACGCAGGTCCGCCACTGCCCCAGTTGGAAGGGGAGACTGAGGCGCGCTGGGCAGAGGGGCAGCACTTCAGACCACCACCCCCGAGGGACAGGACACTGGGCTTAGGCCGGGCTCTGCTCCTCACAGGCCATGGGCCCCGAACAGTCAATGACACCTGTACAGCCCCAGGGCCCCCACTATAGAAAACAACCACCTGCCACCGTGGCCACCTGCCAGGCTGAAGGTAGCTCCTGAGAGAAGACCCCTGGGCGGCCTCAGTTTGCAAGGAGGGGGAAGGCCTGCAGTTGAGAGCCTTGGGCGGGGACCTAACAGCCCCGTGCTCCCACATGGCTCCATGGTGACCGTGTCTGGCTTCGGACTCAGGAATAAGTGGAAAGAATCAGGCCACCAGGAAGGAAGGTCAGCAAGGGACACGAGGGCAGAGGGGCAGGACACACACATTCACTGAACGAAATCCTTCCTGCCCAACAGCAAATTGTTTAAAAGCGAAGGATGCTCAGAACATGAGAATAAACCCCAGGGGTGATCACAAAGCCCACTCTGTTCATTCTCTGATCTCCCTGACCCCCCGGGGGGCTGCAGCCCGCTCCCCGCTGGTCCATGCCTCAGCAGCATCCCAGGCGCATTGGAATAGAGGAGCCAAGAGCTGGAACGAAAGCCCCCGTTTTCTCGTTCTCAGTCCAGACACAGTTGAAAGGACCATGCCAGGCAGAGGTGAGTGACATAATCAAGGGTGGAGAAAGACCCTCTCTGTCTTCCCCTTTCTCCAGAAAGAACCAAAATTCCCTCAGGGATAACCAGCCTGCCCAGCCGCCTGGTTCTTCACCATCAAATCCGTCCCCTGGGCAGGCTGCTGGCCTGGGAGCCCCAATTTTACCAGGGTGGGTTCACTCCTCCAATCACACAGAGAGTGGCAGCTCCTTCATCATTTTACCGATAGGGAAACTGAGGCTCCGTAAAGTCATTTCCTCATAATCTTAATGGCAGAGCTGGGATGTTTTTCAATATTTTTTATTTGTTAATGGCCCTTTATTTTACTTATTTATTTTCATGTGGTGCTGAGAATCGAACCCAGCACCCCACACATGCTAGGCAAGCACTCCACCACTGAGCCCCAGCCCCAGCCCCAGAGCTGGAATTTGAGCCATGCCCCTGCCCATGTAGCCCTTCTGCTTCCAAGTGTGTCCTCCCTGGTTTTAAATGTGTTCCCTGGGCAGCAGAGCTCACGGGGATTTTAGACTTGGAGGAGCTTGAGAATTCATCCTACTGATGAGGATCCTGGGGCCCAGAGAGGGAGAGGGACTTCTGGGGACATCCAGGGAAGAAGTGGGAAGGCCAGTACCAGACACTGTTCTCTGGACTCTCAACTCAGTGGTCTCCCAGAGGTCTCCTCCCACCAGGTCCGCTCACCCAGGTAACGCACTGGTTAACTCACTAGCCCCCGTTCACAAGGCAGGAAAGTTCTACTGAATGGAACCCGGGAGGGTGAGGCTCTCACGGGCACATGGCACTGGACATGGCTCTCTCAGAATCTTTCACTGTGTGCCCAAGGACAACAGGGTCAAGGCCAGCCAAGGGGCTCGGGAGAGCTCGTCACCTGAGAGGGTCTCAGAGAGAAAAGCAGATCTTCCGAGGTGTCGGTGCTGAAGTTCTGGACCAAAGCCTTCACAAAAGGCAGATCCACCTTGTCCTCCAAATTCTTCTCCACCAGGTAGAACTCGTAGTGTAGCCAGTATCTGCAAAGGGCCAGGGTTGGGGGAAGTAGGAGCCTGCAGGCGGAGTCACCCACTCATCTGACCCAGAACACCAAAGATGCTGGGGTCACTGCGGGAGAAGACGGGTGGCTTGGGAATAACCAGGTCAGTCCCAAGGGATTCCAGCTAGGGGTCCCTCTTTTTTTTTTTTAATCTTTTCTGTGATAAAATACAAATAACAGAATTTACCATCTTAAAGTGCACAATTCAGTAGAAATAAGTACCTTCAAAACGTTGTGGGACAGTCCCCACTATCTAGTTCCGGAACATTTTATTATCTCAAAAGGAAGTCCCATATCCATGAAGCAGTCACTCTCCCCGCTCAGCCCCTGGCAAACTGTTAAATTTGCCTTCCTGCCTCTATAGGTCTGCCAATTCTGAATTGTTCAGGCAAACAGAACCATACAGGAGGTGGTCTTTGGCATCTGGCTTCTTCGTGTGGTGTTGTCAAGGTCAATGCATGTAGAATCATCATCATTATCTTATTCCCTTTTATGAATCAAGATCCTTTCGTTGTATGGATGTACCATATTTTGGTTACCCATTGATGGACCTTTGGATCTTTCCCACTTTTTGGCCAGTGGGCAAAATTACGAACATCCACGTGCCAACTTTTGCCTAAAGATTTGTTTTCAATCTTTACACGGGAAGAGAATTGCTAGGGGACGTGGTAATTCTACATCTAACCTCTCGAGAAGTTGCCAAACCATTTTCCACAACAGTTGCGCCATTTTGTAGTTGCCTAGCAACATCCGAGGGTCCCAGTTCCCCCACATCCTTGCCAACGCTTAAAATCTTTCATTTTTGTTTCATTTTAAGTTTGATTTTTGCCATTCTCATGGGCTGAATAAAAGGCTCATGGTGTCTCATAGTTTTGATTTTTCACTTCTCTGATGACCAGTAGATGTTGAGCATCTTTTCACCGGTGCTTATTGACCTTCTATAGTTATTTGGAGAAATCTCCCCCAGGCACATCAGCACACTGCTTGAGTACTAACTCAACAGAGAGAAATTTGGTTTTTGAGAACTGAGCTGCATGGGAACCGCCTGGGAACAGAGCTGGTGTTGGAACCATTGAAACAGGAATTAACTGGCATTTATTTTGCCAGGGCCACCCAGTGGCGCTCTCCGTGGTGCTGAAATCTCACCGTGCACCAGGATCCTTTTCCTAGGCATGGAGTCCCCAGAGCTCCTGCCAGCCTGTTCTAGAAATTCTGAGCAGGGGAAGGCTGAGGTAGTAATGGGACTAACGGGGAGGAGTGGAGATATGACCAAATGAAAGTTCTGGAAAGGAGTAACCATGGAGGAAAAAAGGGAGCCTTTTATTTTGCCATCATTCTTGAACAGTCTCTGTTATGAAGAGCAAAACAAAACAAAACAAAACAAAACCCCAGAGACTACAGAAAATATATTGTGCAACAGAAATGGCAAACCATGCAAATATATGCACAGATGCTTTGGTGGAAAAGGCATGAGAAAAGCAGCCAGCCAGATAGATGGTCCAAACCCATTGATTGAGCTACACCAATTGATCCTAGCTTTCATTTACCTTTAAAATATCTAGACAAAGAAGTATCATGACTTTTATGGCAATCAAATAAAATAACAAATTGTAGAAGTATTGTAATTTTGTTGCCAAATAAAACACTGAATCATATACATATATATTCAATTCACTATATATATTCACATGTATTCAATTATATATGCATATATACATATACATATACATGTATGAATATATGTGTTTATATTTATACATAAATATGTTTATACACACACACACACACATATATTAAATTCATGCACTTAAACATAATTCCTTTGCTTTGCAAAACAACCCAATTCACTCCTGAGGACAATTTTCTGATCTGATTCTCAGGTGTAGGAATTCTTATAATTTTATGTGGCCTCAGCATATCTTTTTTTTTTTTTAACCCAGAGGCACCTAACCACTGAGCCAGCCACAACCCCAGCCCTTTTCAGTTTTCATTTTGAGACAGGGTCTGGCTAAGTTGCTTAGGGCCTGGCTAATATGCTGAGGCTGGCTTTGGACTTGAGATCCTCCTGCCTCAGCCCCCGAGCCGTGATATTACAGGTGTGTCCCCTGTGCCCAGCCTAAACATACATTTTGAATATCCACTGGACTTTCTCTTAGCAGAAGCAGGCCTCGCCCTTGACACAGTTTCCTGCTCTCCAGCTCCTCCAGTTCGTCCATGTGCTCAACCCAGTTATCCACCTTGTACAACTGTCTCTTAGTGACCACTTCCCTCTGGGATAGCCAGAAACATCACACTTGACTGGCGCCAGTGACCCACATCCCCCAAATGAACCATGCGGACGTGCACAATGACCACATCCCAGTCCTGCATGACCTACTAGAATTCACGCCTATTTCCTTTAACCCCGCCAATAACTCCCCTGCAGAAATGCTTGAATAAGCCTTGGACCCCAAGGAAATCTTTGACACATAGATCTCTCTCTCTGTCTCTCTCTCTCTCTCTCTCTCTCTCTCTCTCCCTGGCTGCACTTCCTGAAGAGTGTGTGTGTGTGTGTGTGTGTGTGTGCACGTGCACACACATGCACGGTCTCCAGATGTGCCACAAACTCTCCAGGATCCATAAGTATAAAATATTTATTTCTATCTCATATCCCTCCTAATTATTGAAGAGTGCTCTCCATTTTAAAAATCCTAAATCACAACATCAGCCCACTTTAAAATATTATTTTAGTTGTGAAATGGGATACATATTTAAAAGTTTAAAGCATAGATGTATGATTAAATATTGTTATTATTATAATTATTTTCATGCTGGGGATTGAATCCAGGGGTGCTTACGCATTGAGCCACATCCCCAGCCCTTTTTATGTTTTATCTAGAGACAGGGTCTCTCTGAGTTGCTTAAGGCCTCGCTAAGTAACTGAGGCTGGCTTTGAACTTGTGATCCTCCTGCCTCAGCTTTATAAGCCTCTGGGATCACTGGCATGCACCACCATACCCAACCGGTTTAAATTATTAATCATAACATTGGCACTCACTGAAGTATCACCTTCTTTGATATGAATACAGCTACTTGGATTTCCCCTGGTTTACTTCAGATGTATTTTTTTCACATTGTGCCCTTTTTTTCAAAAGAAGTGCTATGAGATTCAAAAGTATATCTTTTACTTTGAAGGGCTCTCCTCACATTATCCAGGCCTCCAAATGTCCAGAAAATTCTCTGAGGCATAGGCCCCGCACCCTTGTGGGGTTTCTCTCCTATCCCGGATGTCTTCCTGAGGCACATTAAGGATTGTCACAGTGGTTCTTATGAATAATGTCCCCACGGACATCTGAATTCCAGTCTCTGGGGACATATGTTTTCCTTCCTTTTAGGCAGATACCTAGGAATGAAGTCAGGGTCCCATCGACTCAGTGAATGTGAACAGATCCCCTCAAGGTAAAAGACGAGGCTCTGGCCTTCACTCTGCTTACGTTGGTAAAACAGGCCCAATGTGGGGAAGAACCCAACACGCAAACGCGCCTCATCAGATCTACTCAGCACACCAGGGGGAGAGCGGAGAGGAGCTTGCAGAACATCAAGATGAAGAAGGTCTCTGTGAACTCTTGACAGAGAGCAGGAGAACTGGGAGAGCCCAGGTAATCACTGTGGCGTATACAGTTGGCGCTGCAAGATTACAGTAAACTGTTTACTGAAGATTGGAATGGAGAAAAAGCATTAGGCATGTGTTTGCTGTATGCCCATTGCCAGGGGCTGGGTTCATGTGCTGGAGCTGGCACACTCACGGGCAGCTGCAGGCGGCTGACCCCCTGAGGAAGTTCATCCTTGCCCCTTGGTCCTTCTTGAAGGCCACCTGACCCATGGGGAGTTGAGCAGGGTGATGTCACATCCCTGCTTCTGTCAGGTCTTGGATGGTGGCAGTGACCCCTCCAGTTCTTCCAGGGATGTGGTTTACTAACTCAATTGGAAGATGTGCCAAAACCTTCTATTTAGCCTTCCATGAAATGCCTCTCCAAAGCAATTCAATGGACAAAGGACAGACTACCCTTTGTCTTTCATCCAGTTCTTTGATGAAAGAACTGGCTATCCAAATGCAAAAATGGTAATTACAGTAATGATGATCACCACGTAAAGTTAGGCATTTGTCTCACATTGTGCACAAAAATTAATTATAAATGGATAACCCAATTATAAGAGCTAAAACCAGACCCTTGTAGAGGAAAACTCAGGAGAAAAATCTGTGTAACCTTGGGCTAGGTGAATATTTCTTTGATATGATATTAAGCACACATATGCAAATTTAAATTGGGTTTCATCAAAAAACGCTTTTGATCTGCAACAGACAGCATTAAGAAAATGAATAAGACTCACACTGGTAGAAAAATATTTGCGAATCATACATCTGATAAAGGACTTATTAATAATAATGAGATTGTTAATAGTAAGAAGGCGAATCAATAAAAAGGGGGAAAGATTAAATACTCCTTTCACCAGAGAGAATCTACAAAGGACTAATAAGCTCATGAAGAGCAGCTCAGCTTCATTCCTCATTTATGAATGCAAATTAAAACCACAGCACAACATCACAGCACGTGCACTGGAATGGCTACCCCTGAATACACTGGAGGGAATTCAAGTGAGTATTGAAACCAGAGCCTTCTTATGTTCTTGAAGTGAATGCAAAGGAGGCAGCCACTCTGAGAAACAGCTTGGCAGTCTTTCATGACGCAAAACATGCTTAACCGCATAGCCCAGCAATTCCCTTCCTTAGTGTCTACCCCACCCCGCAGGGGAAAACATATCCACAAAGACTTGAGTTCCAACGTTCATGGCAACGTTATTCAAAATAACCCAGAACTGAAGTCGATCCATGTGCCCATCAATTGGTGAATGAATACACTCAATGTCATAGAGCTATATGATATGTATATTAGCATATGCTAGAAATATGATTGGAACTCAATGCATGCCAAGAGAAAGTAGCTAAACCCCAAAGACCACCTGTTGTATGGATCTCTTGAGATAAAATGCCCAGAAAAGGCAAATATCAGACAGGAAATAGATCAGTGGTTGACCGTGGCTGGGAACGGGGGCTGGACTTTATGGCAAAGAGATACAAGGGTACCTGGGTGGACAGGGGGGAGGTGTTCTAAGCAGCTGTAGTGATGAGTCCACACTCTGTGCAAATGCACTAGCAATCATTGACCTGTGTAGATGGTGTGGGATATATATCCCAATTAATCTATCAAAATTAACAGAAGCAAATGATACACAAGTCTATTTACTCGGCAGGGGCTACAATTATCGCAAAGATGTGCGTAGCTGGAGCGCTCACACATGACTGGAAGGAGTGAAGGTGATACACCCACCACAGAAACTATGGCAGTGCTTACTAAGACAAGCCACATGCCCATCTGTGACAGAGCACCCGCTTCTTAGGTATTGGCCCAAGAGAAAGAACACGTTCCAAAAAATGTTCACTCCCAGTGGCTTGAGAGGCTGAGGCACCAGGATCGCAAGTTCAAAGCCAGCCTCAGCAAGGCTCTAAGCAACTTAGCAAGACCCTGTCTCAAAATAAAATATAAAAAAGGGACTTGGGATGTGGCTCAGTGGTTCAGTGCCCCTGGGTTAAATCCTCGGTATTCAAACAAAAACAACACAGAAAACGACCCAGGCTCCCAAAGAGCCTTAAATACATGGATAATATGTCCTTGAGACAATTTTCATAGTTCTGAACTGCACCGTCTGAGTGCTAACGGCAAAACCAAAACCCTCTGTGAAGCCGAGCAGAGCTTCTGCAGTCTGTTATTTTCCTGTAGGGGACTGTAGACATAAATGGGAAAGATATTCCATACAGCTTTTAGAAGAATAGGAGGGCCTCTTCCTGGGCTAGGGATGGGTGAGAACTTCGTAAACAAGACAGCTAAAACTTGACAACCCGCCCTATAACAAAATGAAGAACTTCTGGGCTTAGTCAAGACAGCACCGAGAGAAAGAGGTAACCCCCAAGTAGACAGACTATGATTCCCATGCGTGTATGTGTAAAGACAAGTATCAGGAACATGTAAAGAATCCCCCCAAATCAAAAAGAATAATTCAAACAACTTCACAGAACAATGAGCAAGAGGCTTAAAAGGGGTGCTTTGCCAAGAGGATATCAAGATGCCAAGTGAGCACGTGACAGGTGGGGACCTTGAACGTCATCAAGGAGCTGTCGATTATTATGAGCTGCACTCTGAACCTGCCACATGGCTCAAGTGAGAAAGCAGACCATCCCAAGTGTCGACAAGGCTGCAAAGCATCTGGAACTCTCATAAGCTGTTGGTAGGAGTGAAATTTGGCTCAACCATTTTGGAAAACTGCTTTGCAGTTTCTACTAAATTTAGTGAGTGGGTCATACGTCTATCCTCTGACCCTCCCTGCCTAGGAAGATACCTTACGGAAACACAGGCATTCAACAACATACACCATCAGGAATGCTCATAGCAACGCTCTTCGTATAGGCCATCCACAAGGAAGACTGGATAAATGAGTCATGAGTCGTGTGTGACATAAGAAGCTAAAAAGAAATATACCAGTTAAAATGATAGCTGTTCCCGGAGGGTAAGATTAAGGGAATCTTTTTCATGTTCCTTTCTGCACCTATTTTCCAAATATTTTGTGATGAAGACATATTTTATGATGAGGAAAACCATTAACATAAATAACACTAACACCCGTTGAGTTCCTACTCTTCACTCATAGTTCTTACCCGCATGATCTGATCCTCTAAGCTCCATGTTAACCCCCTGAAGAAGGCAGGAGAGCCCCTGCAGCAAAGGCTTTGGACCAGCAATAAAAGGACAGGGCTGACGGGGGACTCGGGGACAGCTGACATGTCTGGGTTATATATTCAGCCTCACAGTCGTTCTAGGATGAGGTGTTATTTTAGTCCCATTCTACAGATGGGGAAACTGAGAGCTAACCCATCCAAAGGCCAGTGCCACTTTTGAGCTCTGGTGGTCTCAGTCCAGCCTGGGTCACACGAGGCCCCTCCCTCACGTCCTTCCGAAGATACAGAAGCAGCTGCGGGTGGGGATGGGACCGTTTTTCAGGCCACCAAAGGAATGCTGTTCCATCAGGCTGCTGTCCTGAGAGCACCAAGTTTCCATTCATTCCTTCAAGGAGTAATTGTCGAGCCCCAGCTGGACGGCAGGCCCTTCTGGGGGTATTCGGAGGGGCGATGGGTGGAGAGAGGCAGGGGTATCTGGGGAGAGGGCTCTTGAAGGTGCGTTCTGAGGCCCTCCCTCTCCTCTCCCCCAGCTCACTCTGGCTCCTTTCTGCTGATCTCACCGTGCTCTCCCGGGGCCACCTGTCCGGCACAGCTTGCCTGGTGGCTTAGGTCTCGGTTCAGCCTTTGCTGGTGTCCACCCTGATGCGGGGCTGGGTGGACCCCAGGGCCTGGCACCCGCTAGGCAAGGGCTCTACCACCGAGCCACCCCCAGCCCTAGTCACGGTTTCTAAAGTGCAAAGTCGTCTACACTCTTTGGGGGCTTGACAGTTGGCACCTGCCTGCTTCCCCAGGTCGGACCGGCTTACACAGCCCCTTCCTCCTTGGTGCTTGCTTTTATTTCCCATCCTATTCCCCTGCCCGTCCCTCTTGTCATCGTCGCCTCCATCCCTAGAACTTTATGCTTGGCAGCTCAAAATCCTGTAGTCTTTCCCCATCATCTGAAAGTCTGATCACCCGCCATTGATGGGTCTAATCATAAAACTCCTACGTACTCTTCAAAACCCTGCCTCGCTTGCCCTTTCTACAAAGGCCTGGTAGACTTTCCTCCTTTGGACTACCTGGCACCTGTCCACCCTTGGGTCACACACCGGAGTCACCATCAGTGGGGTTCACGTTCATGTCTGTCCCTCTACGACTGCCAAGGACAGAGACCCATTCCTTTCTGCATCCCTTAGGTCGGGAGGACCCGTGACCTAGCAGAGGCAGAGAGGAATCGCCAGGGTGGGGGCTGCGTCGCGGGGAATGCGGGGCGTTACATAACCAGGTGGAGGCGAAGGTGGAGCCGCACCTTTGGAGACAGACGGTCCCAGGTCCTATCCTTCCCCTCCCCCACAGAGCAGCCCCGCCCCCAGGCCTCACCTCTCCAGCTTCTCAGGGTTGCAGGAGACGTTCCCCAGCTGCAGGCACCTGGCAAAGCACTCCCCGGTGCGGTTCAAGTAGAAGGGGTCGTACTGGTCCTGGATGTCCAGCCCCTGGCAGAAGTCGCGCGGCTTTTCAGGGCCCGCCCCCTCGCCTAAGGGAGGGATGCGGAGAGTGAATGGCTGGGTGGGCGGGGCATCGGAGTCTGTGATGGGGACTGGAGCCCAGCCTCCTCCTCCACGGAGACTGTGCATCTGGCTGGACCCCGCCCACCCTGACCCTCCCTTTCCAAGGGGAAAGGAGGCACCCCTGCCACCTCACAGGACTGGTCAGGGTAGATGTGGGAAAAATAGATAGACAGACAGACAGACAGATCACTTACACGAATTTACACTAATAGGATCACTTGGTGATATATCTTGAAGAGATTTTCATCTCAGTCTTTATATAGTTGCATACTATTCCATCCTATGGATAGCAAGACAATTTTTCACCTAGTCCCCTATGGATGGTATTTAGGTTTTTGGTTTGGGGTTTTTCTTTCCTTTTCCATTTTTACAAGTTGGAACAATGTTGCCATGACAATTCTCCAGCGTGCACCTTTGTCAGCTTATGCTGAGAATTCATAAAAAACATTCCTATCATAGGAAGTGCTGGATCAAAATGTATGTGCTTTTAAGCATTGCTAAATATGTGGGGGCTGGGTGTGTAACTCGGTGGTAGAAAGAACCCCAGCATGGCAAAAACAAAACAAAACCCAAAACAAGCCAGATGTAGAATACAGGCTTAGCAGGTGCAAGCGCCTGGGTTCAATCTCCAATGAATAAATAAGCAAACATTGTTAAATACTATTGAATTTTCCTTTAAAAAAGCCGCACCTATAAGTACTTCCACCAAAAGTGGGCAAAAGTGGCTATTTGGTCACATGTTCATAAAACCAATTTTTACCCAACTTCAAATTCTTGCCCATCTGAAAGGTGAACTTGAAAGTCCCATTCTAGTTTTAAGAAGGAGTTGGAACATCTGTCTATGTATCTGCTGGCCACGCAAATATTTGCTGGTATCTTTCCAAGGATTGCTTTGCCATTTGCTTCACACACTGGGGCAGGAAGGGGGTCTGGGCTCTGGGCATCTTCATCTTTCAGACCAGCCCACCCAGAGCAGTTCCCTGAGCCTCATCTGGGGTGAAGTGGGCAGGGATCATTTTAAACACCCTTCTCTGGTGTTACAATTAAAAAAACAAACAAACTAAAAAATTGCATGCAGTAGTACTTTCAAGTTAAACTAGTTGGGTTTTTTATTTATTATTATTACTATTATTATTAATTATTATTATTATTAATTATTATTTTAGTAGTAGATGGACAGAATACCTTTATTTATTTTTTTTAAAGAGAGAGTGAGAGAGGAGAGAGAGAGAGAGAGAGAGAGAGAGAGAATTTTTTAATATTTATTTTTTAGTTCTCGGTGGACACAACATCTTTGTTGGTATGTGGTGCTGAGGATCGAACCCGGGCCGCACGCATGCCAGGCGAGCGCGCTACCGCTTGAGCCACATCCCCAGCCCCCAGAATACCTTTATTTTATGTATTTACTTTTATGTTGGTGATGAGGATTGTGCTAGGCAAGCGCTCTGCCACTGAGCCATAACCCCGGCCCCTGGTTTTTTATTTTTAAGACAAAAAGTATATGGGGAACGATATTGGCCAGTTTGTATGGACATAGGGCCGTGCATGTAGGAACGTGTAACAACGTATCCCACCACTGTGTATCATTATTATGCGTCATAAAAAATATGGGGGAAGAGAAGTCCGTGGTAACTGTCATGGCAGAAAGGAGTAACTATGGGTTAAAAAGTAACATCTACCACATCAATAGACTTAAAGATAAGAACCATATGATCGTCTCGATAGACGCAGAGAAAGCATTCGACAAAGTACAGCACTCCTTTATGTTCAAAACATTAGAAAAACTAGGGATAACAGGAACTTACCTTGACATTGTAAAAGCTATCTATGCTAAGCCTCAGGCTAGCATCATTCTGAATGGACAAAAGTTAAAGGCATTCCCTCTAAAATCTGGAACAAGACAGGGATGCCCTCTATCACCACTTCTATTCAATATAGTTCTCGAAACACTGGCCAGAGCAATTAGACAGACTAAGGAAATTAAAGGCATAACAATAGGAAAAGAAGAACTTAAATTATCACTATTTGCAGATGACATGATTCTATACCTAGAAGACCCAAAAGGATCTACAAAGAAACTACTAGAACTAATAAATGAATTCAGCAAAGTGGCAGGGTATAAAATCAACACGCACAAATCAAAGGCATTTCTGTATATCAGCGACAAAACTTCTGAAACGGAAATGAGGAAAAACACTCCATTCACAATATCCTCAAAAAAAAATAAAATACTTGGGAATCAACCTAACAAAAGAGGTGAAAGATTTATACAATGAAAACTACAGAACCCTAAAGAGAGAAGTAGAAGAAGACCTTAGAAGATGGAAAAATATACCCTGTTCATGGATAGGCCGAACTAACATTATCAAAATGGCGATATTACCAAAAGTTCTCTATAGGTTTAATGCAATGCCAATCAAAATCCCAACGGCATTTCTTGTAGAAATAGATAAAGCAATCATGAAATTCATATGGAAAAATAAAAGACCCAGAATAGCAAAAGCAATTCTAAGCAGGAAGTGTGAATCAGGCGGAATAGCGATACCAGATTTCAAACTATATTACAGAGCAATAGTGACCAAAACAGCATGGTACTGGTACCAAAACAGGCGGGTGGACCAATGGTATAGAATAGAGGACACAGAGACTAATCCACAAAGTTACAACTATCTTATATTTGATAAAGGGGCTAAAAGCATGCAATGGAGGAAGGATAGCATCTTCAACAAATGGTGTTGGGAAAACTGGAAATCCATCTGCAACAAAATGAAACTTACAGTTGATTTTATAATAACCAGATCTATATGTGACGATGTTGTCTTCATTAGCTTAGAAAGGAGCTGCCCACTTGTGTTAGCCTGTGAGGATTTTTAGGATGCCTTGTTGGACGGGAAAGGCAGGTGCTCCGAGAGCTGAGAGCCGCCCAGGGTGGGATCCTTTTCTGCCCTGGAGTAAAGGGTGGGTGGGGAGGAGGAGGGAGAAGGGGACAGAGGGGGAGTGGACGCTGACTTGGGAGGGAGTGGCCCTTCCTCCCTGTCCCAGCCCTGCCCAGCCCTGGTCTGTCCCAGGCGCACAAATGTGCAGGAGCAGAGAGGCCCAGGGCGTGGGGGGACTGTGCATTTCAGGAGGTCCCCACGGAAGCTCAAAGAACATTGTTAAACAGCTTTTTGTGATTCTTGTTTTCCATGTCAGAAGCACTGAGCCCAGACAAGCAGATCCCCCAAACGGCCTCAGTGTGGAGAGACACCACCCACCCCAGACGCCCGGCCTGGTCCACCCACACTGCCCCAGGCTGCTCTGTGTGGCCCAGGGAGGGGGCAGAGGTGAGAGGGGAGGCCAGGGCGGCCTCCAGGCCTCCTCCCATGCCCTCCAGCCCCTCCCTCCTGCTCACCAGCCTCACTTTTCCTTGGGGACACCTTCCTCCCTTAGCCTTCAGACTCGGGTACTGAGAGCTTTCCTCAGAAGAGCCACTACGGGTGTTTGTTCCCCTCCTCCTCCCCCACCTCGGAAATGGGCCCTTGAGGATCCCTCCATTACCCCGGAGCAGGCATCTGACCCCTGCTCAGCCTTCACCCTCAGCCTCCACATGCGGGTCCCCAGCACACACCCCAGGGTGAAGCACCCCTGTCCGTCTGCTAGACCGTGAGCCCCGAGGGAGTAGGGACCAAGTGGCACAAACGGGATCGACGCAGGGCACCGTTGGTGCTTCTCGGATGAACGAATGAGTAAATGACGGAGTGAATGAATGAGTGAGTCGCAAGTGGAGACTGCCACATCAACATCCCCAAAGGACAGAGTCTCACCTCTAGACTTGAACCTGCCGAACTCCTTATGTCACTCAAATGGCTGCCCCTTCCCCCAAGCCCAGAGACCCCACACCACCATCAGAGGAGCCTTGAAGGCCCAACAGCAAAGTCTGGCTTTGGCGAAGACCCAGGTCCTAGGACACTCGTGAGGTCCGGTGACAGCCATCCCCCACTAGGTTAGCCTAACTGCCCGCACTGGGCCAGGCCCTCCCTGGCCATCAGAGGGGCAGTGCCACTGGGCACTGTTTTGAGGCAGAGACAGAAATTTGCACCTTGCTGGGTCTCCCAACCTTTGAAGAGAAGAGGGGGCTTTGTAGCCCAGAGAGGTTGGTCAGAGCCTGGGCCCCTGCTTGCTCCAGCTGCAGTGAGTGGTCAGCGCCTCTGTCTCCCTGATCCCGGGCTCTGAGGTCGGGGCACCTCCTGCCCCCTCTGCCTGAACCACACCAGAAGCCAAGGGGGGCACACAGAGCAGGCCGGGGCGGGGGGGCTGCCCCTACGTCTGTGTGTAGGGGCAGGAGGCGGAGGCAGGAGGCGTCTGGGTCCAGCTCAGGTCGCTGATAACCTTGGGGCACTTGGGACACAGGGGAAGTGAGCCCATGAGGAGTGGGTGGACGGCCGCATTCAGAGTGTCCCCCAACCCCCTCCCCAGAGTCCAGAGACCAGCTGAACAGCTTGTCCCAGAGCAGGCCTGGGAGGGAGCCCAGCTGGGATGGGGCCATTCTCCATCTTCCCCACCTGCAGGGGGGCCTGCGACCACAGGATGACCACAGGACCACCGGACCCACCCAGAGGGACAAGCCTGGAGGAGGCCCAAGGCAGTGGGGTGGGCTCCGCAGGGGACATGCTCCGAGCCCCCTTCCCTTCCTGCCTGCCAGCCCCCGGCTCTCCCCCTCCCTGCCCTGGGCCTCTGGCAACACAGGGTCTCCCAGGCTTGGCAGGAGGGGCTGAGGCGCCAACACTCACCTGAGGCCAGGAGCAGGAGGAGCAGGGTCCCCACGCCCCAAGGTGTCGCCATCGATGGCTGGCAGAGCCCTGCAGCTGTCTGGTCCTTCGGTCCCCAGCTCTGTCCCTCTGGTCTGCCTCCCCACTGCCCACCCCACTGTCGCTTCCGGTGACGGCCTCTTTCTCACCCTTCCTGCTCAGTGGCGCCATCGCCATCAGTTGTGAAACGTGACTATGGGGAACTAGGCAGTGCTCCCAGTGTCACAGGCCCAGAGACCCCCTGCAGAGGGACCCAGACTGAGCGCCGCCCAGGGGCTGCTCCCACGGCCTGCCAGTGGGGCTAGGGTCGGTGGCAACAGGGGACTCTGTACCAGAGCAGACCCTGGGGACGGTGAGCGCAGGCCCCGGGCCAGGGCTCCACTCAGACACCTCCTCTTGCCAATGGGGACCTCATCTCCGCAAAGCGCTGGTGGCAGCAGGTGGCCTCCCAAGTGGGGTCGGGATTTTCTGAGACAAGCCAGGCACCCGGCCTGGCTCTAGGGATGAGGTCGAGATGCTGGGCTGCCCCCCCCCCCAGCTGCTGGGGGCCTGGGAGGAGAGAGGAGTGGCCCCGAAGAGCTGCTCAGGATAACAGGAAGGACAGGGAGGCAGGGCGGCGTGGGGCAAGAGCACCGGCCCTGGCAGGGTGGTCAGGCCTGGGCTGACGTCTGTCCTCGCCACTTCCTGGCCAGGTGACCCTGCCTGGGCTATCTGCCACTCACAGGGCTTGGGAGGAACTCATGACTGAGGCGATGGGGACTTGCGGGTGGGGGAGGGGCATTATCCTCACTGTCCCTCGATGGTAATCAGTTCTGTGAATTAATCGTCATCCTCCCTAGACTGGTTGCTGCTGGCCCAAGCGGGAAGTGGGGGCAGCAAACACATGGCCACCCCCGGCTCCAACTCTGTGGCCTGGAGGAAGCCACAGGTGAGGCCAGGCCTTTGGTGTGTTCCGACGGCCACTCGGAATTCAAAAGGCAAAGGGCCCCCGTGGGTTGTCACCAGCAACCCCCAGGCCCCTGGGGCGGAGGCTAGCCCCGTGGTACCTTGGGGAGCTACCAGGCCTTCCCTGCCACAGGGTGTCCGAACAGGTCTCTGCTGGGTCCTCTGGGCCTGGGGACCGGTGGGGACAGAATTCAGGGTCACTCATGGGCTGTGGGAAGCAGGTGGGAATCCAGGGCAGAGCAGCAGCTCAGAACCCAGAGTTCCTGGGCCCCAGAACTTCCTCAGCAGGGAAGCTGGGACCCGCGGGACCTACCGGCCTCCACCCGCCACACAGGCAGGGGCCAGGGGAGGCCTCCGTGCTGATGTGCTGGACCCTCTGCGGAGCCCCACCCTGAGCCCAGGCCCTCAGGGGACCAACAAGGGCCAGCTTGTGAAGGGCCCAGAGATCTGCAGCCGGGGACACAGGGCAGCCAGCCCCGTGGGAGAGGGACCAGGGGTGCTGGGAAGGTGGTAGGAGGTCAGGCAGGACCAGAGGAGGGCACCAGGTCTACAGCTCTTCTGGGAAAGACCCTGTGGGGGGCCAGGGGACCACTGGAACCACTCACAGAGCCCTGGGTCCCCCAAATCTCAGGGCCAACACAACTGTGGCCACTTCTTCCACTACCTCCTGTCCCCAGCTTGTCCCAAAGGCTCTAGGAGGGCAGGGCCTCAAGCCCTCTGGTCAGACCTGGCCAGTGTCCACCCCTAGGCCACCCCATCCAGTTCCCGTGCCACAGGGACACCCACCTGGTCATGTCCTGGGGGAGGGTGATCCCCTGGTGGTCCCCTTCCACCGCCCAGGAAGAATCCTCAGGGCCCCAGGAGCATCATGGAGCCTGTCAGAAGATGGGACCGGACCCAAGACCCCCCCTCTCCTGAGCCAGCTGCAGAACTATGTTCAAGAAAGAGGAGGGTCCGAGGGGAGCCGTGCTCTGCCTGGGGGTGGGGTGAGGAGGAGGTGCCTCGCCCACCCCACCCCCCAGCCTAGACCAGTGATGAGGCTCAGAGACCCTCTGGCCCTGGCAGAGCGGCCTGCAGGACAGGAGCTGGCCCTGCTCCACCGGGCTGCCAGGCAGGCCGCCGGGTGGGGTGAGGGTGTCCTTGGGAGGGGTCGAAGGTGGGGGCAGAGGCCACCGGAAGGAGTGGAGCTGGGAAGTACAAGGGCTCCTACATACAAGGTCCTCACAGGTCCCCAAAGATCACATATCCGTGCCCTGCCTATCTACCACAGCCACCACGGTGGCCTGGTGCCATCCTGCCCCACCGCAGAGCCCCGTGCCTCTCTCTCCTGCCAAGCTCCCTCTTGCGTTGGCCACAAGAGGAGGGAGAAGGCTGGGTTGGGGACCAGGGGTGGGGCTCTGACCCCCACCACAGTGGGACTGCATACCTGAGCACAAATCGTGGTGACCAAGGTGACCTGAAGGGGGACAGGAGCCTATGAGACCTCCTAACCGGGGTCACGGGATGGGAGGGGAGACCTGGCAGAACCCAGTTTAAAGGCAGAGTGGGGTTCGTGATCCACCCACCCCATTCCCGCAGCCCACTGCTTCAGACTGGCCTCTGACACTGGCCACCTCCTGACCTGCGAAGTCAGCTCTCACGTGTCACCTCTCTGGCAGAGAATTTTTGGATTTACCAAAATTTAAAAATCAACAGATTGAACAACACAATCTAGATTTCTCTTCAAAGGCAGTGATCTGGTACTGACCAGCTGGGGTCAGTCACTCACAGCCCCTCAGCTCCTCCAGTTCCCCACGGACCCCCTAACCCCCACCTCGACCTGCCATTTGTCCTCCCGCCCTCCCTGGCCAGTGCTACCACGGGCTGGTGTTGCCAGCGGCTGACTTTCCCCCCACACACACTCCTCTCTCCCTTTCCTGTTCCCTGATTGGCCCCGTGGTGTCTCTATCAGTGACATTTTTAATAGAAGCACAAGAAAAAGCTGCAAAGGAAATACTCCAAGACCCCACACTGGTTTGTTAGACAATACGAACAGCGGATTTTTATTCTCTTCTTGACAATCTTTTGCAGTTTCTAAATTGTCTACGACAGACACATACTTCTTTTAATATCAAAAGACACAAATTGCTACTTACAAAGAACATCCTCGAAAAGAACACCAAAGAACAACCCCCTCCCCCATCCTTAAGAGCGAGATGTAGAAGGGACGCTGCCTCCTGCAGGGAGTCCTCCTGGATTCTCAGCTGCAGCTCTGGCCCCTGATCTGCACCTGGGCTCCAGCGGCTCCTCAGCTATCAGTGTAGGCTTCACCTACCAGGGCAAGACTGTGCAGAGGACGTGGCCAGATCCAGTCATCTGTGTCCCTACTATCCAGCCCAGGCTGGCAATGGACCAGCCTGTGTTTATTGGACAGAATTCACCATGACGGTGTGTCCCGGCCATTTGCAGGGATTTAAGGTGACTCCTTAGGAGGCATCAGGCTCAGGCCAGTGTCCCCAGAGTAGGACAGCCCAGAATGCCAGGATGGAAATTAGACGAGGCTCCTGTGTTCCATAGTTCTTGCCATAGGAGGGCAGGGCCGGCCCCTCTGGAATGTGAGCAAGGGTGGAGGCAGCTGGATGGCCGGGCCAGGCGGTGGGTGGAGAGTTATAAACATGTTGGCAGATGGGCAGAGCGACTGGGGGGCTGGTGCTGAGGCAGGACTGGGCTCAGGTGGGTGCCCTGCAGCTCATTCTGGAGAGGAGACCTCTCCTCCAGGGCTCCGGCTCAACACTCTGCCTAAACTCACTGGCCACCCTCAGGTTAAAAGGACAGGAGCTTCAGGGTGCCGCCATGGTGATCACCAGGGACCGAGTTGCTATTGCCATGTTTTTGTCCTGGGCAGGGGCACAGGCTTAGGATGCCTGTGGCCTCCATGACCCAAGGCCTGAGCCTGGGGCCTGCAGGTCCCACCCAACAATGAAGGCCGTGCCCTGGGGTGGGCAGGAAAGACAAGGCTTCAGCCCCAGTTTGGACAGCTGTGGGGACAGCCCCACAGCCTCCGTGGCAGTATGGTGAGCCCTTTGGAAGCTGGACTTGGGAGCTGAGTAGTCCCCAAGGCCAGATGGATGTCTGGTTGCCGTGGTGACAGTCCATCCTCCAGGGTCCTCGGCCTTCTCTGGCCGGCCACTGGCTGTCAGAGGTGGTGCTCAGCCTGGGGGCCGTGGGCAGCGCGAGCAGAGGCCTCATCTCTGCGTCCTCATGCGGGGCAGCAGGGCTGGAGGCCTAGATGCGGCTGGACGAGGTGCTGCCCGAGCTGATGGGCAGCCGGGCGCTGTCCGAGCTGCTCTTCAGAGGGGAGGGGCCGCCACGAGCCTGCAGCCGCATGGACCAGTACCAGAGGAAGATGAGGAAGCCTGCGGGAAGGGAAGCAGGGCACGGCTCGAAGACAGGGCTCGGCTAGAGGACAGGGCTCGGCTGCTGGGGCAGCCCCACCGGCCCCTTGAGCCCCTCCCAGGGTCACCTCGACTCAGATCTGCCCTTCGACTCAGAATTCTCTGGAGTCCCCTTCAATTTCACAGGCCAGAAAATGAAGACTCAAAACTTAGGAGTCTAGATGGTGTCGGGAGGGGAGAAGGAGGGTGCAGGAGGCGCCACGCCCCCACCACGCCCCACCAGCCACGCCCACCAGCCACTCCCACTGGTCACGCCCTCACCAGCCACGCCCTCACCAGCCACCTTCAGCCACACCCTCACTAGCCACACCCTCACCAGCCACCTTCAGCCACACCCTCACTAGCCACACCCTCACCAGCCACCTTCAGCCACACCCTCACTAGCCACACCCTCACCAGCCACCTTCAGCCACACCCTCACTAGCCACACCCTCACCAGCCACCTTCAGCCACACCCTCACTAGCCACACCCTCACTAGCCACGCCCTCACTAGCCACGCCCTAACTAGCCACCTTCAGCCACGCCCCCTCACTGTTCCAAATGCAGAGCCTCCTTCCAACCTCAGAACCTTTGTTCCTGCCTCTCCCTCGGCCCAGAGCTCTCCTTCCCAGGCCAGGGCTCCTCAACCTCTATGTACACGCGAATCCCCTGAGCATCTTGTTAAATGCAGATGTGACCACCAGCGCTGGGTGGGCCGCATTCTGCACACACACACACACACACACACACACACACACTCTGAGACCCCTGAGACGTGCTGTTGCTTGTCTGTGCTGCACACTCTAGATCTCTCCATGGCTGGACCTCTATTGTCCTCAAATGTCCTCCCAGGCCACCCTTCCTAAAGCATCCCCACCCCAGCCTGGCCGCTGTCCATGACATTGCCTGACTCTCTACTCTCAGGGGTGGTGGGGGGCTGCCTGTTCTCTGGCTCATGCTCAGCCTCCCCACCAGCAGGAAGCCCCGTGTAAGCAAGGCCCTCCTCCAGCCGGCTCACCACAGTGGCCGGGTCTCAGCACAGGGCCTACGCATGAGAGGTGCCCAATACAGCCTGGTCCACTGTGGCCCGGATGGGAGACTGAGGCCCAGAGAAGGAGAGCCTTTAGCTTGCCCTGGGGCCTCCCTTCCCTCACCTACACTCCCGGTGTGGACAAGCCGCCTTGGGGGGGACCAGATCCTCCCCAGACCTACCTTGGAAGGAGGTGACGATGCTGAAGAGGTAGAGGATGACGAGCTGGAAGGTGCCAGAGGCAAAGGAGAAGAAGACCAAGGCCCAGGGCAGGCCGAGGACCAGGCTGAGGCCCAGCAGCGTCAGCACGTGGGGCCACTTTTGATTGTGTGGGCGCAGCCGCAGGATCTGCACCACCATGGTGCCCAGCATGGCCATGTTGAACAGAAACACCAGGCTGAAGAGGCCGAGGTTGGTGACGTAGCTGACCAGGGAGTCCCGGATCCAGCACCTGTGGCAAGGGCACGGGGCTCAGTGCCCAGCTGGCTGGATCAGCCACCACGCTCGTTACCAGATTTGTTTCCACGTTTACTCACTGTTAGGGCACGTGCTGCTTATTTTCTATTTACAGCGTTGGTGTGATTTTTTAAACACACTGAAGTTGCCAAGTTAGACGATTTAAAGAAAAATATTAAGCCAGTCCTGATACGGATGGTAAAAGGGGGAGGCAGGAGCCACAGGCCATGGTGTAAAGGGCTGATCATGTCAAAAACACGGAGCCAGGGGATACTTCCTTCCCGGCCTGGAGCTCAGGAGCTCTCACTTCCAACCTAGGGTCAGGCTGTCCTCGGGCAAGGCCACCAGGTGAGTGGAGGGGGACGAGATCAGCCCCGCTCATCTCCAGCTGGGAGCCTTTGAGCAGGGCACTGGCTCCGTGTGGGGCGTACCTCTCTGGACCTCTGTCTGTGTGGGAAGGCACAGCAGCCCTGCCCAGCAGCCAGTGGGGGCCCCTCTGCCCAGCCCCATCCCCTCCACGGATGAGGCGGCTGAGGCTCACAGAAGGGCAGGGACCGTCGAATGGTCACCTGGTAAATTAGTAGCAGATCTAGACCTTTTATCTCCCTCCATGATCCTTAGCCCAGTGCTCCGGCCACCACTCAGCCAATCCCTCCAGTCACGGGAACCCAGGGTCTCCTGCTCTCTGTCCCTGCAGCCAGGGTCCACCTTCCTGCCCCACCAGCAGGCCACTCACATGGAAGGGTAGATGACGCTCACTGGGGTCCTGTGCACAGCCAGGATGATAGGGCCGTAGTTGTTCACGTCCACCAGTGCCACCAACGTCACCAGGAAGATGGGGAAGCCTGAGGGTGGCAAGGCCTGGGGCTGCATCTCCACCTGCTGAGGCCACCTCCCCTGCCCTCCAGAGGGTCTGGGAGTGAGACCCCTCCTCGGCCTTTGCTCCCAGAGCCTGCCCAGCCCCATCTGAGGTCCCTGGGAGGAGGGACACAGCTGTGTGCCAAGGTCTAATGGTGCAGGGGAGGGGGAGAATGACAGGACAGTAGGGGGTGGAGGCCGGTGGTTCCGAGGGGCAGCAAGAACTCGGGCCCAGCAATATCTGCACTGGCCTTGACCTTGTCCACTCCCCGACCTCTGCACACCTGGGTCTTAACACAGAACCACCTCAAGGACTTCATGTTACTGGAGACAGTGAATGAAGAGGTGGTCCATAAGGACCAGGAGGAGCAGCAAGGTGGGGTTAGGGACCATGCAATGGCATAAGTCCCTGGGCTCTGAATCTGACATGACTGGTCTGAGCCATGGGTGAAATGAGCTCTGGTCAAGAACAAAATTCCAAAGCCACAGAGGATCTGTTACCTGAGGTTCAGGGGGACCCATAGGCAAGGCCACTGTGGCCTGAATGGATTAGGTGAGTGGCACAGGACCTGGCTTCAGTCCACTCATCTCCTGGCTGGCTGCCCTTGAGCAGTGTGCAACCTGTCCATCCATACTGGTGGCCCTGGCTGCAAATTCCCTTTTGATTGGAGTGAGTGGTGTGGAGAATTGGGAAGTGTTTCTTGGGGACAGGACTCACCACTTTATCTTCCTAAAGGGGACCTTGTTCTAGACCAGGTGAAGGACCCCTGCGGAGGGGCAGGGGAATGAAGCAGTAAGGAAAGTCAGGGAGAAAGGTGGAGAAGCTGAATCAGCTACCTGTGTTCTGCCCAAAGACAGTGGGAGCAAGGGTTCTGGGGCCAATGCCCCCCACTTACCCCAGCCCACGACACTCATCTTGAGCATGTAGCCAGGGACGTAGGTGCCGAAGACCTCGACCACCAGGCGGTACAGGTTGTAGCCCTCGAGGCCCATCCAGGAGAGGCAGGCGAGGAGGGAGAAGTGCAGGAAGATGGCGCTGGCCCGGCAGCCGGCCTCCGAGCCCGTCAGCGCCACGGGCTCGCTGAGCAGGAAGCTCACGTCCAGCAGGAAGACGGCCAGCAGCAAGTTCATGTGCACCTTGACCGTGTAGTCCCGGGGCTTCTTCCTGCGGGGGCGGGGCCACCACAGTGAGCGCCTCCGCTCACGCATGCGTTCCAGGCCATTCCCTGTCCCTGTGCACCTACTGTGTGCCTGGCGCGCACCTACTGTGTGCCAGACACCGTGTGCGTGTTCAGCAGCAGTCTTGGCAGGCAGTGAGGAAAACAGAGCGGCTGTGACAATGAGCCAGTCACTCCCCAATGGAAGAGGACACTGGGGAATCCAGGCCACTGTGCTCCGCGTCTGCCCTCTGTCCCCGCCTGTGCCTCTGAGTGCCAGGGTGCGTCTGTCTGTCTGCAGATCAGTGTGCACCTACCCTGCTCCAGGGTCCCAAGTGGCCCCAGAAGTGCAGCACGCGAGCCCCAGCGTCCCCAGCCTGGGTGTGTGGCCCTGCACTGCCCCCAACTCAGGGCCCACCCTGGACCCATCCCTTCCACCTGGGACTCCCAGTTGTACATCTGTGAAGCAGGAGGTGGGTCTCGCAGGTCGGGGTCAGGGTCACGCTGGTGCAAAGCCTGGCACTAGTGAAACTGTCACCTCCTAACAGCCCTGTCCCTGAGCTGTTGGGCGCATTGGTGCTCAGCCAGGTGCTCTGCCCCCCGGCCCACCCGGCCTTCTCCAGGCCCATCAGCTGTCCCTCCTCGTCACCATCACCTGCTTGGCCCCCCAGGTGCACATCGTGGTCACAGATGTGCTGTGGACTGTGCGACACGGCCATCGTGCACACCTGTGCTCCCTGCACACACCTGTACAGACTCTCCCATTTTTAAATGGTGGCAATGAACTACACTGTGTAACGCTGTTATCCAAACACCCGGGGTGGGGATGAAATGTGGCCCCGGGGGTCAGCCCCCCTCCCCCAGCCACACACACGTGGGGACCCGATGGGTGGGCCAGTCTCCCCGGCTGGGGGGCCCTCACCTGGAGCAGAGGTAGGCGGCGATGGTGAAGAGGCAGGCCAGGGCGGAGACCACGCAGCCCACGTAGGACAGGAGCGTCAGGTAGTTCCGGTGCTCAGCGCCCACCTCCGCGGAGACCTGGTCAGGGGACGGGGTGGGGCTCAGCGCCCGGCTGCGCACCGAGGGAACCCGGTGCTGGCCCCGCGTGAACTACAGGTGGGTCCCGACTCACAGGGCTCAACCTGGGATGGTCCCACTTTATCATGGTGTGAAAATGACCTGCACCAGCAGGGGACAAGCTAGGGACCCTTCCGGGGATGCTGGGCACAGCCTCACCACGAGCCCTGCCAGCCTCAGCCTCGCTGTGCCTAAGCTGGAATGCTCTGCCGGCCGGCAGACTCAGTGCGTTTGTTCTTTTATTTTCTTTTTTGGTACCGTGGATTGAACTCAGGGACACTCAACCCCTGAGCCACATCCCCAGACTTTTTTATATTTTATTTAGAGAAAGGGTCCCCCTGAGTTGCTTAGGGCCTCACTAAATTGCTGAAGCTCGCCTTGACCTTACAATCCTCCTGCCTCAGCCTCCGGAGTTGCTGGAATTACAGGCGTGAGCCACTGCACCCAGCTCGGGACATTTCCAGCTCAGGACATTTTCAACTACCAATTGGTTTATGGAGACATGTCTGCATCCTAAGTCAAGGGATGTATACGCTGTAATTTTTCCATAATGTTTCTATAACGTTCCATGTGAGGACTGGTTTGCTGCAAGGGAGTGAGCTTCCCACACCCAGAGGATTCCAGGAGCAAGAACTTGGGACACAAATTCTCTTGAGATCCTGGAAGTACTGAAGCTGGCCTCAGGGGCCTCCATGCTGGACCTCAGCCTCCACACAGGGACTCAGAAACACACTCCTGGCCCCAGCCCTGTAGTTTAGCAGTGAGAATCTACACTTTCATTGAGTACCAAAATTTAGGACTAAAGAGCGCGGGCTTTACAGACACCAGCTCTTTTTAAAGACAGAATCAGCTTTGTGATCTTGGATAAGTTGCTTAGCCTCTCTGAATCTCAGTTTCCTTATCTATAAAATGGGATGATGACAAGAACTACTCTGGAGTGTAGTAATGAGGACTAAACAGATTAATAAGCGACAAGTGCCGGGCAGGGGACAAGAACTCAGCCCGTGTTGTGGCTCGCGGTCGGGGAGAGGCGCCCACCATCAGCACTGCGAAATAGGTGAGGTGGTTGCAGAGGCAGGACGTGTGCGTTTCCCTGCTGATGGTCTCGCACCCCGCGTTGCTCCAGCTCCCGGGGCTGCTCACTGAGGAGGGGACAGCATGAGGCTCCATCAGTGCCAGTCCCCCAGGACCCCACTGTCCCCACCCCCTCGCCCAGAGGCTGACTGCACCCTGATTCCAGGACTTTGCTCCATTCCGCGGACCAGCCCCTACCTCTGGGGAGCAGAACCTCCAGGAGGCGCCCTGGCCCCGCCCTAGCCCCGCCCCGGTCCCGCCCCGGTCCCGCCCCCGGACACCCCTCCACACTCACTCGTGGGGTCTTCCACCCAGAATACACACTGTAGGGTCACGTTCTTCTGTGGGGACAAGAAAGGAGGAGAGCGGGTCCCATTGCAGCCGGCAGAGGGGGTCAGGCCGCGCCCACCCCAGCGGGAAGGCGAGGGGGTCGCGCCACAGGGACCCTCGTTGCCGTGGGATCGCGCACGCTCACCGGCTGCGGCAGGTGCTGGAAGGTGAGCACCACGGGCTCCGGGAGGTTGGCGACTTTGGTGTCCTGCACCACGATGCCCAGGACCTTCTCACCCAGAACCTGGCTGGCATTTTTATCCTGAGAGACGGGGTGGAGAAGAGATCAGGGCTGAGAAGAGAGGCTGGACGTCCCCCGCCTCTGGAGACTGGCATTTGTCCCAGCCCTGAGCGCCTCGCGGGTAGTCATTCACACCGTAGTGAGAACGACCGCACTGGAGCCTCTCGACGTCTAATTTTGGACTTGACAGGGAGAAGCTCTGGCTCCTGGAGGTGGGGCCGGTAGCGTGCTCTTCCCAGCACTCGGTCAGACAGAAGCCCATCCTGGGGGGGGACGACGCGGGGTACCTGGAACAGGGCCTGGCTGCTGAAGTCCACCAGCAAGAGTCTCTTCTCGGCCTCCCCTCTCCGGCCTTTGCCCTGCTGGAGGAGTGTGCGCGGCAGCAGCACCGAGTACTCCCGGACCTGGCTCTGCTCCTCCTGCCGACACAGTCCCCAGGGCTCAGCCCACCGTGGACCCCACCTGCCTGCTGCCCACCCAAGCCCCTCCCCCACACTGTGCTCTGAGCTGCCTCCTCCGGAGGGTCAGGCTGGACCCACCACAGTCCTTCCAGCGGGCTATGGCTGGGGAGCCCGTGGTCAGACCCAGGGGCGCAGGGCCTGGGAGGTCCGCAGGGGTTTGTTGTCTGGGCCCTCAGACACCAGCCCAGCCTGTGGCATCCTGGAGTGGTGGCCGCGAGGGAGGGGGTGACCCACTAACAGACACCCTCACAGGGTGGAGAGCAGACCCTCGGGGCAGACCCTGCCCTTGCCACTGTGACTCAGCACTGTGACAGCCACTGACCCCAGGGCCGCCCTGGGCCTGGAACCTGCTGGAGAGGCCTCAGGGAGCGGCGGGGGTCCTGCCGTGCAGGGACAGGTCCTGGCCTGCACCTCCACTGCCCGCCCAGCTCAGCACGCACCTGCCTCCTGCCCGCCCCGCCGCTGACCCTGGCCTCACCTCCTGCCGGGAGTGGATGTGCAGGTCCTGGAGGCTGGCGCTGGGCTGCAGCTTCCACACGGTGGCGTTGACCAGGTCCTCCTCGAAGGACACGGAGTCCCCGGGGAAGCTCACGGAGGCCAGCTTGGACTCCAGGCTCTGCAGCTGCCTGGCCAGGAGGAGGGGTGTGACCCGGCGGCAGGGAGACGCAGGCACAAAGTGGGGACTGGGCAGGGGCAGGGACGAGGAGGGAGGGGACAGGAGGACAGGCAGACCGCAGGTGTGGGGGGGACCGGCCTGGAGGGCAGGGGACAGTCTCGGAGCCTCTGCCTGTGGCTCCACCCTGGGCCTAGGCTGTGCCTTCCTGGTGGGGGTGGCCTGGGTCCCTGCCCTGGGCTGGCTGTGACATTTGTCTTCACTGGCCTTGGGGCTTGGCCTGGGGCCACACATCAGCTCCAGAGAAGAGTCCAGCCCAGGAGCCTCCCGGCCTCCCCAGTGGGTCCCCCTGCCAGCTCCGGTCTGCCCGCCTCTGCCCGCCTCTGCCCGCCTCTGCCCGCCTCTGCCCGCCTCGCGCCCAGAGCACACTCACTGGCTGGCGAGGGTGGACGAGGGCCTCCTGGGGGACTTCAGGGGCTGCTTCAGGAGCCGGCTGAGCATCCCCAGGTCCCTCTTGAGGTCACACATGTCCCAGGAGGCGTTGGGCAAGGCCTTCTCGGTGGGCTCTGGGGGAGGAACGGACGGAGCCCTGAGGCTGGGGCCGAGGTGCCCGTCCCCGACCCTCATCCTCAGGAGACTCTCCGCGCTCCTTCCCGCTTTACGAAAGGAAGTGGAGAGGGCCCCCAGGCCACCCAAGGATGAGGCCAGCCATGGGCCATCTTCTAGGACCCTCCAGCAGCAGGTGGGGCCCTGCCGGCCAGGCCTCAGCGGGAGGGATGTGGGGCCAGTGACGTGGTTCTGGGGACTCTGCCCCACCTGCCTCCGGGCCCCACCAGCCTCCCTGACTCCAGGCCCCCTATTTTGGGGGGATTGTAGGACCAGACGGGACCACGTGGAGTGGGCAGATGGAGACAGTGGCCTGTGCCCTGTGCCACGAGGCAGGCAGGCCCTGGGGGTCTGAGCTTTTCCATTTATAACCCAGAAAGCCTGGTGTGGGGCCGATATGAAAACTCTGGCTAAAACCCTCTGAGGCCACAAGCCCAGGCGTCTGCTCCTTAGGACACGTGGAGAGAGGCCACGTGGGGGACCCACCTGGGGGCCTCCCCAGCCCTGCCTGCCGCTCTGCAGGGCACCAGGCCAGGCCCATCCCCACCACCTTCCCTGGCCTTGACCTGCTGACACATCGAGGGGCTGTGTCCCCTGTCCTGGGGACCCCTACCCCCAACAGCAGCAGCCTGAGAGGAACAGCAGCAAGAAAACCCAGACCCCCGGAAGCCTAGTGCCCTCGGCCACCCGCTTTCCATGCCCTTGGGAGGCGGCAGCCACATGGCACCTGCCACACCACCCTCACCCCTGCCTGAGGCTCACACTGAGTCTCGCTCCTCCCCTCCTCAGGTGCCCTCTATGGCTCCCCAGTGCCTGTGGCCTGAGGCTGTCTTACTGTGGAAGGAGAAGGTGAAGCCGGTGGCACCCCGCAGGCTGGTGTTCTGGGGGCTCCACCAGGAGCTGACGGAGGTGGCGAGCAGCAGGGGCCCCTGGCCCCGACCTTCCTTTTGGTGCTGGAAGCAGAGGAGGTCTGAGGCCCGGTCACTCAGCAGGAAGTCGTTCTTGCCATAGCGAAGGTGGAACCTGCCCGTGTGGCGGGTCCAGTAGAGGCAGAAGTGGTAGACGCCCCTGGGCTCGGGGAAGGCCCGGGAAGCCTCGGGGACCTCGGGAAAGGGGGCGAGGATGGTGAGGGCGTCCTCGGAGTTCCTGATGGAGATGTGCAGCTCCGGAGTGTGCAGGTACTGGAGCCTGCTCCGCTGCGTCTGGTTCCGCTGGCCACAGAAGCGGAAGTCTTCCCTGGGGCCACCGCCATGGGCACCTGGGAAGGCAGAGGCTGCAGCGGGGACCCATGGCAGAGACTAGCCAGGGGACATGGGAGGGGACAGGACACCCACGTGTTCCAAGGGCCTGGAGAGCAAAGGGTCTACAAAAATGTGTGGGTCCCTGGCTTCAGCTAGGTGCAGTGGTGCACACCTGTAATCCCAGGTACACGAGAGGCGGAGGCAGGAGGATCACAAGTTCAAGGCCAGCATGGGCCACTAAGTGAGACCCTGTCTCCAAATGAAAGGATATAAAGGGATGGGATGGAGCTCAGCGGTCAGGCCTTCCTAAATTCAACCCTGATACCACATAAAAAAAAAAAATCTGGCTTCAAAAATACAAAAAGAGAAAACTGAAAATAAATAATAATTCCAAAGGCAAAAAAAAAAAAAGAATTTTAATGGTAATAAAGTATCTCATGAGGACACTGTTACTATGTCCTGTTGTGCAGGCTGTGTACTGTCCAACAATATTTGCTGCCAAGGTGAGCAGAGCATCTCTGAGGACGAGGCCAGGTACAGAGGTTGCTAAAACCCAGTTCATGGTCCCCATCCCAAGGAGCTGTGTGCTTGTGGGGTTGCATTTGCCAGAAGAAGGAGGTGACCATTTCTTTTCTCCAAAGCACCATTCACAAGCCAAGTGGACCCCCAGACCCATACTGCCCAAAGGGGCTGGCATGTGCTGGCTCCTGCCTTGCAAGGGGACATGATAGCCCCAGGGCCCCTGGGGAAGGCCTACCTTTAGCCAGGAAGAGCAGACTCAGGAGGAACAGCGGCACCCGGGCAGCCATCATCCTCCCCGGAAGTCACCCGGGAAGTCACCACCTGCAAGAGACCCTGAGTGTTGGCTGGGAGCCGGGACCAGGGCTGCCGGGGCTGCCCTGCAGAGGGCCGGGTGGGCAGGCGGGAGGAAGCGGCCTCAGGCGGCTGTGGCCAGAGGCTGAGGCTGCAGTGGCCAGAGGCTGAACCTCCAGGGGCTGCGGCTGTCCAGAGCCGGGCTGCCCTTGAGCCCAGCTGCTCGCCCACTCGCTGCAGGAGCCCGTGTGAGGCACATGCAGTGGGGCTGAGGACAGACCCCCGGGCCCAGGAATCGCGGGGGTGTTCCACCTGCAGCCGTCTGCGCCTTGCCCCTGCCGGGCCTGGAGGAGACCTTGAGAAACGGGGCTCTCGGAGTTCTCCCATGGCGACTGCACCGCAGCCCCTGATCCAGCCCCTGATCGTCCCTGGACCTAGCGCAGAGGGCGCCTCCTCCAGGAAGCCCTTCTCCTTGGGTCAGTCCCAGCCTCCTGCGGTTCCCACCGCTGGCCAGAGCCCTCTCTCAGCTTCCCCTGGGCAGGGAAGGGTGGTCAGCCTCTTCTCGGTCACCCAGGGAGCCCCTGGTCCACCTCTCTGAGGACGAGGCCAGGTGCAGAGGTTGCCGGGAGAGGTGAACGCTGCGCCCACAGAGAAGGATCAGCGCCTCCACGGCGCCCCCTACAGGGGCTCCGGGGAAGGGCGTCTCCAGCCATGACCAGCAGGGGGAGCTGCGGCCGGCCTGGGCCGCTGGGAGAGCAGAGGGACCAGCGAGTCTGCACCAGAACCGGACTCTACCCGGGAAAGGGTGGAGAGACCCAGCTCTGCCAGCTCCGGTCCCAGGGCTGAATGGGCACCTCTGGCCACCCACAGCTGCTCTTGGCTGACTCCTGCTACCTACCAGCCCCCTGCCCACCCCTGCCCCTGCAGGAATCCTCCCGCGGTTCTGGGTTGGCACCGCTGTTGGGTGAACAGTTGGGACTTAAATGACTTGCGCAGGAATGCTCCAGGCTGGGGGCTTTTCTTGCCTGGTCAGGACCATCGTGACTGGTGCCCATACAGACAAATGCCGGTGGCTTGGCCTTCGGACCACCAGCTGGCCCAGCGACCACACTGCCTGCCGACAGCCGTCCCCGTCCTGTGGGGAGCCTGTCTGACCACAGCAACACATGCAGACCTCTGCCACAGAGAGGACGGGCCACCCAGAGGCAGGTGAGGAGGCTGAGTTTGGAGGAAATCAGGAGGGCTTCCCGGAAGAGGCAGCTTGGGCCTGAGGTTTGAGGGCAGCACTGCAGCACGAGGGGACCTAGAAGGATCTCATGTCCTCCCAGACCAGCCCTCCCTCCACCACTGTGGCCCTGATGTAAGGTCCCCTGTGTCCCAGCTCGAGGGATAAACCCGACTTCGGGGCCTCATGGCTGCAGTCACATTGCAGGTGGGTTTGTCACCTTGCCCTGGTGGCATCACATGGCCATTTGAGAAAAAGGACGTGAGAGTATTTTAGGGAAGGGCTGCTGTTTCCTGGACTGTGATTTTAGGGCTTCGCTCTGTCCTCTCTAAGCCTTCAGGTTCCTCAGACCAGCGGAAGGAAACCCAGCATCCGGGGACAGGACAGATCCCTCCCAGACCACCTCCTTCCTTCTGTCTGCCACCCCCTACCACCCCCCTCTAACCTCAGGCCAAATGTCACTTCTTCTAGGCAGCCTCCTCCCGGCATCCCCTGCGACGTTCATCCACCGTGAACTTGAAGTTCACAGATCACTTTGAGAATTGGCCCTAAATTCTCCATTTGATGATGGTTATATCTGAGGCCCAGAGAGAGCCAGTGATTTCCTGAGGTCACACAGCAAGCTAGGGTGGAGCTGACTAGAATTCACGTGTATCTCTCGGACCCACTGACCTTCAACATGAGTCACGATTGTCTGGAGACAAGACCCCAGGAGAGGGCAGGACCATTTGCATCAGCCCCCCTGAACTGGCCTTGGAGAGCAAAAGAGGCAGGCTGGGGAGTGAGGTCCCTGTCACTGAAGGATTCAAACACACACAAGGGCAGGTCCTTCCTGACACTTCATGGCTCATTCCGTTCCACTCTGGTTATTTGAGTAACCACTCCTAAGAGGACAGCTCTGTCCCCATCAACACTTCAGGTTTGACAAGGAGGGGCCCCTGGACTCCTTCAACCCACCCCGAGTGAAATGGACTCTGGAGCCCGACTACCTGAGTTCCAGTCTCAGCCGGGCACTTACGGCTGTGTGTGCTTGGACTGGTTACTCACCGTCTCTGGGCTCCTTTTCCTCACCTGTATTGAGGAATAAAAACGAAGCCTACCTCAAGGGTGATTGCAGCAAAGAGCTTAGGACATGCCGTTGCCACAGGTGTCGGAGAAACAGCTCTGTACACTTTCTGAGCGGCTCGTGACCCAGCCCTGGACCTCCCTCCCCCTCCCCTGCCCTGACCCCAGCTCCACCAGTGGCCAGCTCAGCTCCAGGTCACCTCAAGGGGAAACTCGGAGCACAAAGCCTGCTCTCCGGAAGTACAACGGCAACGCGGAAACCCCACCCAGAAAATTCCCTGCTCACAGCCCTGGACCCAAGTCTGCAGAACCCCGGGGCAGGTCCGCTGGGCTCCAGTCGAAGATTCCAGATTGGGCAGAGCCAGGGTGCTGTCCACTTAGCATCCCCTTTGTCCCTTACCAGTCCCACCCAAGGGTGGCTGCCACCCAGCCAGCCCACCCCAAGGGCATGGGCAGTGTCCACGATGGAGCCCCCAATGTCCCCAGCAGGGCTTTCCAGTGCCCAGTCACCACCCTGGGTGTCCACCACCTGGCTCAGCCAGGAATGAGGGGGCCTGGGCCCTGGAGACCTGGGCCAGGGGCTCGCAGTGGGCCACAGGGGCCTGCCCACCTGGGCTCTGGAGGTGAGGAGGGCGGAGCTGGCCAGACCCCACCTTTAGGAGTCTCAGTGCGAAGCCCCAGCCTCCCCCACAGCCCTGGCCGGAGCTGAGAAGGGGCCACAGCAGCACACCCCCGTGGTCCCCAATGCTGCGACATCCGTGGCGTCCACCCGGCGGCAGGGCCTCCTGGCTGACCATCTCACAGCCTGGAAACAGGCCAGGGAAGGACGGGCCAGCACTGGTAGAGGTCCCAGGGATGCGTGGCCCCTGGATTTGGGGGTCTCCCCCAAGACGAGGGGAGGGCGGGGGGAGCTGTGGATCACAGGCAACGTCGAAGCGTCCAGTCTGGAGAGGGTGCCATGGCCGAGCCCCAGGGGAGCCCCGGCCCCCAGCTCCTCTTCCAGAGCAGCTGCCCTTGACCTCGGGCCTTCCGTAACAAGAACAGAACGAGCCGATCCGCCCGACACGGTGACACGGTGGGGACCCATCGCAGGGTCTCCAAGGGCCCAGCCGGGCGGACGCAGCCAGGGCCTGCCGAAGCCAGACGCCCACTCCACGGCCAGGCTGCTGGGGAGAAGGCCACGCGTGGCCGGCGGGCAGCGGCCTGGGCTCACTTTCTCCCCGGGGCCCTGACTCACTTCCTCGGCCATCCTGTGCGGAGCTCCTGGAAAACGCATTTCCTCGGAGGACGGACGTGGCAGTGGAGGGGACAGGACCTGGTTAACCCTTCCCTGGGGCGCCTCTGACACCTCCAGGCCGGGAGACTCCCTCCAGGGTCTGACCCTGCTCCTGCCCTTGGACCCCCGGGGGTCACGGGTCACCCCAGGCCCCTGCTCAGGCCTCCCCTGCCTGGAAGCCCGCCCTCCCTGGGCGCCCCTGCCCAGCTCTGAGCCGCTGTCCCAGGAAGCCGCACGTCCCCTGGTGGGCCCAGGCCACACTCTCCGCACTGGGCGCCCGCCCACTCAGGGCTTCCCCCAGAGCTGCCCAAGCTGTGGGCCAGGCCCAGGAACGGGCTGGAGCGCAGACCCCCAGGCCCCTGCCGTCCAGGGTGGGCTCAGGAGCCGGCCTCTAGTAACGCAGCCCACTGACATGCCACGGGCTCGGGAACCATGGGTCGGTGACTGTGTCAGGGAGCAGAGGGGACTTCAGCACTGGTGGCTGAAGATCAAGGCCGCCCCCAAGGTGCGGCTTCCCCCCCCATGACAAGGACCTGCCGTCGTGCGGGGTACCATTTAGCCGGGGGCTGGGTACTTGACTGGCCTCCCCCAGGACAGCAGCAGAGAGGGCAGGACAGGGCGTGGGGCAGGTCGAGCTGGCCTTCGCTCCCTGGGCCCCTCCCAAGGGCCTTCCTGGTGGGGAGGGCAGAAGAGGCCCAGCCCAGCTGTGAGCCACTCCGGCCCCCGTCCTCAGCTGCCCCCCAGCCCAGGGCTGGCTGGAGCCCAGAGAGGGCAGGACAGGAGGGATGTGGCCCAGTGCGGGGGCAGGCGAGGATGGCACCTTCAGGGTGTGACACAGCGTGGCGTGCCCGAGTGTGCACTGCAGTGATGCAGGAGGCAGGAGAGGCCTGGGGTGGGGGCGAGTTAGCTCTGCAGAGGGACAGGGAGGCGGCAGGGTGGGGGTTCCTGCAGGTGCTTCCTGCAGGTGGGTGGGAGGGGCGTGCTCAGAGGACCCTCCTTCCAGCGGTTTCCAAGTTCTGTTATCAGATGAAACCGTCCTTGGGAACACTGCACAGCCACCCGCTCCCAGGAGATGCCGTTA
This sequence comes from Urocitellus parryii, assembly GCF_045843805.1. NCBI lineage: Eukaryota > Metazoa > Chordata > Mammalia > Rodentia > Sciuridae > Urocitellus > Urocitellus parryii. The sequence continues at coordinate 33,814,453 of NC_135545.1, read as the reverse complement.
CAGCCAGGTGGGACCCAGGCCACTCCCCAGCCCGCCCGCCCGCCTGGGGCACCTAGAAGCACCTACTAGCACTGCTCCAAGTGCTGAACCCCTCTCCCCGACACCGTGGCCTATTTCACCAGTGGGTGTGAAGCCCAAGTTCCTGAGGCCCAGAGTTCCAGCCCTGAACCAAGAAGGGCACCCAAGGGACAGAGATGGAGCCCCTGGAAGGCTGGGGCTGCCCGAGGCCCCCACCCGCCCAGGCAGAGGCCACACCCCTGCAGCAGCCAACCCAGGAGGCACCTGTGGCCCAGCCAAGCCCCTGGGCCTCAACTCCCTCTGGATGCCCAGCAGGGCCCTGGCCCCTGCCATCCCACGAAGAGAGGACCCACCAGGGAAGGGCCTCCTGGAGAGCCGGTGTTCCCAGCCTGCCACCCAGCAGCCCCTTCACCTGCACTGAGGCCCTCCAAGCCTTCCTATGCCCTGGTCCCCTCCCTGTGATGCAGCTTGTGGCACGCCCGTGAGGGTCCCCATGCCCAGGGCCTCAGCCCTCCACATCCTCTGAGGCCCCATGGTGGCCAGCGGGATGGCAGAGAGCAGGAGGGTCTACCAGGGTGAGTCCGATGTGGTGAAAGGACCCTGGAGTCCCCAAGGAGGAGAGGGGGACCGCAGCCCCCTGGGCCAGGGCTCCCGTGGGCTGCAGGCCCCGCACCCTGTGGCTCAGCCTCCACCCGCTGCCAGAGGACCTCCCAGTAACTGAAGTCGCGCTATCGGCATCTCCATCCCCAGACAAGGAAACCCAAGTCCAAAGAGGGGAAGTCGCAGCCACGGCCACACAGCAAGCAGGAGCCGGTCATGATTCCACCACGGCAGGGCCTCAGAGCCCTGGCATTCAGCCACCATGGCCCAGCGTCCCTGCCCCGTGGGACAGGGGCACCTCTTCAGCTGGGACACCTGTCATTAACCCGAAAAACAAGCTCCCGGGAGTCCTGACGGCACACAGATAGAAGCCTTCTGACACCCGTCCCCAACCGCCAGCCCCTCCCTCAGCCCCTCTGAGCTGCCCAGGGGCCATTAGCTCTCCCGAGCTGACCTGCAGGAGCCAGTTGGGCGGCCGGGCTCCCCAGGGCTGCTGGTCGCCAGCCCTGACACTTCCAGGCGAGAGGTCCCCCGTGAGCCGGGGAACGTCCAGGCCCCTCCTGCCTCCCACTACCAGCAGCGCCGCGGGGACGGGGCACTGCCAGGCCTGTCCCCAGTGAGCCATTCCATTAAAGGCTGCCATGGCCAGCTGGGTCCGTGGCCTCACCTCAGGGGGCTGAAGCACTCAGCAGAATGTTGGAGGAGGTGGGGATGGTGGGGACGCAGGAGCTCTGAGGAGCCAAGACTCAAGGCCTGTTGAATTTTGAAGTTGGTGGAAGAAGACTCAGAACCCAAGGGAGGGGAAGACCTGGGGAAAGACCAGCCAGGGGCCCCTGAAGGAGCCCGCTGAGGGACAGGGCTCAGCACGGGGGTTTCACCTGCTGGTGGCAGTCAGCTGCATGCTCCTGGAGCCACCCAAAGCCAGGCAGAGGCTGGTGGCCAAGTCTCCAAGACCTGGCCCCATCCACGGAGCAGCTGTGGCCAGCATCCTGGACGCACAGGAGGCAGGCGTTAGAGGCACTAGGTCCAGACTAGCTCTGTGGCCACCCGGCCTGTGTCTTTGGACCAGCCTGTCCCCCTCTGGCTGCGGTTTCCTTGCTATCAAGAAGGTGACTGTGACCCTTGTCCCCTGCCTGCCTTCTTGGTGGCCCAGGACCCTCTCACCATTGAGCAGGCTTCAGGATCCCTCAAGTGAGGCTCCGCTGACCTCCAAGCTGGCAGCGGAGAGGGTGCTGGGCCGCCTCCCCCACCCCGACCAGACTCTGGCCAGACTCTGGCCAGACTCTCTGCCCGCTCAACTCGCAGCCCGGCTCCTCCATCTGGCCGAAGTTCCCCTTCCCCGTCTGCGCTGCCCAAGGCCAGGCCCTCAAGGTCAGCCCAGTTACCTCCCCGCTGGCTTCTGGGAGTAGCAGCCCCCCCCCCCTGCCAGGCAAAATGCCCATCTTTGGAGCGAAGGATCCTCAGAGTTCCCAAGGGCAGCCACCAACCCTCCCTTTCTCCCCGCTTCCTCCTCCACGTCCCAGATCTCTGGTTCAATGGCAGACAGGACAAAGCTACCCTCCCTTCTAAGGCCAGAACCAGGGCCCAGGTGTGCCTGAGGCCCCTCCAGGAAGACCATTAGAGACACTGCAGGACTCTATGCAGCTACTGAGCACACAGCACAGCCTGGGGACCCTCCAGCTGCCCCCTGCACCCCACAGGGCGCTCACCACCTCCAGTTATACGGTCACTGCCAGAGAGGCTCTTTAAACACACTAGACGGGCCAGGCACGGGCACATTCCCATAATCCCAGCAACAGGGGAGGCTGAGGCAGGAGGATGGCAAGTTCAAGGCTAACCTCGGCAACTTAGTGAGACCTTGTCTTAAAATAAACAATAAACAGGGCTGGGGTTGTGGCTCAGAGGTAAAGCACCCTGGGTTCAATCCCCCGGCACCAAAACAAAACAAAAAACAAAAGCAAAACACAGGAAACACTAGACAGACCAAGGGGAAGGGAAGGGGAGAGAAGGCGGAAGAACTGAGGAAGAGTCGACCAAATCATGTAGGTGCGTGGACGACCACCGTCTGTGCATTCCAACATCACATGGAACCAGAAAAAAGTAGATAGAAGGAAGAGCCAGGGAGAAGGGGACGGGGGTCTCGGAGGGATGAGGAAGGGGAAAAGGAGATACTAGGACTGGAGTCATAACAAATGCTACCTTATAGGCATTTGTGACGATGTCAAAATGAACCCCGCAATGATGCGGACCTCCAATGCACTCATAAAAAATTAAAACCGAAATATAAATAAAAGTGCACAAAATGGGGATGAAGATTTTTTTAAAGAACACTAACAAATTTTTTAAAGAATGGCAAACAAAAATGGGATTTGAAGCTCTTTCCACTCGGGAACACATCCAGTCCTCCTAGCCTCTGCTTCGAACCTCAGGATGCTCACCCAACAAATGGCACAGAAGAGAAGTGACCCGTGCAGGTGGCGCGGCTGGGGGGCCGCCAAGTGGGAAGGGAACCCAGGGCAGCTCCGGAATCGCGTTCTGAATTTGGAATCCGCTCTCCCTAGAACTGACCTGTTAGGCAGGGCTCCTCTGGAAGTCACAAACGTGCTAGACAGTGTCCCCCACAGTGTCCCCCACAGTGTCCCAGGTCTGGGGCTGTGGAAGCTTGCCCAGGTGACGGTGGATCCCAGCCCTGCTGGAGGGCTCCTCTCTCCGGTGGCGCTTCCAGCCCTCTCAGCCCTCGACACCCCCTGCCGCTTCCCAGAGGCTTATCTGGGCCGCCCAGACCCCTGGTTTGTGGAGGGGAGGGGTGTGTGGTTCCCAACGACCACTTCCTCCCGATCTCGGCTGCTCTCGATCTAATTGACCATATTTTCTGAGAGTACCTTCTCTGAGTCCCCCAGGGGGCTGAGCCCTAGTGCCTAGGGAGAGTCCCCAGCGCCACCCCAGCCCCCGCAACAACACCACCCCCACCTATTAGCCCATGGTCAATGGAGGGGCTGGGGGGGCTGGAGGGGGAGAAGAAAGAAGGGGAGGGGGAGGGGAAGCAGAAGGGGAGGGAGGGAGGGAGGAGAGAGGAGCCAGCCCTACCTGGTTCCTCCTGGGGACAAAGTGCCCTGGGATGCACCAGGACCCTGTTCCAGGGGGGCTCGCCTGGCCTGCAGGAGCGGACTGTCAGAGTCGAGGACAGTTTCTCCAAGTTCAAGAGGCAGCGGGAAGCTGAGCCACCAAGCTGAGCCACCCCGGTGGCGGCCCCTTCACCAGAGCTAGCGGCAAACAAAGGGGGCGGCCGGGGAAGATGGGGCTGAGAAGCCCCAGCCGCCAGCGCGCCAGTCAGGGAGAAGGGGCGCAGGTGACAGCAGCCCCTGGCAACCGTTCCCCTGGCAACCATTGGCAGCTGCGGGGACGACGTCACGCTTGGCTCCTCTCCTGCCTGGCTGCGCGGGCTCCCTGACTGTTCCCGAGTCCCTCCATGCCCGAGCTGTCTGGCCAGGAGGGAGCTGGCAGGAGGAAGGGCAGCAGGATACGGGGCGCACCGGGGCGGGGCGGGGGGGGACACCTGCTCTCCAAAGGGGACCACCAAGAGCCCCATCTCAGCCTCCCAAGCAGCGGGGACTACAGCTGTGCACCTCCAGCTCAACAAACACTGACTTGAAAGTCAAATCTTTCTAGAACCCAATGAGGGCTACCCCAAGAAAGGCTGCCCCCCCCAACCCGGTGACCAAATTAGAAGCTGGAGAGGGGTGTCCAGCCTGCAGCCAGCCTGGCCTCCAGACAGGCTGGATAGTCCCTAACCTCCACCTTTGACTGTCATGCTCCACACTACCCTGAACACTTCCGAGGGTCCACCTCCTCCAGGGAGCCGTCCTGGGTTGCCACGACTCACCAAGAACCCTTCTTCTGAGTTCCCTTGGAGCCAGGGGCCCCTCCTGGCTTTCCAGGTCTCCCCGGGGGTCAGGAGTGATCTGGACCCTCTTTTCCAGTCTGGGAGGGAGCAGAACAGAAGTGAAGCTTCTGAAAAGGCTACTCGTGCCCATCCCTGCCCCGGGGCTTTATGGAGACCCGCCTCCAACCGGCCTCCACGGCTTTGCACGGAGAGTCCCGTTGAATGCATCTTACAGGTGGAGAAACTGAGTCCCAGGGGGACGCGGAATTCAGACAGAGATCTCCTCCGGGACGGGAGGACGTCAAGCACAAGCATCCACCAGGTGCTGGACCAACCCCCTCCTTCTGCGTCGAGCGCACATTCAGACCTTATTTGATCACCTCTAACGCCAGGGAGCTCACTTCCTCCCAAGAGCGCGTATCCCTTGGGCTTCTAAGAAGTCCTTTCTGTCCTCTGAGTCAAAGGGAAAAGACTCCCAGTACCCTGCAGGGGGGTGGCGGGGGGTGGAGAACGGGGCAGGACACAGACAGACCCGCAGCAGGTCAGGGGACAGCCCGGCCGAGGATCCCGGGTCTCAGCCCCCGCAGCTGCAGGTATTTCCCAGAGCTCAAGTGGGAGCCCCTGGGGGAAGGGCCCCCCGGGGGTGGCGGAGCTGGCGCAGGCCATGGGAAAGGCAGCAGGGGCCCGCCCGGGGCAAGGCCGCCTCTGAAACTGCCCTGTGTGGACCTGAGCCAGGAGGCGGCTGGTCCGGAGGCTGCCATTGTCTCCCTGCCGCCAGAGCCGGGCGCTCAGGCACTATTTCAGGCCGGAGGAAGAGGGAAAGAAAGGAGCTGCTGTCTCGGGGGACCTGAGCCGCCCGCCCGGAAGGTTCCAGGGCCTGCCGGGCTGAGAAGGCGGCCTCTGTTGGATCAAAGGACCCATCCGTGCCTCCAAGAGGCTGGCAGGGGCTGTGACTCAGGCACCCAGGGGGAGGGCCCCCTGGCCTTCTATACACACTTGGCACTCACTGCAGAGAGACAGGGCACAGCACCCCAGTCCCACCGCTGTCCCTGAACACCCCCCCACACACACACTTATCACCATGGAAGTCCTGCAGCTCATTACAGCCCAGAGCCCAGAGCCAGAGAGGTTGAGAGCTACTTCCCCACTTGGCTCCTGATTGGAGTGGAGGTGGGGAGCAGAACCGTGTGCCTCTTTTGATGTGAGATGATACAGCAGGAGCCCCATGGCGGTCCTCTCACCTTCCAAGGGCCACCTCTCCCTTCCTTGCATTGGCTAGCTCTGGCTGTTTTGGACTCCTCTGACATACCCCAGGACCTTTACATGTGCTTCCCTCGCAACACAGCCCATTCTTTCTAGGACCCTTGCTGTGACTGACCCCATCTCAGCCTTAACTCAAATACCTTCCCTGACCACCGACCAAACTGATCTTCTATTTCCATCATGGTCTTCCTTGTCACCTCCTTCAGGACCTTTAGAGCACCCAGCCCTGACTGAAGTGGCCCTGTGATGTGCTCCCTAGCTCCCTGCCACTCAGTCTTGTCTGTCTTGCTCCCACTGCTGCCTCCAGGCCCACAGCAGCTGCCCCGTCCATGACTGCTAGCTGAGTGAATTAACAAACAAGACAGAGCTGGGGCTTGACGACAGGCCAGGCAGCCTCCATCTTCCCAGCAGAACATGATTCCTTATACTCTAGATCCAAGTTCAAAAGCGCCACTTGGACTGGGTTTGATGGTGCACGCCTGTCATCCCAGTGACTCGGGAGGCTGAGGCAGGAGGATCACAAGTTTGAGGCCAGCCTCAGCGACTCAAACTCAAAACTTTGTTTTGAGACTCTGTCTCAAAAAAAAAAAAAAAAAAAAAATTAAAAGGGCTGGGGTGTGACTCAGGCACCCGGGGGAGGGCACCCTGGGTCCCTCCCCAGTACTGTAGAGAATTTTGAAGAAGTCCATTCCTTGCAGGGACCACTGAACTCTCCCTGCTCCCTGCCTCTGCCTTGGTCAGGACACGCACACCTCTGCCAGGTGCTTGGCCAGAGAGAGACCCCTGAGAAGGTGCAGGCCTGACTCTGGGAAGGGATCTGAGTCCAGGCTCACTCTCCCCCCTGCCGGCTGGGCACTGAAGGCCCTGAGAAGTCCCGCAGCACGGAAGCCCCGCCAGGCGCTTCCCCCACCACTGAGGCCACACGCTCCCTCAAAGGTTTCTGGACTGGATAACGTCCGGGTCCCACCTGCTCCGGTGAGCACCAAGCCTCCGGTTTTCTCCCTACAGCCCTCGAGGGCCCACTCCTAGGGCCCAAGCCCACGAGGCCCAGGAAGGAAACTTACCAACGAGGGCGGGTCACCAAGCCACTGGAGCAAATGCGAAGCCTCCTCCGGGCTCCTGCAGGCCACCCGGGTGGGGCCCGGAGTCGGTGATGGGGTACGGGGGACTAGGGACCTCTGGCAGGGTGCTTCCAAGGACCAGCCCACAGAGAAGCAAGTGGGAGCCGGGCAGGGAGGGAAGCCCATGCCAGCACAGCCCCGTGACACGCCCCTGACCGCGAGGTCCCCAGGCCGCCTGCAGGAAGTGCCCTGTCCCTTCTGCAGCAAGGAACACAGTCTGAGCCGGGGGAGCTCCCGCCTGGGGACACAGAGCCCGCGAAGCTGGACGCGAACCCAACCTCGCGCACTCCTCTGCAGTCACCCACCTGGCACCCCGTGGCACGGCCACTCTACGGAGGTAGACTCGGAGGCCCAGGGAGGCCGCACCGTGGTCCCCAGGCCCCCCAGCCCAGGAACCGCTGGGCTCTTTGAAAACACTACTGTCCTCCTGCAGTGACGGTGACAGCAACTTCTGACTCCAGTTCCCCAAGCCCAGGGGACCACGGGACAGAGACAGGTGCCTGTCTGCGTTGACGCCCACTGGAGGGTCTCCATGGGGACGCACTGGCCGTCCTCCCCGCCAGGCCTGGGAATGGGTCCCACTCCCACTACCCTGCTCAGGTACCAAGGCCCAGGCAGCTGAGGCCCTGGGGACCTGACCCTGCCGCGGGGCCCTCAGGAGGGCACACGGAAGCAGAGCCCCTGGAGGTGTGGCGGGCAGAGCCGGGCCCAGGACGAAGAGCTCTGGGTTAAACCTGCACGAGGCTCAACCAGCGCTGCCCACTGCCAAGGGGTCCCACGCAGGTGTGTGTGTGCGGGGAGCACCGGGGTCAGGAACAGCCACCAGGTCCGGCCAGGTGGAGACAAGAAGCCGGGGACTCTGGTGACTAAGCTGGTGGCTAGGCACCTCCCAGCCCGTCAGGCCCGCTGGCCTCGCCCTGGCCCTCTGCGGGAATCCTGGGTTACTCGGGAGCTGACAGGAGCCTCCTAGAGATAGAATTGGGAGGCACTAATGGGCCAGTTCCTGTTTGGTGACCGGCAGGGCCATGGGGAGATTTCTCAACGGAGACACCACCTGCTCATAAACCTCACCTGCGCCACCAGAACATCCCAGGGGCTGCTGAGCACTGAGGTGACAGGGAGGCCACGGGAACGGGAGCCCCTCCTGGCCTTGGATGGAAGGAGCCTCATGACTCCTGAGTCCCTCTACAACGTCCCCAGAGCCTTGAGCACCTGTCGGGGGGTGCACCGCGTTTAATGGGAGCAGCCTGCATGGTACCAGGGGAACGAGTCCAGGCCCAGCAGAAGAGACCTGGGTGCTGGTCCCTCCAGCCTCTGATGGCCCAGGGTCCCTGGGACCTGCTTCATCGGCTGTGAAACCTGAATAAAGACTCAAATCTTAGGAGCACCTGAGATTGAATAAGGGTCTTTTTGGGCAGTCACGTGGAGGCACCAGGCCGGGGACTGGGGGTGAGTCCCCGCCACCGAGCTGCCTGGCCCATGCCCAGACAGTGACATAGCAGAGGGGCAGTCAGCCGAGGCACAGGGCCGACGGTGACTCAGCTGCCCAGCCAGCCTCTGTGTCCAGCCCTTGCATTGGTCTCAGGGTCTGAGCAGCTGTCCCCTGCCACGAGGTCAGACACCCAGGTGCCAGCCACAGAGCCACACCCACAGGTGCAGACTCCTCCAAGGATGCAGGAAGGTGGACATAACGTGGCCCCAGGGGCCAGGGGAAGCCAGTCCAGCAGAGAAGTGACCTCAGAACGCTGCTCAGCCCCAGGAAGCCAGCCCAACACGATCCAGGCCTCTCCCCAGGTGCAGGACTGTGGCCAAGCAGGTCAGCCTGTCCCACTGTGCTCCTTCACGAGTTGTCCTTGGCCAGGCGCTGTCCCCTCCCTTTGCCAGCATTCTGAATTCTCACCTGAATGACAGCGGCAGAGCCACCTTCCTTCCTCCTGAAAGAACCCAGAACACCCCGGCCTCCAGATACCATCAGAACCCCCCCCCAGCCGGGCTGCAGCCTGCGCCTGCCCTGGCACAAAGCATGTAAATTGCTGTGGGGTTTGACCTGCAGAAAATAACAGGTCTGTCTGCAGGAGGGAACTCGCCCCAGGCAGTTAAGGTCGCAGGCAGCGTTCCCACCAGGAAAAACTACAGAGGCGCCCAGCCACCAAACCCTGCTCAGCGCGCAGCCTGCCTGCCCACGTCTCCTCTCTGTCCCCATGAGAGCCCCCGCATGTGCCTGAGTCCCTCCCCGGGACGGAGCATCCAGGATGACAGCCCCTCCGTGCTCCAAGGAGCAGTCTTGACACACACTGTCTCTCCACGCCGACACTCCTCTCCAGGGAACTGGCTTTCAAGGGCATCAGTGGATCCAGGTCCAGTAACCGGGTCTCAGGGCCTGGGAGCAGAAGGGAGCCCCAGGCTGGACCACGCCCCTGACCAGCAGAGCAAGACTCCTGGGATGGAAGTGTGCCCAGGAGTGGGCTCTCTGGGGATGGGCACCTTTCCCAGCAACCTCAGAAGAGGATGGAGCTGTCAGTCTGGGATAAAAGCTCTGCTGCTCCCTACCAGAAGGACTCCCTGCAGGAAGGCTGCAGTGACAATGACAACAGCCTCCACCATGTGCCAGGCACAATACCGAACACGTGAAATCCAGGGGCTGCCTGAACCCCCTCAAGGCACAATCATGTTGTAATTTTAAAGCTTAGAAAAGTGAAACACAGAGAGGTCAATACACCTGTTTAGGTTCACACAGAACTGGGACAGAACCAGTCACGTCCCTAACCACCCAGAGGGCCACTGAGCTGGAAGCTGGAGAAGCAGGGGTCTGAGCTGAGGTCGAGGTCCAAATGGCATAACCTCCATAATGTGGGTCTGTCCCCGTGCATGCCCGCAGTGCCTCACTTATAGAGATGCAGTGATCTTCCTCTGCGCTGAACGGCCTTCATGGTGAGGCTTTGAGGAAGTGACCCCTGGCTCACAGTCACCTGCCAAGGACTCGAACCTGGTTCTAAGCCAAAGCAAGTCTCAGCAAGGCTCCGGCAGACTCCCAAGTCCACATGTCATAATAATTTCACACTCTGCACCATGTCACCTTGAGTTCCAGCAACGTCCCTGCTGGGGTGCGGGGGGCTGCTAGGTCCATTTTCAGGCAGGGAAACTGAGGCCCAGAGAAGCTGTACCTTCTTTTTTCTTTCTTTTTTTTTTTTTTTTGGTACCAGGGCACTTAACCACCAAGTCACACCCCAGCCCTCTGCATTGTTCCTAAAGCTGGCCTTGAACCTGGGATCCTCCTGCCTCAGCCTCCTGAGTGGCCAGGGTTACAGGCCTGTGCCACTGAGCCTGGGAAGCTGTGACTTCGAGGAAGTGTCCCCTTGCTCACAGTCACCGGTCAAGGACTTGAACCTGGTTCTGAGTCGACCTCTGAGTGAGGCTTATGCAGACCTGCATCTCCAGCGCCCTTCCCCTTCCCCCTCGGAGGCCCTGAGGGTGCAGGAGGGAGACACCATGGGGAGGAGGAGGCCCGGGGAGAGAGGGGGTCTGAGATGCTGTGGAGGTGGCCTTACGGCTCCTCTGGGCTCGTTGTGGAGTTAAAGGGGCCCCGAGTCTGGGAGCCATTCCCTGGCTCTTCAAGGGGCTGAGCGGGGCTGGACAGTAGCCTGTCACCCAGCCCCACCGCGGCTGCCTCGGGGCCTGTGCACTGTGCTGGGAGCTCTGCCAGCTCCTTGGGCCTCGGCTCCTATCTCTGCTGCCCGGAGCCGCCAAGTCCACCCACCAACTACCTAGGCCAGCACCAGCCACGGAGCCCGGTGCCCAGCACCACGCCAGCCTCCCTCCCACAGCAGAGATCAGGCTACTAGGGACAGGGGGTGAGTCCTGCCCGTGTCCGACTCTCCCAGAGGTAAGGGGCACAGGAAGAAGGGCTTCTGAGTGGCTAGAAGTTACCTCTTGCCTCAGTTTACCCATCTGTCCAATGGAAGAACGGTAAAGGCCATCATTTCTGCAGGCCAGGGACACTTCTGAACGCTTTCCTGTCTTAACGCCCCTAGTGACCACAGCAGCCCCCTGAAGAGGAGGCTCTTAGCTACAGTTTACAGGTGAGGAAACCGAAGCATCAGCCACGTCCACACCCCCAGAGAACAAAGCCAAGATCCTCCCAGGCTTTGCTCTCTTTCTAGGTCCCCAGGCCCAAGAGAAATAGGGACGTGGCAGGGGCCAGAGTGGGATTCAAGACGGGGACACAGCGTCTGGCCCTAGCACAGTGCCTGGCCTGGCTGAGGAAAGGGACAGAAGAGCACAGCAGCTGAGAACTCAGACTCCAACCCCAACGACCCTCACGGGGCAAGCCTCCTTGCCCCAAGATCCTCCTCTCAAAGGGGCACAGGTGCCACGTCCGGAGCCCAGCACCAGGCAGGGGCTGCCACAGGAACCTGGGGACTTTCCCACTCAGGCTGAGCACCAGGGAACCCTGGAGAGTTAGGGGCATAGAGTCTGGGAAGGTGTCTGGGCCCAGACCCTGCCAGGACAGGCCAGCAGAGAAGAGACCCCGTCCCCAGCACCTCCCTCGCCCTTGGCCCCTGGCTCTGGCAGCCCAGGCCTGGCTCCAGAATGGGCAGGGCTCCCCCAGGGTCCCTGAGAGCTCCAGTGGGGCATGAGCTGGAGCAGCACCAAGCTCTCAGCTGACCTCGGGGGGAGCAGGGCCGAGGCTGAGGCCAGCGCCCGCCCTGGCTGTTGAGAGGCCCCTTTGTGCCAGCCCTGCCCCACCCCCCACTTGCCATCTGCCAGGTTCCTGGAGTCTGCTCCCCCTCGGCCGCTGGTTTGCTCACATGATGCCCCCATCTGCTGTGAGTCAGAAGGCGGGGTCCACAGGGCCACCCCAAGGATGGGGATGGGGGAGGGGACCCTGCCTAGGGCCCTGGTTGGGAAGAGGAGGCAGCGTGGGGCTTGGACTGTGGGGCCACCTTATCCCATCCTCCCGCCCCCTCCCCACCCACTGCTTTCTCCCTGCCTCCCAAGACCCTGCCCCGCACCCCTGCGACCTGGAAGCCATCCCATAGCCCCGACATGGGCACAGCACCCAGCACCCAGCACCCACGCTCGGCTTTCACCCAGGATACAGTGACCCCCACCGTGGCTCCTTCCCCTGCCCGTTCCCCGCTCCTGTCATGCCGGGTCCTGCTAAGAGGGCCATCCCTTGATACGTGGACCCTGCCACAGCTGGGCCACCTCCACCCCTTTCCCTGACATCCAGGCCCAGGCCACTGTGCAAGCCTGTCACCCATCCCACTGGATGGCAGCCTCAGTCCCCCCTGACCCAGCTGCCGGCCACCCTGCCCAGCCCTCCCGCCTCCTTCCCCTGCAGAGCAGACCAGGACCTGCCCCCTGGGCAGCGAGTGCCTTCAAGTGGCCCGTGCCCCATCTCCAGTGCCATCTCCCTCCCCACACCCTCTGGCTCTCTTCATTCCCCAAACCTTTGCTCCACGCCAGTCCCTCTGCCAGGAACACCCCCACGCAGCCACAGCCCCCGCTGCCCTCTCCCTCGGGGCACCCGAGCCCAGCCAGGCCTTCCCAGAGCACCGTGCTCCCGGCAGAGGCCTCCCCTCACGCCAGGCTCGCCTCCCTGTCTTCTGTGACCCTGCTGGGGGGTGTGTGTCAGCCTGGCTGCCCACTGCCCAGAGCACAGGTTCCCCACACAGACCAACCTGGAGCCCGACTTCTGTCCCTGCTCTAAGGCACACCCTGGACCCACGGGCAGGACACCTCGGATCACCCCACACACCCACTTAGTAGCTAGGGCCACCAAGCCCAGGGGACCAGTAGGAAAGGTGTCCATGGTGGTGTTTAGACCAAGGTGAGGCTACATCCCAGGCCCCTGGGTCCCTGCTGCACAGGAGGCCAGGTCAGGCAGGGAAGGGACAGCCACCCACAGGACTGCTGGCCTGGGCTCCCACTGACCAGCACCGCTGCTCCTCCCAGTCTGGACCCCAAGAACCAACCCTCTGCTCTCGGGGACCTGCGGAGGCGCAGGGCTGGGCGGCCCAGGAGTTCCAAGAGACCTTCTTTGCCTCATCTACCCCCGTGTCCCCAGGATAGCCCAGCGCACACAGAAGGCACTCAATAAATGTTCACATAAACAACTTCCATGGCTTCTGAAGGGGGTGCTAAGGCTATTCCTACCCACCCCACCAACCTCAGGCCACGGCGGCTCCAGGTGGGGTAGGGGGTGACAGGGACCCAGTCGCACCCCTTCAGTCAAGAGAGGGCCCTGGGGGACCCCAACCCAGCCCCACACAAGGGCGGCTGGTTGGAGAGAGGACCAGAGCCTTCAGTGTCCTGCCCGTGGGGCTCCGGAGGAAGCGGTCCCCAGCAGCTGGGCGCCGGGCTGGGTGGTTGGCGGTAAGGAACTCTCCAGCCTCCAAGGCTTCCCCACCCGCTGCCCGGTTCCCAGGACTCACACCCGAGCCCACAGCCGGGGCCATGCCTGCCCACCTGAGTGGCAAAAAGCTGGCTTACTCGGGGCCCAGACCCCAGGACAGCTAGAGGGGAGGATCTCCATGACTGGCCCCTAAAGCACCCTCTCCTCCTGGCACCTGGCTCCTGGCTCCCCATCCCTACACTTGCTGTGTGACCCTGAGCCAGCCACCTGCCCTCTCAGAGCCTCGGTTCTCCCGTCAGTGCCATGGGAGCAGTGCCCTCCAGGCACAGAGGGCAGATGGCCTGCTGGACCCTGGAGAGCCCACTTGCTGTTCCCCGCTCCCCGTGGGCCAGCGGCTCTGAGTGTCCCACTCCTCCTGGGTGCCCTCCCCCTTGCAGGCAGCGCCTTTTCATGCCCCCCCACACACACACACTGGGGGTCGCGCACAGCCAGGCTCCTCTGGGCTAGACCAAGACCCCCCAGTCCTGTCCCCGCCCCTGCCCCACCCCTCACCGGCCCCAGCACACCGCCCTCCCCTGCCTCCCACCTGCCGGAGCCCTTGGTGGGTACCTGGTGCCAGGTGGAGGGTCCTTCAGAGGACCCCCTTTCAGGATCTACCCCAGAGGTTCCACCTGGCGCCCGGGTCCTGCCGCCTGCCAAGCCGCGGGCTGGGGAGTGAGCATGGGAGGCGCCGGCCCCTCTCCGGTGGCAGCAGCCGGTGGAGCCAGGGGAGGGGCCGGGGACACCCCCTCCAGCCTCCCGGGCTCCTCCTCCCGAGATGACTGTGTGAGTCACGGGTGTCTCAGAGGAGGCAGGAGGAGAGGCTGAGGGAGGGAGGCAGGGGCCCTGGGGGATGCCCATGACTCAGCACCTGGCAGGGGGCCTCCGCCTCCCCCCAGCACCCAGGAGTGGATGCCAGGCTTCAGTGGGGTCGCGGGCCGGGGTACCTCTGCCTCCCCACCCTGCACCTATCATCCCATTCTCCCCGACTTCCCGCAGGGAGAGGGTTGCCGCGGCAACAGGCCACTCGGATGCTGCCCCCTCCCCCGGGCCCTGGTGACCACTGCCCCTTCCTGAAGACGCGTCCAGCCTCCTTGGCAGCAGGCGGGGGCCGGCGCTGACCGGCAGAGCGGAAGGCAGGCCAGGAGGAAGGCAGGACTCAGGCACCTGGCACAGGGCCACACAGCGCTGGCCGCTGACCTCACGGCCTCTCCGGGCCTCCGTGCGTCTTCTCGGCAGAGGAGCACACGGCAGGCTCCCAGGGACCCACAGCTCTGGGGCTCTGAGATCCTAAGTCCCCGGGGCCTTTAGGAATGGCCTCTTCAGTCTGTCTGCCCAGCAGAGGGGAGACGGAGGCACCGGGAAGAGTCCATCCCCATGCCTCCAAATGGTCGGAAAGAGGAATCTAGAAGTGACCAGCGCCCCTGCCCCTCTGGCCACCGTCTCTGTTGGCCGCTCCCTCCTGCTCTGGGGTCCTGAGCCCCTCTAGAACCTTGGGGGTAGCTTCAGATGACCATGTGCCCTACAGAGTGGGGACCCGTCCGCCTCCATCAGTACAGTGTGGAGGAAGGATTCCAAATCGCCAGTGCGTGAGGGTTTCACCTGCAGGGCAAGGGCAGCCACACAGGGCCAATAAGAAGAAAAATAAATACTCCCTTTACGGAGCCCCACTGCCTTCTAGAACCTTCCTCCTGCTGTCTTCAGGGTACCCACCTGACACTCAATGAGCTGTCAACAAATATTCCCCAGGACAGTGATGAAGCAGAAGGGACTCGAAGCTCACCGAGGAGAGCTAACTGTCCAAGGGCACGCAGCTGGGGAGTGGCGGGGTTGGGTGGGAGCCAGTCCTCCTAGCCACTCGTAAGCCAGCCTCCCTGGGCCTCCGGCATGGGGCCTCGACCCCCCGGGGAAACTCGAGGTCCCTTCTCTCTGGTAGGGGTCTCTCTGCATCCTAGAGAGGGGTCCTGGGAACTCCCCCTGCACCCACATGTGACACAGTGAAAGCCTTTCAGACAGCAGGGGACGGCTGGAGGCCACTCCCCCACCTGCCTGCTCAAAACCAAGCTGCCTAGTGGGGTGCAGGGGGCCACAGGCCAGACCTTCCAGAAGACCATTCTGTGCTCCTCCAAGTCAGAGCCCCGCTGGCCAGGCTGTGGGAGATGCCTGCCCGATGCCGTAGTGGGCACTTGGCCCTGGTCGGCCTGCTCTTCCCACCCAGGGCCTCCACAGGCATGGCCTTATTACCAGGGCAGGCGGGGCCAGTCCACAGTGGGGTGGGGGCACAGCAAACAAGAGGACAGGAATGAGTTACTCAGAGAAGGACAAAAGTCCCTGACATGCCAGGTCTCTGGGCAAGTCGCCACCTCTTAGCCTCAGTGTCCCTGCGGTTAGTTGTTCAGGGCCCAGGCAGCAGGTGGCAGAGGCTCTAGGCCAGCAGCACAGCTGCGTCCCACCTGCCCACAGAGAGCACTGGCCAGCAGGCTCAAAGGGAGAGCTGAAGGCTCCCTTCTCGGTGCCCATGGGCCCCAGAGCCGAGAGGACCAGGTCTCTGCCTGCCCCTCCTACCATCCGGCTTCTCAGACCTACTTTGTGCTGGGCACTGTGCCAGGCTCCGGGCTCTGGCCCCAGCTTGGAGCTTGGCCAGGGTCATGAGCCTCACTCTCATCCATGGAACCCAGGAGCCAGTTATTAGCTCCAGAAGATCCCTAGAAGGTTCTGAAAGTCAAAGTGGAGAATCCAAATAAATGATTCAATGATTCTATTATTGGTTCTGGTAACAGGATGAGTCGGAACCTCCCGTGCCGTAAGTATTTGGGTCACTCCTACATCATCACTGCAACCCTGGGACGGGGCATCAGTAGTATGTGGAATGAGATGGCCAGAGACAGGCAGTAACTCAGCCAAGGCCACACAGCGGGCACATACCTGGGCCTCTAGCTGTGTGGCTTCACCCAAGCACCTAGCAGGTGTAGGTCCTGGCTACACAATTCATATTCACCATCTCTTTGCCCTTCATGACAGTTGCTAGCCCCACTTTATAGAAAGCAGCCTGAGGCACAGTCAGGGCAGGTGGCTTGCCCACGCCTTCAGTAACAGAGATCCAGGATCTGAAGCAGGGGACTGGCCCCGGAGCCCCTGCAGGCTCTTAAAGGAGGCGAAGAGGACTTTGAAAACCAGAGTAGCAGGAAGGGCATCCCAGGTAGAGCGATCAGATCAACAGGAGTCAAGAGGTGGAAGAGGAGCCGCGGGGGAAGAAGGGGGATCTGTTGTGGCAGGAGGGGGCAGATTCTGGAAGACTTGAAAGCATGGAGTTTGGGCACTGGGGAGCCATAGAAGGTGTCTGATCAGCACTCAAAGTGTGGTCCACAGACCCAGAGCAGAGCCGGAGAGCTTGTTGGGGTCTCCAGGTGCCTCAGATCTGCTGAATCAGAACCTGCAGTTTAACAAGACGCCCAGGTGGGTTCCGGTACCTGGTGAAGCATGAGAAGCCCTAGCCTCGACTCTAGGGGCCAGAACCAGCCTTGGTTGGGGGCTTGAAGAAGATGGAGCCAGAGGGAAGGGTGGGAGGGGACTCGGGTCCAGGAGACTGGAAGCAGCCCACCCAGGACAGCGGGCCTGAGGGAGAGGGGAGAAGATGTCAGACGCTTCCCTGAAGCTTAGGGGTGCGGGAAGGGAGCAGGCATGGGAGGAGCTGCCCGTGGGCACCTGGAATGAGCGTGACCTGCAGCATGTGGGGGTGTCGTGTGTACCCCCGGCTGGAAACGCCTTGCTGGGGCTCAGCAGTGACAAACTAGGGGTTCCACAGGCCCAGGGAAGGGCAGGGGCATTGCTGGCTGGGGACAGAGGTCAGGGGTAGGGCGGGAGGCCCAGAAAGCCCAAGGGGCCCCTTCCTCTTAGAGACGGAGGAGAGGGGCAGTGAGGGAGCTGGCTTCCGCTCCGCTCTGCCAGCTGGGGACCCGGGCAAGCGTCTCTGTCCCCACCCAGCCCTCATTTGTCAAGAGAGGACAAAAGCAGAGCCACCTCATGCCCCCCCACAAGAGTCCACACGGGTAAAGGGCACGCCTCGGCCTGCGCAGAATGGGCACCTGGATGAGGCACCGTTCAGAGCAGCCTGCAAAGGTGACAGAGACGGGCTCCCAGGGAGGGCGGGGAGGTGGACCCCAAGACAGAATAAGAGGTAGGGTGACCCTGGCCACCGACTGTGACTAAGGCCCGAGCAGAGGCTGGGTGAGGAGGAGACGTGGCGGGGTTGTACGAGGCCTCCTGCCAAGGTACATTGGAGCCACCTTGCCCACCCCTGCAGAGGATCCTGGGCAGCACCACTTGCTCGGGAGTGGGCTTTATCAGACAAGAGGAGCTCAAAACCAGGCTTCTCCTCTCGAAAGCTGAATGGCCCTGGGGATCCTTGAGCTCCCTGCCTGGCACCCAGCAGGTTTCGAGACATGTTGGCCCATGTCATCAGCATCCTAGTCAGCACAAGTGTCACAGACCTGCACTCCACCATTGGCAGAGCATCCGGTACCTCCGCCACAAAGCAGTGATGATCAGAGCTACAGAACAGCGAGGGACTCTGAGAGAGGACCTCCCTGCACCACGCAGCGATCAGCATGGGACCCAGACTGGCTCTAGCCCCCTCCCTGTCCCTCTGTTCCCGTGGGAAAGCCTCCAGGCCAGGAGCGTGGGGGCCGCCGCAGCCCTGTGATAACTCCATCTCCGTCATGCCCGCCCCAGGGACCAGCAGCGATGGCAATGCCCATGTGACTCAGCCACCCTCACAAAGCACCCTGTGTGCCCTGGGCCTACCTACCCCACCCATGGCCCATCCCCCACTCCCCAGCAGAGGGTGGTGGAGCAGGTCGTCTGGGACATCCAGCTGTGGAGAGCCAGAGCCACCCTGTGCCCAGGTTAGTGGAGATTCAAGCCCAGGCTTGGGGTGCAAGGAGTCCAAGCCAGCTCAAGTGATGGAATGAAAGGCATGGCATCCAGGGGGACTTTGCCCCGGTCCAGACTGTCTTCTGAAGAGACCTTATTTGGAGCTCCAGGGCCACTCCAGCACACTGGCTAATCAGAGTGCAGCTGGCCAGCTGCCCCGCCCACATTTACCTGCATCGGGTTTCAAAACACAGGGACTCAGGCAAGAGGCACTTCCCCAAAGCCAGAGGGCCCTTGTCCACACCTGGTCACAGCACAGTCCTGTCTCCACCCCTGCCCCTAAAAGTTCCAGGGAGCCCAGGGACCCCATTGCACTCCTGTCCTGGGCCGGGAAAGGGACTTGCACTCTCTCCCGCTGACCTGCTGAGGAGGCCCAGCCCCATTTGCCGGGGGAGAAACTCAGGCTCAGAGAGGGAGAGAGGCCAGCCCAAGGTCTTGGAGGACTGGAGCCGGGATCTGACCTCAAGGCCTGCTTCCCTCGCCCCCAGTACCTCTTCCTGGTCCCAGGGGCGCCTTGACCACCTGCCAATAAGAATTAACCTTGAGCCTGGTGCACACAGAAGCAGAGGGACACACTTTCTCCCCCACGGTCAAGCCCTGCTGCGAGGGGCCATTCCAGAACACAGTTGCTTAGACTGAGTTCAGCCTGGCTGGGCCTCCGAGGGCTGCCCCACCCCACTGACCTCCCCAGGAGGTGGGCACGCCTGGGTGCTTGGGTGCCCAGCTGCCCCAGACAGAAGGTAGACGGGGCCATGGCCTGCTCCTCCTAGGCATGACGGAATGTCTGACCCTCAGCCCCCTAACAGCACTTGGCAGGAGGTTGGATCCAGCTAGAACAGGCCTGGAAGGTTATTCTGGCCATGCCCCTGCCTCTCAGCCTCCAAAAATCCCTAAGCCCAGGGCCAAAGCAGGTGATCCCAAACAAGCCCTCTCCTCACCCCCGTCATGTGCCTACCGGCCTGGGCCCCTCTTCCCATGTGCAAAGATGGTGTGCAGGGCTGGGTGTGCAAAGGCCTGGGGTCCTCCAGGGAGACGCCACCCACCTCTGGATGCCAGGGTCCCCTCTGCAGCTCAGTGCACTGAGGGGAGGTGGTCAGGATGGCGCTTCCTACTCTGCCCCTGGGACCCAAAGTGCAGCCCCTACTGTGGGCATGGCTCCCAGGAGGACCCCTGCCTGGCATCTTGCAGGGAGGAAGCCATGACCGTGGAAGTCCCCGTGACTGGGGGGATCCACGTGGCTCCTCATCAGGATTCCCCAGCACTGCCCCCAAGGTGTCCGAACACCAGCCAAGGACTCTGGCCTCAGATTGTCCCAACTGGACGTGTTTCTGTAATCTCAGTTTTAAAATGGGGAGAGATGCCTACAGCCAGGACCTCTGAGAAGTGCAACAGTGACCTGTCACTCTCCCACCTCTCCCACACCCCTCCCCAACATGGTCAGGAACAGAAGAGACTCAAACTCCTCCATAAGAGGCCCATCCTAGGGGCTGGGATTGTGGCTCAGCCGTAGAGCGATCGCCTAGCATGGGCGGGACCCGGGTTCGATCCTCAGCACCACATAAAAATAAAGGCATTGTATTGTGTCCATCTACACCTAAAAAATAAACACTAAAAAAAAAAAGGCTCCATCTCAAAGAGAACAACGTGCCATCTCACTGCCAGAGTCCCCAGGGTCCAGAATCTCTGCCTTGACCATGCCCACTTCCACCCCCAGCCCCTCTACACACACTCATGATTGGCACATGGTAAGGTCCTGGCTACAGGAGACTCCTGGGAAGTTGTCCACATGGCAACTCCGTGTCCTCAGCTGGAAGCCCGGGCTACCCTCTTCTCTTGGTAAAACAAAGAGCTGGAATTGAAATTGTCTGTGGAAATCCCACGGAGTGCCCAGCCCCGGAGCCCCAGGAGACCCCCATACCTCCCAGAACAATTGCCAGCCAGGCAGCTGGGGAGCCCCCAGGGTCTCCCCCTAAGTGCCGGGGCGCAGCTGGCTCCAGAGGTGTAATGGAGCAGCGATGACAGCTGCTCATTAGCAGCAGGACGTGGGGGGCCCATTGGCTGCCCACACACCCCAGGGAGCCAAGTTGGTAGAGGCGGAGCTGGGCCTCGGCTCAGCCACCCACCTGGCCTGGCTGGGAGCAGGTCCATGAGTCAGGGCTGGGGGGGGGGGGCAGGACACTACTGCTTCAGCCCCTGCCCCCCATGGCCCAGGTGGAAGCCACGGCTGGCCCGACGTTTCCTCCCTCCTAGCCCCCAATCCACCATTAGGAACTCCCAGCACAGGGCCCAGTCCGCAGGGACTGCTGGGGAGGGGGTGGCACAGCAGAGCAGTGGGCTGCAGCAGGAGCACCCAGGCCTGGGCTCTCTCCCTACTCCTGGAAGCCGTCCCACCTCCTCCTTCCTCCTTGTTAAAAGTCAAGGGCCGCAGGGCAACCTGCTCCCTAACCGGTTCCCCAGAGGATCCCAGGAGAAAACAGGCTCGGGGCGCCAGGGAGACACGGGCCGGGAGGGTCCAGACCTCCCATCCCCCCTGCCCATGTGCCAGGGGCCAGACTTTTGCCCTCACCTCCTCCTCTGAGCAGGAACACCTCGCGCCCTCCAGGGTCCGGTGCCAGGATGACCACCACGTGAGCGCGCCCAGCCCACACCGAGCAGCAGGGTTAACCCCAGAGAGGCCAGGCCTCCCATTCAGTGCCTCCCCTTGGGGATCCCAGAGCCCGGACCAGACCAGGCCCCTCAGGGGGTTGCCCGGACCCCAGGGATAGCCAAAGTCAAGTGGGCCAGGCTGGCAGCTGCACCTGCTGACCCGGGCCCCTGCCCCCACCAGGAGCGCAGCCTCTCACCTCCAAGTGTAGACAGGGCCTCTGCGACTGACTGCGCCTCCTCCTTCCTCCACCTCCAGCCAGGCGCCCAGCCTGAGCTTGTCCAGACTGGCAGGCAAGTCTCGGGCCCAGGTGAGGAGGGCTCTACCTGCCTGGCCGGCTACCTCACTTCCGGCTGCCCCACGCCTTGGGGCACTACTACCTGCCGGCCCTGCCTTCCCCTGCAGGACTGGTCTGGCACTTTGGGGACTGAATCCTCCCACCCATGACCTCAGCCCTCCATGGATTTTGGACAACTCAACCCACGGAAGCGCAGGCTCCTCCTGGACAGGCTAAGGGTCACCCAGCAGCTTGCAGCCCCGGGGCGGGGCTGCCCGTCTGCAGTCGACCACGCCCCCAGGCCTGCCAGTCGGCAATTGGCCACGCCCCCCCAGGTTCTTTCTCTAGGGCCCCACCTGAATGGGGGCCCAGCCCCACCTCCCTAGTATAAAACCCAGCCACAACCAGCAGCTGCCTGGAGGCCAGGCCAGGGTGGGGTGCAGGTGGGGGAATCCTGCTTTCAAAATCTCCACCTTCTGCGGGACACGAAGGCAGAGTCGGGTGGGGCCAGGGACAGGAGCCTCTTCCTGGGGAGAGGTTGGTGGCAGCTGCCCCAGGTACCCTGAGAGGCTGCTGGGGAGAGGGAAGGGACAGGCGCCATCCCTGGCCCATTCACCCCCTGCTCTGCTGCACCCCCAGGCCCCACCTCTGGCCAGCAATTGGGGCAGCAGTTTTTCAAAGTTTTCAAGGCCAGACCCCTTCCCCTTGAGGCACCTGCAGATTCCCGCCCCACCCCCACAGTGGGGACCTGCTGCTGAGCCTGGAAGCCATTCTTCTTCCATGTGATTCATTCCTCAAAGTCAGTATCAGGCTCTCCCTGGGCAGGTCCCCAGGGGCTGTAGGTACCTGAGTGCACCTCCAGAACCTTCCCTCACTTCCCCTGCCCCATTGGCCCCCCACAGCCACCTGGAACACATTCCCCTGTGTCAGGATTCTGTCTTTCCTGGTCTGTATGCCCTGCCGGATCACCACACCAAGCCATAGTGCACGGAAGCCATAGTGCACGGCCTGGTCCAGCGGAGGGGCAGTGACCACCGGGTGAAGAAGGAAATGGGGAAGGGGCTGGACGGGTGGGTGGAGGCAGTGAGGCCCCTGGCACATGCTTGTTGAGGACCTACTGCGAGCCAGGCCCTGTGCGTGCACCCGACAAGGATCTCTCTCTTCTTGAGCTGCGGAAAGACAGACGATAAATTAATTATTAATAAGCAAATCAATATGACATCTCTCCAGACTATAGTAAGAACCGCAGGCGAAATAACCCAAGGAAAGGGGCAGAGTCCTGATGGAGGCAGCCCCAGCCCAGCAGGAAGCCGGGCCCCTCCCACCTCACTCAGAGGGGACCTCAGGAGCATCTGGGAGGGGCCAGGAAGACAGCCTGATTCCTAGGCCCCAAGTTTCCCACGGCCCCAGAGATGCCACCCACCCGGATGAGGACACAGGGTTGTATCCACTGGTGACTCCTGGCTTTTGGCAGCCATGCTACAGAGCCACACCACCCTGCCCTTGAGGCCCTTGGCCTCAGGCAATCCCCAAACTGTCACTCAGGAAGCAGGGGTTGGGGCTGGAGCCCCAGGCTTGGGCCCTCTTTTGCTGGGGAAGTTGCTTAACCTCTCTGTGCCTCAGGTCATCTATTAAATGAGGACAACTGCCTTTGCCCTGCTTGGCCTCCAGAGGCAAAGGGAGTCCGTTTGGCATGCCCTGCCAACAGCAGGTGCCCGAGGAGCGTTTGAGAGGGTCGGGGTTTGTCTCTAGGACCTCCCCAGTTCATCCCCTGGAATGAAGGCTCCCACTCTCACCTGACACCACAGAACAGCTACAAATCTCCAGCCAGCCTGGGCTGAACCCATGCTGTGGATTAGACCATTGACTTCTTACAAGGCAGGAAGCACGTTGTACTGTGAGTTTACAGACAAGGGGCAGAGGGGTTAAGGAGTGGGACTGAGGTCACGCCCACACAGTCTGCCTTTAGAACTTGCCCCAGGACCCTGGGTAAGCCCTGCCTCCCCCTGCCCACCTCGAGAAGCCTTCCCTGGAGAGCCTCAGAAAACCCCAGCTCCCCCCCCACACCCCGGAGCCAGGCTCAGCTTCTGTATCCCTCAGAGAACTGACAAGGCCCCCAAGGTCAGGGGGTGAGCTCCCCATCCCTGAGGGAAGCCAAGGAGGTGCTGAGCTGGGGCACTACAGAGTCCTCTGTGGGGAGGGCTGAGCCATCTCCAAGATGGCTTTCTATTCACGGGTTAATTGACCTGGGCCACTGTTTTCCTAGTTCCTGCATTCATGCACTGAACTAATATTTGCCCAGTAACGACTTCGTTCCAGGACGAACTTCCCAGGTAGACAGCAGAGGTACCCTGGGGCGGGGAGAGCAGGCTGCCCGGGGTCCCCGGCTGCACCTGCTGGTCAGTCACCCCTTCGCCTTGGCCTTGGCCGTCCTGTCTGCACACTGTGGAAGCCCACCCCTGCCTGCTGGGAGGATCCTATGGGAAGAGGTTGACGTGCCCCCCTCCTGTCCTCGGCATGGCCTCTCTTTGAATGGAGATGGCTTCTGCTCTCCCATTAGGACAGCAGGAAAACCCTCCTCCCTTTTGGCAGCTTCTGGAAGAAGGTGGTCTCTACGGCCAGATGTGGATGTCCAAGCCGATGGCTCTGGGACGGAGCCCTGTGGCCAGCCGCACAGCCCCACTGTGCTCTCAAATGAAGGCAGCACCTGCATCCCAGCGACCCGGGGAGCTGAGCCTGGAGGATCCCAAGTGCCACCTACGCAAGACCCTGTCTCAAAATGAAAAGGCAGGGGACGCAGCTCAGTGGTAGAGCACTGGCCTCGCATGCACAAGGACCTGGGTTCAATCCCCAGCACCCCCAAAACATCAAATAAAATGAAGGAAACAGGTCGGGGGCAGCCCTGAGCATGACCTTGCCCTTGTTAAAGTTCACGCCTCACTCTGCATCCTTGGGTCAAGTTCAAGTCCAGCCTTCCAGGTTCTGCCAAGGGTAGGCACCCGTCTGTGCTCTGTCTGGGGCCAAGAGACCCGGTGGGATGCTGAGCAGGTCAGGGCCCTTCTCAGAGCCTCAGAATCCCTCATCTGTGAACCGGGGACAATGAAAAGACCCTGCTGAGGTGCTTTCAAGTGGATCTCATGAGGACCTTTGGGGCAGGGGCAGGAGCCCCCGGAAATGCACCGTGTTAGGAGAAGGCTCACTTGACTGTCCCAGTGGCTCTAAGCAAGGGCTGCTGCCATTTTACAGATGAGGAAACTGAGGGCAACCAAGAGCCAGGCCCCCGGGCCTCCGTGAGTCAGTAGCACCAGGCCACATCCTTGGTGTTCCGTGCAACTCAGGAGCTCTCTGTGAGCGGTGTCGGGTTTGCTCTCCAGGTTGGCCCGAACCTCAAGTTGACTGAGTCCTTTGGGGATCAAGATTGAGGCCACTGAGTCACCACTTTTGGGGCATTTCCAGCCTCAGGGCATCTTATCTGGGCCTCACCAGACCCCCTCGGAGTCAGCACCCACCAAGGCAGACTAAACACAGGAAGCAGGTGAAAACCAAACGCCGAGACTGTGGGGCAGAGGCGGGGACCAGAACACGGCAGCCTAGGCCACGAAGAAAGCGCGACACGGGGATCTCACTGTAGCCAGGCAATCAGGGAGGCCTCATGGAGGAGGTGACTTTTGTAATAAGGTGCTGGTGGGTAGGGAGGGTCCAGCCTTGGGGAGAGCACACCTGGGCACAGAACACCAAGGAGGAGGAACTCGTGCACTGTACTCCCAGAGCAGGTGGGTTTAAGCAGGTGTTGAGGGGATGGATTTATTCTCAAGGAGAGCAGCTGGAGGACCCAGCCCGGGTCAGAACTGGAGAATAGCCCTCCTGCGTCCTGGCTGCTGACCCCTCACCACAGGGTCCTAAGAGTCAGAGCCTGGCAGAAGCAACCACCCAGGACAGAGGGTAGAGGAGCTGCCCACCCTCATCCCAGGGCAGACAGGACGCTAGTCCTCCCTGAGCATCTAGAAAGCAGGCCTCCCCCCGCCGGCAGGCAGCCTGACCCTACCCGCCCACCAGGCCTCTGCAGCCTTGGACAGCCAGGCCACAGTGGACCTCACCCCCGCCCTCCCCAGTGGTGTGCTGGTGGATGCTAACAGCAGGCTCTCTGAGTGTTGTTCAGATGTGCCTGTGGATGTTTCCAGGTCCTTTGACCATGTAAGATGAAACAGGGAGGATCTACGTGGAAACTTCGTTTATAGTCATGTGCACAATGTTTTGCTGAACTGGGAACAAAATTCAAAATACTGAAAAACTTGGCTGAATCGGATCCTCAAGTTCCGTTTTTTGGTGAGTTACTCGTGATGCGATGACCACAGACCTGGTACCTGGGTTAAACGTGCTGTTGACATCTTCTTCTCCGACACTTGCTCCAGTCTCCCTCTATGACCAGCAGGACAGTGAATTGACACCACTCGCAGATGCCCATGTGCACACATTCCCACCAGAGCCAATTTCAAGATACCAAACAGCAGACACAGAACTGGGAACAGATGCTCAGTGGCTTGGCTTTATCTAGTGTTTCTACGATGACACACCCTGAGGTGCCAGGTTTAGGACTCAACAAATGGATTTGGGACAAAGGGTGACAAGATTCAGCCTATGACAATCAATTGTTGCAAAATTTGGTAATTGGGTTTATATCATTTAACTCTTTTTGGGTTTTGGTATCAGGGGTGGAACTCAGGGGCACTCGACCACTAAGCCACATCCTCAGCCCTTTTTGTTTTCTTTAGAGACAGGGTCTCACTGAGATGTTTAGGGCCTCGCTTTTGCTGAGGCTGGCTTTGAACTCAGGATCCTCCTGCCTCAGCCTCCCATGCCGCTGGGATTATAGGCATGTGCCCCCACGCCTACTTGTAATTTAATTCTTAATAGTGTATAACAAACAACTCACAAAATGTCTAGAAATTGAGCCCCCCATTCCAGTGAGCCAGGACAAGCAGACCCCAACCCACCACTGCCCCTGCCCTCCCCTCAGCCCTGTCCCGAGTCCCCAGGCCAGGCCAGGAGAGCTGGGCTGGGTCCTGGGCATCTTCTCCAAGGATCCCCAAGAGCCTGGTCTCCTCCTCTCAGGAAGGGCCCTGAAAAAAAAGGCTGCTCTGGGGACAGTCCAGCTGCCCAGTGCCAGGCAGAAGCTCAGAAATCGCAGCCTGGTCTGTCCCTCTAGGGTGACCAGCTGTCTCACTTTGCCTGGGACTGTCCATGCCTTAGCAATAGAAGTTCTGCCTTTCAGGAAACCCCTTAGACTTGGACTGGGACAGTTGGTCACCCCACCTCGTATGTGCTCGCGACAAACAGAAAGAGCTCATGATGCTAAAATCAGTAAAAATCAGCAGAAAATGAAGGCGGCGTCTCTGTCAGCCTCAGGGATCTGTCCCTGCTCCCAGGCAGGGCTGGTACCTGGGGGCTGCTTGGACAAGCTCCGCGTGGCATGGCGGGAGGGATGGTGTCAGATTTGCACGTCTGGTCAAGCCTCATGGTGGCGAGGTTGGGGACAGGTGGCAAGGAGCGGCAGTCCCAAGAGGGTGAGAGAGGACCCTGGAGTGGGTTCAAGTCCTCACTCTGCCACCCCTGACCTTGAGGAGGTGACCCACCACCCTGCCTCGGTTTACCCATTGTGACATGTCCCTTCTCCGTGGGGTGGTTGTGGAGTTTGACTGAGGTCGACCTGGAGGATCACAGTGTCCCCGCTTGCTCCAAGCCCTGGGGCGATGCTGTCGGGAGGTAGAATTGTGGGTGCTTCTTTATCTTTTTCTGCTACAGAATTATTTCCTCTGTGGCTGTCCCCATACCGTGCGCGCAGTCAAAACAAAACAAAAACCATGAGTATCTAGGTCCACCGCGGTGTATCAATAGAGCCAGAAACCACATTGGGGACTGCAGTGGGGTCCATGGGGGCACATGGAGGCTGTGTCTGGCCGCTGCTGCCAGCTCTGAAGCACCTCATCTCGGAGATGCATTCTCAGAACAGCTGACTGCAGAGGTGGCAGGGGCCTCCCCGAGGGCACAGCCCCGGCAGCTGAGGAAACAGGAGGTGGGCGAGTGTGGCTAAGTCAGAGAAGGTGTCTGGGTCCCCAGGGCAGCCCAGCACAGACCCCTCCTCCGCGTCTGACACCGATTCTGTCCCTGCCGTGGAGCAGCCTGGTACCTTGGCCCCAAAGGGGGGAAACTCTGCCCCACGACACAGAAGAGGCAGCCGCACCCCGCCCTGGTTGGTGGGAATAAGGCCCCCTGAGTTTCCACTGTCCCCATCCCATCCCAATAATGAGTCCATCTAGGACAGGGAGAGGCCAGAGAGGTGCCGGGGACAGCATTTAAGAAGGCACTGCCCTGTCCTTTAACCCTCTGTGACTTGCAGGGTGGTGGGGTCTGTGGTTATCCCATCTTATAACAGAAAAAGAAAAAAAATTCAATTAATAAAAATTTTAAAAGAACAAATGTCAGAGAGCTAAGGTTTACTTGCCCCAGAAAGTGGCCAAGGTGACCCCAGGGCCCTCAGCCTCTGGCATCTCGTGACTTCACTAAAGGGCCTCCTCCCTTCTGTCCCCTGCACCCCTGGCCAGTCCTCGGGTGGCCAGCCTGGCAGAAAGGACACTGGAGCTGGGTTTGGAGGCTGCAGCTGGGGTCTGGACTCTGCCAAGCTCCCTGGGCCACCGAGGGCAGCTCCGGCTTCTCTGGCCTCAGTTTCCTGGTCTCAGGAGCTGGTGGCTGTGCTGCAGGGGAGCTGCAGACGGCGGTGGCCACGGGGCAAGTGAGGGCCAGGGGAGGTGGGGAGGTCAAGGGCCTGGGGGGCCAGGGTGCACGGGAGGGCCCACTCCTTCGGTGAAGTCCCTTAAGGGAGTGTCCAGTGTGGCCTGATCCGGAGTTTTCAAGGTCAGCCAGCAGTGCCATCCTTATGGAAACTCATTGTCAAAAGCTGGGAATCAAATGAAGCCTGTCTCTGGTCAGAGAGCGGCCATGGGACTCTGTGGAAGGCCGCAGGTGCTCCGCCGTGTCCACTGGCCCCTCTATAGGGACAGAAGCTCCAGTTGTAGCGGGGCTGGTGGCCCCAGGACAGAAACCCCACCCACTAGCTTCCCTCACAGCCAAGTCCGGCTGTGGCCAAGTCCTGGAGCACAGCAGTGGCAGGGAGCAAGGTCAGCAACTTCGGGATTCACCCTCCCAAGGAAGAGACATGCCCACCCCTTCTTGCCCCCTGCCTGCTGACCAGGACAAGGACACGGTGTTGGTGTCCATGGCCCAGGGTGCAAGCCACCTGGGGGTGGAAGAGCGAAAGAGGGAAGGGGATTGGGTGCCGCTGGCCTGAGCCACCACCCCACCCTGGACCATTCCCTGAGAAGAGGGTCCCTGTGGTTGGCGCTGAGTGGTGACTTCCCTGCAGGGAAGGAGCGTGGCCCTTGGAGGGATCTTTCCCGGGTTTCTATCTATCACTTATTTGTGTTCGTTTCTGCAGTGCTGTGGGTCGAGCCAGGGCCTTGCCCATGCTCAGCCAGGGCTGCGCACTGAGCCAGCACCCAGAATCCCCAGCGCCACTCCTGCCCCTGGACCCACTTCACAGGTGGGAGGGAAAGCGAAGAGCGCGAAGCTTAATGAGAAAACAGCCCAGGACAGTCCCGACGCCAACAGGACCCCGTGCCTCACACGCAGCTGCCAGGACCACACCGTCAGCAGCAAAGTGCTATTGGCTTGGGGACAGTGCCACCTAGACCCTCTCAGGGGCTGCTGTGTCGTGGACAAGGACTCCCCTCACGGCCAGGGCTCCCTGTGAGCCCCAGGTTTGTCCCCAGATGCTGCGTTCCTTCTGTTGTCTGCTCTCCCATTCAGCTTGCTTCTCTTGAGGCGGAAGAGGTCCTCAGGACACGTCTGTGTCCTCATCCCCCGGCTGCTGTGTGACCACTGGCAGATCACTGCCCTCTCTGGACTCCTCACCTTCTAAGACCCAAGATGCCCCACCACCATCTCTGATTGGATTGGTTTGGGAGGGTGCCCGGTGTTGGTCATTGTCTATGAAGTCCTCCCCACCAGGGGACCTGGGCCAGGGAATGGAAGGGTACTAGGCATGAGGTGCCTGCCCTCCCCCGGCCTCAGCTGCTGCTCAGCCTTCCCCCTGGAGATGCAGGGCTGCAGGGGCAGAGATCTGGGAGGGTAGTTGTGCAGAGGACCTTGAGGGTCAAAGTCTGGCCCAGCCGTGATGGAGAATAAAGCTCTTGGCTGGCCAAACCTGGGAGGCTGCACCTGCCGCTCAGCAAACACACCTGCCCCCCGCCTCTGGGCAGCAGGAAGCCTCAGCCCAGCCTCCAGCAGGTGCTCCGCCAGGGCCACTCCCAACCCTGCTGAGCCTGTGCAGCTGAGAGAGGCCCCATGGACCGGGGGCCCACCAGGGTCCCTCCCATGGCCATCACAGAAACAGCCTGGCCTCGCAGCCACACAGACAGGCCCTCCCTCCATCACCAACTTGCAGTGACCTTGAGCAAGTCTTTTTTTGACCTTGAGCCTCAACCAGCCTAGTTTTGGCAAAAGCGCTGCTGAGTGCCCAGCCTGGGTCCCCAGCAGCCAGTGCAGCAGTCTGTTATTAAGGAGAGACGCCTGTCATCCCAGCAGCTCCGGAGGCTGAGGCAGGAGGATGGCAAGTTCAAAGCCAGCCTCAGCAACAGAGAGTCACTAAGCAACTCAGTGAGACCAGGGCTGGGGATGTGGCTCAGTGGTGGAGTGCCCCTGAATTCAATCCCCAGGACCAAAAAAAGGGAAAAGAAAAATAGAACAGGAAGAGAAGGGCAGACGATAAGCTGGGTTTTCTTTTTTGAGTGCTTGCAGGAGTCAATGGATAATGCCCCAAGTTAATAAATCAAGAAATGGCAGGGTCGGCTGTTATTTGTGGCTCTGGAAGTAACCACCACATGAAGCTGTTAGATGGGGGGGGGGGGTGGCTCCGGGAAGGGGCCTTGCAGGAAATGTGTGTCTTTAAAAGTCTGTTTAGTAGAAGTTATTTATTTAAAAGGGACTTGGCCTCTCCAGTGTGGATTTGAGAGGTCACCACCAGTGACAGAGGTCTTTGGGGACTACAAGGCCATGTGCAAGGTGAAGTGCTCGGGTTGTGGGGTCAGGTGGCCAGGGTCAAACCCTCACTCTGAAAGATACCGGCTGTGCCACCTTAGACAGCTACAGAAGCACTCTGTGCCCCGGCTTCCTCATCTATAAAACAGGTTGAATGATAATTCCATATTCCTCACATATACAATACACAGTAACTGTGAGACATTATTTTTATTAACCCTGTAACACGTAATGGAATTGTTTTACAAAAATAAAATGAGTATGCTATACAGGGTGTTTGCATCTTCCTTTCCTTTCTCTTGCCAAGATATAATTCCAGGTCAGTAACCTCCATTTCTATTCCATTCTCCCCGCCCCCCATACTGGGGATTAAACCCAGGAGTGCTTTACCACTGAGCTACATTCCCACTCATTTTTATTTTGGGACAGGGTCTGGCTAAGTTGCTGAGATTGGCCTCGAACTTGTGATCCTCCTGTCTCAGCCTCCCGAGTCGCTGGGATTACAGGCATACACCTTGGCAACCAGCTACTCCATTCTTCTAAAATGATGTAAGATGGCTGGGGTGTGGCTCAAGTGGTAGAGCGCTTGCCTAACCGGTGAGGTGCTGGGTTTGATCCTCAGCACCACATAAATATAAATACATGGAATAAATGTATTGTGTCCATCTACACTTAAAGAATTAAAAAAATTAAAATGATGCAAGAATTCCATTGCACAGAATGTAAAGTTATCTAGGAAAGTTAGGCAGTTTCCATTTTTAGTGTATTACTTTTTGCAGTAATGAATGTATATTTGGGGACACACATGTAGCTCTTGCTTTCAGGTTCCTAAAAGAGAGATTGTGCCACAATAAGCAGCACAAACCTATAACCCTAGTGACTTGGGAGGCCGAGGCAGGAGGATTATGAGTTGGAGGCCAGTCTGAGTCACACAGTGATACCCTTTCTCAAAATAAAAGAAAAAGGGTTGGAAATGTAGCTCACAGGTAGCGCATCCCTGGGTTCCATCCCCAGTACCAGAGAGAGGGAGAGAGAGAGAGAGAGAGAGAGATGGGAGGTACAGAATTTGTGCAATCAAACCTTTTATTGGTACACCTTTACAAGTAGGACCAATCTAGAGCCACACCAATACCCTCTGAAAGGTCTCATTGCCCCATATCCACGCATTTTTAAAAAATTTTGCCTCTGGTAAGGGGTGATCTCATTGTTTTTATGTGCCTCTCTCTAATTACAGGTGCAACTAAACATCTTTCCACAACTACATCATCCATTTTAATTCCTTCTCCTGCAAAACAAATATGTGTATCCTTGACCCATTTTTCATTGGACTTTTTATACTTTTTCTACTAATTTATAGGCCCTCTTGCCTATTAAAAACCTTAATTCTTTAAGAGATATGACAAATATTTTCCCACGGTCTACTGTATACAATTTAGTGAAATTCTTGGTGCGCCTTTGGTCATGGAAGATGTTTACATTAGTATAGAGTCAAATATAATAGCCCCTTCCGGTTTTCATGTCTTACTTTAAAGGACTTACTTTGGCTGGAATTTATTTTAGATTCTCCTATATTTTCCTTTAATACTTGCATAGTTTTTGTGACATTCAGTCCCTCCGTCTTTAGTCCGCCTGAAGTGCTTGTGTGTGTGTGTGTGTGTGTGTGTGTGTGTGTGTGTGTGGTGTGAGGTAGGGATCTCACTTTCTCATTTGCTTCTATAAATGAACAACAGCCAGTTGGCCCAGCATCGTTCACAGATGGATCCACCCTGTCCAGTCTGACGGGATTTCTCTTTGCCGCATGCATCTGGCAGAGCTCTCAATGTTGGCTTTGACAGCCGCTGAGATGACAGCTGAACGAGAGCTGGCACTTACCACCGTGAGGCAGAGCTCAGGGCCCAGCCCCCACTACTACCGATGGACATCGGTGCCTTTGGATTTGACTTTGTTTTCAGATCAGCTTTGCTTACTCACAATTCAGCTTTCCACATTTCACAGACACAGGTTGATAACTTGACAAGGGAGTCCACTCTCGTAACAAACACCCCAGTCATGATACAGAGCACGTCCTTTTTCCAGAAAGTTCCTTTGTTCCCCGCTGCAGCCTCCCACCCACTTCCACCCTGGGCAACTACTACAATTTTAAACCACACGTTTGCAGTGCGTTGATAACATTTTCAGGGAAATAAACAACCCAGCTGCAGCTCGGGTCCGTTGGCTGAGGAGGGAGGCCAACTTCCCCCCGGGGAAGGGACTTCTCTCCTGGGGCTGACAAATACCTCCCCAAACCCAGGGACAACCCAGCCTGGGTCTCCCCCACTTCAGGCAGACAAGTTCCGTTCCAAGTCTAAACATCAAGTCTGCCCAATACGTACCTAATCGTTTCTTCTCCATCAATTGATCCTTTTATACTGACTTCAAAATGATGGCTTTCAGAAGAGAACACAATATCCCTGCAAGGAATGACCCGGGCACCCGTCACTATTAAAGAAATGCTATTTGTGATATCAAAATTTAAAAAAAAAATTTAATCTCCTGGCCGGGGGATGGAGAGCACTTGCCTAGCATGTGCAAGCTCCTGGCTTCAATCCCCAGCACCTCAAAAAAAAAATTGATCTCCTGTTCCACCTAAAATCACATTAACATTCCTCAGGGGATAGCCACAGACCTGGGAGAGAGAAGTGAGCAGGAGCAGAATTCCAAGCTTCCGGAGGGAGGCTGGTGCAGCGGTGGGGGGCAGGCCAGGAGAGGGCCAGGCCATGGGTGGAGGAGGGGGAAGGAAATAGACTCTTAGCTCATAAGTTCCAGGGTTTTTCAGCCATGAATGCAAAACAAGGAGTTTTTGAAGGGTCACTCAAGAGGAAATACCTTTGGAGTTAGACAGACTGGGACCCATTTCTACTTACTCATGTGACGTTGGGGAAGAGAATACCCTTTCCAGCCTCAGTTTCTTCATCTGTAAAATGGGCATCCCAATAGCACTTCATGGTAAGGACTGAAAGAGACGGGTTTGTGAAGCATACAGCCCGGCCCTGGGCTGGCTTTCCAGAAACCAAAGCCTTTTGTTCCCCCAGGACCCTGGAGGGTGTGAACCCACGGATATCTGCTTTTGTCGGAATAACCCAGGGATGAATAAAATCAGCCCGACTCAAAGAAGTGGCTTTGACAGTCAACAGTTTTATTAATTAATTGCTCATTAAAGTGTTCATGTTTTGCTAATGAGAACAATTAATTGCCTGCAGGCTGGAAGTCCTGACTAAATAATGATTGGGGGGGGGGTGGCCTGGAGTCAGACAGAAATCTGTGGAAATCTCAGCCACAGAGAGAGCCTCTAACACCTGCTCCAGACCAGCCTCCACCAAGGCCCAGCCTGGCCTGGCCTCCCCTGGGGGTGGAGGCCCCGGGCGTGCAGGGGCCTGGGAGCTGACTCCCACCCATGAAGCTTGCAGAGGCAGAGGGGGAGCTTTGGAGGACTGGAAATCACTGAGTGTTGCTGACACCCACCCTGTACCAGGTCCTGGGTGAACGATCCCCAGGAATCCTGCCAGCCCTGCCCGGGGCTGTACTGCCCTCCACAGCCGCAGCGGAGGAACATGAGGCCCAGAGAGGCCCCAGGCAGCAGGGGGTCTGACCCTTGAACCAATGTCCACACTCAGCCCTGCCTTTCTCCTGGGTGGGAGCAGGCGGAGACCAGGGCCACACGTGAGCAGGGACCGTCAGATGTTTGCCTGACAGGCAGGGCAGGAGGGGACCTTAGACTTCTCTACACTGCCCTGTCCCCTCTCTGAGGCCCAGAGAGAGGCAGAGGCTGGCTTGAGGCTGGATCCCAAGTGTGCTGCCTCGGCCCAGGGAGGCAGGACCAAGGGAGACCCGGAGGCCCAGAGAGGGAGGCCACCGACCGAGAGCTGTCTAGCCCAAGCAGGGTGACAAATTCTCACCCAGAGTGTCATCTACCCCTCCCCATGAGAACCGGCCTACACACGCCTGACATTGGGTAACACCTGTCTGAGCGCCATGGGTGTGGTGGCCGCTGAGGCCCCACATTCTCAAGCCTGTGGGTTTGAGCAGAGTGTCACACCATGGTTCCCCGGCACGACCCACAGCCCCTTGAGATTCTTGAGTCACTTCAGCAAATTTGACCCTCAAACTTGCCCTCAGACTTGGGGCTTGACCAGAGCTGGGGGCTGGAGGAGGGAGGACCGGCCCTCCCTCTTGGATCACCAATGAAAAGAACCGACCAGGCCACAGGCGCCCCACAGCCTCTGTGGTGGCAGAACCGGCCGCAGAACCCTGGAGTCCCCATCCCAGGTCAGGAGCCAGTGGCCTGCTGGGCAGCCGTGATGGCTCGCTGCCCTCTCTGGGTCTGTTTCTCATCTACAAAATGAAGGGTGGCCCAAGGTGAAAATGACCTTGAGAGGTGCAGGAGACAATCTGGACCCTCCCACGTATACACACAAGCAGAGTTTTTGTGCCTCCATTCTGCAGGTCTAGGAACCCAGGCCTGGAGAAGCTAGGTGACTGTCCTGGGTCATAAAAATTGGCGTTGGGGATCCCACCGGCCAAGGTGACTTCTGAGTCCCAGCTTGTAAGCTGTCATTGCCTAAGACAGGGAGGGGGGAGGCAGGAGGGCCTCGGGGCCAGTGGGTGCAGGAGAGGTCACTGGGATGTGGCCACCTGCCCGCCTCCCCAGGAGGGGAAGGGCCTGGCACTGCTGGGCTTCTCGCCTGCCACATCTGACTCACTCATGCTCACAGCATCCGAGGTCCCATCGTCCCAGCCATGGTTCATGGAGGTGGTGACAAGCTGTAGACTGGATGTGGATGGAGACCAGGATGGTGAAGAGGCCGTTTTCCCTTCTGGGACACAACACAGAGGGGTCACTTGAGGGATGTGGCCCCTCCGAGCCTCAGCTCAGGGAACCTCACACTGGTGTCAAGGCTTCCGTTTCCGTGAGGGCCACTTCCTCTTCCCACCCAACACGGCGAGAACTTGTGAGTCAAGAATGTCAGTGTTGAAGGGCCCAGAGAGGGAGGCCAGCCTCCCTGGAGACCCAGCAGGCTGAGTCTGAGGGGAGGAGACACAAACCCAGAGGGTTGAGCCACAATGAAGCCACCCAGGCCACTTCTGTGTCAGTGCCTGGCAGCCCTGGGTGTGGGGGCTCTCAGGGGGAGCAGGACCCAAGTCAGGGCCCAGCTCCTGACAAGGGAGGGGCGTCTTAAAGCAGACCCTCGCCATCCAGGGCGTGGGCCCCCTCTGGGAAAGGAATACCCAGAACTTCAGCAGCCCTGTCCCTGGGCCCAGACAGCTGCTGGGTCCTCAGGCGGAAGGGGAAGGAGCCCTTCTGAGAAGTGGTGGCCACAGAGCCGCACAGGAGCCTCCGCCTGGGGCAGCCCAGGAGCCGCGAGCTCTGGGCAGGGTCTGACATGTTCCCATCTGTCCCATCTCCCCTCAGAACAAAGGCAAGGCTCAGGGGGGTTGCACCCACCTGGACTTTGGGGGAACCGCACAAATCATTCTTCACAAACAACCACCACCCCTGAATCCGGAGAGACGATCTGGAATGCACCCCGAAGGGACTCAGAGGTGGAGAATCCTAAGAGAGGAGAAAACCCAGTGAGAGAGAAGAGAAATCTAACCTCTATTGAGTCAGAATCTCCAAAGGAGAAAAGAAGGAAGGGGTCGGTCCGAGGAAATATATAAAGAGACAATGGCTGAATATTTTGAGTATTTTCCAGAAATGGCATAAGAGGTCCACCCATTCAACCATCCCAGGAAACCCCAGGCTGAACACATGACAAGAAACGGGGACCTAACGTAAGACGGAAACAACGAGGAAATATGAAAACCAGCCAGAGGGAAAAGACAGTGACTTCCCCAGGAAGGGCAGTCAGACCCCCGGGTCACCTTCAAGAGCAAAGGTAGCCGCCAAGGACCGTGGAATGAGGCCTTTGATGTTATTTTGCTGCCACGAGATAACTGCCAGCCCCGAATCTCCAGTCAGCGCAAATATT
Source organism: Urocitellus parryii (assembly GCF_045843805.1). Lineage (NCBI taxonomy): Eukaryota > Metazoa > Chordata > Mammalia > Rodentia > Sciuridae > Urocitellus > Urocitellus parryii. The sequence continues at coordinate 33,778,217 of NC_135545.1, read as the reverse complement.
TTTCAAGAAGGAAGACAAAATAAAGACACGTTCTGGCAGATCAAACCTGATTCCTCACCAGCAGACCCACGCTGAAGAAAAGTCTAGAGCATGTACGGGAGGCGAGGGAAGGGGCGTACGCAGAAGGACAGAGGTTATGAAAAAAATAGAAAGAGGGGCTAGGAAGCAGAGAAATGGTAAACATGCACAAATGCGCACCAACATGGAGTGTACAAAACAGCCGTGATTTCTAGTGGAGTTTAAAATAAAATAGTAGTTGGGTGCAACGGCACACACCTGGAATCCCCGCTCCTGGGGAGGCTGAGGCAGGAGGATCACAAGTTTAAAGCCAGCCTCAGCAACTTAGAGAGGCCCTAAGACACTCAGCAAGACCCTGTCTCAGAATAAAAAATAAATAAAAAGGGCTGGGAACTTTATTCGGTCATTGGTAAAGTGCCCCTTGTTTGAATGTCTGTTAAAAAAAAAATAAAGGAAGGAAGGAAGGAAAGAAAGAAAGACGTTATAAAATTTTATTTTAAACTTTTATTTTAAACATTTTATTTTAAACTCCAGTAGAAATCATGGCTGTTTTGTACACTCCATGTTTGTACACATTTGTGCATGTCCACCATTTCTCTGCTTCCTAGTCCCTCTTTCTATTTTTTTTTTTTTTATAACCTATGAATTGGGGATGGGAAGTCACAGAATCAACATGTCCTAGTATCTGTGTTACCCAGAGGAAGGGTCAAAATTAGTTTTAGGCTTTGATAAGTGAAGTGAGCATGTTATCAACTGGAGGTGACTCAAGGGGACTAAAAGGCCCGTGGGCCAGAGCAGATTGCAGCCTGTTTTGTAAGGCTGCCGGCTCAGGACTGTCACAGCATCTTTAAATGGTTATAAAAATTCAAAGAATATGTGGTGGGCTGGCTGCAGCCCACAGAACCTAAACTATTATCTGGTACTTTAGAGAAAAAAGTGTTGCGGTGAAGGAATAGAAGCAGGGTGTAGTATTTCAGACAAGGCAAAGGAATGCAATAAGATCATAAAATGCATGTCAGTAATTTTTGAAGGCCAGGAAGAAGAGAAAAGTAGGAGAGTAAGATAACACAAAGTAAGATGACAGAATGAATTCTGAATGTCTAAGTACATATTATGTTTATATTCACATTAAATGTAAATGAACTAAATGTTCCAGTTAAAAGGCAAAGTATAAATTAGATTCTGATCTAAAACATAAGAACAGAGCAAGAGGCCTGGGTCTGTGGCTCAGTGGTAGAGCATTTGCCTCACATGTGTGAGGCCCCGGGTTCAATTCTCAGCACTGCACATAAATAAATGAATAAAATAAAGATCCATCAACAACTAAAAAAAAAATTTAAAAAAAATATCAGGGTAAGATAAAAATACTAGTAAAAAGAAAAAGCCTGGGCTTTTTCTTTGATGTTATTTTGCTGCCACGAGATAACTGCCACATGTCGGTAATTCCAGCATCTCCAGAGGCTGAGGCAGGAGGATCTCAAGTTCAAAGTCAACCTCAGCGACTTTGTGAGGCCACAAGCAACTCAGTGAGACCCTGTCTCAAAATAAACAATAAAAAGGGTTGGGGACTTTACTGGCTCAGTGGTAAAGTGCCCATGGGTTCAACCCCCCATAAAAAGGAAGGAAAAAGGAAAGGAGGGAGGGAGGGAGGGAGGGAGGGGAGGGGAGAGGAGGGGGGGATGGGGGAGAGGGAAGGGGAGTGGGGAGGGAAGGAAGGAAGATAAATGATGTAGCTATTTGTATTCATAAAAGACAATGTAGTGAGCTTTAAGGCAAAAAGCATTATATAATAATAATAAATATAATCATAAAAGTTAACTTTAGTAGTAAAACATACAATATTAAATTTGTGTGTCTAAGTTCAAGTTATGTAAAGCAAAACCTAATAACACTTCATGGAAAGAAATCAATATACACAACAGATTTAAAGACACCGTTTTCAATTCTATTAGAAAAGGAGATGAAATGATATGAAAGATCTGAAGAATTCAGTTAATAAACTACCAATGAACTTGTGTAGACCACTGCCCAAGAATAACCCTACGATGTGCGCTTGAAGTATTCCCAGAACATTTATAAATATGGCTCATGTTCTGGGCCATACAGCAAATCTCAATAAACTTCAAAGAATCTAAATCATTCACATAATGTTTCTCTAGCCACAATGTAATTAAGACAGAAATCAATTAAAAAATAACTAGTAAATCCTCGTACATTTGGAAAATATAAAGACACACTCCTTTAAAAGATACAGGTCTAAGAAGTCATAATTGAAAAGTAAAACTATTTTGATGAAACTATATATCAGAAACCTATGGGATATTTTCTTTCTTTATTTATTTTTTTAATTTTTGGTACCAAGGATTGAACGTAGGGGCGCTTTACCACGGAGCCACATCCCCAGCCCTTTTTATTTTTTTATTTTGAGACAGGGTCTCACTAAGTTGCTGAGGGCCTAAGTTGCTTAGAGGCCTTAGGGTCTCGCTAAGTCGCTGCGGCTGGCTTTGAACTTGTAATTCTCCTGTCTCAGCCTCTGGAGCCTCTGGAACCTCTGGAACTACAGTGTGTGCCACCAAGTTCAGCTGTAGGGGATTTTTCTTAAGAAATATTTATAAGGAAATACACTGCGTATTAGAAAAAGAACAAAGGCTTAAAATTAAGAGCCAAGTATCCACTTTGAGGAATCAGAAACAAAAGGATAGTAAAATAAACTCAAAGGGTATACAGAGAAAAATAATTATGAAAGTATAAGTTAATAAAAATAGAAGCCAAGATATTATTAAGAAAAATCAACAAAAATTGAATTTGGCTCTTTGAAATGGCTAACAAATTGGAAAGCCTCTAGAGAAACAAGAAATTGACAAGAAAAAAGGCACAAATTATGTCCGATAAGAAAAGGGGAATACCATCATGCCCTAGTGTAGCACATGAAAAGATTATATTATGACATGTTCATACCAATACATTTAAATTTCATAAAAGGAGTCTAGAAAAGTCTCACTTGCCTAAACTGATTTTAGTAGAAGCAGAAATCCCCCCAAAATCCTGTACATTAAAGAACTTGTATCTTCAGTCACAAATCTTCCCACAATGAAAACTAGAGACGAGGGCTGGGGTGTGGCTCAGCGGTAGAGCGCTCGCCTAGCACGTGCGAGGCCCTGGGTTCCATCCTCAGCACCACATATAAATAAATAAACAAAATAAACGTATTGTATACGACTAAAAAATAAATTAAAAAATCTATAGACCAGAGAGCTTCCCTGGGAAATTCTACCATACTGGGAAGAAATGATTCCAGGTTGGCCCACACTCTCAGGAAGACCCAGACTCCTTTTCCAAGGCGAGCATCATCTTGACACCAAAACCCAACGAGAAACAAGGAAAAAAATTATAGGCTACCCTCACTCAAGAACACAGTTGCAATAATTCTAAACAGTACATTAGCAAACTAAATCTGTAACGTATAAAAGGATAATGTTATGATCAAGTTAGGTTTAACCAATGCTAGGTAGACAAAACATTAGAAAAAGTTAATGTGATTCATGACAGTGACAGATCAAAATATAAAACTTCAATAATCATCACAATGGGTCCAAAAGGGATATTTGGTAAATTCAATGTTTTATTCATGTTTTTTCCCTTTTCTTTTTTTGGTGGTACTGGGTATTGAACCCAAGGACACTCTGCCACTGAGCTGCATCCCCCAACCTTTTTAATTTTTTTTTTTTTTTTTGAGACAGGGTGTCACTAAATTGCTGAGGCTAGCCTTGAACTTGTGATTCTCCTGTCTCACCCTCCCAGCAGCTGGGGTTAGAGGTGTGTTCCACCAGGCCTAACACACTTATGATTTAAAAAAAAAAAAAACTCTGGCAAACTAGAAATAGAAGGGACTTCCTAAATTTGATTTTAACACACACACACACACACACACACACACACACCTACAGCAAATATTACATTTTTAGATGAGATTGTCAAAAATTTTCTCTTTGAGATTGGTAGCAAGATAAGGAAGCCTGCTGTTACCACACTGTTAAGATATTGTTTTAGCCTAGGCTTTGCAGAAAAAAAAAAGGAAGAAAACTGAACCATACATAATTTGGAAAAATAAAATAGATTTTACCATTCATTAACAATATGATGAATACATAAAAAATTCAGCCAGGTGCAGAGGGACACTCCTATAATCCCAGCAACCTGGGAGGCTGAGGCAGGGGGATCACAAGTTCAGGGCCAGCCTCAACACCTTAACGAGACCCTGTCTCAAAATAAAAAATAAAAAAGACTGAGGATGTAGCTCAGAGGTAAAGTGCTCTGGGGTGAAATCCCCAGTACACACGCACACACAAACACACACACACACACACACACATACACACACACACACACACACACACCAATCCAACAAAATCTACAAATAAAATATTAGAATTAATAAGCAAGCTTATCAAGATTGCTGGATACAAAAAAATCAATATTTAAACATTATTATGCAATACTATGTAGTGAGCCATAACAATTAGAAAATGAAGACAGTTTAAAACCACTGTCATGGCAGCCTGCAACACAGTTCCCAGCATCCCTGCCGTCTAGTGCTCCCACTTTTGTGTAACCCCATCCCCAGGTATAGACTGGAGTTAGTGACTCACTTCTGCTTCTAATGAATAGAGTACGACAGAGTCGTGGAGTATGGATTTTTGGGGGGAGGGGGCACTGGAATTGAACCCAGGTGTACTTTACCACTGAGCGACATCCCCAGCCCTTTTTATCTTTGATTTTGAGACTGAGTTATTGAGAGTGGCCTCAAACTTGGGATCCTCTTGCCTCAATCTCTTTAGTGGCTAAGATGACAGATCTGCACCTCCACATCCGGCATGGAGTGTGACTTCTGATATTAGGTTGTAAAAAAGACTGCAGCTGCCAGCCCTCAGATCCCTTTCTTTGAGGGAAGACAGCTGCCACGTCATGAGGCAGCCGTGTGGATTGCCCCCACCAGTCCCGCCTTCAGATGAGATCACAGCCCGGGCCAGGAAACCTCAGAAGGGACCTTGAGCCAGGGGCACCCAGCGAGGCCACACTTGGGTTCCTGGATCATAAAAACGGAATATAATAAATGTGTGTTATTTTAGCCAACAGAATTTTAGGGTAATTTGTTGCACATCGATAGCTAACTAATATAACTACCATTTATAATGCTTCCAAACATAGCAAGCACCAAGAAATTGATCCATCGGGAATGTGTAAAATTCAGATAAAAGTCTAAAACTTAACTGAGACACTGCCTGAGACATGCAGAAATACACAAGACAGAAAAGTCACCAATGGTTCCACACTTACATGGCCCTCCTGTCCTCTCAAGGACAAGCAAGGACAGCTGCCCCTCCCCCACTCCCTTGCTAGCTGGAGGGCCTCTGGGCATCCTGCGGGGACAGAATCCCGAAGACCCTCAGTACCTCCTGCCACCCTGCTCTGTGGCCCGGCCCCTCTAGCCCTCTTTTCTGGGTCCCCCACCCCAGGTTGCCCTGTGAGTGGCAAGTTCCGGCTCAACAGAGGATCTCACTGCATGAGGGATGGACGTGGGGTAGATGGACAGGCGTTGGCATGGATGGATGGACAGATAAAATCATGATGGACAGATGGGTGGGCGAACACCAGGATGAACGGATAAAGAAAGGAGGGAGGGAGGGAGGAAGGGATGGAGGGAAGGATGGATGGAGGGGGAAGGAGGGAGAGAGGGAGGGAGGGAGGGAGGAAGGGATGGAGGAAAGGGTGGATGGAGGGGGAAGGAGGGAGAGAGGGAGGGAGGGAGGGAGGAAGGGATGGAGGGAAGGGTGGATGGAGGGGGAAGGAGGGAGAGAGGGAGGGAGGGAGGGATGGAAGGAAGGGTGGATGGAGGGGGAAGGAGGGAGAGAGGGAGGGATGGATGGAGGGAGGGAGGGCTTATAGGCGGAAGACAGTGGACAACAGATAATCACACGATGGCCGGATGAAGGGCAGGTGAACAAACGCAAGATGACGGCATATGGCTGAATGGGCAGACCAAAGGATGGACAGGTAACTGAACAGACAAACAAGGACTGGGCAGATGTCAGAACCATAGCCCACCAGACAGGTGGCCAGACCGGCCGGCTTCCTCCTACCAGAATGCGTCAAGCCAGGGTGTCAAACATGCCCTGCTGGAAACACCCTCCCTGTCAGATGGCGGGGACATGGTGTCCCCACCACCCTGCCCTCTGCGGGCCACCCACAGGCACTGGGACCAGGGAAGAGGCAGAACTGGTCAAGCCTGACCCCTGGTGGTCACAGTGAGAATACCACTCTAGATGCCCTGGGGCTGCACAGGGCCCCTCCTAGCCCACTAGAATGTGCTGGGCTCCTGCCAGGGGTCACTCATGCCCTGAAGGGCCCACTCTTGGCCAAGCCCTGTCACAGATCGCCCAGAGACAACTGCTGGGGCAGTGGACAGGTCACTAATGAAGGTCCACGAGAGGCCAGGAGGTTGCCAAGGTCCATGAGGAGTGAGTGGTAGAGCCAAGGTTTGAATCTGAGTTTTCTGGGGACCCCCCCATCCTTAACCACCTTGCCCCCTCCTCCCTCACAGGCCCTGCAGGGGGAAGACTCAAGGTTGACTGGGTGTGAGCACAGGATGAACACACACGTACAACCCCGGCCACCCCAGAACACTGCCCCTTGGTCAAACCCCCACCCCCATACAGTTGTGAGAGGGAAGCAGAGCACCAAGAAGCTGTGTGACCTTGGGCGAGACACTGAACCTCTCTGTGCTTCGATTTCCTTGTGTGCCTTATATGATACTAACATCTCACAGGGCTGTTGTGAAAATGAGCTGATATATTTAGAAACCATCCGGTACGTGGTAAGGATTTCCTCTTATTGTTACCAGGGAGAAAACGGGGCTCAAAGAAGAAGCAGCTTGAATGCAGAAATGGTCAATCCCTGCTTCCACACTTCCCTCATGTTTCAAAAACCTGTGGACTCATGTCAGTTTTGGGAAACGGTGCCTGAGCCTGGGGGTGTAGCTCAGGGGTAGAGCACTTGCCCAGCGTGCATAAGGCCCTGGCTTCAACCCCCAGTATCACTAAAAAGGGGGACCTGCCTCCTGATACCAGCAGTTTAGGGGTGAGGATTCTAACATGTGAATTTAGGGGCTGGAGGTAATTCAATGGTAGAGCACTGTGTAGGTGTGCAAGGTCCTGGGTTCGAGTCCAGCAACACACACACACACACACACAAAGGTAAAGAAAGAGAAAGAACAGGAAAGAAAGAAACTGAGTAACCTCCCCCCAACCCCTGCACCGCCACTTTTCGACGTAAATAAAATCAAATTCCTGAACTTCCACTGCCCACCCCAGAGGTGACCTGAATTCTGTGTGTCCCTCTTTCACTCTGTCGGTGGGTGCAGTCTACAAACTTAGGTACCACTTCCTTTTCCTTGGTTTTAAGCATTCTTAAAAAGGCACCGAGCAGGGCATGGTGGCACACACCTGTAATCCCAGCTGCTTGGGAGGCTGAGGCAGGAGGATCACGAGTTCAAAGCCAGCCTCAGCAATTTAGTGAGGCACTAAGCCACTCAGTGAGACCCTGTCTCTAAATAAAATACAAAATAGGGCTGGGGATGGGGCTCAGTGGCCAAGTGCCCCTGAGTTCAAAGGCGTGGAGCTGTGGGAACCCTCCAGGTTGGTGTCTTCACTGGGGACTCTGTGTCCTTGGTCTGTCTTGTGGGCAGTGGCCGGGACGCCCCTGTTTTCCGGGGTTCATGCTCCTCAACTGCGTGAACTCCAGGGTTACCTGGCTACGCTCCTGTTCGAGGCACCTGGACCGTTGCAGTAGTTCTGCGGCTGAGCTGGCTCCCAGGACATTCCGAGGTGGCTCTTGTCCCATTGCAAGGTTCCCTCCTAACACCCCGGGGGTCGAGTCGCGGGGACCTGGTGCACCAGGGTTAGGAGGGCGCCCAGCATGAAGGAGCCAGTTTTTGTAGGTTCTGTTTTACTTTCCTCCCCAAATAACTAAGCAATAAAGTCGCTTGAAGACGACGGAGGGGAGATATCAGAGAGCGGCCCAGGCGGGCGCCCCTCATCCACAGGCTTATTTTAGATTGACCAGAACCTCCCAGAAACCCTGGTGACCTGTGGACAATGTCAGACTCAGGCCAAGAGGGTTGGTCACTGCAGGAATTAATGACGCTGGGCTGGGGCTGTAGCTCGGTGGCAGAGAGATACCTAGCACGTGGGAGGCCCTGGGTTCGATCCTCAGCACCACATAAAATAAATAAAATAAAGGCAGCTGTCCACCTACAGCTATGGAAAAAAAGAATTAACAACCCTTCCTTCCAGTGGCTAAAACTAGACTCCCCAGAAGCCGCATGGGTTTTACACCTGTGAACCCCCTGTTCACCTGCTATTCGCCTATAACTGTTTCTTCTTTCGCAAAATGCCAGTTCATGTGCTTTGCCCATTTTCTTCTCGAATTGTTTATTCTTTTCTTACTGATCCATAGAGCTTCTTAACACCAACCCTGATTTAGTTGTGTGTAGGTTCTGGTTTGGATATGAGGTTCATGCGGTGGAAGCGTGGTCCCCAGGATGTTAAGAGGGAGTGGGACCTTTAAGAGGTGGGGCCTAGGAAGCCAAAGGCACGCCCCAGCCTCTGGCTTCCTGTCTTACCTTGTGACCTCATCTGTTATGAGATGACACAGCCAGGGGGGTCCTCACCAGAGCCATAAACATGCTGTTTGGATCTTTAGCTTACAAAATTGTGAGCTAAATAGATTTGTTTTCTTCATAAGCTCTCCAGCCTCGGGTGTTTCGTTATAATAACAGAAAGCAGACGAATGTAATGTGAACAGTCCAGATTTGACTTGGCTTGTCCCTTGCTTTAAGGTATCTTTGGGAAACAGAAATTACTGTTTTTTACATTATATCAATCTCTTCATCATGGTTTATGCATTTTTTATTTAAGAATTGCTTTCCTATTCTAAAAGATGCTAGCCTGATTTCTTTAAAAAGTATTAAAGTTGTACTTTTGACATATAAATCTTTCATCCATTTAGAACTGATTCTTGATTATGCTACAGGCAGTGCTCCAACTGCACTTTTCCCCCATGTACATAACCGATTTTAGCCGTTTGGCCTATTGGATAGTGTTTCTTGCCGGCTGATCTGACATTGTCTTGGATCAAATTCCACATTATGGTTTCATTTTCTTTTAGACTCTCTTTTCTGTGCTGCAGTCAATTTCTCGATCCCTATGACAAATTTCCCAAAATATAGGGATTTTTAAAACTATGCTTGATATTATTCTTCAGCCTCATTGCTTTGTGGTCAAAGAATGTACTCTATATTTGAAATTTTCGAAGCTTGCTTTCTAAGCCAGTTTGCAATCGATTTTTGTAAATGGGCTGTAAGAGCCTGAGAAGACTGTGACCCCGGGACACAGGATCCATTATTGTCCATTAGATCAAGTTTGTTACTTGTGTTGCTCAAATTCTCTGTATCTTGGCTAATTTTTTCAGCTTTGCTATCAATAATTAAGAGAAGCACTTGAGAGGCCAGGGCCTGGCTCTGAGGTAGAGCACTTGGGTAGCACATGCAAGGCCCTGAGGCCCAGCCCCAGCCCCGCAACAAAGTGAAATAAAATTTTAAAAGAAGCACTTGAAATGTCCCCTGCCAGTGGTGAATTTTTCCATTTCTCCCTGTTCTGTCAAATTTTGAAAGTCAGATTTTTTTTTTATGAAAGTAAACTTACGCACGATTGAATTCACTTCTTAAACGAACTGCTCTGCAAGTTTTGACAAGAACAAGTTACGCAATCGCCTCCACTCTTCAAAATAGAGAATATTTTCATCATCTTAGAAAGCTCCCTCAGAAGCCTGAGAATCTCCGCCTCAGCCAGGTGACCAAGGTCAACATCCACGGTGCCAAGTCCTACTGATCAGATGGCACTGCAGGTCTGGGGTCTTCCCCCACAAATCAGAATCCCCGTCAAAGCAGGAGAAAAACAAGAGATGGATCCCAGTTGAGGGACACTCTACAAAACACTTGGCCAGCCCTCCTCACAACTGTCCAGGTCAACAGATACAAGAATGGATTGATGAGTTGATCACCAATGGATCGATCCCTTGGTGAGATCAGAGCCCTGTGACCCAACGCCTCCCCAGAGATTCACCTCCGAACACTGCTGCACTGGGCACCAGGCCTTCACACGTGAGCCTCTGGGGGACACTGCAGATCCAAACCAGAACATCTTCCTGCTGACAATAACTGGAGCTAAGAAAAAAGACTCTAAGATCACCTCTCTGAAGGTTCGGAGGCAGTTACGAATCAGTAACAATGAGGACAACATAAATTGAGACAGTAACAAGTGTCAACAAGAACGTGGAGAAATCGAAACCCCTGGACATTGCCGCTGGCCAGATAAAATGACTGTTTCGGAAAACAGTTCAACATTTCTTCAAAAAATTAGAGAGTTCCCCTCTGATCAGGGACTCCACTCCTAGGCATGTGCCTTAGAGAATTAATGCCATAGGTCCCCACAAAAGGCTGGTCATTCCTCTTCATAGTAGCGTTGTTCATGATAGCCAGAGTAGAAGCCATTCACAGGGCCACCAGCAGGTGAGTAGACCAACCGAACCTGGTGCGGTCACAATGCAATATTCTGCATCCACAAAAGGTTCTATCGTATGCATGATTCCACGTGTATGTAAAACCCAGGGGGCAAATCAGAAGAGGTGTCAGAAAAAAAGAGTCCTTAATGCAGTGACCAAAACTAGGGGTATCTGGGCGCGGTGGCGCACACCTGTCATCCCAGTGGCTCAGGAGGCTGAGGCAGGAGGATCACGAGTTCAAAGCCAGCCTCAGCCACGGCAAGGTGCTAAGCAACTCAGTGAGACTGTCTCTAAATCGTACAAAAATAAGGCTGGGAATGTGGCTTGGTGGCTGAGTGCCCCTGAGTTCAATTCCTAGTACCCCATCCCCCCCAAAAAATTAGGGGTAAATACAATAGGCTTTTCTTCTCCTCTTGAATTTTGCAAACTATGAAAATTGAAGCAAAATTGTCCCCCTGTCCGATGTGTAGTCAATGTGTGGGGAGGGAATGGTTAAGGCTGAGTTTCCAGGAGGACTGAGACAGTTGACCTAAGCCTCCCATCTGCCAACCTCACCACACTGGTGACCAAGCTCCAGCACATGACCCTTCGGGGACACACTCAAACTGCCTACCACCCCCAGGACTAGTGTCCACCCATATCTTAAGCCCCCAGATGGACAGGGACTTAAGATCTTTCTGTCCCATCACAATTTTTATTGGACACGGATGATTCTTTCCTACTTCTATCATTTTCTGCGCTCCCACTCCTTCCTGCCTCTCAGGCTGGCCGTCTGGGATCTTTTTGCATCTTTTTGAAGTTTCTTTGGATCGTTTTCCGCTTTTATTTACCTGCAAGTGTTAAAAGAAACGGATCTCGGTCCTTTGGTCTCTGTTCTTGAAAGGGTCCTTGGCAGGACGTCACTGTGAGCCGACGATCGCTGGGTCTCACCCCTTTGGAGACGTGATGCCCGCCTCCGCATCTCTGTCGGGCTGTCGGGAAGGCGCCTGGCGCTCGTCTGTCCCCGTCGCAGACAACCTGTCGTTTCATCCCTCCTCCGCCTTTGGCACTCCGTGGTCTCAGTGAAACGCAGGCGCAGGATGGATTGCTGTGTGTTGTGCTTGGGGGACTGTGCATTTCCTGGCTCTGTGGCTCTGTTTTCCAACACTCCTAGAAAAGGTGCTGCCATTTTATCTTCAAATAGTACCTCTTGGTTATTCCCTTTATTCTCTTCTTCAGAGACTCCGACAGAGAAGCTCTCCTCATCCTCAAGGTTGCTCTCAGCCTCCCTGGGCATGACCCACCTTCCTATCTCTCTTGTGGCATTTTTTATCAATGACTTCCGGCTCACTGATTCTCCATTCCACCGTTATTGCTGTTTGAGTTTTAGGTTCTGAAATCATGGTTTTCATTTCTAGATTTCCATTTCCCCCCAGATCTCTCTCTTCCTTCCTCCTTGTTTTCTATGCTCATCTTTAAAATTCCACCTGTTCTTCTCTCCCCCTCTCCCCCACCCGCCCCTTTCTACAGTCCCGGGTGTTGAACCCAGAGCCTCACACGGGCCGGCCAGCAGTCTGTCCCTGAGCCACACCCCCAGCCCGTTTCCCTTTTTTCACTTTGATTTTGAGACAAAATCAGTAGCCCAGGTTGGCCTCCAACTTGAGATCCTCCTGCCTCAGCCTCCTGAGTAGCTGGGATTGCAGGCGTGCACCACCGCACGCAGCTTCTTTTATCTCTTCAGCCGTCTCCCGCGTCGCTGCTCACTGCTCTGTGGCTGGGTCCGACTCTGTTGCTTCTTTTGTCCCCGCTGACGCTCATTCATGGTGGCTTATCTTCTTGTGATTCGGAAAGTTGATCTCACTCTCTGGGCATCCTCCTGGCCTATCCTAACCAAACTCCCCTCCACGTTGCGTTTGCTTCTAGGGCACCCCAACCCGGGTCAGTGCCGTCACCTTCGGGAGTTTGATCTCACCTGAAAGCGGCTCCCCCGACCCTTCTCCCCCAACCCCCAGCTCTCCCAAAGTTCCCTATCAGCACATGGAAAGATTGCTCTAAGGACTCCTGCCTTGGGCTGGCCTCCAGGTCCCTTTGGGCCAGCTCACTGAGCCTCTCCTGCACCCCCAAATCCAGCACCCCTCCATTTACTCCTCAGTATCCCTCTGCCAAACCTGGCTTCCTGTTCCTTGGAGCACAGCCCAAGTCCCCACCTGTCAGATCTTTTATGGAAGTGTTGAATGGCCTCTGATGTGGCGCCCACCCACGCTAGAATGTGGCGACTGGTTATTTATACATCCCTAGCAACCAGCGCAGCACCCAAAATAAAAGCATGTAGCAATTATGCGGCGGCTGAATGAGCAAATGAGACCGCACCTGTCTCCACTGTGCTCTCCGTCTGACACCGAGACAGACAGGGACAGTTGTCACACAGGGAGACAACGTCTGTCACAGAGGAGGGGAGTCGGGAGGCGATCCTACTGCAGATTTGGAGGTCAGGGACGAGGCCCTGTCTGGTCTGGAGGGCACAGGGATGTGCAGAGCTGAGACTTTAAGGACATGTCACCACGGAGCCCCAGTGAGGGCCAAGGGAGGGCATTCGGCCCCAGGCCAGCCCCCCAGGAGAAGGCAGCAGTCCAGGGAACCAAAGGCAGTGTCAGTGTGGCAGGTCCAGGGGGTGAGGGAGGCGGGAGGGAGGTGGGCTCCAGGCGGGGCACAGGCAGGACCTGGGGCCATCAAGCTCCCAAGGACAGTCTGGCAGCATGGATGAGAGGGTGTGGCAGGGCATCTGTGAGCAGGGGAGGGGCATGGTCAGGCTGCAGCGTGGAAAATGCCCTCTGGCTTCTGGGTAAAGTTTGAACTGGGAACAAGGAGGCAGGGAGGCCCGGGAAGAGGCTGGCTCCGAGCAGGGCTGATAGCCGGGTGGGGGCACCCCAACGCAGAACCCTTGGGGTTCCTGGTGATGGCCTGGGCTGACCATAGACACACAGAAACCGCAAGTTGAGTGGGCTGCATGTGAGGGGCTCTCTGAGGGGCCAAGGGGCTGCCCGGGGGTGGATCTGAAGGATAAAGAGTCCACGCCTGGGATCTCCAAGCAGTGCTCTTTTCGACTAGGGTTGCTAGTTTTAGCAGAAATTAAAAATAGATATATAGGACACACACAGCTAAATCTGAATTTCAGATAGACTGTGACTATTTCAGAGTCAGTGTGTCTCCAGAACTAAGTCCCTGTGCCTTACCCGGCAGCCCCACTCTCAACACCCGCCACGCATCTCCCTGAGACACCAGGAACAAAGCAACCCACAGAAGCGTGCGGCCCCACCTGCTGTCCTCCGCCTGCTGCCCTTCGGAGGCCCTGGCCCTGAACAGGGACCTCCCTCCAGCCTCCACCATCTTCCCGCCTGGCGGGGCTGGGAGTGAGGGGAGGGCGGGGTGGCACTGCAGTCTCCTCAGCCCCTGTCCCCACACCCCACTGGGGTATTTCCAGGAAGCAGTCCCTGCCCAGAGCCTAGACCCCAACACGGCTCAAGGCCACCAGCTTGGGACCACTTCCTGCAACCTCCACACCCACCAGGGTTGCCAGGGCCACAGGCTCAGGTAGGTCCAGGCTCCCTGGGGTCGGAGAGGCCAGGCTCTGGGCTGGGTGGGTGCTGCCTTCCACGGGCCCGACTCACAGAGCTGTCCATCCAGCCACGGCCCAGGTCACCTCTGCCTGGAGCTGCCCACCTTCCCGTGATCCCCCAGCACCCACGTCACAGGGGGCCCGCGAGGCCTGGAGGACCCTCTACGGTGTGTGGCCGGGCCAGGGGCCCCGGGGAGCCCTGACGGGGACTTCCATCACCCTGACGGGGGGCTGCTCTGCCTGGGTTCAGAGCAGAGGGGCCTTCTCTTTGGGGCAACCAGCGTTGTCCTAGAAGACGTGATAAATGAGCCACCAGAGGACTGGGGGATTGAGGAGGTGGGGGGACAGGGAGGCAGCCGAGGGGCACACTAGCAGTGAGTATTCCTAGAACAGAAGCCAGAAAGGCTGGAGCAGACGCCCGGAGGGGACAGGAGGGTGAAGGTGCCTGAGAAGGGGCCGAGAGGCTGGGAGACCTGGGCCTGCGGCTCGGCCGACACCAGTCATAGCAACAGCCCCACTAGAGCCAGCAGTACCTCCCTGAGGACCGAGCCTCTTTATAGGGACTGTTTTGCTGAATCTCCAGAGTAGGTCCCGCCATTGACCCTATTGTACAGAGGGGGAAAGGAAGGCCCAGTCTGAGTGACTTGTCCACAGTCTCAGCCAGGAGCGGCCCTGGGCCTGGACCACTCACTCGCCAGCTAGCGAGGAGCTGTTTGCATCCAGAGATGTGCAGAGGGGAAGAGGAGCCCCTGGGAGAACAAGGACCCGCTCCAGTTCCCTGGCCCAAGGTCACCAAGTCTGTCGATGGCCTGGGGCAGAGCCCTAAGAGTCCATCCGGGTCAGCTGCTCTAGTGCCAGGGATCCTAGGGCACAAGCCCCCCAAAGTGACCTCGCCCAGCTGCCCTGGGGTCTCCTCCTGCAGTCACTCCACAGGCACAGTCCTGGAGGGACCCCTCTCTCCAGCGGGCACTTGGGGTCCACAGGTGACGGCTGCGTTTCCAGGGGCAGCCTTGGCGCCAATGCTTCGGTTCACAGGCCAAGAGCGCCGCCTGGTGTCTATCCCGGGAAAAGCACCGGCTTCAAGAGTGTGGTCTCCTGACAGACGGGTCTACGGCCACCGTGGCCACCAGAGCTTGGAGTTTAGGACCCACACCCTCATGCCCACCAGGGGAAACACCTAACTCAGAGGCTCAACCAACTGGAGGGAGAAGCTTCCCCGCCCCAAAGCCAGGGAAGGCCTGTGGCCTTGGTGGCTGACCTGAAGGGACTGTGGGGGTCTTGGAAGCACGGGAGGAGGATGCCCTGGAGAGGACTGGACCGCCCCATCTTTGGGACAGATGGGCTCTGAGTTGGATGTTATCATTTGGGGGGTGAAAGGAAAAGTGGCCTTCCTTGAGCGCAGGCTGGTGAGGCCTGGGGTGGGGCCCTGAGGGCTGGCAGGGGCCGCGGGTCAGGTGAAGCCTGATCCTCCCCAGGAGGAAGGTAGGGACCCACTCCAGAAGGCAGGGGAGGCCACAGCGGGAGGCCAGGAGGGAATGCCACCCGCACTGACATTCTTCTCCCCCGGTGTTCAGTCTTCACACAGCTCCCGGTCAGCCACTTGTCCCCACGTCACCGATGTGGAAACCCAGGGTCCATGATAGGCCCCAGATCACTCGGCAGGACTCAGAGCCAGGCCTGGGAACGTGGCCTCCTGGCTCCCAGGCCCGAGCTCTGCCGACAGGCCCGGCCAGCAGGGCGGACCCCGGCCCACGCCGCCCTCTGTGCCTGGGGAGGCGGTGGAGGTAGCAAGGCCCAGGAGGCACCAGGGCCTCGGTGTCCTGCGGCAGGCCTGCCACCGTCTCTGGTAGGAGCCAGGGCCTTGGGCCGCAGGCGGTGCCGGGTCACTGCGTCATCTGGGAGGAGCTGAAGGCCTCCATCTCTGCCTTGGCCTCCGCCTCCGAGTGGCACCTCTGGAAGAACAACCACAGGAAGAGGAAGAAACCTGCAAGAAAGGACCCGTCAGTGGGCGTCGCTGAGAGCAGGAGCCTCGCCCGGAGCCCAGGGACCCGGAGCCGGGCTGAGCGGGGCCTCCCTGGGCCCAGGAGTAGTCCTCAGAGCCTCCTCCTCTTGGAGGACAGAGGGAATGGCCTCCAGGAGCCAGAGGACCGGCCCCGCTGGCCCAGAGAGCACTTCCGTGCAGGCGAGGCTGCACCCCGCTCGGCAATGACGCAGCGCCCCTGGTCCCCTCGCCCTCGACCTCCCAACCGCTGCGAGCAATCCTCGGGCCTCCTGCCCCCGGGGCCCACCGTAGAGCGAGTTGACGATGGTGAAGAGGAAGAGCTGGGGCAGCAGGAAGATGCCAAAGGAGAAGAAAGCCAAGGACCAGGTGGTGCCCAGCAGCACGGTGAGGCCCAGCACGGTGACAGCGTCCCTGCAGGCCCGGCCGCTCAGCGCCCTGTTCTGTGCCCACAGCCTGCGCAGGGCCCACAGCGCCCAGGCCAGCACCGCCAGGTTGAACAGGGACGTGACGCCGCTGTAGCCCATGACCAGGACCTGGTGCACCTCGGGGCTGCACAGCCAGCACCTGCGGGGGACAGCGAGGCACCAGGTCAGCGCAGCTCCGAGCCCAGGGGGGCTGCCTCTGGATGTCATCTCGACTTGCGGCCCAGACGATCCTTTCCTTCTTTTCTCCCCCCCCCCTCCCCACCCTGGCCCTAGGTCCTCCAAGCCCTTCCGGTCTTTCCTGGCCAGAGGTGCCGCCTCTTACCCAACCTGAGCGCTGGGCGGCTGCCTGGCATGGACAGTGCCGCGCGGTTCTCATGACCCACACGGCGGGCACTATCCCTCCCCACCCTGAGGACGAGGAAACTGAGGCTCCGGCTCAGGAACCTCCAGTCCTGCTGGAGTCGACCCACACACTAGTCAGGGGCAGAGGTGGAACCTGAAGTCCCTTGGTCCGAGCCCAGACCCTGTGCCCCTGTCACGGTCACCTCCTCAGGGACCCCAGGGGCTCCTGCTGCTGCAGCCACTGTCCTGGGAACAGCGCTGGGGTTCATGTCACTGCTAGGTGATGCACTAGCAGCAACAGCCCCTTCACCCTCTTAATCCGTCAGCGGACATTTGGGTCGTGTTCCAGGGTGGCGTGAGGAATTCGAGGGTATTAACGACGGTTAAGAGGTGAAAGAGGGTCACAGAAGCCAGAGTTATGGCTTCCGGAGGTGGAGGGAGGGGAGGGAAAATTACAGGGAAGCTAGTGCCTCGCCTAGGGTCCCTAACGTCCCTGTCATGTGTCACTTCAACTCTTGGGTCCCTATCACATAGTCTATAGTAAAACACACCTTTGAGGAGGGTGAGTCACACCTCCTTGGAGACACAACCCGACCTCCAGAGAGAAAGCGGCCCCTCCCCTCACCCAGCTCTGAGCCCTCGGGGACAGTGGGATGAGGCGGGCCTGGTGGTTGGGGTCACTGGCTGCAAGGTCCAGCTCTGCCACTGACTGCCTGGGTCTCCTTGGGCGAGTTCCAGGGCTTCTGTGCCTCACTGTCCTAACTCTACAGCAGGCTTGACGTCGCAGCTTCCAGGAGGAGGCAGCAGACTGTCCCCGGGCCCCCCAGGGCCTTGCCTCCCGTCCAGCCCCAAGGACACTGAGCCCCATCCCTGTCCTGCCCTCCCCCAGGTCCATGCACTCTCTTCTCAGGCCAGGGGGGTCTGTGGGGCCTGGCAAGGTCGTGCCCTGGAGCAAGTTGGGAGGAGCCGGAATTGGATTAGTGAAGCACGGGGCTGAGAAGGATGGTCAGGGGCAGGCTGTGCTGGACAGTCCACTGGGAGCTGCAGGCCAAGGCTGGGCCCAACAGGCAGGCTCCACTGCGGGCCTTGGGAGCCAAGCGGGCCCCTCTGACCCACGGCTTCCTGGCGTCAGCTGGCGCAGCTGCCCTGCAGGAGATTGCCACATCCGGGAGGAGGAGTGTGGCGCCCCCCCACATCCCCGTCTGAGCTCCTCCTCGCCCTCCAGCCAGGCCTGACCTGCAGGACACCCGTCTAGAGCCCCAGGCCCACAGGGCACTCTGCCAACGCCGGGCACTCACATGGACGTGTTCCCGAGGATCGTGCCATTTTCCAGGCTCCTGGAGATGGGAATCACACGGGGCCCGTACACGGAGCTCTCGACGGCGAGGAGAAGCAGCACCAGGAGGGCAGGGACCCCTGAGGGTGGGACAAAGGCTCAGGAGGCCCAAAGGGCTGACCCTCATCTCTGGGCCTGCTAACAGGGAACCCCACTGGGCAGGGGAGGGGAGGGGCCGCGCTGAGCTCCAGCCTCTGAGCACTGAGCCTGCGCTCTCAGAGGAGGCTCTTCATGAGGGATGGCTCTAGGACAGAAGAGGAGGGGCAGTAGAGGGGACCACCCGGGGAAGAAGGGGTGAGGAGCAAATGGGAGAGAGGGGTGAGGAAGTAGACATAATTGAAAAAGGGGGAAGGTGGTAATGGAGGCACCGATGATGGAAGGAAGGAAGTGGTGAGGATGAGGATGATGGTGACGATGGAGATGATGGTGGGAGGTAGTGGAAACGGTGGGGCTGGGGATGGTGGTGATGGAGGTGGAGGTGGTGATGGTGGTGGGAGCAAGGGAGGGATGGAGGTGAGAGTATGGAGCTGATGGTGGTGAATGGTGAACTGGAAGTGGAGTTGGAGGTGATGATGGTAGTGGGAGGAAGTAATGGGGTTGATGGTGGGATTGGAGGTGGGTGATGGAGCTGATGGAGGTGGTGATGTGGTGGTAGTAGAAATGGTGGCCAGAGGTAGAGGTGGTGATGGTGGTGCTGGAGGTGGAGGTGGTACAGCTAATGGTGGTGGAGATGGTGGTGGAGATGGTGGTGATGATGGTGGTGATGGAGGTGGAGCTGGAGGTGGTGATGTGGTGGTAGTAATGGTGGTTGGAGGTAGAGGTGGTGAGGGTGGTGGTGGAGGTGATGGTGATGGTGTTGGTGGAGGTGGTAGAGCTGATGGTGATGGTGATGGTGGAGATGGTGGTTGAGGTGATGATGGTGATGGAGGTGGAGCTGTGTTGGTAGTTATGGTGGGCTGGAGGGGAGTTGGTGGGGCTGACAGTGGTGGTGATGGTGGTGTTGGAGGTGGAGGTGGTAGAGCTAATGGTAATGGTGATGGTGATGGTGGAGGTGATGGTGATGGTGATGGTGATGGTGGAGGTAGAGGTGGTGATGGTGGTGTTGGAGTTGGAGGTGGTAGAGCTGATGGTGACAGTGGAGATGGTGGTGGAGGTGATAATGGTGATGGAGGTGGAGCTGGAAGTGGTGATGTGGTGTAGTTATGGTGGGCTGGAGGGGGGTTGGTGGGGCTGATAGTGGTGGTGGAGGTGATGGTGATGGTGTTGGAAGTGGAAGTGGAGGTGGTAATTGTGGAGCTGGAGGTGATGTGGTGATGGTAGTAATGATGGTTGAAGTGGAGTTGGTGGGGGTGATGGTGGTGGTGATGGTTGTGTTGGAAGTGATGGTGGTGATGGTGATGGAGATAGAGGTGGTGATGGTTATGGTGATGGTAATGGTGGGTTAAAGGGGGTTTGGAGCTGATGGTTGTGGTGATGGTGTGTTGGAGGTGAAGCTGGAGGTGGTGATGTGGTGGTAGTAGAAATGGTGGGTTGAAGATGGAGGTGAGAGTGCTGATGGAGGTGGTGATGGTGGTAGAGGTGGTGGTGGTGATGGTGGCAGAGATGGTGCTGGTGGAGCTGGAGGAGGTGATGAGGAGGTAGTAGTAATGGTGGGTTGAAGGTAGAGGTGATAGTGGTGATGGAGGTGATTGGTGCTGGTGGAGCTGGAGGAGGTGATGAGGAGGTAGTAATGGCGGTGATCCTGGTGTTGGTGGGGCTGATGGTGGTGGCGGAGGTGGTGATGGAGGAACTGGAGGAGGTGATGTGGAGGTAGTAATGGTGGTTGCAGCGGTTGGTGGGGTGATGGTGGAGGTGGAGGTGCAGATGGTGATGAGACGGGCTGCAGTGTGTGTGTTGACAGAGACACGGGGGTGGCAGGGCCGTCACTTGGGCCCGCTGACCCCTAAGTGGGCAGGCGGGCTCACCCCAGCCCAGGGCGCCCAGCTTGAGCGCGTATCTGCGGATGTAGACGTTGTAGACGCGGCCGAGGAGAAGGTAGAGGTTGAAGCCCTCGATGGCCATCCAGGTTTGGCAGCTGAGCAGCGCGAAGTGGAGCGTGGCCGCCAGGGCCGAGCACGCGGGCCCAGGCACCGGGGCCACGGCCGCCGTGGCGCTCAGAAGGAAGGCCACGTTCAGGAGCAGCACGGAGCCGTGCAGGTTCATGTGGATGTGCGTGACGGCGTCACTGAGCTTCCTGGGGTGGGAGCACGGCGGGATGTCACCGGGCAGCGCCACCCACTGGGAGGCACAGTGACCCCACTGCGTGCGCTGTGACCCCTGCCTCCTGGCCCCGCCCTGGGAGACCCGGTGGGGACCAGGAGGAGGCCGAGCAGACGGACGGGGCGCGGAGGCAGGGGCATACCTGGCATAGAGGTGCAGCACGATGGTGAGCAGCGAGGCCACCACGGAGATGCTGCAGCCCACAAGGGACAGGTACTCAAGGGGGGCCTGCAGCTCCTCGGGGAGCGGGGCCGGCGAGAGTTGCTGCGGGAGGGAGGGGGCTGGAGCCGGAGCGTGGACATGTCCTCCCCGGCCCTTGACGGAGGGTCCCTTCCCCGCAAGCGCAGCCTCCCTGGCAGATGTAGCGACTTTCCCCCAGAAACTCCCATCCCCCCCATGCAAATGCCCCTCCCCCATCCTCTGGGCCCCTGTGGGAAGGGGCCCCACTTCTCCCACCCCGGGTATGGACGGGCTACCAGGCCTGGCCTATCGGAGCCTTCCCCCTCCTGCCCATAGCAATTGGCTCAAGGGGTGAGCACATGATACACATCAAGCCACAGGATTCAGTCCCAAGACTAGCTGGCAGAATTGGGTAAGAAAGGCTTTTATTCCACTGGCCTGAAAGCTCCCAGGGCATGAGCCTGGAATTGCTGGCAGTCATATTATCCAGTGGGGAGACCCTGTTGGAGGGCCAAGCCAGCACGGATCAAACACAGTTGAAGAACAGAGAGAGAATCCTGTCTCAGTGCTATTCAGTTCCTGGACCAAGCCATGCCTGAAACCTCCATAGCCCAACCTTTTCAGGAACATGAGCCCCTAAGTTTCTTTGTGTGTGTGTGTGGTTTAAGCCCACTTGAGTTGGATTTTCTTCCTCTTATACCAGCTTTTGCCTTGCCCCTCTTCCAGGGGCATGGGAGCCCTGTGTGGCTCTGACTCCCTCGCCCAGCCTGGATGCACACGTACCATGAGAACAGCAAAGTAGGTGAGGTGGTTGCAGTGGCAGAGCACCTGGGAGGGGGAGGGCTGCTCTGTGCGGCAGCCCTCGGGGCTCCAGGCCCCCCAGTGGTGCTTGCTGGCTCCCTTCTTCCAGAAGACACAGGTCAACGTGTAGCCTTCCTGAGGGGAGATGCTGGGTCAGTCCCGGGGGAGCAGGGAGGGGCCAGACTTCAGGGTCTGGGCGTCCCGGGGGGCAAAGCAGGCTCCGGTGCCTCCCTCCAACACGTACGGGGCACGGGCTGAGCTTGGGCATGGGACAGTCCCAGATGCCGACCACACGCCCACCAGGGACTCTCAGAGGGACCTGGGCAAGACGCTAGGCTTCTCTGAGCCTCAGTCTGCTTGTCTGCAAAGTGGGGTCGTTCATGCGCAGGTTACGAGGGAGGCTGGTGCAAAATGAAAGTCCCCGGGGCCTCCTGAGGCCCAGCGCTGGCCTCTGGCATGGTAGATGCTCTATAGCCAGCGGTCCCCCTTCTCCCCTTCTCCCACTGGTGAGGGCCACGGATGACCCAGACCCAGGCCCAGAGGGGGAGAGACTCATTCCAGCCACACGGGGCAGCGCCTTGGAGACCGCAGAGGAAGGGCCAGAGGCGGGGCACCGAGGCCTCCACCCCCATTTCCAGGACACTGGAGGTAGGGCGTTTGCTCCAGGGGGAGGGAACTGCCCGGAGCAGGGAAGGAAGGTCCAGGGCAGTTCTGGTGAAGCCGCAGGGACATGGAGCTGGAGGACAGGGCTCTGAGCTTTTCAGCAAGGACAGGGACAGGGAAACAGGGCACTGGGCTGTGTCCACCTAGTTCCCCCTATTCCACTACGAGGGTTTTCACTCCTCCACCCCCATGACTCAGGTGGGGCCAATCCACACGTTCCGTCCCCCTGGGCACAGAGACTGGTTCAGGGATGGACACATGACCCAGTTGAGCCTTTAGGACCCTGGATCCTGATTTGCACTGGTGAGGTAGACCCCCTGGAAAGAGGGAAAGGAAGCCCTCCTGATTAGCACCCATCTTGCCAAGGCAGGAAACAATTGCCGAGAGATGGAGAGAGACTGACCCATAATAGTACTGTGTCAGTCCCTGGATCCAGCCATGTCTGAAGGTGGATCACCCCTGGACATGTCATTGACGTGAGCCAAGAATTCCCTTTTGTGCTTAAGCGGGCTTGAGGTGGTCTTCTATCACTAGCAACAGAAAGAATCCTGAAGAATGCAATGAGTGAAAGTTTCTCATCTCCTTAGTAGGAATTTTCAGAATGTGACGGCTCCTCAGGTCTGAGTTTGGTCAAACCAGTGTTCAACAGGAGAACCACAGAGGGGCAGGGGTGGGGTGGAAAGGGGGGTACTCCAACAGTACCAAGCTTTGGTTGTGCCAGAAGCTGATGTTGACTGGCTCTGTGAGGTTGTCCACGTGGCTGCGGTCCAGCTGGGCCCCCAGGACGTAGTTGTTGAGCAGGGATGAGTTGCTTTCATCCTGGAAGGACATCAGACCAAGGGCTGAGGGCCCAGGGGAGACCAGAGCCCTCTTTCCCAGCCCCTCCTCCCACCACCTGGGGCTCTCCTCTCACCCACCACCAGGGGGCGCGCTGCCCATTTGTTTAATGCATTCCACCCTCCAGCCCTCACCTCACACCTATCCTCAATTTCAAAGCCAAGGTTGAGAGGCACCTTCTCTAGATTCCCCTGGCACTGTCCCTTGGGAACACTCCGCCCCCACCCTCATTCATCCACCATTTTATGGTTGCCATCAACCTCACACTAACGTTAAATCCCTAAGATCTTTTTTTTTTGTGAGGTGGGTGGGGGGTACAGGGAATTGAACTCAGGGGCACTTGACCACTGAGCCCCATCCCAGCCCTATTTTGTATTTAGAGACAGGGTCTCACTGAGTTGCTAAACAGCTCGCTTTGGCTGAGGCTGGTTTTCACTCGCGATTCTCCTGCCTCAGCCTCCTGGGCCACTGGGATTACAGGTGTGCGCCACTGCATCCAGCAAATCCCCAAAGTCCAGGTGTGGAGACAGGTTCTCAGGGACAGGGACCTTGTGCCTCGGTGTCTGTCACTCACACAGGCGCACACCTGTGAGCCTTCTTAGGTTTAATTTGCAGATTGTGAGGGTACCTCCCTACAGCTTGTTGGGAAGCTGAGGCCCGGTAAGGGCCTATGGCAGGCCAAGGTTGCACAGTGGGCTGGTCCCCACTCAGAGGCCAGCAGTGGCCTGCAGTGTCCCCAGGAAGGGGCCGGCACCTGCCCTCCTCCACCCACCACCTGCTGACCTGGAAAAAGTAGGTGGTGAAGAAGTAGACGCAGATGAGCCGCAGCTCCCGGGGCCGGGCAGCGCAGGCCTCTCGGGTCAGCTCTGCGGGGAACTGCATGGAGTGCGGGACCCGGGCCTGCGGAGGGCCAAGACAGGCTGAGCCCGGTGTCCAGGGCCTGCGGGCCTGGCCCCAGTGCCTTTGCTGACCCAAACCTTCCGGGCCTCACCCTCTGCAGTTCCTTCCCCGGGGGGGCTCCGTTGGCAGAGCCTTGGACTGCCCCTCCCCCGGCCCCAGGGCCCAGCGTCCATCAGGGGCTCCAGCCTCCAGCTTGGGTTCTGGACCCCACCCAACTGAGGTCCCTGAGCACGGAGCCAGGTCAGCACTGGTACCAACCAGGCATCCAGCCAGGATCACGCAGGTACTAGCGGAGCCAGGTTCCCTGGCCTCTCCCAACGCTGCCACCCGAGGGACACACCTCCATCTGACTTGGGACAAAGGGGGACGAAGACACCGTCCTTCAGGGGCCATGGGCGCCTCCCCTCCTGCTGTTCCCACGCTCCCAGTTTACAGAGGAGGCAGCTTCAGCCACTCGGGGTGACGCCTGGGCTGGGGCCAGGCCGCAGAGCCTGGGGACAGTGTGGACCTTCACCTCCCACAGGACATCAGGCCACCCCTTCTCCCGGCCACCTCTGACCTGCGAGACCTGCTCCAGAGTGCGGCTGCTCAGTGCGAGGCCAGCGAAGTCGCAGCCCAGCTTGAAGATCAGAGACTGGATGGTGCGCGTCTCCAGGCTCAGTTTGTCCCCATAGAAGCTGGCGTTCAGCAGCCTCTGCTCCAGGCCCTCCACCTGCCTGAGGGCCCGACACGCGGCCAAGGGGCAAAAGAGAGCTGTGGGTGGCCTGCGCGTGCAGGGTCTCCCGTGCCCCAGCCTGTCACTGCCACTCCAGACCATTGCAGGGTCCCTGTCACACCCTGACCTTGGCTTCCCACCCATCTCCTTCTCCCACTTGACTCCTCTTCAGGTCCCAGTTTGCTGTCACCACCTCCAGGAAGCCTTCCCTGACTGCTCCCCCTAAGGAGAGACGTATCTCTGTGCTTCCTAGTGGCGGCTCTTAGCCCGAGTGGGTCACCAGCATTGACCTCTCACCCAGAGCTGCTTGGTCACTGAGTCACAGACCATGGAGGCTCCAGCCACAGTCCTAGAGTCCCTGCCTAGGAAAAGGCAGAGACCCACTTGGTTTTATGACATCGATGGTTAAGGGCTCCTGTCCTAGACAAAACACTCCAGGAGGACAGGGACATGTCTCTTTTCCATTTCCATAACCTAGCATCAGGCACACAGTGATTTCTCGATAAACACAACCTGACAAATGCAGTTAAGAGTCTACCCTGGGCTGGCACCGCGGTAGACTGGCACCGCGGTAGGCTGGCACCGCTGGCATGCCAATAATTCCAGCAACTCAGGAGGCTGAGGCAGGAGGATTGCAAATTTAAGGCTAGTCACAGCAACTTGGCAAGGCCCTGTCTTGATGATGCTCAGTGATACAGGACTTGCCTAGCTTGTGCAAGGCCCCGGATTCAATACTCAGCACCACAAGAAAAGAAAGAAGGAGAGAGTCTGCACGGGACCAGGGCTGGGGCACTAATTCGGGGTAAGGTTGGGGCAGGAGCACAGTTGACCGAGAGGTTCAGCTGGACACCACTCACCAAGCAGGAGAAGTCAGCTTCCGGCCCTTGGCCTGCTCCATGTTCCGCATCCAGCTCAGGAGTTCTTGCGCTGTCTCTGTGGGGGGCAGGACCGTCCTCCCCCTCAGCCTGCACCCTCAGCTGCCCCCTGGCCCACGGCCTCTGGACCTGCCATCCCCAGCCGGAGACTCACCCATGCTGCTGCCCCCAGGAGGACTAGTGGCCCCCTTTCCATCTGCCTGGGTTTGAGCCCTCGGCCTTCCACAGCACAGCCCTGGGCCTCCATGGGGTCTGACCCGGCCAGCGGAGCCTTCTTACCTGCGATCCTGCCCTGAGAAATCAGAAAGCACAGGCAGACGAAAAGGGTCCTGCAGCCATCCATGCCCTGTGGCCAGGTCTCTCCAAAAGTAGCTCCTGCCCTGGAAAATGTGCACATACCACCTTCAATGTGGTCAAAGAGCCACCTCTGACTTCTTCCAGGAGCCTGGCATGTCCTGGGGTTGGGACCTGCAGCCTCTTCTTAGCTCCTCACCATGCCTGCGTTTCAGATGAGGAGGCTGAGGCTGGGAGGGCGGGGTCTCGCTTTGCTTGAAGGTGCCTGAAGCCGGGTCTCTGTGACTCCAGAATGTTTGATCACTGGGTAACAGCTGCCATCCACAGCTCTGCCTAGACACCCTCCCATAAAGAGGACTCTCTGGGGACTCCGTAGAGCCCCCCACCTCATCCTGGGGGGAACTGGGAACAAGCAACATCTGAGTCAGTCCCTCCCTGACATTAACCTGCCCTGGGTCAGGATCTTCTAACAGGAACCAAGAAACTGCTTAAACTGACTGTTCCAAGAAGAGTGTCCTAAGGCTACCAGCATTCGGTGTTCCTCAATGAAATGGCCAAGATCTAACTGATGGGAAAGCTCTCCCGGTCCCCAAGCCCAGACAAGCAATGGAGTTTTTAGTGCTCCACTCTTAAATGTAAATCGTCCCAACAAGCACTACTGGAGATGTCAACCCAGGCACCCTTTCTCAGAAAGCTGCTGGAGGATGCACCCCAACCAAATGAGGAAGCGAACCACGAAAGAACACATGATGTACAGGAATCCCCACCGCAGGGCAGGTGAGGCTCCCCAGAAACTGTGCCAAGAGGCTGATGGTTAAGAACAGGATGGGCGGGGTGACTGGGGTTGTGGCTCTGCGGTAGAGAGCTCGCCTAGCACATGCAAGGCCCTGGGTTCGATCGGGCACACCCTGTCCCGAGGGGCAGGGGAAAAGAAGGTTCCAGAAGGAATTCCTCCAAGGACTAGGATTTATATAGTCGTCATAGCAACACTGAACAGGAAGGTTGTTTCTCCTTGTGTAAAAGGCATATTAAAATGATTTCCACTTCCACTTTGGATGTAGAGAGCCACGAGACAATGTCACTCCAGCGTGACCATGGAAAAAAGCCGAACGATTTATTGATCCATTGTTGAGCCCTTCGAGGGCTGAGGTCCAGGGCAACCCACCGAGTTGGTTTCTGAGAGTATTTGGAACACAGGTTCAAGGTGGTGCCCGGGTGCCATGGAGAGGAACTCTTTCCCCTTTCTACACTCTGTGGAGAAAGCACAGTTGCCCGAGAGGAGACCAGAAGAAAACAATCCATGTCTGGAAGAATTTTTTTTTTTTTTCCCAGAACTGGGGATTGAACCCAGGGATGCTGTATGTCCCCAGCCCTTTTTATTTTTATTATTTTTTAATTTTTATTATTTTTATTTTTATTATTTTTTGGTTCTGGGAATGAAGCCAGGGGCACTCAACCATTGAGCCACCTCCCCAGCCCTTTTTAAATTTTATTTAGAGACAGGGTCTCACTGAGTTGCTTAGGGCCTCCGTTAAAATTGTTGAGGCTGGCTTTGATCTCACAACCCTCCTGCCTCAGCCTCCCGAGCTGCTGGGCCTTTTATTTTTTTACTTTGAGACAAGAGTCTGGCTAAGTGGCCCAGGCTGGCCTCGACCTTGCTATCCTTCTGTCTCAATCTTAATGAATTCTTCATGGCTAGAGTGGCAGCTTAGCATCCCGAGAGATCCAGATTTCAAAGGAGTTCAGGGCTGGGGCTGTAGCTCAGTGGCAGAGCGCTTGCCTAGCACGGTGAGGCGCTGGGTTCGATCCTCAGCACCACATAAAAATAAAATAAAGGCTTGCTGTCCATCTACAACTACCAAAAAAAAAAACTAGTTATACATTTAATAAATACATACATAAATAAACAAAAGAGGTCCAGACCTCTGACAGTCCCTCCCTCAGTCCTCCCTGGGAGCCGATGAGACTGATTGGAAGGGGCAGGGCCTGAGAGAGGCCCCATGGTGACAAGGACCCAGGGAGGCGCAGCAGTGCGGGGAGAGGCCCTCCTGAGCTCTGGGTCTGCAGAGGTCAAGGTGGTGCGGGTGCCCTGGGGACGCCTGGCTCTCCTGGGAGACTCCCACACCGGGGCTGACCTGCCCCAGGCGGGTCTGACCCTTCTCAGGCAAGAACAGAAGCCGCCCCGCCCCCACCCTGCACCGATGGTGAGAGCCTCTGGACACTGGCCGCAGCAGGACAGCCACCGGTGCTGGCATCCTGACTGACAGGAAGGGGCGGGAGCAGCCCCCCACGCTGCTCAGGACCTCCCACCCATCAGGCCCAGGTGGCTCCCTGGGGTGGGGGACAGGAAGTCTGCCTGCACTCCCGCACCTGCACTGAGTTGGGAGGAAAACAGGAACCCTGGCGAGTCCCCCTCCTGGGCTCTCGTCTGAATGTCTAAGACCGAAACTAGAGCAGCAGAACAAGAAGCCGCCGCCCCCACCACAGAACTTGCACCAGGGGACCAGCAACCGCAGACTGAGCTGGGGAAGGAGCTAGAACCCGGCCGGAGAGCCCGTCGGTGTCGCATTGTGCAAGCTGAGCACCAAACAGGGACACCGAGAAAATCCCCGGGGACTCAAGCCCCGATGCTCAGCACAAAGTAATCACAGACGGTAACTATGGCAACGAAAAACCTGAATCAACCACAGACTCGATCAACTCAATGCCCTCTACCAAAGCCACAGATACAAAATATGCCCATTTCTAGGAGTAAATATGGTTTGACTCACCCACTACTGTCCTCTTATGCACAGTGCCTGGAGGCCAGTCAGGGACTCCATGGCACATAATAAAACCAAGTAAAAGAAGAGGCCTGGGATAGCCAGGTGCAGGGCACCCAGCTGAAATCCCAGCTACTGGAGAGGCTGAGACAGGAGGATGGCCCAAGGCCAGCCTGGACATCTGGGAGAGACCCTGTCTCAAATAAATAAGGGCAGTGGTGGAACATCCCTGCATTCAGCCCCTAACTCCACTTAAAATAAACAAATAAATGAAAAGGGACCCAGGACTGGGGAGGTAACTCAGTGGTAGAGTGGTTGCTGGCTTAGGCCCTGGTTTCAATCTGCAGCATGAAAAGAAGAAAGAAAGAAAGGAATGAAGGAGGGAAAAGGGGGAGGGAGGGAAGGAAGAAAAAGAAAAGAAAGAAAGGAAGGAAGGAAGGAAGAAAAGGAAGCCATTATTGAGACATAAAAGATGTAGTGAGAAAAATGAATTCCAAGAACATACGGGAAATTGTAGGAGGCCATAGAAACTACTAAGGATGGCCAAGAAGAAGTGATGGAAATGAAAACTCCATATCAGCAATGAAGAAATCTTTCAATGGATTTATCAGCAAACCAGTCCTAGCCAAGTAAAGGCTCAGTAAACCTGAAGATAGAGCAATATAGATTACCCTGGCTGAAACACTGTGTTACTCAGCCTACCAATACTATAACAAAATACCCAAGATAAAAACTTATAAAGAGAAAAAGGTTACCTTTGATTCACAGTTTTAGAAGTTAAAGAATCAGAAATAGAAGATACGATGCATTGACTCCATTACTTTGGGCTTGTGGCAAAGCAGCACGTCATGGTAGGTGGATGTGACAAGCAAAACTGCTTATATCAAAGAGAAAAAAAGAAAAAAGAAAGGAGGAAAGGATCAAGTCCCATAGTCTCCCCTGAGTAGACCCCACCTCTCAAATTTCCACCACCTCCCAGAGCATCACCCTGGATAGAAAGCACTTAACACAGGGGCTTTGAGGAGGGACTTCAACATGTAAACTGTAACAAACAATATTCCAATATGTACGTCATTGGAGTCTTGGGAGTAGAGAGAGCAGAGAAGATACAGAAACAGAAACAGACAAACAATAGAAAAACAACAGAAATAAAAGAGTGACATTGAAGAGAAAATGGCTAAAACTTTTCCTAAATTATTAAAAGAACAAACCATAGATCCAAGGAGCTCTGCCAAACCCAGAAGGATGCATCTAAATAAAATACACCCCGTCCCATCATGGACGTGTGGCTGCAAAACCAAAAAGAAAGAAAATCTTGAAGGGCGTTCGGAGAACAAGAACCAGGATAAACAGTAAGGACGAGGAAAGACTTCTGATCAAAAACTGTACGAGCCAGAAGAAAATGTAGCATATCTTTCAAGAAAAACCCATCAGCTTAAAATTTATGCACAGTGAACATATCTTTTAAAAAATGAAAGCCAAATAAGAACTTTTTCAGATGAGCCAGGACTTAGAGAATTCATGGCCAACAAACTTGAACTGAGAGAAATTCCAAAGGAAGTTCCTAGGGTAGAAGGTAAATTATACCAGATGGGAATCTGGACCTGTACAAGGAGATGAAAAGTGTTGGATTTGGTAAAAATGTGTTAAATATGAAATAATTAATTTTTATATCTGTAATAGTGCAGGCATATTGTGGGGATTGTAATACTGTGGAAGAAAAATGGCACAAATGGCAAAAGCGTGAACATGAAATATTCTGTTGTCAGATTCTTATGCTGTATGTTAAGTGTTGCAAGGTTATTTGAAGGTCAATCGTGGAAGGTTAAATTTGTATACAGTAAACCCAAGAGTAACCCTTAGAAAAAGAAAACAGTAAGATAAGATGATAAGACGATCATAGAAATAAAATCATTTAATTTTTCTACATTCTTCTATGTATATGCCCATCTTTTACCCTGCACAAAAGTCAACTCAAAGTGCATCGAAGATCTAAGAAATAGACCAGAAACTTAGCAACTTCTAGAAGAAAACACAGGCTCCACTCTCAAACATATTGGTGCCGGCAGTGACTTCCTTAACAAGATCTCTAAAGCTCAGGACACAATGCCAAGAGTTGACAAATTGGATGGCATCAATTTAAAAAGCTTCTGCACAGCAAAGGAAACTGGAGAATGAAGAGAGAGCGCACAGGATGGAAGAAGATCTTTGCCATCTGCTCCTCTGACAGAGGATTAATGTCCAGAACGCACAAAGCACTCAGAAAAACTTAACACCAAAAACACAACTAACCCAGTCAATCAATGGGCAAAAAGAACTAAATGGGCATTTAAATACTCACTCTAAAATAAGACACGGCAAGAAGAAAATGGAACAAAGAATAGGCAGGACAGGAGAAAATAAATAGCAAGGTGGTAGGTTAAAACGCAGTCATAGAGACAATTACACTAAATATAAACGGACCAAGGCAGGTGCAGTGGCACACGCCTATAATCCCAGTGACTCAGGAGGCTAAGGCTGGAGGATCATCACAAGCTCAAGGCCAACCTCAGCAATTTAACAAGACCATGTCTCAAAAAGTAAAAAGGACTAGGAATATAGCTCAGGGGTCTACCACCCCTGGGTTCAATTTCCAGTTCAAAAAATTACACACACACACACACACACACACACACACACACACACATATATATATATATATATATATATATATATATATAAAATTTAAAAATAAATGGACCAAATGCTCTGGTTAAAAGGCAGATTATCAGCCTGGATTTTGAAAGCTAAAACCAAGGTTTACTATTTATGAGAAAGACATATTAAATATAAAGATACCAATAAATTCAATGTAAAATGGTGGAACCCAGATACAGCAATAATAATTAAAATGGAATAGTTAGATTAATATCCAAAAAAAGTAAAACTTAGAAATATTATTAGGGGGGCTGGGGATGTGGCTCAAGTGGTAGCGCGCTCGCCTGGCATGCGTGCGGCCCGGGTTCGATCCTCAGCACCACATACCAACAAAGATGTTGTGTCCGCCAAAAACTAAAAAATAAATATTAAAAAAAAAAAGAAATATTATTGGGGATAAAGATTCTACAGGACAAGAGCCAGGAGCTGTGGCACATGCCTGTAATCCCAGTGACTCAGATGACTGTGGAAGGAGAATCACAAATTTGAGGCCAGCCTCAGCAACTTAGTGAGACTCACTCTCAAAATTTTTGAAAAAAAGGGCGGGGTGGGGGGTGTGGGCTTCGGGCATTACCCACCCAGTACCCAAAACTAAAAACTAAAGATTATATAAGGCTAAAGGTATAAATTCATCCAAAAAAATCTTAAATATGAATGCACCTGATAACAGAGCTTCAAAATTGATAGCACTGAAAGCAGAAACACACAAATCAGCAACTGTAATTGCAGGGTGTAATATTTCTTTCTCTGTACCTGATAGAACAAGTAGATATAAAATCAAAACTAGAAGACATAGCAACACTGTCAATCAACTTAATCTTAGTTTATAGAACACTCTACCCAACAACCTCAAAGTTCACATTCTTCTCAGGTATTCATACAACATTCACAAAGACAGACCGTACACTTGGCTATAAAATAAATCTATATTTAACAGGACTAAAATCATACAAAGTAAGTTCTATGGCCACAAGGGAATTAAAATAGAAATTAATAATGTAATACATGGAAATTAAATAACAAGCTATTAAGTAACCCCGGGTTAAAACAAAATCACAAGGGAAACTATGGCTAAAGCAATGCTTAAAAGAAAATAGATTTTGATGGACTTATTTGAAAAATATTTACCAAGCATAGATGCATTAAGTATGTTGTTTGAATCACCTTATAACCCAAAAGTGTCTGTGCAAAGCCTGTGGTAACTAGATCTAGGTTTACTGCAAACAGAGAAACTTAAAATATCAGTTATAACGAGATTCTGGAGACAGCTCTGTGGGTGAGAGAGCCATTAGTGGTCTAATGATCAATAGCTGTCATTCTTCTTCCTTAGTCCTTTCGTGCATGGCATTACTTTGTAGTCCCTAACTGAGCTGATTACTGCTCTTCCCCCTTCTTGTGAGATGCTGCTATTAATATAAGTGCTTCTGTGATTTTTTTTTAAATTTTTAAACCACTTGAAAACCAAAGTTTTTATTTTATTATCTAAATTTGAACTTGAGGTTTTGGGATCCTGTTATGAGAGTGAACCTTTATAGAAAGTAAACTTGGTTACTGTAGAATTTCATACAAAATTAAAAGCATGAAGGTAAAAAAAAAGAAAATGCAGAGCCTTAAATGCTTATGTTAGAAATGATGGAAGATTTCAAGTCACTGATCTAAGCTTCTACCTTGATAAAGTATAAAATTTAAGCACCAAGTAAGCAGAAGGAAAGAAAATTATATAGAACATAAATCAGTGAAATAGAAAATTAAAAAGAAATGAAGACAAATCAATGAACCTAAATGTTGGTTATTGGAAAAAATAAATAAAATTGACAAATCTCTAGCCAAAAAAAAAAGGTGGAGGGAGAATGACCAATATCAAGTATAAAAGAGGGTCTATCACTGCAGACCTATAGACAATAAAAAGTTAAGGGAGGGGCTGGGGATGTGGCTCAGGGGTGGAGCACATGCCCAGCATGCAGGATGCCTTCGGTTCCACCTCTAGCACTGAAAAAGGTCAGGAAATAATATTAACAGTGTAAGGCTTAACAAATTATATTCATCATACAAAACAAAACAAAAAAAAATTCTTGAAAGAAACACAGATTACCAAAGCTTACTCAAGAAGAAATAGAAAATATGAATAGTCCTTTATTTATTAAGCAAATTAAAACCTTCCCATAAAGAAAAAGTTAAGCCCAAATGACTTCACCAGAACATTCTTCCAAACATTTAGGAAATGATAATACCTCCTCTACAGAAACTCTTAGAAAGAAATAGATAATAACAATCTTAAGCCCAGTCCTTCAGAAAATAAAGAATGTGGGAACATTTCCAAACTCATTTCCTGAGGCCCCCCATATTTTCACAGCCATAGGCATTTCAGGAAAAGAAAATTATAGAGCAATGTCCCTCAGGAATATGTATCCAATCCCAATCAAAATTTCTGCAGGATATTTTGTAGAAACTAATAAGATGATTCCAAAATTTACACTTGAGAACTGGGGTTGTGGCTCAGTGGTAGAGCACTTGCCTAG
The DNA here is from genome assembly GCF_045843805.1 of Urocitellus parryii. NCBI lineage: Eukaryota > Metazoa > Chordata > Mammalia > Rodentia > Sciuridae > Urocitellus > Urocitellus parryii. Next base: position 33,744,377 of record NC_135545.1, on the reverse strand, counting down.
CACGTGAGAAGTCCTGGGTTCGATCCTCAGCACCACATAAAGATAAATAAATAAAATAAAGCTATTGTGTCCAACTACAACTAAAAAATGATTATTTGTTAAAAATTTACACTTGAAAGGGAAAAAACTGTCACCAGGCCCAGCGGTGCACACCTGTAATCCCAGCAACTCAGGAGGCTGAGGCAGGAGGATCACAAGTTGGAAGCCAGCCTGGGCAACTTAGCAAGAGCCTGTCTCAAAAATAAAACTAAAAGGGCTGGAGGTGTAGTTCAGTAGTAGAGTGCCCCTGGGTCCAATCCTCATTACTAAAAAAAAAAAAAAAAGACTTAGAATAGTGAAAATATTTTGAAAAAGAACAAACCACAGGACTCACACTGGCAATGTCACACTTACATAAAGCTGTAGTAGTCAAGACAACGTGTTATTGGCATAAGGACAGATGTGCAGATAAGGTGAAACAGAAGAGTCCAAAAATACATCCGTGTATTGATTTGTTTTAAAATTTGTATTATTATCATTTTTTGATCAATTGAATTCTGACAAACATGCAAAGGTAATTCAGTGGAGAGATATGATCTTCAATAAGTAGAACATTTGGCTCTCCAATGCCAAAATAAAAAAGAACTTGGATCCATAACTTGCAACATACAAAATTGAACTCAAAATGGACCATAGATTGAAATACAAAACAAAAACTGTAAACCTTGTAGGAAAAAAAAGAGAGAGAGAGAGAGAGAGAGAAATTCTTTCTGACCGTGGATTAGGAAAAGATTTCTTAGAAACAACACCAAAAACACACTCCATAAGAGAAAAAAAAATTAGTAATTTGGATGTCATCAGTTCTGTTGTTTGAAGATCACTATGTATAGAGGATGAGAAGACCAGCCAAGTCTGGGAGAAAATATTTCCAAATATAATAGCTGATTAAAAAACAAAAACATCAACAACTTGTATGTAGAAAATATGAAGAACTCTTACAATTAATAAGAAAAAAATCCAATTAAAATGGGGAAAGAGCTGAATAGTCACTACACTAAAAAAGATGGCAAATACACACATGATAATATGCTTAATATTAATAGTCATTAGGGAAATGCAAATAAAAACCACAATGAGATATTGCTACACACCTTCTAAAACTGGGAAAGTCAAGTATTGTGGAGGATATAGAAGATCTGGAATGCTCCCCATTTCTGAAAGGAATGCAAAATGGGACAATCACCTTATAAACAACTTGGCAGTTTCCAATAAAGCTGAAGATACACATACCTTACAACCAACAATTCTACTTCTAGGTATTTACCCAAGAAAAATGAAAACATCTTTTACTTGAAGACTTCCACATGCATAATAGCTTTATTCATAATAACCAAAATCTGGAAACAATACAAATTCCATAAACTGGTAAAAGCCAATTGTGGTATATCTATACAATGGAATATTATTCAGCAAAGAACAGTTATGAATGGCTGAAATAGTCAATGTTTGGGTGACTCTCCAAATCACAAGGCTAAGTGAATGAAGCCAGACACAAAAGATTCTGATTCCACTTACAAGATCATTTAGAAAAGTAAAAACAACAGGATCAGAGACCAGATCAGTAGTTATCAAGGGGGTAAGGAAGAGATATTAACTACAAAACGGCACAAGGCAACTTTTCAAGACAAGAGGAATGTCCTATATCTTGATTGTAATATATGTGTAACACGCCTGCGTACATTTATCAAAGCTCATTAGACTACTCTCCAATAGGGCGAATTTGAAGCCAGCTACAGTGGCACATGCGGGTGATCCCAGCACCTTAGAAGGCTGAGGCAGAGGGATTGCAAGTTTGAGGTCAGCCTCAGCAACTTAGCCAGACCCTGACTCAAAATAAAAATAAAAGAGGGCTGGGGATGTGGCTCAGTGGTAGAGCACATCTGGGTCAACTCTCCAGTACCCCCGAAAAAAGAAGGGGTGCATCTTATTGTATATGAAGTGTACCTCTAAAACCTGACATTAGAAAATCAAACCAAAACACACTGAGAGGTCAGAGAAGACAAAATGGAGAGGGCAGGAGAGGGCAGGAGAGCTAACCTTCCTTCTCTCTTGAGGAAGAAAATTCCCAGGGCTTCCAGGAGGAAGAGCCCCCAAAATTCAAAACGCCTGTTGGTGGCAGTGGCCCAGGGAGGTAGTTAAGGACAGGATCGTCCATTTCCTACCACTGGACTTGCAAAGGTCAGCACCCAGGGAGAGGCTGTAGGGACAGGCCCATCCTCCAATCCCCACCTGAGACTCGAGAGTCCCATCACAGAGGGGACTGTTCGGTGACATATAGGAAAGTCATATTCTGGATAACCTTTGACTCAGGAAATTCATTTTTATGACTCTACCCTGTTGAAATAATAGTGCGAGTCAGGAATAAATACCCACAAAAATGTTTAGGCTGGACAATCAGAGCATGGATGTTGGGAGGGAGGGATTGGAAGTAAACTATTCTAAGGCTCTGTCTTGTTCAAAGATGGATGGATTAGGGCTGGAGGTATAGCTCAGTTGGTAGAGTGCTTGCCTCACATGCACAAGAACCTAGGTTCAATCCCACAGCACCACCACGCCCAAAAGAGATGGATGCATTAGCTGGGCAGGTGCCTGGGAGCCTGAGGCAGGAGGATCACAAGTTCAAAGCCAGCCTCAGCAAAAGTGAGGTGCTAGGCAACTCAGGGAGACCCTGTCTCCAAATAAAGTACAAAATAGGGCTGGGGGTGTGGCTCAGTGGTGGAGTGTCCCTGAGTTCAATCCCCGGTACCTACTCCTCAAAAAAAAAATGAATGGATTTAATATATTAAATAACATTAGATTTAGTATGCTAAATATTTTTGGTGAGGTTTCAAGGGCACCACTAAAGTAATAAAAACAGTTAGTATATATGGACTGGGGTTGGGGCTCAGTGGTAGAGCGCTTGCCTCACACATGTGAGGCGCTGGGTTCAATCCTCGGCACCATATAAAAATAAATAAATAAAGATATTTACATATATATATAAAATAGTATAACTTTTATGCAAAAAGAGGAAGTAGAATATTCTGTGAAACTTTAGTAAGAAAATTAGAGGTTTGCTAATTTTGCTATAATGAATAGACAAGAAAGATTTGCAATTAACGTTATGCTGGTGTGTAACTGGGGCTTCTAGAATCTAGTTTTATATTGTTTCAACAGCATTAGTACAGTTCCATTCCCCCCCCCCTTTATTTTTCCCTCTTTTCTAATAATAAAAACACCGTCTGCCCCTGGTGCTGACAATGTAGTAGAGAAGTAGGAGAAAGCAAAAACCAAACCAAATCAAACAAAAAGCAGTTTGCATAAGTATTTGAAAGGACAAGGGAAGATGGGGGAAAACCGAGTCCACATACATCAACCATTACAATAAATGCAAACGGCTAAACTCACGGGCTAAATGCTAGATGGCAGATTGGATAAACCGGTGATTGGTTTGTGAGGAAGTGGTGACAAATACTGCATCATTTTTTTTTTTTCAGGAAATACAGCTGTGGATGGAAGAATCAAATAGGTTTAAGAGAAAAATTTTTAGAATTATTCAGATTTAAATGTCAGGTGCTTCCACAGGGACGTGATGGGTAAGGACTGGAGGAAAGAAAGGCTTTGTACTTGAACTTTGCTCCAAAGAGTAGGTGTGACCTTCCAAAAAAGTGGTATCTTGGAGTATAAAGGCTAGAATTTGAGAAGGCCTGTGGATGGCGGCAAGCCCAGCCACGTTAGCCAGCGGCGCAGGGCCCTCCTCGACCACTTTTCGACGCACAGGGACTACAGGAGCCTGACCATCAACCTGCACGCCAGCAACAGCACCTGTTCCAGGGAGACTGCACCTTGACCCTCAAAGACCCTCCTTGACCTTGACCTTGACCTTGACCTGTGAATCTGGCACTTCCACTCCTGAGACTCTGGAAAGGTTGGCGGCTCTTGGGCAGTTGGTGTTCCTTCTAACAAAGGAGAAAAGGTAGGGGAACATGCCGTGTTCGACCCATTGGAAATGCCCACCACGTCCACCACTCGTTGGGAAGATCTACTGGTGTTTGTCGAAGGCCTTCGCATAGAATATGAAAAAGCTGCTCTCAACTTGCTCCACAACCTTTCAAAAGTTTTACTACATCTGGAAATTCTAAATGCAAAGAGGTTGCCCTCGGATGGTTGAGTTAGAAAATAACATCTTGTAAATGCCCATTTGTTTTAAAAAATCAGAAGTGTCTTTGGGAAGAGACTTTGAAATGGATTTGTTAGACCACCTCTAGGAATCCTGTCCAGTGGGTTAGAGAACGTGGAGAAGACTTTGATGGTGAGAAGAAGGAGCTCTTGGGCCAGATAGGTTTTATGTAAAAGACATTCTCCTACAACGATCACCATTGTTTTGTGAGTACATTGTATTCCTCATTAGTATATATGTAGTTGAAAATGCTAAGTACTTTCCTGAAAATAGCTGTAGTTCAATGGTTGAGCACTTGCCTAGCGTGCATGAGGCACTGGGTTTAATCCTCAGCACCACATAAAAACAAACTAATGTATCCACCTAAAACTAAAGATACATAAATAAATAAATATTTTTTAAAAAATAGCTAGACATTATAGATGTTCTAAAGTGCCTGGGATATGTTAAAAGTAGAAGTGGAAAATATAACACATTTTGTAAGTTAAAAAAAAAAAAAGGATGCCTAGAATACTACTGTTTACAACAAGAAAGACTTGAAAACAATGTATCTGTCAATCAAGGGAGGAACAGTTCAGTAAATCAGAGCTTCGCCCCTCTGGAACAGTTTGTCAGTTTCCTGTAAAACCTAATGTGCATCTACCACGTGACCTGGCAATGGTATTCTTGGGCTTTTATCCTGGAAATCTAAAAACCCATGCTCACAAGAAAACCAGTATATGAACATTCATAGCAGCTTAATTCATAACAGCCCCAAAACGACCCCCAATGCCCTTCAATGGATGGAAAGTGATACACCCACGTCATGAAATACAACTCAGCAATATAAAAAATAATTAATTTGCCAGGCACAGTGGCACAGAAGGCTGAGACTAGAGGATCATGAATTCAAAGCCAGTCTCAGCAAAAGCAAAGGCCCTAAGCAACTCTGGGAGACCCTGTCTCTAAAAATACAAAATAGGACTGGGGATATGGCTCAGTGGTTGAGTGCCCCTGAGTTCAATCTCTGTACCAAAATACTCATAATAATAAATTTGAAAAAAACAAACAAACAATTATTGGTACACACAACTTGGATGGATCTCAAGGGAATTCTCCAGAGCAAAAAAAAGGAAGGAAAAAAAAATCTCAAGATGGAGCGAACTATATGATTTGACTTGCATAGCATGCTTGAAATGAAAATTATAGAGATGGAGAAAGGATTAGTGGTTGCCCGGGTGAGGTTGGGTATGTCTATGAAGGGGTAGCACAAGGATCCTTGTGGTGACAGAACAGTTTTGTGTCTTCGTTGTGGTGGCTGCTATGGGAATTTACACATGTGATAAAATTGCATGGAATTAAATAGGCACCCACATCACACACATGCGTAAATGAGAGCCTATAAAACTGGCAGACTCTGAATAAGGTCTGCAGATTGTACCAAAGTTACTTTCCTGGTTTTGATGTTGTATTGGCTTTTTTTCTGTTGCTCAGGATAATTCCCCTGGAGATCTATCCAAGTTGTGCATATCAATAGCTTTTTTCAAGTGTATTTTTTAAAAATATATTGCTGAGCTGTATCTCGTGTGGATGTACCATAGTTTGTTTTAACCATGCATCCATTCAAGGGACGCTGGGATTGTTCCCAATTTGGGGCTATTACAAATAAATTTGCTATGAGTGTTTGCTTATAACCTTCACAACAGGAAAAAAAAAAAAAACAGTTTGATACTTAGGATTCTTTTCAATCCTCCAAATGACTATATGTTAACATAGAAAAAATAATAGTAACATATTGCTTCTAAAAATCAAAAACCATGTTGCAAAACAATGAAATCTCATCCTGGCCCCAAAATCCTATTTCTTTTTTTAAAATATTTTTATTAGTTATTGAGGGATCTTTACTTATTTATTTGCTTATATGTGATGCTGAGATTCGAACCCAGTGCCTCACATGTGCCAGGCAAGTGCTCTACCACTGAGCCACAACCTCAGCCCCCCAAAATCCTATTTCTTACATGTGCAAAAGCAGGATAAGCATCCAAGAACAGGCAGGAGTTGCTTCTGAGAGGGGAGATCATAATCTCCCCTTTGTTTTCCTTGTCTACAGTTCCTCATGTTCTCCCCAAAAGTTGTAGTTATACATTTCTCAAATTGCATTTACTCTGGATAGTTTAGAAATTTACATCTTTCGAATATTTTATATTTGATAAACAAATACAGAAGTCTGAAATGCAAAGCAGTCCTCCACCCTGCAGATGCCCCCTCTCAATTCCCAGCGACCCACAGGTACCACCACTTCTAGAATTCCATGTCTCTTCCAGAGTTTCTCCATACAGATATAGGCGAACAGAATTCCCCCCACTTTACACAAAAAGTAGCCCACCCTATGTATTGTCCTGCATTTGCTTTTTTGTGTGACGGGGGAGGGCAGGTACCAGGGACTGAACTCACGGGCACTCAACCCCTGAGCCACATCCCTGCCCTGTTTTGTATTTTATTTAGAGACAGGGTCTCCCTGAGTTGCTTAGCACCTCTCTGTTGCTGAGGCTGCCTTTGAACTTGCCATCCTCCTGCCTCAAGGATTACAGACTCTACTGTAGCCAGCCACTTTCACTTTTCTTTCTTTCTTTCTTTTCTTTTTTTGTTACTGGGGATTGAACCCAGGGGCGCTGCACCCCTGAGCCACATCCCCAGCCCCACTCTTTGCTTTCTAAGCTTGAAAATACATCTGGGAGAGCTTTGCACAACAGGGTCTAGAGAGACTCCACTTTTTCAACCACATACTGTAACATTGTAGAAATAAGCTAGAATTGATTTAATAGTCCCTATTTGTAGCCATTTGTGCCAGTTCTAGCCTTTACTCTTATAAACAACCCAGCTGGGTTGAAGCGGGTTCCCAGGAGCAAGTTCCCCATTTGTTCATTTGATTATTGGGTTATATGTTTCCTTTTAATTTCTAGAAACTCTTTTGTAATAGGAAAATCAGCTCCTTGTCTATTACAAGCTCCGTACTTTCTCTTTGGGCTTCTGGATTCTGAGTCCTAGCTAGAAACCCCCTCCCTATTCCAATGTTATAAAGGAATTCTCCTGCATTTCTTCTGGTAATTTTATTGTTTCATTTTCACATTGGAATCTTCAGCCTGTCTCCTTGGTCTTAGGAGATAATTCGAGAAATAGACTTGATCTTACTTTTTCCCCAAATGGTCACCCATTTTTCTTAATACTATTTATTAATATGTACTCATTTTAAAAGAGAAATGGAGACTTTGGAGTCCGAGTGCTGGGTTCTCACTTATTTGGCTCTTTGGCTTTGTTTGGCTGTGTTACCTTGTGTGACTCACTTGCCCACTCAGAACCTCAGAGAAAAGACATGGGTTGGGGAAACAACTGAATGAACAAATGGGAAATATTTCAGGTATGAAAACAGAGGCCTCAGTAGAAGAGGACCTAATAGTATAGAAGACCCCTGGCCAACCCCTGGCCAACCCCTGGAAAACTGAGGACCAGCAGGCAAGTGGATCTGACTGCCAGAGTCTGGATCCTCTAAGGCCAGGTACCAAGGCCCTTCCACGCTGCTCCTAGGCAGGTACGGAGGAGGAGCCTGACCCCACAGCACACCTGGAGAAATCAAGGCCAAAGCAGAAGTGACCCCTTCCCCAAGCACCCCAAATAGAAGCCGTGGCTTCTGCCCCCTTTCCTAGGGGCAAACCACCATCTTCACTTCTGCATGTGGCCTCCAGGCGCCCTTCCTATCCCTTCAGAGGCGCCCACACACATCACCCACACCCTGGGCCATCCAGGTTCCTCCCCTGAGATTTACTGCCTGGAGCCCTTGGAGAAGTAGAAATCCCTCTCCCTGACTTCCAAGACGGTTCCAACAGGCTGCGAGGAAGCTGAACCCCAGGAGAGAGGCGTTGGCCTGGGGTTCTGCTGCAGGCCAGTGGCCAAGCTGGGACTCCACTCAGGGCTCCCGATTCCAAGTCCCCGCTCTGCCCGCTGCACGCTGCAGCCTTCCCAAGATGGCTGGGTACCTGAGTTGCTGTCTGGACAAGTACAAAGCTGTTCAGGCCAACAGAAAAATGAGACGCAGGTGACACAGGACAGAGCCTTCCCAAGACGTGAACTTGAGAACCAGCTCCTGTACTCAGTGCCCAGCGGAGGGAAGCTGGGCACAGGAATCTTGGCTCCCTAGGCCTCAGGTTTTTTCATCTGTAAAAAGATACCATCAAGGAGACTTATTTCAGAGAGAGAGAGAGAGAGAGAGAGAGAGAGAGAGAGAGAGAGACTCAACCAACCATTTCTATGATCCACACTCCTGGGAACCAGGCCCTAACCCAGGTCCAGGCTTGGGAAGCCCTGCCTTCCTCCCCAGACCTGGTCCTGGTCCCCAAGCCCAGCCTCTCCCCACAGGACCAGGGCCTGCAGACCCAGTCAAGCTCCTGCCCAGGGCCCCACCTGCCTCCACCAAGCAGCCACCTCTGCAAAACACCCCCTGGAGCCCCCATTTAGGTTTCCCCAACCAGAAGAGAAGCAAAACTGTGGTCTCTGTAAAACTGCCCTGTGAGATGCTCTTATCAGCCCCTTTCACAGATGGGCAAAGGAAGGCCACAGCAGAACTCAGCAGGGAGTCTGTGACCCAGCCACCCCCAGGGCCATGTCCCTGAGACACAATGTCCCCAGACTCCAATCCAGGGTGGCTGGAGAGGAATCTTTTCAATCCTGGAGTGTGCCAGTCCCATGCTGGGGACCAGACAGACAGTCCCTCATCCCCATCATTTCAGGTAACCAGGCTAACCCGTTTCACAGATGGGGAAACCGAGGTCCAGTAACTTCCCCAAGCCACATGAGGCAACGAGGACCTGGACCCAGTGTTTAATCTCTCATTTTAAATGGCCTCTTCTAAAAACAGATCTCTACTTTCCCCCAGACTTGTCTCCCAAAAAGGGAAAGAGGATGGGTCCCAGCTGCTCCTAGGAGGTCCCCAAGTCCCCTAGGCAAGGGCACATCCAGCAGCGGGTAAAGACAGGGCGCCGCTGGTGAGGGAGGAGAGTCCCCGAGAACACACGAACCTGGAAGCTGCTGCCTGGCCTCTTGGCCCTGCCTCGATGCCGTCCTGCTGCTTCTGCAGAAGAAGGGGAAGTCGGGAGGCTGCTGCGGCCTCTCTGCGCACCCAGCACCCAACGACCTCGCCTCTCCCTTCTCCCACCTCTCCACGCCCCACACCGCACAGCGCTCCCCTCACTTCTTCTTTCCCCGTAACAGTGTCTGCTTCCTCCCGGCCCATGGCCTCGCCAAGCCCTCCCCGGGCCCCGCAGCACTTCCGGGGCAGCTGCCCCTCTGCAGGGGTGCATGAGGTCTGGGTCACCTGGCTGTGCAGAGCACCTCGGCTCTGCGCCCTTGGGGGAGCCATACTACTTCCCTGGGCCTCAGTTTCTCCACCTGCAGAAAAGGCAGAGGGAGGGAGCCCTGCCTGACCTGAGAATCCAGGCCACTGGCGATGGCAGGGACCTCAGGCCAGGGCTGGCTCTGGTTGCCTGGGTGCAAGTACCACCGTTCGGACTGGGTGAGTCGGGACAAAGAACCCCAACTCTCCAAACCTCAGTTTCTTCTCTGGAGATGATGATGGTACCCCCCGTGGGTGGGGGTTCGTGCAGGGCTTATCTACCACAAGCCTGGCAAAGTCACCGGATGTGCTTCACAGGCCACTATGATTCACTCACAGGGGGAACCTGAGGCCCAAAGAGAAGGCGACCTGGCCCTAAGTCACCCAGTAGCAGAACCCTCGGGGAACGGCCTCCCAGGCAGCAGAGCTCCCTGGCAGCAGAGTTAGGGGGAGATAGGGTGCTGACTCTTGCCTGGTCCCCACCCAGACTCCCTGTGCTGGTCCACGCCCAGAAGAAGATGGAGATGCAGCCAGAGAAAGACCAGAAAGGCGCCTGCGGCCTCCCTCCTCTCTGACCCACCCTCTTCACCCTCTAGCATGAGCCCCAGCACAGAAGGCTCTATGGTGGCCAGGTGGCTCTGCAGGGAAGGAGAGAGGAGCCACTCCTCAGAAGGCAGCCATGTCCCCAGCCCCAGCTTCAGTGCAAGAACCCCAGTGCACTGTGTCCTGACTCTGTGGCCACACCCCTGCTGGGTGACTTGCTCAGCCCTGGCCTTTCTGGGTACTTTGTTGTGTTGTGGTCCTGAGGAGGGAACCCAGCATAAGCTCTCTACCACTAAGCTACACCCTCAGGCACTGTACTTTGGTTTTCTCTGACCATAACCTAGAACTTGACCTCTAGGCTCTTCCCGTCTGAAGTCTCCTGGCACCTCTAGGATTGAATCACCAGTGTCCTGCTTTCTCACACTACATGGGAGCCTGAACAGCTACTCTCAGCGGCCAGGAAGAGGCCTGCCCGCTGCCAGCCCATCGGTGTCCTAGGCTGCATTTGTAGAGCCTCAGTGTGCCCCGCCTCGGCCGGGAGTGCCAGTTACCTGGCCCTGCACACCCCAGCTGGCACTCACTCCTAGACACTCTCCTGCTCAAAAGCCAGTAGTGGCTCCCTATTGCCTTCCCAGTCTAACCCATCCAACTTGCTCCCACCCAGTTCTGGCGGTGCCCATCTCCCTGCTCCATCCCAGGGAGATGACACACACACACACCCCCAGTCCTGGATAGACTCCTCTCCACCCGTGGGGTTCAGCTCAAGTCCCGCCTCCTCCCAGAAGGCTTCTCTGCCTCTGCTGCCCCACAAAATCACCTGGAGGCCAAGCGTAGGGAGGCATGCCAGTGCCCTGCCCAGTCCCCCAGGCAAGATGGAGGGCCACATGCCATCCCTAAAGAAGTCTCCCTGTGGAGGGCTGCTCAGCCTGGTGATCTGCAAGAGACTGAAAGGGAGGTCCCTAGTGGGACATTAGAGCAACCGAGTCACACCATGAACAAGTCCTCGACTTTCCAAGTCCTTCTCAATCAGAGGCCTCTGTGTAGTAGCCTCTTTCTTTTTTTTTTTTTTAGTACGGGGAATTAAACTAAGTGGCATTTAACCACTGAGCCATATCCCCAGCCATTTTTTTGTATATATATGTGTGTGTGTGTGTGTGTGTGCGTGTGTGTGTGTGTGTGTGTGTGTATTTTAGAAACAGGGTCTCACTGAGTTGCTTAGGTCCACACTAAGGTGCTGAGGCTGGCTTTGAACTAGCAATCCTCCTGCCTCAGCCTCCGGAGCATCTGGGATTACAGGTGTGCGCCACTGCACCTAGCTGTCTGTAGCGCCCCCACACTCTTCTGTCTTTTATTAGACCTCAAAAATAAGATACCTGATTTTACATATTTATTGTGATAAAATATATATAACATGAAGTTCACCACATTAGCCGTGTTCAAGCATAGAGTTCAGTGGCATGAAGTGCAGTCACACTGATGTGTGGCTGTCACCAGAACTTTCCATCTTCCCAAACTGAACCTCTGTCCCCACTCCCCATTCACCCACCCCCATGGAGACCACCATTCTACTTCCTGTCTATGAATTTGGTTATTCTAGGTACCTGTACCTCCCACGAGTGGACTCATACAGTATTTGTCCTTTTGTGACTGGCTAGGTCACCAGGCACAATGGCCTGAAGTTTCACCCACGGTGAGCACACCAGAACGTCAACTCTTTTGATATTCCACTGTACGAATATGTCACGTTCCTTCATCCGACAGACGCTTCTGCAGAGGGCCACCTGGGCTGTTTCCACCTTTTGGCTACTGCTGCTCTGAACAAGGATGTGCCCACCATGTCCCTTTCTAACAAAGAGAAAATGTCTAGCTAGCTTTGAATGACGTTGTTGGCTTTGCATGCTGTTGATTTCTGATTTGTTTCTGTTTATGGCAACTAGTACAGAGTTCTGTTTTCCCTAGTCATATGAAATAGTCCTTGAAAATGCACTTATACCCCCCCAAAGTGAAATGACTTAAAGAAAAACACCAAGTAAATAAGGGCCCAAGTGCTTTGTGTTGGTGGCTGAAAGTAGGGGCCTGGGTGTTGGAGAGAACTGCTGAGCACGGGGTCTACTGCCTCAGACAAAAGCCCTGCCGTCCTGAGTTGGGGACAGACACTCTTCCAGAGCCCCTGGGAGAAGCCAGTATTGCATTTGGGGAAGTGCCTGGAGGGGCAATGTTAGGAGCAGGGGTGGCAGTGGTAAAACTGAGAGTCAGATCTGGGCTCTGAGGCGTCCTGGTAAGAGCTGGGGCCAACCAGCTTCTGGTTCCCTTTCCTGGTAATGGAACGGGCGGTGGCCACACCCAGCGTACTGCGTGGATGAAACTCGGTAACTCTGTGAGCTGCCCAGCACTCATCTGGGTTCTCTAAGTGAGTGGGTCCCCCTCCTCCCAGCCCACCTCACCTCACCCTGTTGATTTGTTCACGGTGTGACTCACTTGCTCTAATGTCCCACCAGGGATCTCCCTTACGGTCTCTTGCACGGAGGGCCCGATCGTGATGAAGTTATAGGCAGAGTTTACGTATACCAACTCGGCCTCGCCTCCAAAGACTCTGGGAAAGAACTCCTGGCACTTGGCTCAAGGCTGTCACTTACTGGCTGTGAGACCCTGTATAAATCCCAGTCAAGAGCCTCTCTGAGGCTTCAATTCCCCAACATAAAGGCTGCATGCCCTGCTGTACACTGGTGCATGCCCATAATCCCTACAACTCTGGAGGCTGAGGCAGGAGGATCACTGGTTCAAACCTAGCCTCAGCAACTTAGCCAGGTTCTAAGGAACTTAGTGAAACTCTGTCTCAAAATTTAAAAAACTAAGCCAGGTACAGTAGAATCACAAGTTCAAAGCCAGACTCAGCAACAGTGAGGCACTAAGCAACTCAATGAGACCCTGCCTCTACATAAAATACAAAATAGGGCTGGGGATGTGGCTCAGTGGCTAAGTGCCCCTGAGTTGAATCCCCAGTACCCCCTCAAAAAAAAAAAAAAAAGGTTGTGGGTTGTGTGCCCTAAAACCTGTCATGGTAGCACACACCTGTATTCCAGGCAACTCGGGAGGCTGAGTTCAAGGCCAACGTAGTCAATTTAGTGAAACCCTGTCTCAAAAAATAAATTAAAAGGCACGGGAGTGTAGCTCGGTAGTAGAGTGCTTCTGGGTTAATCCCCAGTACCACACTTTTTAAAAAGGGGGTGTCCTTGTCCTGAGTTCTCAATGTCAAGATCTCACAGGTCCAAACTGCACAGGAAGCAAAGGCCAGCACAGTGCCACATGTTGTGCAGATTAGTAATCGGCACGTTAACCAAACTCCAAACTTGTATTACCACAAAACCTGTTTCCAGTTGGTTATCAGCTGCTGTCAGCAGGCTGCCATGCAGAACACATACACAGCAAATGAATCCACAAGTGAAACTGTAAATCTTGCAAAAAAGTGTGGGATTTCATGAAGCAGATGGGAGCAATACTGAGAAGCCAGCAGTGGATGACCGCAGAGACACAGAACAAACGTAAAGGAAGTGACTGGGACCTTCCCAAAAGAAAGGTGGGGCCTTCAAAGGATTCAGAGTGATCCTCAGGTTTGAGGAAGCCCTCAAATTTTTGCAAAAAAAAAGCATCCTCTAGCTAAAAAAAAAAAAAAAAAGTGTTAGAAGGGAAGGATGCTTACTCTCAACTTTGTTAGGGGAGAAAAAAGGCCTTCAAATATTATTAGCATTCGATTTCATTCTTCACTCTAGCTTGTGCGTGGTTGAGATGACAATCCATATTTTTAGTGATGGGGTAAAACAAACATCGTCATTTTTACTTTTTCGAGGTCATAACCCACCCCAGCGGGGTTCCCTCCATCTCTGTAAGTTTGGGGTCCTCTTTTTTTTAAAATACATGCACCTTCAAGCGGACTTCCAGGGTACAGGATGCGATCAGGAGACATCCTCTCAACACCCCTTGCCTGTCAAAACAGCAGACAGCCTACTGCCAAGACAGAGGAAGCCCTAAAGGGTCTTGAACGTGTCCCTTCGCCCCCAAGCACCATAGAATATCTTAAAGAAGTCTCCACAAGTAGGGCCAGGTCCCCACTACTCCTAACAGGTGTAAGGTTGATTTAGTCAACGCTTTGGTTGTACTGAAAGGGAAACTGAGCCCCAGGGAGGGCACAGACTCCTAGCCCCACGTCTACTGGGTGACATCGCTGGCCCTAGAAAGAACGCAATTAACAAAAGTCAAGAGTCACCGCTCCTCCACCTGTGAGCTGGGGACCGCGGTGCCCACTTCTGCCCCGGGACACCTAGCATGTCGCTGGCGCTCGGGCAACCTGAGACTTCGGGAAAGCGAAGCCCCGTGGCCCCCGATCTGCTTTCGGGTCCCCGCAAGCGCCAGCCCCCACGCGAGGGTGGGGCCTCGTCGGGGTCCTGCCGCTCTCCAGCCGGGCCCTCCGCCGCGGCCCGCGCCCGGCTCCCCTCGCCCCTGGCCTGCAGTCAGGCTGGAGTCCCCCAACCCAGTGACTCCGCGGGCCGGGGTCGCAGCCGGGCCACGGCGGGCGCTCGCGCCGGGGTCCCCGCCGCCCCCCCTTCGCCTCCCCCCGGGAGGGAGGAGGAGACTCGGCGGCCCTCCCTCGGCCCTCCCGGCGACGGCCGCGGCCAGCCCCGTGCCCGCTCCACCCAGCCGCCGCGGCCCCACGTCCGGAGCCACGGCCGGCCCGGCCCGAGGTGAGCGGAGACCGCGGGGTGGGACGCGGGAAGCCACCGCGGCTCAGGAACACGCTCAGGGCGCGAGCCTCACGTGGGAGGGAAGGAGTTAAGTTGGGGCGGACTGGAGGAGAGGGGAGCCTGGGGCGCCCGCAGCAGCCCCCAAACTCAGAGCAGAACTTTCTGGCCCCCTCCCCCGGGGGACTCCCCCACCTCCCTGGGCTCCGGGCCTTCGGCGAGGAGGGGCAGTGGGGGAGGGGGCCGCCCTCGGAATGTCGCGGGCGGGGGCCCGGCCGGCGGGAGGGGGCGGCGGGCGGGGGCGGAATGTGGAACTCTCCCGGGGGACCCAACGTGGTCACCATGGCGAATGCGGGATGGACAGGCGGCACTGGCCAATCGGGGCGCGGAGCCCCGCCCAGACTCGCGGCGGTGGCCAATGGGGGCCCTTCGGTGGGATGAGTGGGGCCGCCCCGCGCCAGACGGAGACCCGCGGGCCGCCGCTAGGGGGCGCTGGGGGGCGCACAGGACCCGGGCGATAGCAAAGCGGGCGGCGAAGTGAGGACCAAGGCGACTGGGGAAGCTGGAAACTAACTTCTGGAAGGAGTTGGGGCAGGTGGAGCCACGGCTTACTGCGAAGGGAAGGGAGGGGGTCTCAGTCGCCCCACCGTTCCCGGGGTACCAGCGTTGATCGCGACTAGCCCGTTCTTCACCCGGGGCTGCGGTTTGCCTGCCTTAAGTGGGCATAGTAACCCTGTCCACCCCACTCTCCATAGCGATGGTGGGGGTTGGACTGGTTCCGTTGAGCACACTCCTGCCCGCCTCTTGGTTAGATCTTTTTAGGAATCTTATTAATGTCTTTCTCTACCCTGTAGGTAGGTAAACTGAGGCCCTGAGAGACCAGGGACTTGTGCACTGGTACCCGAGGACTCCATTTTATAGGTGCTCCCAGAGGCATTGTCCCCTTAAGGTGGTCATGACCCAGGAGAGAAGGCAACCAATCCCAATACCCCAGCTCCCTGTCCTGGCTTTGCTGCTGGTACACGATGTGTGGGGACACATAGCTGTCCTTCCGGACCTCGGTTGCCCCATCTGTAAAGAAAGGAGTTCCATTCTGTCATCCAGGATATCGTTGTGGCTCTTCAGTCTGAGACGAGGGGGCAGTTGGAAACAGCCAGGGTGCCCACTGCTGGGCTCAGTTCCAGCCTGGAGACCAGTTTTCTGGACTCCCAGTTCTCCTCTGGAGGTCCAGCGGCTGGAGTGTAGGCAGCAGGTCAGAGGGACAGGTGCCCACAGCCTGCGGCCTGACCAGCCATGGGCCCTACACTTATCCAATCAGGCTGTTCTCTGTGGTTTCCTGCTGGGCTCTGCTCCCTGCCCGCAGCCAGGCCTGTGGCCCTGGGCTTGCCCCACAGCCCTACCTGAAAGGTTCTGGGAGGACACAGGGGGTTTTGAGTGTTCTTGGGAGGAGCAGTCAGTGCTTCTGGGCCCCCCATCCCGTCAGCTGGCCGCGGTCCAGGTCTTAGCATTGCTCACAACTCAGTGGATATGGAGAGACCTACCCATACATATTAAAGACAAAATACAAAGTTGTCACGCTTCCTTGGGCAAGATGCCAGACCCTGAGTGGCCTGGAGATCACCTCTGATTCTGACCTTGGTCACAAACAGGTTCAGACACCTACCTGTCTTAGAGCCTGGCCAAAAACCGACTTCTGATTTTCAAGATAGCTCAACCCTTCCACACTGTCCCTGGTCACAAGGGGATCCTAACAGAAGCATGGTCCCTCTTCTATCCATCAGCCCAGGTAGCATTCACACGGCGTTTGCTGTAAGCTGGGCTCTGCAGGACCACATGCTCTCATGGACTTCACAGAGTGGCCATGGCTGAAACCCAGGGAGGCACCTGGTGTTTGGGGGCACTACACTCTGCACACAGAGATTAAGGGAGGCTTCCTAAGGGAGTGGATGCTGGGGTTTTAAATGCTCTGCAGAAGTTTGCTGATGGAGAAAGGAGGGAGAGACATTCCAGATAGATCTGTGAACAAGAGGATCCTGGTCTTTTTCTGGGGGTAGGGCTGCTGAGGCTGTACTGTAGTGAATGTTGGATTCAGACCTTCGTGCTTCTGTCGTGGCACAGGCAGTGAACACAACAGTGGGCTGGGATTCCCACTCAGATCCACTGCCCACTAATGGAATACAAGATCATGGTTCACCTTCCTGCTCTCCATTATCAGCCAACTTTAAGCAACTTCTGTATACAGAGCCTGTCCTAGAAGCTCTAGGTTGCCCAAGTGTCCCTTCTGGGTGGGTGAAACCTGTGCTGTAAAATGAGAGGGCAGCTGGCCAGGCCTGACTGTGGGAGGTTACGGGGCTGTGCCCCCCAGGTGGGGGATGGGAATGGGGACATCAAGGCATTTCCTGGTGGTGGTGGCAACTGAGCTGGAAGGATGGGTGGGGGTTTTGGAGAGTGGGAGGGGTACTCGGAATGCCCAGGGTAGCCTGAACAGAAACCCAGGGAGGCAGGAGCGGGGAGGGCCTGTGATGGCTGGGCCCACCCTGACCTGCTCCTTGGGGGTGGTGACACCCTGAGGGAATCAACCCGCCACCCACACATAGGAGCTCCCCATGCACTGAGCCTTGTGGTGGGAAGGGGAAGGTGGGGTGGTGGGGAGGGGGTCACCGCTGGAGCCTACCTGTACAGCTGTTCCCTGTGCCTCAGCTGCATCTGCCCCCTCAGGGAGTCCCCAAGGCTGTTATGGAGGGGGTGGCATTGCTAGGCAGGTCTGGCTGCCCTTGGGTCTACGCACACGCGCAGGATTTCTGCTGTGCCAGTGGGGTGGGCTTCTCCATAAACCAACCTGAGGACCTTGCCCCCACCCATCCCCACACGCATGCACACACCCCTCCAGGCCCTGTAGGGGAAAGGAAGGAGGCTTGTCCCCCAGTCTCCCTGCTCCCGCTGCTCCAGCCCCCAGGAGGAACCCTGCCAGGCAGCTGGGAAGGGGAATAAGGACTGACTGGAGCCCCCACCCCCACCTCTTGAGTGGGTGCCTGGAAGCCATTAGGGGTCTGGGTGGCGCCTGCCCTGCCCCTGCGCCTCGGGCTTGGGATTCCTGGAAGGAATCAGCACCCAGGTCCTGGCCAAGCCCCACGCCAGGCCTGGCAACTTCAGAGGCAGAGGATGTGGCAGTGCCCCTTCCTGCCACATGGCTACCTTAGGGGCTACAGGAAGGGCCCAGCAGACAGGCTGGGCCAGCACCAGCGGGAGGGCTGTGGGGCTGCCACTGGGTTTCCGCCACCCCTCCCCCTCTCCGCAGCCGCACACATTGTTTTTCTTTTCCAAGAACTTCTCCATGTGGAGTTGGGCCAGGAAGATGGGGAGAGGAGGCACGCGCGTGTCTGTGTGTGCATGTGAGTTTGTGTGTCTGCTTCTAGGGATGAGGACATCTTTGTGTGTCCTGTGGGTAGGTTGACATGATGTATGTCTGCAGGTGAGTCTGAGTCTACAGGTGAGCTTCTCCATGGACCATGTAGTTGTGTGTGCACGTGGGTCGGTCTCGTGTCTTGCTGGTGTGTTTATGTGCGTGGGATTGCATGTGTGTCTGCAGAGGTGTCTGTGTGTGCACAGATGTCTGGGCACCAGTGGGCCTCCAGGCCAGCTACCCCATTGCACAGGCAAAGACCCTGATCACAAGGGCACTTGGCCTGCTAGGGATCCCTCTGGAACTGGGGCCTGGCTCTGTGTGGCTGCATAGGTGGGGTTGGCTCAGGACAAGTGTTTGTGTGTCTGAAACTGGGTGGTGAGAAGGTAGCACCACATAAAATGCTAAAATGTCCCAAACTTGGGACTCCTAAAATTCCCAGGCTCACACCTCTTGAGCATCATTGTCTGGGCACTAGGGCCAGGCAGCTGCATTTCAACTGTCCAGATAAATCTGAAGCAACCTCATGAAGAAGTGCCGAGCTCCAGCCAGGCATGGTGGCACTGCTGCAATCCCAGCTACAGGAGGCTGAGGCAGGAGGATCACAAGTTCAAGATCAACCTGGGCAACTTAGTGAGATCCTGTCTCAAAGTTTTAAAAATAAAGGGCCAGGGCTCAGTGGAAGAAGACTAGCCTAGCGTGTGCAAGGCCCAGGTGAAAGCCCCCGTACTGCCAGCCGTGGGGGGAGTAGGACTTTGCTTCCTTACTCCTCTCCCATTGTACAAGGAGGGGAACCGAGGCCCAGAAAGACCCAGAGGTTGGTGGCAGAGCTGGGCCTAGAGTACCTGTCGGGTGAAATAATAAACAAACAGCCAGAGGACTAGAGGTCCATAGTAGGGTCCCTGAGGAGCCACGACACAAAAGCCAGAGATTTAAAGTGGTGGTGCAAGACCTGGGACACCTGGCTGTGCTGTCAAAGGCAGGAGCAGGCAGAGCGGCAGAGCAGCAGCGAGGCCAGCATTTGCCTGGGGAAAGAATGGGAAGGGGCTGTTGGGTTTTGCAAGGGAGAGATCAGGACCATGGAGCGTGAGCCCTGTTAGAAGACAGGGTGGTGCAGATGATGCTCAGGGGCTCCTTTGCCACTGAAGACCTGCTGGAGCTGGAGGCCCGGGGGCGGAGTGAGCCTGGGATTGAAGCGGGAGAGGGGTTCTGGCCTTTGGTAATGAGCCAGGGGGCATGAGCGCCAGGCTTGGGTCGTTAAACAGCCACTCCAGTATTGCTGTGGACAGTGGATTTGAAGGAGTCAGAGTATGAGGGAGATGGCCAGGCACCGGCCGCAGGAGAAGGGCCCAGGCTGCTGGGTGGCAGCAGCACTGAGGGGCACCCCTGGGAACTGACCAGCTGGGCTGAGAGGAGCAGCCAGAGGGGAGGGAGGACAGCATCCTGGAAGAGCCATGCAAGCAAGAGGAGCGCTGGTGTGCCAGGAGCTAGAGAGGACATGGTGACACAGTGGGGTGGCCCATGAGAGGCCAAGGAGTGGATGGAGGGAGGACAGCAAGTGTGGGCCACTCTGTGTGGCCTTAAAAGGGAGAAGAGAGGGCAGGGAGGGGGGAGTGCCAGGATGGACTGCAGCAGGGGGAAGGCCCCAGAGAGGACAGCATTAGCAGGGTGGGGTGGGCGGGGACGGGCCTTGGACCCAAGGAAGGAGACCTCCCATGTCCTCTCAGGCTGGGGGGGCGGGGCACAGCGCTGTCAGCTTCCCATTCACAGTAGATACACCGCCAACAGCGAGGGCTGGAGACTGGAAGGAGGCGGAGGCCCAGAGTCCACACAGTTTGATGTGGAGTCCCACCACAAGGGCAGGTCTTAGGGGCAGGTATGACTAGCCTGAAAGACTGATGTAGTAAGGCATGTTAGGGACACAGAAGGACAGGCATCTCATTTATTGAAAAGGAGGATATTAGCAGGCAGTGGCACACACCTATGATCCCAGAGGCTCAGGAGGCTGAGCCAGGAGGATCGCGAGTTCACAGCCAGCCTCAGCAACTTAGCAAGGCCCTAAGCAACTCAGCGAGACCCTGTCTCTAAATAAAATATAAAAAAGGGCTGAGATGTTGCTCAGTGTTTAAGTGTCCCTGAGTTCAATTACTGGTACCAAAAGGAGGGTGTTGTGTCCATGAATTGCAGAGCCAGTGCTGGGCAAAGCGGGAGGCTGGGTGAGATACCCAGGTGTTTGCCACCATGAGGAGGTCAGAAAGCGCAGCTCCAGTGGAGAAGCCACCCCAGAACCCCCTGGTCTAAAGTTGTTTCCATCACTTGTCGCCAGCCAGTGCCTTTATTCAACAACTCTGCACTGGTGTTTGGATCTGAATTCATAGACATGGTAATGGCCATGACTTTCACCTCAAGTCTGAGAGGAACACAGGAGGTAATTCACAGATAACCTTGGGCAAGGTACCCGCTGCCATCAGCCCTATACAAATGGTCATTGCTATGGTGCTTGAACTACAACAGTGGCCAGGACCCAGCCCCTGTCCTTAGCAGACTGGCAGCCTGGGATGAGGTGGGGAGCAGACTCGGGTAAATGGTCCAGAAGGCTGGTTAATGTGGTGAGGGAGAAGGGGCAGGGCTGATGGGCCTGGCCTGAGGGGTGGCCAGAGGAGGTGATAGCTCTGAGGAGTTGCCCAGGGTGTGTGAAGGTGGGCCGGTCTTACAGGCCATTCAGTGTGAGATGTCACCAAGGAGGTCAAGGACAGCAAATCCAGGTTTCAAATCAGCTGAGCTGCTGCGGGAAGGGACTCAGGTGCATCTGCAGGCCCTTGCGCGCCAGGCCTTCCTCTGTCACTGGTTGCCCTGGAACACACCTCCCTCCTCCCGCCTCTGCCAGGGCTGTTCCCGCGCCAGTCCAGCCGCTGTGGCCCATTTTATGGACCTACGGTGGTCACAGCCTAATAATGGTTGCCTTCTCCCTCAGATACGAGGAGGCATCTCTACCTGATGGCCTGGCAAGCAGTGGGTCGCCGTGACCATCATGCACAGTGGTAACGCCAGGCGTCCCCCCCGCCGCTTCTGAACCCAGCCACAAGTTCGAGCCCAGCACCCTCCCTGGCCGCGCCATGAGCCACGGGCCAAGTCCCCGACTGGCCGAGTCCCCGCAGCTATCCAAGGGCAGCCTGCTGACCATCCTGGGCAGTCCGTCGCCCGAGCGCATGGGGCCGATCGACTCGCTGCCCCCCACGCCACCCAGCGGCACGCCCTCGCCGGGGCCGCCGCCCGCGCTGCCCTTGCCACCGCCGTCCACGCTGCTGGCCGACGGGGACTGGGAGAGCCGCGAGGAGCTGCGCTTGCGGGAGCTTGAGGAGGCGCGCGCCCGAGCTGCGCAGATGGAGAAGACCATGCGCTGGTGGTCGGACTGCACGGCCAACTGGCGCGAGAAGTGGAGCAAGGTCCGCGCCGAGCGCAACCGCGCGCGCGAGGAGGTGCGCCAGCTGCGCCAGCGCCTGGACGCGCTCACCAAGGAGCTGGCTGGTGCGCGGCGCGAGCGCCAAGAAGCGCAGGGAGAGTGCGAGGCGCGGGGCCGCGAGCTGGCGCTGCTGCGGGGCTCCCGAGGCGCCGCGGACAAGACACACGAAGACCCAGAGCCGGATCCAGAGCGGGAGCATGAGCCGGTGCGCGACGTCGGGTCGGAGAGGCCCCAGGGCAGCCAGGTGCGTGGAGGCCCGGTTTGAGAGGAGGTGCCGGCCTTTTGCCTGGGTCTGGAAGTGAGTGAGGCTGATGGACCTGGCCAGAAGTCAGGGCTGCAGGGCTCCAAAAGGAGTGGTGAGGGCCAGGCCACCTGGGTGGTGGGGGTGGTCTGCAGGTTGGGCTCTGGATCACCTCCTTCCGTTGATCCTCGGGGGAGAGAATCCCAGGTTCTATTGGTCCCTCTAGTCCCACACCTGAGAAGTCAACAGAACCAGACGGCACAGAAACTGCAAAGGTCAGAGGCTGAGAGGGCCTGGGGGGGGGGTTGGGGAATGGCAACAACTGCCCCCTGGCCCAGTGCCTATGCCCAGTGCCTCTGCCTGCTAAGCACTGAGTGCACATTACTTAGTCTATCCCTGCAGTCCTTCTAAGGACCCAGGGCACAGAAGGGTCAGAACCAAGGTCCAAGCTGGTGATTAGAGTGAGTTTGAACCCAGGCCATGTGGCTCCAGATTCTGACAGTCAGTATGGCTGGAGCATGAATGGTCAGAGCCGCTGGGCCAGCAGGCCTTTTCCAGAAGGCCACCTGAGGCAGGGTCCTGGTTCTGCTCCCCACTTCTAGACCCAAACAGCCCCTTTCCAGACGAGCATCTTGGCAGCCCCTTGTCTGGGCCCAGCCCCCTCTCTGGGCTAGAGTGGGCACTGCCACCTCTGGTGACGGAGGCACCTCTCCCCAAGTTGGCCTGGTGTTTGGAGAGGTTCCAGTTCCTTTCAGGGCCTCACAGTGCTGCTCCTGCCTAATACTCATTCTGGTTATGATCACAGTCAGGAGGCTGTGGGGACCTGGGGAGAGCCCTGGGTCTGCAGTCTGAGCTTACATTCTTGACAGCCACTTCTGTGTCCTGTGATCCAGAACAAGTCCCTTCCATCCCTGTTTCACAATTTGTGAAAAGGGGATTTGGGCCAGGTGACATCCAGGGCACCCCACTCACGATAATCTGAGATCCAGGAGGAGTAAAAGATCACCCCTTGGGGACTCCCCGGAGCCACTGTCCTCCGCATGCCTCAGTGTCTGCCCCTAAAAAATAGGACTGGAGAGCTGGGACTCCTCTGAGGGGATCTTCCTAAGCCCTAGGAGGAACCTGAGCCTCGGCGTTGGTTCTGACCGGTGCCATTGTACGTTTGTGTGTGTCCAGTGACCAGGAAACACAGCACCTTTCCTGGGGAGTCTCCCAGGATACAGGAAACCTTGATGTCTGCCTACAGTTCCAGGAGGTGAAGGGTGTCCCTCTTCCCAGAGACTCAAGGCAGGCTGCAGGAGAGGAAACCGGGCCCAGAGACACTGCGTGACTTCCACGCTGATCCCAGACCAGGGTCTAGAGAGGCCAGGAGAAAGGCCTCCAGGCCCGGGGTTCAGTGGCCACTGCTGTAGCCCCCACCTTGATCCCCACAGGACCTGGAGCTGGTGGAGACCCTCCTGAAGAACAGACCAGAGGAGCCCGAGGGCTGCTGGGAGGCTCGCAGCCTGGGGTCTGGGGGCCCTCGGGGCAGCTCCAGCCGCCAGGAGCGCAGCCGGCTACCCTGGGAGGACACCGCCAGCACCGAGGAGGACACCTCCAAGCTGACCGCCCTGCGCCTTCGGCTGGACGAGTCCCAGAAGGTGCTGCTCAAGGAGCGAGAGTGAGTGTGGGGCAGGCAGGGACTGGGGGCTGGGCCAGAAGGAAAGTCAGTGTGACGGCACCTGAGAGCCGCTAGGGTGCAGGTGCTGTTCAGGCACCAGCCTTGGGTTTTGGAGGACCCACAGCAGGTTTTTCTTGATTCATCCTAATAATACATCTGCTCTGGACTGGGCGCTGTGCTCAGTCCTGACCACACGGCCATAAATAAGACAAGTCCCTGCCTCTATGGAGCGTGTGTTCTGGTTGGGGAGAGAGTGATAGAGAGCTGTGTAGCCTGCACAAGGCCCTGGGTTTGGCCGCCAGCTCCACAGTGGGTAGAAGAACCAAACGCCTTTGTAAGGGTGAAGGCTGTGGTGATGCTTCTGCAGAGGTCATTGCCTCTTTGGCCAAGAAAACCACCCAAAGCTAGGAGAGGGGCCTGAAACAGGTACCTTCTCACAGCCCAAGATAGGACCACCCCTGCCAGCATGTGACCTTGGACTTCCAGACTCCAAATCTGAGAGACAATAAATTGCTGCTGTTTAAGCCAAAAATACCAAACAAATGAAAATCCACCTAATGGTAATGGAGGTAGCTCAATGGTAGAGCTCTTGCCTCCCATGCACAAGGCCCTGGGTTCAATCCCCAGCGCTGCCCATCAATCCGCAATGTCCTAACTGAAATTGAAATACAGGTGTCTGCCTGCCCCTTCCTGTTCCTTCCCCAGGGATAAGATGGCCCTGAGCAGGAACATTGAGAAGCTGGAGGGGGAGCTGAGCCAGTGGAAGATCAAGTATGAGGAGCTGAGCAAGACCAAGCAGGAGATGCTCAAGCAGGTGAGTTGGGGACAGCGGGTCTTCCTGGAGATGGCAGAAACACGCTATTGAATCTTGGGAGTTGGGATGGGAGACAGATAGAATTCATTCCTCAGTGGTTCTGGGTATCAGGGTACCTTCAGGAGGTCACCTGTGGAAGCCAGGGGCAGGGGGGTGGCAATAACCAGACACATAATGTCATGAGACACAGGAGTGGCGGGCCAGGAAGGGCCTCTCTAAGGTGACATTTGAGGCCAGACCTAAGGGGTTAGAAGAAGCCATCCTTCAGAAGGGATGGGAGCAGCTGTTCACAGCAAATGCAAACGTCCTGTGGCCAGAACAAGCCTAGAGAGTGAAGGACACAGAGAAGGCCACTGTGGCTGGAGAGTAGTGAGAGGTGAGGCCACAAAGTGGTCCAGATCTCACAGGACGAAGGGTGAAGGAATGGGGTGTGATGTTCCTTGGGTGCCTGGGGTGTGCTGGATCTCGTGGCAGTCGAGGGAACTGGTCCTCACATCCCCATATTACAGAAGAGGAAACTGAGGCTCCGTAGAGGGGAGTGACCACTGCAATTAGGGGTCTCAGGAAAGGCTGGGCTGCCACTTCTGCCTCCTGTGCAGACCTCAGTGGCCACCAGGGGGCACAGCCAGCCAGGGAAAGCCAGGCTGGATCCACTGGGTTCCCAGAGATAGGAGGACCTGGGACACTGCACAACCTGAGGCTGTGCCCTGGAGGAGTCTGGTCTTCCCTTAGAACCTCTTAGGGAAGCTCCTAAAAGTCCAAGAAGCAGACCCCTTCCTTCCTTCCTGAATCATCCATCATCTTAGGGGCTTGAGTCCAGAACCCTACCTCATTAATCTCCTCAACTTGTGAAGAGTAATCATTTGAAGAAACGTGAGTGAAACACAAATACACAGTTTAGCAGAAATTCTCTCTCTTGCATCCGGGGCCTTTCTCTAGGCGTGATTAAGTCTCATTGTCAAGCTCACGTGGAGCAGTAGTGTGCCGGGTCCCAGTGGTGGCCAGCAGGGAATGGTAGTATTTTAAAAGCACCCCAAGGGATTCTGGTGCACCTGTGTTTAGATCAGTGCATGCTGAGGGTTGCTGTACCTGGGCCACGCAGGGACACAGGCAGAAGATGGACGTGTTGCCTGTCCCTTCAACTGGCAATTCCAGTGGGCCACTAGGCCGGGTGGCCAGGAGAGGCCTCCTCAGGGTGGGGGCCTTTAGGCTATGGCCTGGGGATAAAAAGAGCCAATCCTGCTAAATACCTCAGAGTGTTCCAGGCACACAAGCAGAGGCCGCGTGATAGGCAGGAACTCGGTGAGTTCGAGTAATCGAGGGGACAGCGGTGGGAAATGAGGCTGAGGAAAGCGGACGAGACTCCCATTGTGCAGGACACCTGAGATCACAGGAGTTGGATTTGTCCCAAGTACCCCCTGGGAGCCATCAAAGGGGGTTTTGGTGTGGCGAGGGGCATCCTTTGGAATTTGGCCCTCTTCAAAGCTCCAGCTGGGGCCCTGTCCTGGAGAATGGCGAGGAGGCCACGGTGAACCCTGGGGGGCTCCATGGTAAGGGGCAGGAAGCGGCCGACAGTGGAAATGGCAGAGTGGTCAGAGTCGGGGCCTGTCTGGACACCTGTCCCCACTGGGGGCACGGCTAAGGCTCTCTGCTGAGCACCTCCCCAGGCCTGTTAGGGATGGATCCCGCGGTTTTCTTGTAAACAGGCTGGGCGGTGTCCTTGCAGCTCAGCATCCTGAAGGAGGCGCACCAGGACGAGCTGGGCCGCATGTCCGAGGATCTGGAGGACGAGCTGGGCGCGCGCTCCAGCATGGACCGGAAGATGGCTGAGCTGCGGGGCGAGGTGAGGGGCCCCCCATCCGCAGTCACCGGGAAGCGCCCAGCCAGGTCTGCCCTGGGGGGGTCAGCCACGCCCCCAGGATCCCCCAGTCTGCAGAGATCCCCCCAACGCTTCACAAAGACCAGAAGCGCCCCACATCCTGCGCACGTGGAAGGAGCTTGGCTTAATATAGCGGCTGCAGCTGGATCTGACTTCCTGCAGCCAAAACCGGCTGGGGGTGGTGGGGGCCTCCAGCCCCCTCCCCCAGGGGCTCACTCCGTCCCTGCTGTCGCAGATGGAGCGTCTGCAGGCCGAGAATGCGGCCGAGTGGGGCCGGCGGGAGCGGCTGGAGACCGAGAAGCTGGGCCTGGAGCGGGAGAACAAGAAGCTGCGCGCTCAGGTCAGCGACCTGGAGGAGGCCCTGGCCCGGCGACGGCGACAAACAGCCAGCGCCCTGGACTGCGACCTGCGGGCCAGCCAGGCTGCGCTCTTCGAGAAGAACAAGGTGCCCATCCAGAACCCCCACTGTACAGGTTGAGCGTCCCTAATCCACAAACCTGAAATCTGAAAGGCCCACCAGCGTGGAGCAAAGTCCACCCCTGACTTGATGGGTCCCAGTCAAAACACAGGTCCATCAGAATATTGTGTAAAATTATGTTCAGCCTCTGTGAGTGAGGCATGAGGTGTAGAAGAAACACAAATTAATTTCATGTGCAAGCTGTGTGTGGTGGTGCGCACCTGTAAACTCAGCAACTCAGGAGGTGGAGGAAGGAGGATCCCAAGTTCAAGACCAGACTCAGCAACTTAGGGAGACCTTATCTCAAAACTTAAAAATTAAAAGAGATAGGGAGGTCGCTCAGTGGTAAAGCACCCCAAAGTTCAATACCTAGTACCAAGACATAAAATAAAATAAAATTCATCTTTAGGCTTAGGTCTCATCCCCAAAATACCTCATTGCATACATATAAAGATTCCAAAATCTGAAGTATGAAACACTTTTGGTCCCAAGTATTTTGGATGAGAGGAAGCTCAACCTATCGCTGCATTTATTGAGTACCCCCTGTATGCTAGACCACTTGGTATAGCAGCCACATTTATTGAGCACCTACTATGGGTCAGTCCCATACATAGTAGCTGCATGTATTAAGGACTTGCTTAGGTGGCTGGGGACTTAGCAGTGAGCAGACAGGTGGCTGACCTCTCTGCCCCTCCCAGAGCTGGTAGCTCAGGAGATGCAGGCATCATTCTCACTTTCACATATGCTCATACCGGTCACAGCTCCAGAGCTGTGGCAGGAAGAGGGGATACCCAGGAACCTAGCTTAGGCCCAGGGTCCTGGAAAAGCTCCCCGCAGTCAGTGAGGTTTGAGCTGAGTCTTCAAGAAGAGCAGAGGTTAACTGGTAAGCTGACTTGGTGGGGGAGGAGAGAACTGGGGAATAATGAGAATGATTAGGGCAGCACCGCTGGAGGGGGTGAGCAAGGGGTCCAAGGTACATGAGGCAGGAGGTGAGCTGAGCACAGTGGCTTACACCTGTAATCCCAGTGACTCTGGAGGCTGAGGCAGGAGGATCAGGAGTTTGAGGCCAGCCTGAGCAACAAAATAAAAAAGGAATGGGAATGTAGCTCAGTGGTAGAGCACCCCTGGGTTCAATCCGCAGGACCACAGAACATAAGTGAGTAAATAAAGCGGGAGGCAGGTATGGGCAGGCTGCCCTTCCTAATGCCCACTGTGCTGGGTGGAGGGCCCGGGGAGGCCGTTGCTGCGCCCAAGGAAGCGAGAAATAACGGAGACAGGAACAGGCTCAGGTTGGCAGAGAGAAAGGATGATGCCGTTTGCAGAAGGGAAAACAGATTCCAGCGCTGAGGGCTGAGCACCTTTGCCGGCTGGTCCTCCTCTTCCGGGCACTCCCACCCGTGACCTCTTTTCCTCAGACTCCCTCTCCCCAGCTTCAGTCACCCTCAGACCCAGGTTTGTAAATGCCTCGGTCCCTCCTGAGAAATCCTGCCCTGCGGCTCCAGCATCTGCTGGGCATCCCCGGGGCATCTCAGTTCCTCGTCTAAAGGGGAGCCCGGTCCTCCACAGCCCAGCCTTCTCCTTCCTGGCCTCATCTCCCGAGCCTCCAGGCCTCCCGAGATGGCACCTCCACTGCTCTCCAGACCATAATGCCCATGTGTTGGCAGCAGGAAGAGGAGACGCTGACCCCCAGGACTCCCTGGCCCAGCGCCCAGTGACACTGGGTCCTCCCTGTCCCCGCCCCCACCCCAGGAGCTGGCCGACCTGAAGCACGTGCACGGCAAGCTGAAGAAGCAGTTTCAGGAGAAGGTGGCCGAGCTGGCGCACGCCAACCGGCGGGTGGAGCAGCACGAGGCCGAGGTGAAGAAGCTGCGGCTGCGGGTGGAGGAGCTCAAGAAGGAGCTGGCCCAGGCCGAGGACGAGGCGAGTACCGCGGCCGAGCAGCTGTGGGTCCCCAGGAGGAGTGGGACTTCGGGGCCTGCTGTGCACAGTGCTGGGGCCCTTGGGGCTGGCCAGGCTCCTCAGGTGGTGGGTAGGGAGTGACAGGTGGATGCATGGACAGGAGGGCGGGGCTAGGAGGGTGGGGTTAGGGTGGACAGACCGGGGTGGGCAGCACGTGGGAAGCTGAATGGAGGACCAGGAGGGTGCCCTGGGGGGACGAATAGTGGATGGGAGGAGGAGAAGGGAGGGTGGACAGGGGCTCAGACAGCAGCTATCTGGCATTAGGGGAAGGATGGGAGGGTGCCGGGTGTACAGACAGATGGCACCTGGACATGTAGACTGTGGTCAGATAGCTAGACAGCTGACCACATCCATGGGCAGAAGAATGAGTGGACAGAGGGAAGGAGGGAGGGCTCGTGGGGGTGGGGGTGTCGGGGAGGTGGGCACAGGGCCAGGTGGAGCACGCTGGTTAGATCTGCGATGGTGAGGGGCATGGGCATTCCACGGGAAGATGCAGGCTGAGGGGACAGGTGGGTGGATGGCTGGACCAGTGGCTGGGGACACTGGAGGATGAGTGGATTTGGGAGGGCACAGGAGTGACGGAGAGCACCTCGGGCCAGGCCTTAGGAGCAAACACGGCCCCACAGTGGAGGGGAGGAGTGTCTGGCCTGGCTGTCCTCACTCTCAGTGACTCCTGGGCTCTGGTCCCTGCTCACCCCGCAGCTGGACGAGGCCCACAACCAGGCGCGCAAACTGCAGCGGTCCCTGGACGAGCAGACGGAGCAGAGCGAGAACCTTCAGGTGCAGCTGGAGCACCTGCAGTCCAGGTAGGCCACAGGGGCCTCTGCATGGCCAGGGCCCACGGCCCAGGTGTGGCTCAGGGAAACCTGCCAGGCCTGGAGCCCCCCCAGAGCCAGAGCAGGGATGGGAAAGGAAGGGTCCTGGGGCCCAAATCCTGTCCCTTCCAGGCCGGAAGGGCCAGGGCCAGGAAGCCTAGGGGGGTGCAGGAAGCCACAGCAGCTGGAGGCTGTGGGCGGGAGCAAGGGCAGGAAGCCTGGCCAGAGAGGTCAGGCCTGAGGAGCAGAGCCCTGGGAGGGCCAGCAGGCTGGGCATCGTGGACAGAACAAGAAGACCCCTCGGTCCCAGGGCTGGGGTGACTCCAGGCCAGCAGGGATCTGAGGGTTTGGAGGCCAGGGAATACAGAGGCCCTGCCCTAATATCAGGTGAGACCGTCAGTGCCAGCAGGACCATCAGCCCCTCCAGTGAGACAGAGGGTCTCTGACAGAGGCACACTCTGCCCTCCGAGAGTCACACCTTCTCCCTGCACTTCCCCTAATGCCAGGAGATGGTGGAGAAGTTCAGGGCCTGCCCTCCCCATTCCCACAGCTGGGAAGCCAGGGCCACAGGACTGACCC
Source organism: Urocitellus parryii (assembly GCF_045843805.1). Classification (NCBI taxonomy): domain Eukaryota; kingdom Metazoa; phylum Chordata; class Mammalia; order Rodentia; family Sciuridae; genus Urocitellus; species Urocitellus parryii. Next base: position 33,714,265 of record NC_135545.1, on the reverse strand, counting down.
GCATCCCTCCCTGTGCCCAGCACTGGCCAGGCTGTCACCTGCCTTCTCCTACCTGCAGCCAGGCTGCCTGGGTGGTGGAAGGTCCATGCTGTGTGCTGAGGCTTTGGGTGGTCTTAGGTCACTTAACCTCTCTGGCTCAGTTTCCCCAACTGTAAAATGGGGGTGAGAATAGTTCTCACCTCGTGGCCATTGAGAGAATTCAGTGAGCTGATTCATGCTTATGAAAGTGCCTGTCGCAATCAATGCTGATCTAACTGCTGCTGTTACTACCACCATGACTACCCGGTTAGATACTGTGCCAGGAGCAGCCTGTTCTTTCTGAGAGAGAAAAGAGGGGCAGGGTCTTTTTTTCTAGGGGGCAGGCAGAGGAGGAAACTAAGGCCCAAGAGAGAAAGCCCTTGCACAGCCACGCAGATGGCAGGCGGCCCTGCAGGGTCACCCCGTCATCAGCAGCCCATATTTATTGAGCATGTATTATGTGAGGCCGTGCGCTCAGGTCTCATGGCTGAGAGTCCAGGCTCTGGACAGCGCTGTGCTGTGGCTGACTGAGCCTCAGTTTCCCCAGCTTCCTGAAATGATGATGCCCTTGGTGTCGTGCAGGGTCCCGCCAAGGGTCAAGCCCAACGTGGGCGGGCTCTGCCTGTCCTACGGCGCGCACACCCCTCCAAAGGCCGCCTAGTCCAGGGCTTCCCCGCAGTCTCAGCCACATTCTTCAGGGGCCATAAACTCTCACAACAGGCGGGCGCCTCCCTGGGGCCGGGCAGGGCCACCCAGCACCGCTGCCTCGTTTGAGCTGCCCACTCTTTATGCTTTAATGTCCGGGGACAGCTCACAAATCACTGAGCCGTAATGGAGTGCCGGCCCCTCCCGCCTGTTAATAATTCATGCCTTCCAGGAAGCCGCCGGGCGGGCGGGGCGGGCGTTTCCTCCCTTGGCTCTTGTTAGAGGCCAAGTTGGCCTCCACGTTTTTGGCTTCAGGAGGACCTAGGGCTGAGCACCTTCCCGCTGACCTTGGGAAGGTGAGGGGCTCAGACCCCCCTCCCTCCCCCACCTCCAAACCTGGCTCCTTCTGCCCTTGGAGGCTGGCCTGGGACCCTGGCCCTGCAGTGTGACCTGGACCAGGTCCTTACCTCTCCAAGCCCCCTCCCCAGAGCCCAGCCCCACGGCCGCCCTTCCCTGTGACTGGGGACGGTCACTCAGTGTCTTTGGGCCCAGTTTCCTTGTCTATAATTAGGCTGACAGTAGCTCCTCCCTGAGTCCCCACCAGGGGCAGAGCGGAGGTCACACAAGGTGCTGGCGGCTGTCAGGGCCTGGGGAGGCTGCAGCCACGTGATCAGGAGGTGGCGGACTCCTGCTGACCCGTCACCCTCTGCCCGCCGCAGGCTCCGCAGGCAGCAGCAGAATGCACCCCTCTTCGGGAAGATCCGCAGCACCCGCTTTGGCACCGAGGAGGCCGGGGATGGAGCCAGTGACCTAGATGAGGACGAGGACCTGCAGATCCAGGTGGCCTAGAGCCTCCCAGGGCTGGGCAGGACTGGCCGGAAGCCACAGACCCCCAGGCTGACCAGCCACATGAAGGGGCACAGCTGCCTGTGTGTGCCGTGAGTCCAGATGAGGCTCCCACCACGGACCGTCCCTCCCTCCATGGCCTCACAGGACGCCTGGGGAAGGGACTCCTGCCTCACGTATGTCATTTGCACGTCCAGGACTGCGTGGGCCATTGGTTTTGTAAACACAGGACGCTCAAGGCCCAGTCCAGGTGACCTCAGCATCCAGGATTTACGCAGGGCGGAACCTGTGGGGGAAGGTTGCTGGGGGCCCCACTGGGCTGCCTTGGTGGTCTGGCAGGAGCTGTTCGTAATACGATGCGACGAACCCAGTCTTTTGTAATAAATGGAGTTCAAAATCTTGGGGCAGAGTCCTAAAAGTGTGGCTGACCCAGGAGGGCACATGGGGGTCAGTGTCAGCCTGCACCTGACACTGAACCAGAGCTCAGGAGCATCGAGTGACATGATAAATGAATGAGCCCACCGCCGTGTCACACGCCTGTAATCCCAGCAGCAGCTCGGGAGGCTGAGGCAGGAGGATCTAGAGTTCAAAGCCAGCCTCAGCAACAGCGAGGCGCTAAGCAACTCAGTGAGACCCTGTCTCTAAATAAAGTTCAAACTAGGGCTGGGGTGTGGCTCAGTGCTCTAGTGCCCTTGAGTTCAACCCCCAGTACTCCCCCCCAAAATAAATAAAAATTTAAAAAATGAATGAATGTGAGAAGGAAGGAAGGAAGGGAGGGAGGAAGGAGCATCCTAGCTGGAAGGAGGAGAGGCTGTGCGCAGCCATGTGGAAAAGTGGAGACTGCACTTCTACAACCTGGTGGTTCAAATTTCCACTCTGGTCCTCACTGGCTGTGCAGTCTCAGGAAAGTTACTTGTCCTCTCTGAGCCTTAGTTTCCCCAAGCGGTCTCACACAGTGACAGTCGCCAAGAGAATTTGATGAGTTTCTCCAGAGCTCCATAAAGGTTAGTTATTATCAAAGCACTTGGGGGTCTGCCCTGGACAGGAGGGAGTGGCCAGCTGGGCACAGGGATGAAGTGCAGGTGATCAATGGCCGTTCGCCCAGAGGGAGGTGTGGCACAGTCAGTACTGAGTCTTAGGCACATTAAACATAGACACAGTAGTCATGGGGAGCCGTGTCTGTACCCTAGCTCTGCTCTAGGAATAGTAACATTACAGGTAATTTTATTTTATTTTTTTTTAATTATAATATTTTTATGGCCACAAAATTATAATGATTTTTATTCATTTACCTTTCTGTGGTGCTGAGGATCGAGCCCAGGGCCTCACACGTGCAAAGCAAGTGCTCTGCCACTCAGCCCCAGTCCCAGCCCTTATTTTATGTTTGATGTTTCATTTGGAAACCTCCCGTAGCCACAAGATCATCACATCCCTGATGGAGTGGTCATCGGGAACACCATCGTGGGAACCTTCTAGCCGAGGTGGGACTCGGGGGACCTGCCCCTGGGGTTGGAGTGCCTTGGGTGGATTCTGAGCACCGGGACTTGCTTCCTGCGGGAGGCGGCATTGTTGGGGAGGCCCTAGCAGAAGGGGTGAGGCCCTGTTTCCAGGGGTGTGCAGGAGAGGCGGGCTGAGCCCGGCACCAGGAGTCTGGCAAGGTTGAGGAAGGGCCCCCACCAGGGGGAGGAGTGCATTAAATGTGCCTAGAGGTGAGGTCTCCCTGAGGCCGAGTGCTGGGGCCCAGGGTCACCCCAGCCCTGGGCCCAGGAGGAGAGCAGAGGCGGTCCAGGAGCCCCGTCTGGAGCTGAGCCTGCCTAACGGTGCCAGCCAGTGGGTTTGCTGCTGCGGAGGCAGAGGTCCCAGGTCCCCTGGGGGATGACTTCCGGCCCCTCCAGCCCCCTCCCTGAAGTCGCCACCAGCAGGGAAGGGACCATTTCCTGCCAAACAGGAAGCTGGCCCCAGGATGGCTCAAAGTGCTGCCCTTTGGCCCCAGGAGCTAGGAGCCAGACCCTTGCTGGTAGCAGCCCTGGGAGCCACCTCCACCTGCCCGGCCACCCCAGACACAGAACAGGCCCCTTCCGGGCTCCCAGACCTGGGCGAGATCCGGTTGAGCAGGGCCCTCTACAGCTCTCCCCCTAGTCTGCACCCAGAATGGCAGGAAAGGGCCGCCTCCCACCCCACTGCAGAGGGGCAGCTCAGCCGGGGTCCCCTGGGTCCCTGCCCCAGCCCCCTGCGCTCCCCTCCCTACAGCAAGCCTCCCAGTGGGCGGGGCGCGGCGCCTGCCAGAAGAAGCATTAGCTTTGGCTCAGAAGATGCTTTAAAAAACCCTTTAATGCATGGCTAATATTAGTAATGGGAAGTTTTCACATAAAAGTGTGGGTTTCTCTCTCCTGAGGCATCAGCACCTCTGACCACTCCGGGCTCACGCTCCCCCACGGCCAGAGCTGCTGGGCAGAGAGATGATGCGTCTCCTTGGAATGCTGCAGGCAGTCCCCACCCTTATCCGACCTTACCTGCACCCATCTCCCCTAGATCTGTGCCCCAACCTTACAGGAACTTGAGTGTGGTGCCCCCTCTGGCTGAATCCAGTTTCCCTTGGAACAGGGGGGAGCCCTGGAGTGACTCAGAGGAAACACACGGAGCCAGGTCAGCGCCAGATACAGTCAGGACACATGCACATCAAGCACGGCTCAGCACTGCCCCAGGCTCCCGACAGCACAGGGTGACTGCCAAGAGCCACACTGGGTGCCTCACATGCCGTGTGTCTTGCTGATCTCTCCCAACAGCCTCAGGAGGCGGCTATTATCATCACCAGCCCAATTTATGCTCAGAGAGAGCAAGTAACTATCCCAAGGTCACACAGCTGATGAATGATCCCATGAGACTGGGATCCCAGGTCAGGCAGTCTGTGTCCAGAGTCCACCCATGCCACCCTCCGGGCAAGGCTCCAAATGGCCCCTGCACCCCACCCACTCCACTGCAGCCTCAGCCAGGCCTAGCCCCGCTCATTCCTAGAGTACTAGTGGGTTGCTGCCTGCACAGTGCCCGGGGTTTAGTGGGGGTTTAGTGGGGATCTCCGAGTGTTAGCAGAGAGGGAGGGAAGAAGGAGGAGGGAAATGGTGATGGATGGTGGAGGGAAGATGGGTGGTGGAGATGGCCGAAGCTGGAACCCAGCCCCTGGCAGGGGCTAGACAGCTGCTTTTCTCCGAGAGGGCAGCAGCCGGGAGGCACGAAACACAGCATCCCCGGGCAGCGGTGCCAGGGCCTCTCCTCCAGGCCTGGAGTGCCCAGACTGGCTGCAGAACCAGTGGGGCCAGACTTGGCCTGACTGGCCTCCTCCCCTGCAGTCTGCCCTTACTCTCCAGCCAAGGTCATTTTGCCCAACCTGACTACCAGGCTGCCCCTCCATGGTCCAGAGCCAGGCGTTCAAACCACAACCCTCCAGACGAATGGGGCTTCTGACCCAGGCTGCTCTCCGGGTAGCTGTGTGTCTTCTGCTAAGCTGCCTCCCCTCTCTGGGCTTTCCTTATGTGTAAAATGGGAACCACAACAGACTGGTCCAGGTTGACCAAATCCACATCCAGAGTGATGTTCATGTTACCTTTCTGGCCTTTCCTATCGTTGTGCACTCCCCTGCAAGACCCCAGGAGCTTGTCTGCCCGGGAGACCTCCAGCCCCTCCAGGCTGAGCCTCTGGGGCCGCAGGTTGGGGGCTGGAGGCAGAGGCAGGACCCAGGAGCCAGCTGCAGCCCTCAGCCTGCCCTGCCCCCACCGGGCTCCTCTGCCTCCTTCCCTAATTGCAGGGTTGGTAGACGCCAGCTGCCTCCTGGGCCCCAGGCGGGCGCCTCCCAATGGAGCAGGGGCTCCCTGGATGGCTTCCCCTACCCCCTCCAGCCGAGCTGGGGAGGTTCCGTGCTCAGAACCCTCGGCCTCCTCCCCTTCCCACTTCCAGCCTCGGCCCCCATCCTCCTCGTCCAGGAGGCCTGGCCTCCCCCTCTCCCATCAGAGGTCCAGCCGCTTTCCACGGCCCCACAAGTGCCCCCAGACGCTGGCTCACCCTGGAGCACTTTCTCCCAGGGCTCTCCGTGCCTGTCGCTCTGAGATACAGTCCAGAAGGGCCCTGGGGGAGCCCCTCACCCCAGCTTCCCCAGCACCGTCTCTCATGGCCCAGTCAGGCTGGACGCCACATGCCTTCATAGGGATGTAGGGACAGGCCTGGACTGCCCCACTCTGGAGGACAGGGACAGGGGTCCTGCCTGCGGGAACCGGAATCTCCCCATGAGGGGAGGGACAGTGTCAGCTGGGCTCAAGCTTCTCCCTTCTGCCACAGAATAGCAATCTTCACAGCTGCCCAGGGGATGGACGACAGCGAGATGGGGAACCTGAGGTCCAGAGAGGGACGGGACCCACCAGCAAGTGACAGGATTAGGGTTCAAATCCCCTCAACTCAAAGAGCTGGCATTTGGGGCTACGGCCTTCAGCCCAGGTCTCAGCCTGGTCCCAGCAGGTTCTGGGTAGGTGCCAGGGAGAAGGGGAAGGAGGGGCAGGGAAGTGGGGGACAGAGCCAAAGGGGCACCAAGGAGCTGGGGAGACGTCCTCAAGCCCTCTGCCCCCAGATCACTCCGCAAGCCCTTCCTCATCCTCATTACCCAGTTGCAAACACTGAGCCACATGGCTTCTCCCAGGGTGCCTAGCAACTGCATCCTGGGAACCCCAGATACTCCCAATAGGATTTTTAAAAAATGTGTCTTAGTTGTCACTGGACCTTTATTTTATTTATTCATATGTGGTGCTGAGGATTGACCGCAGAGCCTCACACATGCTGGGCAAGCGCTCTACCACGGAGCCGCGACCCCAGCCCCTCCAATAGGATCTTAATCCGTTGCCCCTTTATTAAAATAACTCAGGAGGATATAGATCCGTGATGGACCATTTGCCCAGTGTGTGCAAGCACCCAAGAAATAAATTTACAAAAACTCTGGAGAGGGCACCCCAACCCGATGTGGGTTCTCCTCCCTGCTAACGAAGCAAGAATCTGGCCTCTGAGCCTCAGTGTCCACGGTTGTAATCTGGGGGTGTCCTGTGGGGATTAGAAGGAGGGGTCAAGACCCCAGAGGTGCAACTGTTTGTCCTGACCCGTGACCGGCCACCCCCCATTATCCAGGTGGGGAAAGTTCCTTTGTTCAGCTGGGTCAGGGATCCACTGTCCCCCGTCTGTGGCTGCAGACTTGGCCCCACCCAGCCGCTCCCCGGCCCCAGCCAATCCCAGGAGCCTCCCCCTGAAGCCTGGGGGCTCTTCACTGCAGGAAGGGCTGTCACCTCAGAGGGCAGGCAGCTTTGTCTGCTCCGGGCCACCCCTCCCCTCCCGCCCCCTCCCTTCCCTGTTAAATTGGAGTCAGGTGTGGACCAAGCTCCTTGGGAACTTGGCTGTGGGAATATTGCATCAGATAGAGCTTATCTGATCCCCGTCCCCAAGCCGGGGAGCTGAAGATGCTGCCAAGCTAAGAGGGGTGGGGCCCAGAGAAAAGAGGTGCAGCCTGGGAATCGGCCTCCGTGGTTTCTTGGGCTACTGCCGCAGCCCTGGGTGGTCGAGTTGTTACCGAGAAAGCCAAGGTGAGGCCTTCAGCAGCCTCCCTGGGCCTCACCGCAGCTAAGAAGCAGGACTCAACTAGGGCCACTCCCAGAGGTTCATTGAAGGGACCACACACCCTTCCCTGGCCTCCAGGACCGAGGAGGACTGGATTGGTGGCCTTTCCAACCGTGTCCCACTGTCCCTTCACTCACTGTGTCCCCGCCCTGGCCTTCCCTCCACTCCTCCATCACCCTTCCTGCCTCAGGGCCACCCGGTGTGCTGTTCCTTCTGCCTGTGTCAGCTTCCCTTCACACCCTCTGGTCTCCTTTTAAAGGCCACTCCCCAAGGGCACGAAGTGGCAAAGCTTCCCGGCTCCTCTGCTCCCAGGTCCCCGTGAGCCCCCAGTTCTGCCTCTTGACATTTACTTTTCCAGATGACTTCACCTTCCTGGTCTCCCCACCTGACCAGTGCCCACTTCCTGCGCCCGCGCTCACCGGGGTACCCAGCCCCTCTGCCTGGCGCACAGCCAGCTCGCCAAGCCCTGGGTGAATGGAGAGTGAGCCTCCCGGCCGCAGGCCCCTGCTCCAGGCGGGTGCCCAGAGGCCTGCCCAGAGGCTCAGTAGGGAGCCGAGTCAGAGCGAGAGCAAGAGGCGAGCGCACTGCACAAAGTTTTTTGAGAGGAAACTCACAGATGCAGCGCTATTAAAAATTGATATTTCAATGAGATAATCCCTCTCCCAGGCTTTTAATTGATTGTCTAAAAAGCCTTCCTCCGTTGTTGTGCTTATTTATTTGCAGGGACCATTAATTTTTTTATGGAAGAGCAAACCCAGATGGAGTGGAAGGGCTGCTGCGTGGCTGATTCGAAAACACTAACCCAGGCGCCAGGGACCAGCAGCCAGGGCCGGCCAGGAGCTGAGACGTGGCCGTGGCCTTGGCCCTGGCTCTGGAGGCTGGCAGGTGGGGGCCGACTGCCCTGAGGAAGGGGAGCCCCTGCTTGTCCAGAGCACACTGGCCCCTGCACACCCCTGCCCAGACCCCACCTCGTGCAGGCAGGAGGAGCCGGAGCAGAGGGTGGTGGCTGTGGGAACTGGGACCCCAGGCTCCTCCCCCAGGTCCCCACCCCCATTGGTCCCTTGCAGGGTAAGATGTGGACCAGAAGAGCAAGTGAGTGGCAGGCCGGCTGCTTGGGCTCTTCCCTTCCCCTCTCTGGAGGACACAGGCTCCAGTCCAGAGGGGTGGCTCTGAAGGCCAAGCACAGACCCAGGTGTATGAGAGGGCGCAGGAAGTGCCACCATTGTGCACGCGGCTAGTCTCCATGCTTCTCCTGATTCCCTAGAGGACTCAGTCCTGCTACTCGAGGCCACCCATGAGTCAGGTTCACAGGGTTAATGCCCCCCAGGTGCTCTGGGTGCACCTGCCCTGGGGGTCCCTGGCTGTGCGGCAGTGGGCCAGGGCTGGGCTGGGCTGGCCCCTGGCCCTTTCTTCCCCCACTTCCTCTGTGCTGCTCCTTGAAGAGCATGGAGACCCTTTCCAGGCAGGACCAGCTTCCAGGACAGGCAGGTGGCTACGAGGTCACAGGGGCTCTGCCCTTCCAAGAGCCAGCACTTGGTCTAATGCTCTGGCTGCTGCCTTGAAATTGTGAGCAATTTGTAAAGGGGGGTCCCACACCTTCATTTTAAATTGGGCCCCACAAATTAGGTAGCTGGTCTGGCTGCCAAGGGACAGGGCTGCCTGCTTCAGGAAATGACCACAGGCTGCGTCCCCAAGGCAGTGCCCCAGCCTTTAAGCTGTGGCCTTGTCCCCCAGAGGGCTGGCCTCCTCCCACAGTGTCCCCTCCTCGCCTTCCCCAGTCCTCCCAGCTCAGCAGCCCTCCCGGCTTCCATCTCTTCCCTCCGAAGAATGAACAAACTGGAGGGGAATGACTTCCCAGGCGTCCCTCAGTCCCAGGCCCGGGGGGGGGGGGGGGCTCAGAGGCACGGCAAGAGGGTCCCCAAATTCACATGGTCACAAGGCTCATCTGTTGGCTGAGCAAATAGCGTTTCACCCCTACAGAGCCACCTGTCGTCGGGGGGAAGGCTGGAGCCCGCGGAGGAGACAGATGCGGAGCATCCGAGTGATCTGGGGCTTCGTAGAGCCTTGTCAACAGGTTTGGGCTTTTTATTCCCCAGGTACCGGATATGAAAGGTAGAGCAGCGTTGACCTTAGGCATTGGAAAGGCTCCCTCCATCCACTGGCAAAATGCTGCCAAGACAATGGGCACAGTTATGGAAATCTACCCCAGGGGCGGCTGGGAGCACCTGTGATCTGTAAGTGTGGGTGCGAATACTCAGCCACACAAATGCTCATTGTGGCATTGCTTACAAAAGCAAAAACACAGACAGCTGAGGGCCAGCGATCACGGCTGGTGGAATGAGTGAGTGGCAGGGGCCTTCTCCAGGGGCACAGCACATATACCTTGTCAAAGCCCTGGGAGGGGAGGAGAGAAAAATCAGCTTTGAAAACAGTGCGGTGGGGGGCTTGGTTTTCTCGCTGTGCGTGGAGGCGCGGGCACTGCCAGGTTAGTCTGGGGTCATGGCATTCTTCCTTCTTCTCCTGAACTCTCCTGACTCCTGGGGATCCGTCACCAAGGACTCAGGGACACTTGTCTGAAAATCCTTGAGATTGGCCTCTAACCCTCTTCCCACCCTCTCCCTTCTCCTGCAAGGCCTGCCCTGGCTTCCTGTCTGGCTCCCCCAATCCTAGGCAGGACTTTCTCTCTATTCTCGAAGGGCGACCAAAAGTATGTTTTTCAAAATGCAAGTTAGCACCTGTGACTAGCCACCTGTTTCTCTTAAGATGGGGACTGAACCCTGAATTGGCCTCTGAGACCCCGCACAGCCAGTCTGCCTAAGCACCACACTTCCCTCTTCCCTCTGTGCTCTGCCATGCGGACCTCCCCTTTTCTACAGACCAGACTGTCTTCTGCCACAGGACCTTTGTCCATGCAGTCCCTTCAACCCAGGCCACCCTCCCTCCCCTCTTTGCCTGCTTAACTCGCTGCTGTTTTGCTCTCACCTTGAGTCACTGCCTCAGTCAGTCCTCCCAGACGCATTAGGTCTCTTATATCTCCTCCAGCACCATGTAGCTCTTTCCCTTCCTCTCAGCCCATCTCACAGTTATGCCTGCAACCGTGGAGTGTCAGGATCAATGCCTGTCACTTAACTAGGCCATGAACTCTTCAAGGGCATGTGTTGTTCTTATAGACCACCGTGTCCCCAGTGCCCAGCGCCTGGCACATAGTAGGTGCTCAGAATCTTTGAATGAACCAATGAATCAGTGGGGGGAGGGGAGGGGCTGGCCCAGGCTCTCGGCTCCCTTCCCACGGGTGGGCACAGCATGTGGGACCTGCTGTCAGTGGCTCACAGTGCGCTCAGGGGGCAGCGTGGGGAGAAGCGCCCAGAGAGAGTCCTGTGCTCGGAGGTGGGACCGGCATGTCCTCCGAGGCCTCCTTCCTGAGCCCAGCTGACGTCTGCCCTGCCTGGCCTCCTGCCTGGCCTCCTGCCTGGCCTCTGTGGGAGGAAGCAGGGGAGTCGGGGGGCCATCTCCTTCCTCTCCACTGGCTTCTCCTCCGGTAGGTCCCCCTGTAGGTCCCCTTTGATGTGACGTTTCCTGGAGAGACTGGTTTGTGTCACTGTCGAGCTGGAGGAGGGAGATAGGACAGGGCCTCATCTTAACTGGTCAAGTGACCCGGATGTCAGTGCCCCTGTACGGCTGGGGGCCGGCTCTCCCCAGCCTCTCACCATCGTCATTTGAAAAGAATTCACCAGTCTGAAGACTGCCTCCATGTCGCCTGGGATCCTGGGACTCGTCTGGCTCCACATCTCATCCCCCGCCAGGTCCGGCTCTACCAAGTCGTCCCTCTTCCCAAGAGGAGACCTGGCCGTGGGCTAGCGGGGACCTTGCAGGAGGCTCTGTGGGGTGGGGGTGGAGGGTGACATGGACAGTCCCCTGAACCTCCAGGTGAGGCCCAGACCTGACAGTCTCCAGGGTCACCAGGTCAACTCCTGGTGCGACTCTTGTATTTCCGGGGTCCTCGGTTTCTCTGCCTGTGAAATGAGGATGCTCCCCTCCTTGGGATTGCTGCTGGGATGTTCAGTGAGCTAGTACAGTGTCCCCAATGTCACACCACATTGGTGGACAGAATGGTGTCGGTCTCCACAAAACGGTCTCAACCCACACCAGGTGGAACTCCAGAAAGCCAGTCTCCCTGTCCCCTGGCTGTTGTCAAGGAGCATGTCCTGGACGGTGGCCAAGTGGGCTTAGCGCCTCTCTAGCACTTGCTAAGCATCTCTTTTTTTGGTGGTGGTGGGCACTGGGGACTGAATTCAGGGGCACTCGACCCCTGAGCCGCATCCCCAGCCCTATTTTGTATTTCATTTAGAGAGAGGGTTGCTTAGCTCCTCGCTTTTGCTGAGGCTGGCTTTGAACTCATGACCCCCCTGCCTCAGCCTCCCAAGCTGCTGGGATTACAGGCCTGCGCCACCACACCTGGCTTTGCTGAGCATCTTTTTAGCAAAAGCCTTGGAGCTTTTTCTGCAGTGTTAGCAGCACATATGTGATGTACTTGCTTGATTTTCTTTCTTTCTTTCATGGGGTGGGGGGTACAAGGTATTAAACTCAGGGGCACTCAACCACTGAGCCACATCCCCAGCCCTATTTTGTTTTATTTAGAGACAGGGTCTCACTGAGTTTCTTAGAGCTTTGCTTTTGCTGAGTCTGGCTTTGAACTCACAATCCTCCTGCCTCAGCCTCCAGAGATGCTCGGATTATAGGTGTGTGCCACTGCACCTGGCTGCACCCTAAACTCTTGTTGATTGGTTTCTGCGGTACAGGGACTCGAACCTGGAGCTTGGCGCAGGCTCAGCAGGCACTCTGCCACTGAGCCCCATCCCAGCCCCAGATCCCGAGTTCTTGAGCATTGCCCTTCTCTGCCCAGGATCCTCCTGGTCTCCAGAGCCCGACCTCTAAGGCCATTTCTAGAAGCTTCAGGGAGCTGGCTTCACCTTCTCCCTCGTCTCCTACCCATTGCCTCAGTTTCCCCAGGCAGCATGTGGGGCCTGGAGGGTCCTCCCAGCAGAGGAGGGCAGGAGAGTCTGCAAGGAGGAGGGAAGGGCAGGCCTGAAAGGGAAGACCCTCAGGCCACTCTGGGCCTGGGCCTGGGCCGCCGTGGCACCTCTCGGCCTTACCTAGATGCTGCCCAGGAGGACGCAGCCCGCTTGCTCAGCCTCGACCGCTCCAGCTCATCCTCTCTCAGCTGAGTTGGGTAGGAGCCAGCACCCAGAGCGGCTGCAAGCTCTGCTGATGCTCAGGCAGGAGGTAAAGCTGGTCTCCTGATCGAGAGCAAGTGTTGGCTGGGGAATGAAAATGTCATAAAGTGAATCGTCTGCCCATGAGGGCTGGGGACCTCGAGAGGGGCCTCTGAGGCTGGGGTGGCGTGTGAGCTCCCCAGGACAGCAGGCATTTAGCTCAGCAACCTTGAGCCAGAGGATTGAGCAGAGCAAGCACAGCTGGGGACCAGGTGACCCCACTCCGACCCGACCCCAGGCCTAGTGTCAATGCTGGGCTGACACTGGGGCCAAGGACCCCGCTCATGAGCTGAGTGCCAGCACTGCCCTCCTTCATCAGCGATGCAGCCAGAGAGGGCCAGCAGCTGTGGATCGAGGGGAGGCCTGGCCCCACCCCCTGTGACTTTAAACACCAGGGCGCCAGGGTTCTGAGATGGGACATGGCCCGCCAATGGCTTCATAGAAGGATGGCGGGCTGTGGCTGGGATGCAACCTCTCGTCTCCATTTCAGTCTTTTCCCAGTAATTCCCAGTGGCCTCCACTCCCCTCAACCTCCACCCACACCCAGGATTGAATGAACACCCATGGGTGAACTGCCGAGTGCAGATGTGGAGACGGGAGTTGGGAAGGTTTTTCATAGTAGTAGTTTCAGAATTCCTCATTTTAGGTAGCGCATGAATGAAACAGTTCCAGGTCGAGATGTGATAGATAGAGACGGAGATAAAAATAAAATATTGTGATGTAGATGAAATATAAATATTGTGACAGATCGTCTATGCATTGTATACATGTGTGCATATGTGTGTATGGAGTGTACTGTATATACTCTGGCTTCTCTCACTTCCACTAGTCATAATCCCTTTGAGACTCATCGATTTTGTTGCATTGGTTGGGAGTTGGATCCTTTTATTGCTGACTTGTTTCCCACATGATGTATATATAGTCATGCCCTGTGAACCGATATTCCATCTACAGTGGTGGTCCCAGAAGACTGTATTGCCTAGGGGTTGGAGATGTAGCTCTGTAATAAAGCGCTTACTTGACATGCATGAGGCCCTGGGTTCAATCCCAGCACCATCACAAAAACAAAAAAAGACAAATAAATAAGATGCTATTGCCTGGTGTGGTTGTAGCCATCTTATTTTGTGTAAGTAAACTCTATGATGCTCCCGCAATAACAAAATCTCCAAAGGATGCATTTCTCAGAGCATATCTCCATTGTTAAGTGATGCATGGCTACCTCTGTAAGATCATTTAAAAATGCAAATTCATATATAGAGGCAGACAGCAAATGGCTGGCTGGAGGTTGGTGGGGAGGGGCTGGGAGTGATGACAGAGAACATGAGGGGGGAGCAGCTCTGGGAGGAGGGATGTGCTCACTCTCTGGATGGTGCTGCTGGTTTCGTGGGTGTGTACCCATCAAATTGCATATTTTAAATATGTGAGGTTCATTACAGGTCAATTATACTTCAACAACAACCACCACCATAACACCTGTGGTTTAATGGATATTAATTGCTTAATTCAAGGGCAGAGCAAAAATAGTGTTTATGGATTTTTTTTTTTTATAAAGGGAATGGGCTGTTCTGCTTCTGGAAAAGACAGAAGGCCTGTATTATCCTCTTCTTCCCACGAAGTGCAATTAATTATGCTGGAGGCTATATATGAAACTAATTCAAGAAGACCCTGAGAACTGGAGAGAAGAAGGCTGGCTGGCTAGGGGAAGCGGGACCTGAGCAACACACGGTGGTAAGCTTCCTGGGTTTCTGTTTCGCCTTATCTATTACATACCTGGAGGTGAGAAAGCTCACAACCTGGAAATGCCAGTGCACACAAAAAATAACAAACAACAAAGAAAGCCTCTATCTCTAGCCAAAAGATCAGGAAAGGGGCATGCTGGCAACAGAGAAAATTTGTAGACAATACTACTCTACTCTGGCAAAAAAAAAGAAAAAGAAAAAGAAAAAAAATCTGTGGTCCCACCTGTACCCATACCAGCCAAGGCTGAGTGGGGAACCTAGATTTCCATGCTGGCCAGTCTGTCATAACCCCTGCCACACATTCCAACCAGCTTATCATGAGGCTCTCCTACTGAGTGACAGCAGGGCCACCTGACTTGGCAGTCCTGAGATGTTCTGCTCCTTTCTCTCTGGGGTGGTATCAGAAGAGGCCTAGTGGAGAGTCAAGACTTTCAGACAGCCTGGTGTGGAGAGGGGTGGCTTGGATCATGATCTCTGTTGGCCTCATGGCTGCGTTTGTGCTGGGAACTTCCTGTGCAAAGTGCAGATCAAGATTGCCCAGTTGCTATGGTGATGCCCAGCCTGAAAAGGCTGTGTGCAAATGCACCAAGGTACATGTGTCTGCACCTAGAGCTCAGACACCAGCTCCAGAGATAGAGAATTCTGAGCGTAAAAGATCACACTGATGTCTCACCAGTGCTGTGTCCTTCAGTCTACCTGCTGTGCAGAAGCTTCCCCACAAACAAGCTTTTGATGATAAGACCTATATAATAAATGTCCTGAGCTAGCTCTGGGTCATTGTTCCTCCATCAGGGGACAGTTTCCCACCTGGACCCAGCTTTCTCTATGTGTTTGCATGTCTTTTCTCAATCCCCCATAGAACCTCCTCTCACCAGTTTCTGAATTAATGGCCAGGCAGGTCATGGCAGCTAAGGGGTAACAAAGCTAGCCCCACAGTCACCTCAGTGGTGAACATGAGGAGCTAGAACTCCTACTCCTGCCCAAAGGGAAGAGGCAATAGCCTCCTCCAAGGTGTCCACAGAGGCAAAGGGGAGAACTTGAACTTGAACTTCTGCCTTCAACTGCTGTCTCCACCAGTGCTACACCCCTTGCCCTGCTGGAGAATCTCAAAGGGAGCAGGTGGAACAGGAGGCTTAAATAAAATCCAGGGTCATATAACATGATACAAAAATGTCTTATGGTTTAAAAAGCACTCATACCAAGTGTCAGAAACATCTCAAACTGAATGAAAATAGATGACCAATAAATTCCAACACCGAGGCGACAGAGATGTTATCTGACAAAGAATTTAAAATGGTCATCATAGAATGCTTCAGTTGGTAGTTAGGAATATCTCTGAAACAAATGAAAAATGGATAGTCTCAGCAAAGAAACAGAAGATACAAAGACACCCAATTGGAAATTTTAGGACTAAAAAACACAATTATTGAACTTAAAAACTTAGTGAATGGGTTCAACAGCAGAATAAAGGAAACAGGACTGGGCACAGTGGCACACACCTAGAATCCCCATGACTTGAAAGCCTGAGGTGGGAGGATCACAAGTTCAAGGCCAGCCTTGGCAACTTAGTGAGACCCTGTCTCAAAATTTAAAAATAGAAAGGACTGGGGACGGATCTCAGTGGTAGAGTGCTTCTGGATTCTCCAGTATGAAAAAGTAGGGAGGGGACAGAGGAAACAATCAGTGAGCTGAAAGAGAGAACACTAGGAATCGCCCAGTCTGAGCAAGAGAGATAATAGGCTGAAAAAAAAAAATCAAAATTAGCAGAACCTCAGGGATTTGTGGGATAACAAAAATCCAATATTTGTGTCATTAGAGTCCCTGAAAAAGGCAAGAAAGATGCCAAGGGCTATGGCACAGGCCTGTCATCCTAGCCACTTGGGAGGCTGGGCAGGAGGATCTCAAGTTCAAAGCCAGCTTCAGCAACTTAGTGAGGCCCTAAGCAACTTAACAAGATCCTGTCTCAAAATTAAAAGTAAAACAGGCTGGCGATGTGGTAAGCATCCCTGAATTCAATCCCTGGTACCAAAAAAAAAAAAAAAAAAGAAAAGAAAGAAAGAAAGAGGAGCTGGGCATGGTGGCAAGCGCCTATAATCTCAGCTGCTTGAGAGGCTGAGACAGTAGAATTGCAAGTTCAAAGCCAGCCTCAGCAAAAGTGAGGGGCTAAGCCTCTCAGTGACTCAGAAGACCCTATCTCTAGATGAAATACAAAATAGGTCTGGGGATGTGGCTCAGTGACAAATTGCCCCTTAGTTCAATCCCTAGTGCCCCCCCCCCAAAAAAAGAATTGGGGTAGAGTGGGGGAGTGCTTAAAGAATTAATTGCTGAGATTTTTCCAAATATGGTAAAGATCATCAATCAATTCAAGAATCAGAGAGAACATCCAAGAGGACCACCCAAAGAGACAGCCTCTAAGACACATCATAATCAAACTTCTGAAAATAAAGATAAATATGTTGAAAGCAACCTTGAAAAAAAAAATCACAATATAAAAAATAGTTTTCCGATGAGAGAAACACAGTTCCAATGACAGCAGATTTCTCACCAGAAACCATGCTGGCTGGAAGGAAATGGAACACTACTTTTCAAATGTCAAAAGAACCGTCAACATGGAATCCTCAACCCCATGACACTGCTCTTCAGAAATGAAAACCAGATCTAGACATTTTAAGAGAAAGGTAAATTAAGACAATTTACCTACCTTAAAAAGTGACTATGGGGCTGGGTTGTGGCTCAGAGGTAGAGCGCTCTCCTAGCATGCGTGAGGCACTGGGTTCGATCCTCAGCACCACATGAATGTAAAATAAAGATATTGTGTCCACCTATAACTAAAAATAGATAATTTTTAAAAACGACTACAGGAAATTCTCTAAACAGAAACAATGAAAGAAGGAAACAGATCCTCAGGGACATGAAAGAACATGGGAAACACCACAGTCCGTACCACGGGCTTTCCTCCTTACCTGGAGTTTTCTAGGTTGTGTTGTAAAGTTGTCACGAAAATTGTTACAGCATCTGATGTGGTTGTAAATATATGCAGAGGAAAATTGTAACATGATTATAGTATAAACTGGGTAGAGTAAAGGACCCTAATAGGAGGTAACATGTCTATTGTCACTCAAACTGGTAAAATGATCACATCAGTGGACAACAATATGTTATCTGGTCATAATGTAATACCTAGAGCAACCACGAAACCACTCAAAATAGGTGCATCAAAATAAACGGAATTCTAAAAAAAAAAAAAAAAAAAAAAAAAGAAAAAGAAAAACAAACAAAAAACAAATAACATCTCCCAGGTTGGCAGGAAAAGAAAAATACAGAAATGAAATTAAAAAAAAGAACAAACAGAAAACAAAGACATAAAATGTCAAAGTCAAGTCCCAGACTTCCAATAATTACATTAAATGCAGAGTCTAAATGCACCAACTAAATAGTAGATTGGCAGATTTAATTTAAAAATATGAAGTAATTATATACCCCTCTCCAAGATTTTAAATATAATCACATAGGCAGGTTGAAAACTAAAGAATGGAAAAACAGATACCATGTAAACACTAATCAAAGTGAAACAAGAATGACTGTATTAATAAATTAGCTAAAGCAGGCTTCAGAGCAAAGAAAATTTCCAGAGACAGAAAGGGACAGTATAAAATAATTAAAAAAAAGATTAATCTAAAAAAAATCTAAGATGCATATGCACCAAACAACAGAACTATAAAATATGTGAAATAAAAATTGATAGAATTGGAAAGAGAAATGGACCAAGCCACACTTAAAGTTGGAGATATCAGCATTCCTCTCTCAACTATTGATAGGACAATTAGGTTAAAAAAAATCAAAAAGGATATACAGGAATAATCAGCCAACAAGGTCAAATTGATATTTATAGAACATTCCACCCTAAAACAACAGAACATACACTAAATTTGCCCATGAATATATACCAAGAGAGACCATATCCTGGGCCATAAAGCAAACTTCAAAAAATTTAAAAGAATCAAAATCTTATAGAGTATTCTCTTTATCCACAGTGGATTCAAATTATAAATTGGCAATATAGATATAACAGGAAAATCTCCAAATATTTGGAAATTAAGCAGTACACTTCTAAATGAATTAAAAAGGAAAGAACCAAAGGAAATATTAAAATATCGTTAACCTAATAAAAATTAAGGTAATCCAGGTGTGGTGGCACATGCCTGTCATTCCAGTGGCTGGGGAGGCTAAGGCAGGAGGATTGAAAGCTTGAGGCCCACCTCAGTAATTTAGCAAGACCTTGTCCAAAATTAAAATAAATAAACAAAAAAGAGATGGAAGTCAGTGGTAGAGCACCCGTGGATTCCATCCCCATTACAAAAAAGAAAAAAAAAAGGTAAAACATCAAATTTTGTGGAATCCACCGAATGCAGTGCTGAAAGAGGTTTTTACTGCACTAAGTGCATGTTACAAAAAAGGAAAACCCTCAAATCCATAGTCTAAGATCCCACCTTTAGAGCCAAGAAAAAGAAGAGCAATATAAACCCTAAGCCATCAGAGGAAGGAAATAATAAAGATAAGAGCAGAAACCAATGAATTATTTTTAAATGGAGAAAATCAATGAAATAAAGAGTTGGTTCTTTGACAAAAATCAATAAAATTGACAAAGCTCCAGCAAGACTGACAGAGAACAGAGAGAAGGTGAGAGGACACAAATTGCCTGTGTCAGGAATGAAACAGGGAAGGTCACCACAGACCACGCAGATCTACGACGGTGATAATAAGAGAACACAGCACATCCGGCTGGGTCTGGGGCTCGGTGGCAGAGCGCTTGCCTGGCATGTGTGAGGGCTGGGTCCAACCCTCAGCACCACGTATAAACAAATGAATAGAATAAAGATCCACAAAAAAGACCACTTTCCCCAACACACAAGCTACGACAGTTCTATCACGAGACAGATCATTTGAGTGGATCAACAATTATTAAGGAAATTGAATTTAAAATTTAAAAACATGCAAAAAAGACATCTCCAGACTCAAAATATTTTGTTGGAGAATTCTACCAAACATTCGAAGAACGAACCCCAATTCTGCACAATCTGTTCCAGAAAAAAAGAGGCGAGAGAAAGAGAGCACTGTTCAATCCATCTTTTGAGATCAGTATTACCCTGAACCCAAACCAGGTAAAGACAATGAAAAAGAAAAATTCACTGCCTGACAACCCTCATGATATAGATGCAGAAAATCCTGAATAAATTCAGAAATATTGTATTAGAATTAAACATCATAACTAGTGAGGTTTATTTCAGGGAGGTTTATTTCAAGCTAGTTCAATAGTTGAAGTTAAAAGCTGGGTGTGGGGCCAGGTGGCCCATGCCTGTAATCTCAGCTACCCAGGAGGCTGAGGCAGGAGGATTGCAAGTTGGAGGCCAGCCTGGGCAGCTTAGATCTTGTTTCAAAATGACAGGAGGTGGGATGAAGAAAATGAAATTATGGCAATTTCAGGAAAATGGATGGAACTTGAAAACATTCTGTTAAGCAAAATAAGCCAAACCCAGAAGGGCAAGGGTTCATGTTTTCTCTCATATGTAGAAGCTAGAGAGGAAAATGCAAAAGTAAGGTGGGTGGGTGGGAAAGGGACAAGGGGGCAGGAGGAGGAGAGGGGAAAGGGAAATACCAAGGAATGCCGCCGACCCAATTATATAGATATATATTGTGTGTGGACAAATAGGGAGCAATGAATCCCACCTTTAGGCACAACTATAATGCAGTAATAAAAAATATGGAAAGTAGCTGGGCGTGGTGACACACACCTGTAATCCCAGTGGCTCGGGAGGCTGAGGCAGGAGGATCACGAGTTCAAAGCCAGCCTCAGCACAAATGAGGCGCTAAGCAACTCAGGGAGACCCTGTCTCTAAATAAAAAACAAAATAGGGCTGGGGACGTGGCTCAGTGGTCGAGTGCCTTCGCGTTCAATCTCCAGTATGCTCCCCCCAAAAAATATGGAAAGTAAAAGAAAAGAGCTGGGATGTAGCTCAGTAGTAGAATGCTTGCCTAGCATGGGTGAGGTTCTGGGTTCAGTCCCCAGTACAGGACAAAGGAGGCGGTGGAGTGGGGGGTGAGAGGAAGGGGGAAGAAGGAGAGGAGAGGAGAAAAAAAGGGGGGAGGGGAGGAAGGGGGGGAGGACAACAACCGCATGACCAAGTCAACACAGAAAAGGCATGTAATGACATGGACTTCCATTTATGAGAGAAACTTCCAAACCAATAGAGAACCTCCTCCATTTGGCAAAGCACATCTACCAAAAATCTACAGCTACCACTTATTCTTAGTGATGAACAGTGGAATGCTTTCCCCCTAAGACCAGGAACACAATAAGTACTGTGACTTGACTGTGTCCCCTTCAAAACTCCAGCATTGGAACTTGATGCCCAGTGTGGCAGTGTAAGAGGCAGCGCCTTCCCAACCTCCAGATCTGTGAGAAATCATTTCTGTTCTTCATAAATCTCCCAATCTGTGGGATTTCATTGTGTCAGCACAGGTGGACCCTGACTGCAAGGATGTCAGCTTCTCCTACTGCTCTTATGCACACAGGAGCGGGAAAGTTCTAGCCAGAGCCATAGGCAATAAGAGATACTGACAGGAAAGGAAGAAATAAAACTTCTCTGGGTGCAGACGCCATGATTTTTCCTTGTAGAAAATTTTGAAGGCTCCACCCCACAACCCCAAACTCCTAGAATGAAGTTCGGAGATGTTGCAAAATATAAGATAAATATACAAGAAATTATTTCTATACAGCAAAAACTCATAAGCGGCAAAATTAAAAATAGAGTACCGTTTAAGATTGCCAAAAATCATTAAATAAAATACTGAGATATAAATCTAACCAAGCGTGAATAGGACTTGCATTCTGAAAACTCCCCTAATTGCTGATGAAAGAAATCAAAGACAATATAAATTGATGGAGAGACTTTGTGTGCTCTTGGATTGCAAGACAGCATAGTAAAAGGTCAGTTCTGATGAACGGGTTTAATGCAATTTCTACCAGAATCCCAGAAAGATATTCTGTACAGATAGATAAGACTATTCTGAAGTTTATATGAAAAGCCAAAGGAACTAGAAGAGCTAAAGCAATTTTGAAAATTAACAAAGTGGGAAGAGTCAGTGTATCTGGTTTCATGACTTACCATATAGCTTTAATAATTAACACTGTGTACTTTTAACAGAGGAACCTACACATTTATGGAGCAGAAGAGAGAACCCCGAAACAGGTCCTGCTGTGCTTTGTTTTGTTATTGTTTGTACCAGGGACTGAACCTCAGTTCCCTTAGCCACTGAGCCACATCCTCAGCCCTTTTCATTTTTTATTTAGAGTCAGGGCCTCACTAAGTTGCTCAGGCTGGCTTTGAACTTGTGATCCGCTGCTTCAGCCTCCTGAGTCACTGGAATTACAGGCATGCACCACCACACCCAACTTGGGCCTGATGACTTCTGACAAAGTTGGAAAAGCAATTAAATGGAAGAAAAAGAGCCTTTTCAACAATTGGACATTTATGGGTTAAAAAAAAACCAAAAAACAAAAAACAAACCAAAACAAAAATAAATACATAAAACTTCACAGATTTAAATGTATAGCATAAAGTTAAATAACTTTCAGAATAAAACATAGAAAAAAATGCCCAGAGTTAGTGGATTTAGCACCCAAAGCATGATCGATGAAAGGAAAAAATTGATAATTTGGACTTCACCAAAATTAAAAGCTTTTACTTTTGAAAGACCCTGTTAAGTACACAAACAATGGATTGGGAAGAAATATTTGCAAATCACATAACCAAAAAAGGATTAGCATCTACAATATATAAAGAACTTTCAAAATTCAACAGCAAGAAAAGCAAATGATCAAACTGGAATTTTCACAAAACATATAAAGAAACATTTCATTGAGGAAAACACTGCAAATTACCCAATGAAAAGATGTTCAATATCATAGCCATTAGGGAAATACAAATTAAAAAAAAAAAAAGTGAGGACTAGGACTGTAGCTCAGTGGCAGAGTTCTTGCTTCAAGCGTGTGAGGAACTGGGTTCAATCCTCAGCACCATATAAAAATAAACAAAATAAAGGCATTCTGTCCATCTACAAGTAGAAAAAAAAATTAAAAAAAAACCTCACAGGGATACATCCCTACACGATGATCAGAATAGCTTAAAAATCGAAAAGTAGTAATTACACCAAAGGCTGAAGGGGACATGAAGAAAATGTGTCATACCTACACTGCTGTTGGTGATATAAAATGATACAGACACTCTAGAAAACAATGTGGCAGGTTAAAAAACAAAAACAAACAAACAAACAAACAAAAAAATGTGCAACATACTTACTATACTATAAATGTAGGCATTTATTCAGAGAGATGAAGATACATGTTCACATACAAACCTATGCAGTGTTCATAACAGTTGTATTCACTGTAGTCAAAAACTGGAGATAATGTTAAACGGCTCAATGAATAAACTCTGGTACCTCCATATCAGGGAATACTATACAACAATAAAAAGAACAAACTATTGTTCTATGCAAAAACACTTGAATGAATAGTCAAAGATTACTAAGTGAAAAAAAAAAGCCAATCCCTAAAGATAACATTAATGATTCCAACTGTAAACATTCTTTTTTTAAAATTTGTTTTTTAGTTGTAGGTGGACACAATATCTTTATTTTATTTTTATGTGGCACTGATTGAACCCAGTGCCTCACACATAATAGGCGAGTGCTCTACCACTGAGCCACAACCCCAGCCCTTAAATAACAAAGTATAGAAATGGAGAACAAATTAGTGGTTGCTGGGGTTACAGAGGCGCGGAAGTGAAGGAGAAGTGAGTGTGCATAAAAAAGCAACATGAGAGCTGGGAATACCCATTTTGTAATCCCAGGGGCTCAGGAGGCTGAGGCAGCAGGATTGCGAGTTCAAAGCCAGCTTCAGCAATTTAGCAAGGCCCTAAGCAACTCAGCAAGACCCCGTCTCTAATAAAATATAAAAAGGGGCTGGGGATGTGGCTCAGTGGTTGAGCACCCATGTGTTCAATCCCCAGCACACACACACACAAAAAAAAAAAAAAAAAAAGAGAGAGAAAGAGGGGTCTTCCTGGGATGCAAAATTCCCTATCCTGACTGTATCGTGCTGTGGTTTTGCAAGAGGTTACCTCTAGGGGGAACTGAGTAAAGAGAACTCAGAACTTCTCTGTATTATATTTGACAACTGTGTGTGAATCTACAGATATTTCAAAATAAGAAGTTTAATTTTAAAAATTTAGGTGAAAAAAAAAAATTAGGTGACAACAGAACAGACAGAATGGATTGGGGCTGAAGTGAAGAGGTTTGAGAACTCCACTCTAGAAATGAAGCCTTTTTACTTTGAAAACTCATTTTCACTCTTCAGAGGTTGCTGGGGGTGAAAGCAGTTTGCAGTGATGGATCGAGTGCCGGGGGCTTTATGGGCTGTGGTTTGAAGCAAAACAGGTGGGGTCAAGTTTGGAAGATGCACAGGGAGGTCAGCAGGCCAGCAGGTCAGGAGGTCAGGCTCAGGTCAGTTTGGCTGCAGGGACTGCAGAGGCCACTTCCTTGCCAGTCAGTCTGGGGCTGGTGAAAGACTCCGCTGGAGCTCCTGAAAAGACCCAGGGGCTCCCTAACTGGTCACAGGCACCAGGGACCATCCAGGGACATTTACTGGGGGGAGGAAGTGACTCCCATGGAAGTTTCCTGGGAAAAGCTCAAGCCCAGGTGTCTCAGAGGCAGAGGGATGGACCCCATGGGTAAGTGTTAGGGTCTTGTCCTCCGGATACTAAGCCTGTCCCCTGAGAATCCTGAGCACTGGTTGGATTGGAGGTGTCTTCACTTCTCAGGGTTCCGTGGTTCAGAGGTGGCCTGGTGTCGTTTTGTATTTATGGTCTGAAGCAGGGTTTCTCAAATGTTAGCCTGCAACAGAGTCACCTGTGGGTCTGGTAAATCGATTTCTGGCCGAAACACCCCAGAAATTCTTATTTCCTAGGTCTGGAGTCTGGTGGGCAATTGCATTTCTACAGTTTCATGGTGAAACTTCTGGTCCAGAGACCACCTTCACGGAACCCCTAGTTTGGGTACAGACTTAAACCCCGGAGGGGAAGAGGTCCCTATCCCTACCTGGCACAGCTGAGGCCTGAGATTTGGGGTCCAGGCAGGACAGGGGCCCAGTGGGTGGCGATTGGAGGGGTGGAGGAGGTCACTGGGACAAGGAGGCGGCCGGGCTATGGAGGGCCCCGGGAGGAGACAGGGGAGCAAGGGTGTGTCCGTGATTTCTGAAGAAGTTGGGGAGGGTGCGATTTGGGGGGCGGGGAGCTCATGTGGAATTCAGCTTTCAGGGACCGAAAGGCGATGTGAGCTTGGGCTTTGGAGCCCAGAGATCTGGGCTTCCTGGTGGCGCGGAGCCGGGCTCCCAGGGCTCCCTGAAGGGGTGGGGAGCCCCCGCACAAGCACAGGCCCCGCAACTCGGAGGAATACGGCGGGGGCGGGCCGGGGGCGGGGCCTTGGGGGCGGGGCGGCGCTGCGGGCCCCAGCGGAGGAGCCGCGCAGCCCAGTCCCAGCCGAGCGGAGTCTGCGGCCGCGCCTCCCTCGCCGTCCCCGCCTGGAGCCCGGCGCCGCCGCCTGCCGCCCCCGCCGGCCGCGCCGTGACGTGGGCATGAGCCTGCCCCGTGGCCCCGCCGAGCCAGCGCCCCCGGCCCGGGCCTCGGCGCCCAGGTAAATAGGGGGCGCGGGGCCGGGAGGGGACCTAGGCCGCGCTGAACCCGCGAGACCCCCGGCAGCTCTCATCCCCTGGCCCCTCCGGAACCTGCGGACTCTCCAACCCCCCCCCCCCCCCCCCCCGAGCCTTCCAACTCTGTGAGGGGGAGGGATCTCAGACGCGCTCCCCCAAGCCAGTTCTTGGGCCCTAAAACTACCCCTGAACTGTCCCCACCCCCAGTTCTCCGCTCCGGGAAGCCCAGCTCAGGATCTGACCTCACCTGCACCCACTCACACCTCATCAGAGAAACCCAGGCCCCTGGCGCCCTCCCAGCCCCATTCCCGGCACCCCCCCCCCCATGGCCTCCTGCTTGCTCAACTTCTCCAAATTCCAAGAGACTATGGCTCCACCCGCACTGGCCCCGCTGCCCACCCTCACCTGAAGATGGGGTGCCTACCATTGCTTACACTCATGGCCAACTGCCTGCTGCCCTTGACCCTTTCTCCCCTGACATCCTGGGGCCTTCTCCCCCAGGGCCTTGGTTCCAGTTAAATGCTTTCTGTCATGGCAAAGGGGCATGAGCTGAGGTTGAGCACCTCATTCTACTATGTGGTGCCCTCATAGTTCAGGGCAGGACAGTTGCCAGGGCACCTGAATGGAGGGCTCAGGCTGGGTGAGGTCTGATAGTGCTGAGCAGGGGCCAGAGTCTACTCTAGAACACTCCACTAAGAGCAGTTAGGGACTAGGCTTCAGGTGACCCCTTTCAGGGGAATTGGGTCCAGGACAGGCAGTTCCTGCCCCCCATCTGGGGTGGGTCCCAGAAGCTGTAAGCTCTCTGACCAAGTGCTCCTTTCTATGCCTGGGTGCTGGTTACTCCCCGGAAGGCAGCAGGCTGGGCATGACCTCACCTAACAACCCCAGCCAAGGTGGGGCCACCCAGTGAAACCTGGACACAGCGTCAGCAGCACACTGTCCCCTGAGGCAGCTTTGAACCAAACTGGGTTCTGAGTCCTGCTGGCTCTCCTCTAACAACTCTGCTGCCCATGAGGGTCAGCACTGGGCCTCAGGGCACTCTTGCTTTTGGAACTGAGCTGGCAGCCAGATGTGTGGTGGTGGAAGGATGAGGAAGAAAAACCTAGAGAGAAATGTTTGTTCAGTCCCCAAATATTGAGCACCTCTCTCAGCACTCGGCAGTGTCCTCGGAGCCGGGCTGGAGCTCTGACTAGACAGAAGAGGCCTGTCCATCAGGGAGCTGCCAACCTAGATGTCTTTCTGTGGCTGAGGAGTAGACAGATGAAGGAACAAGACACAGTGACACTGGATGTCGTGAGAGAGCTGACTAGCAGGGCTCCTCTGGCCAGGGTGGTCAGGAAAGGCCTCCTGGAGGAAGTGACCTTTGAGCTGAAATCTGAATGAAGCAGTGGAATGAACCTTGAGAACTTGTGAGGGAACAGTGTCACAGGCAGGGAACAGCAGGTATAGTGGGCCTGTGTGGAAAGGAGTTTGGCGTGCTGGGGGGTGGTAGGACACTGGAAGAGGATAGATGGCAGTGACATAGCACCACTTTCCTGGGCTCAGGATCTGGATACTATGGCTGTTCACATGTCCCTTTGCCTAGTTAGGTATTTGATGTCTATGTCACCTAGGATGGGACCTGCAGTGTTTTGGTGGTGGCCCCATACCCGGGGCCCTGGTAACAATAGCACTGGGGATGAGGAGCCAGGCGAGCAGGTAATGGGAAGTGTCCCTGGTGCTGGAGAGAATCCACCCTCTGATAGGATCTTTGCTGTGGGGTGGAGGCAGGCAGACAGCGAGATGGTGTCCAGGTAGGGCTGTCCCTGAAGCTCTGATAAGATCCCATCTGTCTGGCGGGTGGGGAGGCCCAGCCAGGCGGGCATCTGCTCCTGCTCTGTCATTGGTTGCCAGCTTCAGCGAGTAGCGTTTGTTCTGGAGCCAAAGCCTCCAGGCAGAATCCAGGGAGGGAGTGCTCAGAGTGGCTGCCCATGGGGCAGGTGGGCAGGGACCTGCCTGCCCGGGGAGCAGAGGGAGCAGAGGGACCGTACCTGTCTCTTTCTGAAAAGCTGTGGGGGCCTGTCTGGGGTGGAGCTGCCACATTAATGTGAGGCTGGGACAGGGCTGGGGCCCCCACCAGCACTGTGAAAGGGGCTGCTGGACACTCACTTAGCTCTTCTAGGTGATCAGAGCTTCCAGGCCTCTGGTCCAGTGCCCAGGACCTCATATCCTCTTGCAGTAGTGGGCAGTCCCCTGCTGCAGACTTGGGAGGTTGCTGGAGGCTCAGCGGCTCCACGGTTGGGCAGGGCGGGGGCCCTCTGCATCCCTCTGCCTCGGGATGCTCTCTGGGCTTTACAGGGTCAGTGTGGGGGCACTTTCCTGCTCACCAGGTTCAGGCCCTCTAGGGAATGGGTGGGTCTAGGTCCCCCCTTGACCTTATTGCCTGTCACATTTGTGAGTCCACCTGTTGGCCATTCCCCATCCCTGTACCATACCATTTTGGGTCACAGGTGGGGGCTTGCTTTTACAAACTCATGAGGGACTGAGTGTGGCCAGGAGCTGCTGTGACTGGGGGCCGGGGTCAGATGCCAGGACGTTGGCCCCCAGGCTTCCTGGTTTATCCCTGCGGCTGATTCTGGAGCTTAGGGTCCAGGGCCATGTGTAGGGCTGTGCCAGACACAGCGGGAGCACTCTGAGAGCTTGGGGCCACTGTCCCTCCCTGCTGGCACTGGGAAGATGTCTGATGGCACCGGAGGGAACAGGCCTGACGGGAGGTGGAAGGTTGGCTGCGGGGTCTGCCCAGCCCTGACTGGGCAGCTGCTTTCAGAAAAAAGCAAACCAGAATCAGCAGCCCTAGGAGTTTTTCAAGGCAGTTTTTCTGGGTCTGCAGTGAACATCGGGTCTTCCGGATTCCTCTCCTCATTTAAGAAGGTAGCTTGCGCTTTTTTAACCAATGGGGAAACTGAGGCACGCAGAAGTTAAGTGGCTTGTCCAGACTGCACAGCTGGCTGGATTCGCACTCCTGGCTGTACCGGCTGCTGGCCACCTTGGATGAACCCAGGGGCCGGGTGGCTTCTCATAGATGGGTTTGGGAAGGGGCCTTCGGCGCCGGACCACAGCGGTGTCCAGCCTGCTAGTCCCCTTGGGAGCTCCAGGGAGCCAGCGCTTGCTCTGGTGACAAGGCAGCTCAGGAGGCAGGCAGTGGGGACAGAGCTGGGAAAACCGACCTCTCTCTGACTGCCGGAGCCCAGGTTGGGCACGGCCAGTGGGGACCAGACCTTCCAAGAGCAAAGTGGAAGACTTGGGTTTGGGAGGGACAGACAAATTGAATGAACAGGAGGGCCGCTGAGAGTGGCACATGGAACAGGGGATCACTGCCCCTCTGGCCCTCCCCTGGTTTGTGTGTGCTCACTGTGGTGTCCCATCTGTTCCCTGTTAGGGACTCAACAGATTGGCCTCCAGGAGACTGATTAAGGCCTGGTGGCCGCAGGTCCAGCAGCATGCTTGCCCCAGGGCCCCATCCAGGCAGAGGCCAAGCTGATCCCCCAAATGCTACTGCACCTCCACCTAGCAATGCTGGAGACACGGGAAGCCACGTGGTTGGCCAAGCCCTGTCCCTGAGGCTCTGTGGCCAAGAAGGCTTAGGTGGTAGCAGGCAGCCAGAGTTGTCCAGAGGACGGTAATCTGTCCCCAGGCTGGCCTCCATCTCCCATCCTGAAACTTATCATTCATTTCTGGCTACTCCTTGGGTTTACTGTGTGACCTTAGTCCTATGGCTCACCCTCTCTGGATAAGTTTCTTTCCCATTTGTAAAATGAGGCTGTTAGACAGTCATTGCTAAGATCCCCCTGAATCTGTGTTACCTACTGATCTGCCTGATTTGAAGTGACCCTGCTGGTACCCTCATTTCCAGTCCCATATTGAGCTCAGCTTGGTGCCCACACTGGCTTCTGCATCCGCTGGACTCTATCTTCTGCCCTGCACCCAGGCTGGTCTCCCTGAAATTAACTCCTGCCCATGCTCAGAACATGGAGGCGCTGTTTGGCCCCAC
The DNA here is from genome assembly GCF_045843805.1 of Urocitellus parryii. NCBI lineage: Eukaryota > Metazoa > Chordata > Mammalia > Rodentia > Sciuridae > Urocitellus > Urocitellus parryii. Next base: position 33,685,300 of record NC_135545.1, on the reverse strand, counting down.
CAGACCCAGTGGCCTGTTGGGGCCTAGTCCCCACCCTCACAGATTGGCCCAGTTTTCCCAGTTTCAGGGTCAGGGTGAGACATCTACTCCCACAGCGGCCACCTCCAGCCGGCAGTCACATTCCTCAGGCTTATCTGGGGGCCCGCCCCATTGAACTCTGCCCTCCTACCCAGGAAGCAGGACCCAGAGGAGCGCTAAGTCCAGGGGCCTGGAGCCGGCCTGAGGGGCCTGGGTGGTGCTCCCCAGCTTTCCTCCCGGCTGGAGAGAGTCAGGTAGAGGACCGGTGGGGCAGGGGTTGGAGTCTGCGAGGCCCCTTGTCTTTAACCCCAGGGAGCGGGGTGTGGGCTTTGCTCAGCCGTCAGACCCTGGGCCCTGTCCTAGGACTACCCCCCACCCAGGCGCCCTGTCCCTGGGGCTCAGCTGCCCGGGGAAGGGGTTTGTTCTGGCAAGTTGCCCCAAGTCTGCCCCAAAGTTGTAACAGGGAGAGGGCCAGTGGCCCGAGAGCTGTGGGGACCGAGGGACCCAGCTCCGGGTCCCAGCCCCTGTTGGGGGGGAGCTCGTGGCCACCCTTCCTCCGCCCTCCTCCTCGGTGGGAGCAGGAGCCAGCCCGCCCAGGAAGGGGTTAACCGCCAGCCCCGCGCGAGGGAGGGACTGGGCTGGACCATTTTCTCGCGCTGCCTCCACCTCGGTTTTCCTGAATGGTTCTGTCGCCCTGGGGTGGGGAGGGAAGGGAAGGAAGAAGGGCGGAGGGAGGGAGGGAGGGAGGAGTGTGGGAAGAGGAAGGAAAAAAGAGAGCGAGCGAGACAGCCAGGGGAGAGAGATGTCACTGTCTCTGATCTCGCTGTCATCTGCGTTTGCAGCAGGCGCCGGGCACAGGAGCTGCTAGAACAATGCTGACGCGGGCGAGGTGAGGAGCGGCCCGACGACAGACGGACGCCACGCCGGCTCCTCCGAACAGGTGACACAGGTGATCGGAGGAGTCCAGACCCAGGCCACCTGGGCGTCCCTCCCCTGCCTCGGCCGGCCTAGCACCCGGGAGACGGCGGGACAGCCATGGCGACCAATTTCAACGACATCGTCAAGCAGGGCTATGTGAAGATGAAGAGCCGAAAGCTGGGGGTGAGCCCGCGGCCCTGCCAGGGACGGGCGGGAGGCATGGCGTGCGCGTGCATCGCCCGCCCGCCTGGGCATCGTGTGCGTTTGTGGTCTTGAGACTTCTCTCTGCGGGCTGCTGGGCATGTGCCACCCAGCTCGGCCCGCAGCAGCCCCCGCCCCTGCGCGGCTGGCTGGCATCCCAGCCGCTGGGCAGCGGTGGTGGCCGGTGGGCAGGCGGCTCCCGCTATTGTTGAAGTTGGGCAGCAGCAGCAGCAGCAGAGCCTGGAGGGCGGGCTGAGCGGGATCCGCTGCCTCGGCCCTGCTCCTCCTGCCCCTCGCCCCCCACCTCTGGGGGCCTCTTTTCCCTAGAGCACACCTTCCCCTGCCTCCCGCTGCTTTTCTCCTGTGAGTATGTACATTTCGGGGTGTTTCTGATGGTAATGAAGTGTTTGGAAAGCAGAGTGCTTTGGGGGAACTGGGCCAGGAGAGCGAGGGGCAGAGCTGGCACTTACCTGGCCTGTACTTGAGAACTTATGGTAGGAGTTGGTGGTGGGCTTGGAGGGGCGGCAGATGAGGCTTCTAGGATGTGCACCAGTTCCCCCGAGCCTTGAGACCCGGCTGGGGAAGATCCCCTAGAAGGCGTGAGCAGGGCCCCCAGGGACCCACTGAATGATCTTGGCTAGTCCAAGAGCTACCTTTGCTCCCCTGAAGACCCTTCCCCACCTCCAGTGAAGGGGCTGGCAGCTGCCCCTCCCCAGCAGGAAGGAAAGCCCTGGTGACCCCAGCCACTGAGTCTGTTCTCCTCAGGACTCGGGTCCTTTCCTCCTTCCCGCCCCCATTGCCTGGAAGGAAGCTCCAGGGCTCCAGGAAGCTCCAGGGCTCCCAGTTCAGCCTGAGTGGGGCGGAGGATGAGGAGGGGCCAAGGATGTGGCACCTGCTTTCCAGCCTGGGTACCAGGTGGGAAGGGATGGCCTTGGGGAGGGGCGTAGCAGCCCTTCTTCCCCTCGTGGGCCTTTCAGGGCTGTGTTATGTGCTGGGCCAGTGTCCTCACTGCCATCAGGTGGGCCCTTGGTCCTGCAGGGCAGAGCTGGTGGCATGATTTGAATTTGTAGCCCAACTCCGAGTGCAGCCTAGTGGGGACAGTCCTGGCAGCGTGGACCCCTGTGCTCTCCCTAGACAGGGATTCAGTCACTGACTTCCAGCACAGAACAAAGAGGCTGAGGCCCGGGTGGGGAGGCCAGGGAGGTGGAACCCAGCTTTAAACCCACTCCTCATTCCTATGGCCTGGACCTCGAAGTCCCCAGAGGCCAGCTGGGCTGAAGCCTGCCTAGGGCAGAGCTTGCCCAGAAGGTGCTGGCCTTAGGGCGGCCACTTGGGGTCAGTATCTGACCTGTTCGAGAAGGGGCCCTGGGAACCCAAGTGGACAGGTAGGCACCGCCAGGGAGAGGGGCTGTGAAGTGGGGTGTGGCCAGGTGTTTGGGTTACTCCTTTCCATGAATTCAGCTTCCCTCTGCAGACCCGAGCCTCACTCCCCCGGTGTCAGTCTGCAGAGGTGAAGCGGAGGCGCTGGAGGGGCTGGAGGGGCTGGGAGCCCACCCCACTACCTACCGGGCCTCCCTCCCCGGCAGAGCTGTGGCAGAGTGCTTCTGAAGCGCTGATCAAAGGCCTGGGAGAAGTGGGAAGGAGCTCTCGAGTCAGGCTCCCTGGGGCGGTGTGAGTGTGTATCCTGTAACCAGGCAACCAGGGTGCTCAGGCCTCGGGCTGCTGCCCCTGGTGCTGCAGGCTGCGTGGGGCCCAGCCTGGCAGGGTGTATCAGGGCCAGCAGCATGCGCTCGCTGTCCATCCACTGTCCCTTCTTGTGGTTGTCCTCTCGTTCAGCAGCTCTGGGAAGGAGGCACCAGGATTTGAGTGAGGATTCTTAGAATAAAACAATTTCTATCCTAAAGGAGCCTTGCAGCTAGATGCTCAGGGTGCTGTGCTAGGTGGATGGGCCAGGGGCTGAGCCAGGGTCAGCGTGCAGGGGCACTCATGCCTTCAAGTGTCCTGGGCAGAAGCCAGAAATGACCAGGCTCTAGGCACTTTCTGGGGACTACCTAGGCCCACTGTGACCCTGCCTGCCAAGTCTCTGATGCATCCATGACTGATTATGGCTAGGGAAGGGGCAAGGCCTTGGGTTTGTGGCCCAGGCCCCCGCTGGCCTCCCCTGCTTTGCACTGGGGCACCCTGTAGGTCCTTTCTGTTTGCCAGTGAGAGCGGCATCAGGGATTCCCCGGGGAACAGGCCTGTTAGGCTTCTGGACCTGTTGGAAGGAGCAGGCATCCCATGGGGGAGGGGCCCCTGGAAGACGAGTCCATTCAGTAGCTCATGTAGGTGGCTGTGGTCACCCCTCAAGGTGTCTGGTAGGTCAGTTTGTCCCTTTAACCCTGGAGAATGGTCAGCCCCTGTCCTGCCCCTTGGGAGGAGTTTCTAAAGCTCTGGAGGATTTAGGGGGAGTGGGACACAGGGCGTTGGCAGTGGTGGGACAGGGAGGAAGCCGTGTGGGGAAGGCAGCATGATGGGGGGCACCACTGGATTAGCTCTGCACCTTCACCTCCTGGGGCCTCTGGTTCCCCGAGGGAGCAGGGATGTAACCCTGACTCCTTATATTCCAGGGTTGGTATCAGGATGACAAGAGGGTGAGGGAAAACTTTTGCGGACAAGAATGGTGGCACCAACACCAAGAGCCTGGCCTGGCTCCGGGAACAGGACCAGGGCAGTTTGACCAGGGTCTCCCTGTCTTTGGAGACCATGTGGCTGGAGCCCTGGCAGCAATGGCCTGTGCAGTGGCTACGATGGGAGGCTCTGGGTCTCCACAGCCTGCTTTCAACCAGCACCACCATTTACCAGATGAGACTTTGTCGTGCCTCACTTTCCCCACCTGTAAAATGGGGTAATAGAACTGTCTCGGGAGTGACTCTGAAACTGGGAAGCGCTAATACAAAATGTATAAACAGGAACCACTGGGAAATGCTGGCCCACACATCGGCTCAGAGCTGTGCTCACAGTAAATGGTGGAACAGCCTTCCGGAGCCAGGAGAGAATGGCTGTTTTTGCTATTTGGGGAGGGAGCCTCTCCCCAGGGAGGTATCACACCAGTTACTACCTTCCAGGTTTTCTCCAGGCTGAGGCTGCAGGCAGGGCGGTGTGGCACTGCCCCCTGCAGCAGGGAGGGGAACTGCAGCTGTGCTGGCTGGTGGAGGGGCAGGGAGGCCTGATCCCCTGCGGTCTTCCCCCCAGATCTACCGGAGGTGCTGGCTGGTGTTCCGGAAATCCTCCAGCAAGGGGCCCCAGCGGCTGGAGAAGTATCCGGATGAGAAGTCTGTGTGCCTCAGAGGCTGCCCCAAGGTGAGGGGCCAGGGCCTAGCTCCCTGCGCCTGTGAGCATTGATGACCTACTGTTGGGAGGTCCAAGGACATCCTCCAGGCGGTGGGGGCAGGGGTGGGGGAGTGCTGTGGGGAAGCAGAGGGAGGTGCTCCAGCCTGGTAAGTCCCTATGGATGCCATCCTAGGTGACAGAGATCAGCAATGTGAAGTGTGTCACGCGGCTCCCCAAGGAGACCAAGAGGCAGGCAGTGGCCATCATATTCACAGACGACTCGGCGCGCACCTTCACCTGCGACTCAGGTGAGGTCCCAGGCCGCAGGCTCCTCTAGGCTCCCTGGACTGGTCGTGGTCAGTGGTTCGGCCAAGAGGCGGAGAGGGGGTGTGGCGGTGTGGGTGTCTGAGGGACAGGTGGGCAGACAGGGGGCATGGCCTTGCCCTCCTTGCCTTGCAAGGTGGGGTAACTGAGGGTCAAGGCGGATGGGGTGGGCTGCTGGGGACCCTGAGCTGGCAGCATGCCATTTTCTCTAGAGCTGGAGGCAGAAGAATGGTACAAGACACTGTCTGTGGAGTGTCTGGGGTCACGGCTCAATGACATCAGTCTGGGAGAGCCTGACCTCCTGGCCCCAGGGGTGCAGTGCGAGCAGACAGGTGAGCCCTGGACCTGGGGGGTGGGGGCGGGGCAGGAGGCGCCTCCCGTGGCAGCTCCAGGCCACTTGCCTCTCCTGCTGCAGATCGCTTCAACGTCTTCCTGTTGCCCTGCCCCAACCTCGATGTGTACGGCGAGTGCAAGCTGCAGATCACCCACGAAAACATCTACCTCTGGGACACACACAACCCCCGTGTGAAGCTCGTCTCGTGGCCCCTCTGCTCGTTGCGCCGCTATGGCCGGGATGCCACACGCTTTACCTTCGAGGCTGGCCGGTAGGACCCTCTTGCCTCCCCATCCTGCACCACCATCGTCATGATAGACCTCTTCTGCATCAGGCACTGTGCTAGGACCTTGTTTACTTATCAGCATAACAAACCAAAGGGGAGTGTGGTTTCCCATTATGCAGATGAAGAAGTTGAGGCTCAGAGAAGCAACTCACCCAGGGCAGGTAGGGCGGGCGAGGCTCTGTACCAGAGGTCTAACTGCTTGGGCTCAGATCCAGTGCTGGCACCGGCACTTACTTGTGATTGTGCACTTGGGTCCCGGCTTCCTCATCTGTCTCCTGGGATAATAAAGTACCTAACTTCATAAAATTATAGTGAGGATGGAGTAGCCCCAGACTGGAACCCCCAAAATTCTGTATGATCCTCTGCATCATCTTGGTTGTTATTCAGCTTCTATATGCTTCAGTTTCCTCATCTGTAAAAACCATTTAAGGAAACACAAAATGAGGAACTATTAAGAGGGAAGACCAGAGGGTGGTGGTGGGGAAACAGAATGGGTTAATTCTGTGAAGCATTTAGACCTCCAGCTGGCACACAGAAAATGGCACATGTGTGCTATGTGGCCAGGCTCTGGGAGCAGAGCCCCCTGCTTCCCAGAGGGCCCGGTGCGGCCACTGCTGGTGTGCAGGAGAGCCTGAGAAAGCACAGGGTCTCCACCACCTTGCCACCTGTGTCCTCAGGATGTGTGACGCTGGGGAAGGGCTCTACACCTTTCAGACACAGGAGGGGGAGCAGATATACCAGCGGGTCCACAGTGCCACCCTGGCCATCGCCGAACAGCACAAGCGGGTCCTGCTGGAGATGGAGAAGAATGTGAGGGTGAGGCAGTGGGTATCAGCCCCGGGTGCAGGGGAGGCTGGGGGCAGGGGAGGCCGGCGGCAGGGGTGGGCAGGCCTGAGTGCCTGGGGTCTGCCAGCCAAGTCTCTATCCGGGTGTGCACAGTCAACAGGCAGGGTCTTGGGCTGGCTACTCAGGGATAGAGCAAGCTACTGCCTGCAGAGCTGACGGAAGGAACCCCTCTGCCCCTCAGCTGCTGAACAAGGGCACTGAACACTACTCGTATCCCTGCACACCCACTACCATGCTGCCCCGCAGTGCCTACTGGCACCACATCACGGGTTCCCAGAACATAGCCGAAGCCTCCAGCTATGCCGGTGAGTTGCTTCCGTGCCCCACCCCCATGGAGGGCACATCTTGTGACCTGGATCTGAGTTCTGAGCCAGTTTCTATACCCACAGGTGAGGGGTACGGGGCAGCCCAGGCCAGCTCAGAAACGGACCTTCTCGACAGATTCATCCTGCTAAAGCCAAAGCCCAGCCAGGGGGACAGCAGTGAGGCAAAGACCCCTTCCCAGTGACAGCAGGGCTGGCAGGCACCAATGACTGTTGGGGGCTGCCTGTTGCAGGACAGACTACAGCCTACTGTGGATGGCCTCAAGAGGCTGTTGGCCAAGACCTGGAGAAAGGGAGCAAGCTGTTCCCTCCCTGCCCCCGAGGGTGAGGCTGGAGCAAGGCAAAGCGCTGGCCACACCGCCTGAGCATGTGAGGGGCCGGAGCCACCATGGACTATATCCTGTTGATGATTTTAATATTTATGGCTTATGACATATTCTATATTAAGATTTTTCCCCCCTGTCCCTTCCCGCCAACACATACATTTTTAATCCCATGACCAGGCCATGGTCAAGGCTGTTATAAAGATTATGAGGGCAGCTGTTTGCCTGTCCTTTGTGGTACAGCCCTCCTGCTGCCAGGACCTGCTTGAATTGCCAGGGCCAGAGGAGGGGGACAATCAGAACTCAAGGCTGGCATTGCTTGCTGACTTTTCCCAAGCAGCCTAGTGGCCAAGACAGCAGGTGGCTTCTCTGTTCCTTTGGGCCTGTAGTGGCACAGGAAGGATCCGAACTTCCAGAATGCCACTTAGCAGCCTTGCACTTGGAGTTTTAAGCAGAGGTGACATCTGGTTGATGCCTCAGGTGAAAAATCTGGTTTTAAAATGTAATTTCTGCACAGGCTCCTTCCTGCTTAGCAGGATGAGAAGTGGTCCTCAGGGTAGGGGTGCTTATTACCTCAGCCAGGTGGAGGATGGCTGGGGCCCGTTTCTGCCGCCAGGCCAGGCGGCTGCGGCAGGACTGCTGTGGGGAGCACCCCTGCTGCCCTCTCATTGACTGGGGTACAGTGCCCCAGGAGAGGGAGACCCTCTGCCATGGGTTTGGCCACCCTATGCCAGAGCACTCAAACCACCACCTCCCCATTTCTCTTCCCCACATGGTGCTGAGGCTCCCTGCTGAAATGCAATTAAAGCAACTGATTTTCTAGTGCTGGTATTTATTGACTACCGTTGCAGAAGGGCTATCTTTCTATTCACATCAAACCTTTGGTTGCGTGGTTTTTGTTTATTGTTTTTTAATACTTTAGGGTTCGGATTTGTGGGAACAGACCTTCTTGTAAATAACCACTATTACGTTTGTGGCAGGAGAATGCTAAAGCAAGAGGACCCCTCCCAAAGGAGCCCTAGAGACAGGGAGGTGGCACAGCCAGCTCAGCTCTGATGTGACCCAGGGAATGACCACCCAGAGTAAGCTAGTCTGCAGCGGGAACTGGGGTCCACAGGACTGGGTCTGGTGGTAAAGCTGGCTGGCTCAGCTAGTGGCACGATGACGCATGAAGGAGATTATGTTGTGCTCTTTATTGCCAAAAATAAAAACTTTTAAAAAAGACAACTACTGTTAATCAATAAATACCCCTTCCTTTCTAGACTGAACTCTGGTTTTCTCCAGGCTGCCTCATTAACTGCTTTGGGTAAGCTCCTACCTGAAGACAACGCTAAGGGGCCAGGGCCAGAACCTTCATTAAGGAGAAATGAAACAGGTGGAAGGGGCCTTTGCTTCTGCGGTCCCCCACACCAAGCAAAAGGATCAGGCTGTTGGAGGGGAAGGCATTCAAACAGCATGTTTATTGTGGAGGGCGGGGACAGCCAGAGTCTATCCTAAAGGATTACTTTCCAAATTATGAACACCCAGAAATTTGAGGTGCCAGTAGCCTGGCTCTGGGGAAAGAGCCAGGAGCATTTATCACCTGCCTAAATGAAGGTTCTAGCACTCAATCCTAACACCGAAAACCTAAGCTCCAGCTGTGAAAATCCCTTCTTTTTGGATGGAAAGGGTATTAACGAGCTGGAATGACCAGGAGGAGTCCAGCTCAGTGGTTCTCAGAGGGGAAGCAGTATGCCCCCTACTGGGGTGCTAGGAAATGGGATGGGAGGGATGTTCTGGGTGCTGGGGAATACCACTGGGCCTTAACAAATAGGGACAGGCATGCTAACTGTCTAGTAAAAACTGTCCTACCCTAAATTCCAGTGGCATCCCTGGTAATCTGCAGCCCCCCTCTGGCTGACACTGATGGCCTGTCATGAGGCTTGAATAGCAGTCCAGAGACCCCAAACCAGAAGGTGTCAAAGACCTGAAACCCAACTACTATCTGGAATCCCCACTTTTGCTGAAATAGGTGAGCTGAAGCTAGTTTATGGTCAGCACATCACTTTGGATCTCGTGGCTTAACTGAGTCTGTAAATCACTCAGCTTCTTCTTTAATCCAGAGAGAGCTGAGAGAACAATGGTTTCAGGGCGCAGAGAACCACAGGACTCCACGTTGTAGTAAAACCTAAAAAGCAAGAATCCAGTGAGAGCCCTGGATGCAGGCTGGCCAGCCCGCCCCATCTCGGCCAGGGACTACCCTTCCTCTGAGTCTCAACTTTGTTCCTGTAAGGAACTTGACTTTAGCACTGGCTGACCTCCCTTCATCTAAAACCTCTTATGCAGAGTGGTCCAAACTCTTTGCAGGCCCTCAAGGAGGCTAATGTTACTTCAAGATGCATTGTGAGACTCCCAAAACAACCATGTATGTTCTACACTGCGGAAATAGTGGAAAATCAAGTAAGCAGTGAATCTGCTACAGCCCCACATATTCTGCACTGTAGCACTGTGGCCAGTTTCTGCCTTGAACTTGGACCTGCACAGCCTTTTCTTTGGAAGCTCAAGGCAGAATAGGAACAGCTTGGGTCAGCGGAGAGTTCCTCTTTCTCATGGTTACCAAAAAGGGCTTGGGATGTGCACACATCACAGGCTGTTGGGCAGCTGGGGCCTCCCTCAGCTATGGGAACTATGATGTGAAGGAGCGGGACTGCCTAACTCAGCCTGTACCCACATCCCGGAAAGGACCAGAGTCTTACCTTTCTGGCTTGCCATTGGGGTCATAGGGAGCCTGTGACTCGTCCTCATCCAGCTCTGAGTATTCACTCTTTGGCCTGAGGTCAAACACAGGTCAATAAGGCAGCTGCTTTTGCTCTTTGACGTTCACAGCCAGCCAACCCTCTCTCGCTCACTAGCAGTTGTGTCCACCCCCGCTCTAGCCCTAAATGCCCACCTTCACTTCTGAAAGGAACATACCATTCCTCAGGCTTGGGGTACACTGTGTGCCTCAGGGCATTGTCGGGATCATATTCAAAAGCCACCCCTGCAGTGGGGTTCCACTTGGCATGTTCCTTGCCAAAGCCCTTTTTGGCATAGGCTCGAAGCCTCAGCTCCTGGCCCTTTCTCAGCTTGACGATGAGGATGTCTGCAAGGAGACATGTGAGTCAGTCAAGGACCAGGAGAGGTAAATTTGGCCTGGAGTGCGATCAGAACACAACACACACACACACACACAGAAAAAACAGAACCAAGTCACAAGGAGACCTGGCGGCACGAGAGGCTGCGTCTGGCCTGCCCCTCTGGCCCATGTGGTGACAGCTCAGGAAAATGTTTGCACACTCCTCCAGCCCCTTACCATCCTGCTCCACGTAGTCGTTGGGGTCATTATCTCGGTTCCGGGATGTCACCTGCGTTGGAGCCCAAACAGAAGCATCTATTAGCCTGTCCCCCGCCAGGTGCCCCTCTGGCAGCCATCTCCCAGCACCTCCAGCCTACAATCTGTCAAGCAGGGAAATGACACCTGAGAAAGTGGTGGCAGAGGTGCCCCCAGGGATTCCACTCCAGTTTATGCTCCTGTGATACTGTTTAGTCAAAATAATCCCATGGCCTTTACAGGTTCCTCAGGAGACAGGGCACAAGGCACCTATCCTGTTCTGCCTAAGAATCCAGAATCAGCACTTCCAGGCGTCAGGTTAAACAAGACACGGCACAGGAAGGTCAATGACTCACTAGGATCCACTCCAACCTGGCCCATGTGGAGCCACCACAAGAACAAAACCCTGGGGAGGGAGGATGGGCTCAGGCACTGACCGGAATGACCCGGGGGCTGTTGGAGATGAGATCTCGGGATGTGACGTGCCGCGTCTGGTCTTCATTGCACCTGACGTCCAGGGTGAACTCCACAGAGCACTCAGGGCAGAATTCCTCACACGTGCAGTCCTGAGGTAGGAAGAGAAGGAGGAATACGTGTGTGGTGAGCCAGTGAACCCCACCAGACTCCCTGCTTCTAATATCCACTGCCTTTAAATTTCTTCATCTAAAAACAATGGGTTGACCAGTCTCCAGGCTTTCTGGGCTGTGACAATCTGCTACTCCACTCCGCTGCTCAACTTTCCAGCCAACCCATGCACACTGACACCAGCTTCCTCCGCACCCACGCTGCCAGGCACCACAGGGACACAAACTGCTAACCGTCCTCTGGCCTGAGTACCTTCCTCCGAGGACTAAGGCTGTTAGGGAAAGGATGCTCCATGCGCAGTGGTTCAGCTTGCCACGGACTAGGAAGACCAGCTTGGGAATGAAACCATTTAAAATATAACAAGCCAAAGAAGAAAAGAAAAAAGCACTTTTCAAGTTTTAGCTACTGACCTATTTTTAAAGAATCTCATGACATTTCATGCATACACAAAAAAGAGAGGTTGAGTAAAATAAACTGATGTCAGGTAACTATCACTCAGTTCCTGTAAATGTCAATATTTTGACACTTTTTTTTTTTTTTTGGTACCAGGGATTGAGCTCAGGGGCACTCGACTACTGAGCCACATCCTCGGCCCTATTTTGTATTTTATTTAGAGACAGGGTCTCACTGGGTTGCTTAGCACCTTACTTTTGCTGAGGCTGGCTCTGAACTCACAATCCTCCTGCCTCAGCCTCCTGAGCCACTGGGATTTCAGGCATATGCCACTGTGCTCAGCAATATTTTGCCACTCTTTAAATAAGTCACTCTTGAAACCACCTATTCCTATGTTAGGGACTTCCTGCAGCAATTTAACTCTGGGCAAGAAGAAACTCAGGAGAACACAATCACAAAAACCATTCTCTCTCTCACATCAGTGAGAAAAACCCCAACACACTTTGATGTTGCAAGATGATGAGGAAGAAGAAATAATTAGGGCTCCCATCTAGGTACTCTGCAGTCGTATACAGATGGGGCAGGAAGGCAACTCAGGCCTTTGGACTGGATCCTTCTTAAAGATGTGAAAGGGAAGAATCAAAATATATTCAGGAAGATAAAATATGAAAAGAAACTCAACCTGAAAAATAAAAAGTATACCAAAAAGTATACTAAAAAGACCATAGAGCTAAGATAACCAAATGCAAAGACTAAAAAGCTCTACCAACCAAGTAAATCTTTTTTATGTATATATTTTTTCATTTTGGGTAGACACAATATCTTTATTTTATTTTTATGTGGTGCTGAGGATCGAACCCAGTGCCTCACACATGCTAGGTGAGCACTCCACCACTGAGCCACAACCCCAGCCCCCAAGTAAATCTTTTTTTTTTTTTTTGAAAGAGTGAGAGAAATTTTTTAATGTTTATTTTTTAGTTTTTGGCGGACACAACATCTTTGTTTGTATGTGGTGCTGAGGATCGAACCCGGGCTGCACGCATGCCAGGTGAGCGCGCTACCACTTGAGCCACATCCCCTGCCCCCCCAAGTAAATCTTGACAATGTCACAACCCACATATACATACAAACAGTAAAGAATATCTTGGGGATAGCTAGAAAAATATGAATATATACTTTATATAAATATTATATATATAACTAATACTAATTTTCTTGGGCACAATAATAGGGTAATTATATAAGAAAATACCATTCTTAGAAAAAGTGTCTGAAGGGGCTGGGGACATAGCTCAGTTGGTAGAGTGCTTGCCTCACATGTACAAGGCCCTGGGTTCAATCCCCAGCACCACCAAAAAAAAAAAAAAAAAAGAAGTAGTATCTGAAAAGTATTTAGGTGATATGGATCAGATGTCTGTAACTTACTTTCCAATAGTTCATAAAAAAAAAACCCACCAGATATGAAAATAAGTGATTGTAGTAAACTATTAACAACTGATAACTACAGAGAAAACATAAAAGAATGTTTAATATTTTTCCCAAAATTTTCTGTAGATTTTTAGAAAAAGATGAGCTGAAAAAAACCCATACCATCTTTGTTCAATAAATATAATACTGGAAGAAAATTTAATGGAAGGAATTGCTAGGCCATAGGACATGCATATCTTTATGCAAGACATTGCCAAATTATTTGTAATGTGGTACAACTATCTCCACCAACATCCATGTTTTATTTCTTAAAAACAAGTCTTGCCAGGCCATGGTGATGCACCCCTATAATCCCAGTGACTTGGGAGGCTGAGGTAGAAGGATCCCAAGTTTGAGGTCAGCCTCAGCAATTTAGTGAGAGCCTAAGCAACTTAGCGAGACCTTGTCTCAAAATAAAAAATAAAAAAGTCTGGGGATGTGGCTCAGTGGTCAAGTGCCCCTGGGTTCAATTTGCAGTTCCAACAAAACAAAACAACAACAAAAGTCTTGGCTAGGGATGGCCCTTGCTTACCACGTGGGAGCCACTGGGGTCAGTGTCCAGTTTGTCTGTCTGTCTGTCTCTCTCTGTCACACACACACACAAAAGCAAGTTGTTAAGTGCACTACGTTATTAGCTTCATATTTTTCTGTGTGCTTCAATATTCCTCTTAAAAAAAAGATTATGTTAGGGGCTGGGGATGTGGCTCAAGTGGTAGTGCGCTCGCCTGGCATGCGTGTGGCCTGGGTTCGATCCTCAGCACCACATACAAACAAAGATGTTGTGTCCTCCGAAAACTGAAAAATAAACATTGAAATTCTCTCTCTCAAAAAAAAATTATGTTATAAGATGTATCAAATTAACTACAACAAAAAAAACCAAGAACCCCCCCCCCAAAAAAAAAACACAATAAAACAAAAACAAAAACACAAACACATGCCCTTGGAAACAGAGAATGAGCTGATTCAAGGATCACCAAAGCCACCAAGAAAGCATACTCAGACTGTTATCTAATGCAGCCCTATAAAAACATGGAGGAAACCTAATCTCCCACTTTTTCCTGATAAAATCATCAAAGAACAAACCTGACCCTGGAGCCAGGGATCCTACCCTGGCCATGTTAACCAGCATCACCTACAGGAAGAGGCATGGATCTGGCAGGCACCAGTTAGTTATGTGAGTGCCTCGGGTGCTATTCTTCTGGGCAGCTCCCACTCCCTCTGTACTCCTTATCTTCACCACAACCTTCTGCTGCCTCCCTTTAGGCTGCCAGGCCTCCACCCTGGGAAGACACACTTTGGAAGGAAAGGAGGAAGGAAGGAACCCACTGTTCAGCATAAATGGACATTCCGATGGATGCGCCCTCTTGTGTGGCTAACAAGACACCTCATGCCCTGGGTACCTCTCATCAATCTGAGTTCCATCAGAACCAAGAACCTGGATGTACTTCAGGCTTTAGACGACATTTTCACATGTCTTTCTAAAATATCAACCTAAAAGCAAGAGGTCAGAAAAGATCCCTCAGAGAGCTGAAGCTTCTCCCCTCCTCCACAGTCAACCCATTACACACTTACCCGGGAGTACTGCAGCTTGTCCACAATGTCATCACTAGTGAGGGGAATTAGTCCTGTAAGACACAGAAAGCACTTTAAACAAGACCCAACAGCTGGACATGATAGCACACTCCTATAGCCCAGCTACTCAGGAGCCTGAGGCAGGAGGATCACAAGTTATAGACCAGCTGGGCAACTTAGCAAGACCCTGTCTCAAAATAAAAAAACAGAAAAGGGCTGGGCAATGTATGCTCAGTGGTACAGAGCCCCCTAATTCAATCCCCAGTTCTGGGGAAAACAAACAAACAAACAAAAAAACACCCAACAGGAACGCCAACCCAAGAACCTAAATTCCCCTTGAGGGGCTCCTCCTATGACACCAGGCATAGTACTCTCCCCTCACTCTCCCAACACCAGCACTCACCAAGCCTGTGAGCAATGAATTCATCATGAAGGACTGAAGAATTGGCATCAATCTGAACCCAGTCAATAGCTAAAAAAAAATGAAGAGTAGTTAAGTCACCAACTTCATCAGAGATTCAAACAAGTGTGCTCAAGATTCAGAAATCACCTGATGCTTCTAAATTGCAGACTCCTGAGCCAGGCTGCCAGAGGCTGATTCCACAGCACCAGAGCCTAGGAATCTGGATTTTAACAAAAACTACACACCCCATACTCCACCTCCCTGCCCAGGTGATAATGCAGGGGGTTGACACTCACCTAAAGAATATAAAAGGAATGGGAACATATCATTGAGCTGAATATTTCTGTGAGAAGCCAACCTATGCCAACACCAAATCCAAAAACTATTGGGGCACTTAAAAATTATGGAAAATGGACTGGGGTTGTGGATCAGTGGTAAAACGCTTGCCTCACACATGTGAGGCACTGGGTTCGATACTCAGCACCACATAAAAATAAAGGCATTGTGTCCATCTACAACTGAAAATATTTTTTTAAAATGTGGAAAATTTCACAGAAATAACAGACTTATGGTCATATGTTATTTTATGATACAATGACCAGATCACCCAATTTAGAACTTCACTATCTTTCAATGGATAAATGTTTACTGAATTTCTTCAGTGGGTAAGGCACAGTCCTATCAACAATGAGGTGGATGAGGAAGGACTGTACTCTCAAATAAGCTTGACTTAAACACAACTGTCCTCACATATACATCTGCACATGATTAAGTCAAGAAGTAAAACAGCATTGCAGCCCAACTGTTACTAGGGCACAGACACTAGTAACAGAGGTCAGAAGAGGACCAGATACCTGCTTTGTCCTGCTACACTTCCTCAACCCAAGCAAGGACCATGACCCAAGCTTTTCTGCTTCTTTACTCTCCCATCTCCATTCCCTGAAATGTCTTTACCTCTACTGCCCCCTCACCTCCATACAGGTTAAAATCCTGGCCTAAAAACCAAGAATTCTCTGCTCTTCCTATTACAGCTATGATCAATTGCTCCCTTTGAACTGCTTTCACAAACCACCAGAGCTCCCTTAAGTCACCTCTCACATGTTGCCTTGTGACATGTGCATGTCTTATCTCTACTTCAACCTTTGAAAATGCCCAAGGCAGGGTCTTGAGATCCTTTGCATTTCTAGTGTGGGTGCTCAATGTCATTCGTAAAACCAAATTTGTGGGAAAAGCAGCATTTAGACCCAGAAGTACATCATGAAGTACAACTCTCTTTGCTCAGGATGAAACATACCCAGAGGCTGCAGGGATTAGGCAGGGGGAGGACCAGCAGTCCAGGCTGAGCTGATAAACTTGACTGGGAGTGGTGATGTGGATGAACTAAAAATGTTCTTGTTCTATAATCATCTGATCTGTTTATTTCTTTAAAAGCATGAACACTTGAAACAGCAGCTATATTTCCTGTTTTGGGGCCCATTTTCTTTGAGCCGACACTTAGAATCTACTTGTTGAATTTTACATACGCATGGTCAGTGTATAAAACACTTGCAGCAGAGTGGCTGGATCCCAACCAGAGACAAGTTTTCCCTCCACTAAGTGCCAGCTTCACTGTGGCTATGCTTCTCTTGTCCTGACCACAGTCTACCTTACACCAATGTTGTGTAAGGATTCGTTTTTTTCCCCCTGCAACTTCACTGTGAGCTCCAAGAAGGCTGAAACGCTGTTCCACACAGCCCTGCACCTCCAGTGCTTGGCACCATGCCTGGCTCTTACATGCTCTATATATGCAGCGGAAGAACAGATCATTAGAAAAGGCTCAGCGATCGCAAAGCACTTACAGATGACCTCACTTAATCCTTGCTAGAAGCCAGTAAGGCGTAGAGTGTCTGAACGTTGCAGATGAGGACTACCTGCAGCATGCGGAAGCTGAATAACTTGCCCTCTTACCTTCTCTGGTTTGCACAGACGGCAAGTGAAAACAGTACTGGAACCCAAGCCGGCCTACGCTCCTCACCCACAGGGTAAGGGTGGACCTAACTGGCCCGAGGGAGCCAGGAAGGCCAGCAGTGACCACGGGATCAAGGGCACAGGGCCTGATCAAGTCTCCAGCACTGCCGTCTTCTCAGCACCCCCAATGCCAGCCCCACCCGAGGACTGGAGGCAGGAGCCCCAGGTGGGCGGAGGGAATGGGGGCGGGAATGGCGGTTCTGGCAACCAGGGGGTCGCTTACCTATTATGGGCACCTCGGCGATGAAGACCCTCCGAATGGAATTGGCCACTCTGAAGGAGAAAACCCCGAGCGGCGGCGTGAGGGTGGCGCTGCCGCGACAGGCCGCCCCGCGCGCAGGCTCCCCAGCGCAACCCTGGCACCGGGCGGCTCGGGAAGGTCCCTCCCTCCCCCCGCTCCAGAGCCGCCAGCCTCGCCCCTCCGCGGCCTTACGCCAGGTCCGTGTTCTCAATGATGAACTTGACGTTCTCGTCGGTGAGTTCCGTGATCCGCACCGTGGGCTGGTTGGCGTACGGCATTGCGCCCCGCGTCCAGCCGGCCCCGCGACAGCTGCGCCGCGCCTGCGCCGACTCCGCCACCGGAAGTCGGTCAGCGCGGCCTCTGCCCCTTTTGTCGAGGCTCGCGCGCAGTGCCACCTGCTGCTCGGAGGCCGAAACCATCCCAGGTCCGCGTTTTCAAACCCCATCTGTTCCTAAGTACATCAGGTTCAACCATCGTGGAAGGTAATGTGGCAAAACTTGAGCATGTTTTTGACTCAACAATAAACTAGCTGGGGGTGGTGGTGCGCGCCTATAATCCCAGAGGCTTGGGAGGCTGAATCAGGAGGATTGAAAGTTTGAGGCCAGCCTCAGCTACTTGGTGAGACCCTACCTCAAAATAAAAAACAAAAAGGGCTAGGGATATATGTTGCTCAGTGGTACCCTGGGTTCAATCTCCAGTACCAACTTTTTTAAAAAAATAAACTAAGAATTCATACTGCAGAAAAATTTGCAGTTGTAAAAATATGTACAGGGTTGTTCGTGGCAGTATTGTAATGGCAAAAATATTCACTAGACAGTAATTTTTGAGAGACTTGGTTAAATAGACACACAGGAATACTATGAAGCTTTAAAAAGAATTAAGTAAGCTTGGTACACCTATGGAAAAACAATGTGTGTATACTTGAGCTAAATGTGCTTGAAAGATGGGCATATACCCTTTCCTGTTGGCCCTTTAAGTTGGGATCGTGCACTTCAGAAAACAGCAGGAAGATACAATGCATCTAGGTTTTTTTTTTTTTTTTTTTTTTTCTTTGTGGTCCTGGGAACTGAATGCAGGGGAACGTTTCCAGTCCTATTTATTTTTTGTGATAGGGTCTTACTAAATTGCCAAGCCTGGCTTTGAACTTCAATCCTCCTGCCCCAGCCTCCCCAGTAGCTGAGATAACAGGTGTGCACCACCATGCTGGGCTTATCATCTACAGCTCTGTGTAGTTACAGTGGGTGAGAGCTCTTCATCTCTGCATCCCCAGTGCCTGGTGGTGGGCTCCACAGTGTGTGTGCTCCATTACCAAAGCCCCTAAACAGACTAGAGATGAGTTTAAACGGGTCTTAAAAAAGTGGCAGCTGCTCATAGAGAAGAGAGGCCCTTAGATAGAACCCAGCAGGAGCTTCATCTAGGGAGCAGAAAAGCAGTCAGAAAATAAAGAGAAGTTTGCTGTGGCAAAGAGTAACACCTTTTCCTGAGCCTAGAGGAAGGGCACCAAGGGGGCTCTTACTCCGCAGCTCATGCCATCTCAGGGAATTATGAATTATAGCCATCTGCTAAGATGAGGGGGATGCCCTGAAGGATAAAGGGGAAAATGCGATGTGGAGTAGCTTCTGCAGGAACTTCACAGGGTGTCACAAGGCACAAAGAATCAGAAGTATAGGGGGAAAAAAAAAACAGTGGTAGGCCCAGGAGAAGAGATCTGAGATCTGATTAGCTCCTGACATCCCCATCAATATTCGGCTGACACAGGCAGGAGAGAGCAAAGCAGGAGACAGAGTCAACCAGAGATGCAAAGGAGCCCAGTGAGCACTGGGCTGAGAGCTACAGACGATCACTGAAGTGGTGAGACAAGAGCAGCCAAGACAGCGAGTGGTTTAGGGGGACACCTGTTACCCTCATTTGTCTGATGGAAGACCTGGGCCCAGAGACATGGAGTGGTCCTAGTTATCCAGTGGGGATCAGCACCACAGCCAGAACTCAAGTCTCCTGGCCGCTTGGCTCAAGCCTTTTCCCCATACTTCTGTGTCCCTCGGGGGGCCTTGGATATTGATCGTGGTCTACATGGAAAGCTCAAAACAGCCAAATGCTTCAAACGTATTTATTATTTTTACAGATTCTAAATACACTAATAATGCTGCAATGCATGCTGGTGTAAGGTGACACCACTGGCCACCCGTGGTGTAATGTGACACACTGTATCATACTTCTGGCCAGGCTGAGCGCCACCACCCAGCAGGAACTGTCTCAGGTGAGGCAGCTTTTTGAATGGACCCACAGGAGCCGCTCTCAGGACAGCAAAGGAACACCTGGGTCACTCATGCCTATGTCGCACTGGGGCTGAGCTGCCACCTGGTGGTAGACTTTGTTTCTGACTTGGGAGCGCCACAGAGCTTTCCTAGGAAGGCTAGGACAGGACCAAGGTGACTGGGAGACCATGATAGGGACATGCAGAGTTTCTGTGGCTTGAAAGCTTGGGTGAGTGTTGTTTTCCAGTCACACAGTTGTAATGCAGAAAGGCATCAGAAGGCCAGGCCTGGGATCAGGAACTGAAGCGGTAGCCGCATCCCATGTCACAACTGTATCACCAAGTGCCCTGGTTTCCAGGTAGCTGCTGGTGACTTGAGTCCTCCCGTGTTCTTGGTAACACTCGGTAATACCCTGTCCCACGGTTGCACTCCTTACTTGTTAAAACCCTTTAAATCTACCTGCTCCTTTTCTTCCAGGCACTCAGGGTTCACTCCTTCCTTTCACCGGCGCTGGTTTAGACCTGTCAAGTTCTTGAGCTGATACAGGGATGGAAACAGAGTGGTGAGGTCCTTCCCTCCTCCAGGACTCCAGAGGGGGAGACTGGCGTTTTCCAGGTGGCAGGGCTGGCTCTGATACCCACTCTTGACACACACCGGGAGTAAAAGGGGCATTTGGGATCAAGACTAGGGCTGCCAGTCTTTTTAGACTACAAAACCATGTGGGGCGACACGTATCAGAGGGGTAGATGGGATAAGCTGGACTGTACTCACCGTCACTGCTGCACCCATGAGGCCCTGCACCAGCGCCTCTCCAGTGGACTTCACCTGGAAGGAGTCAGTGGCCCTTAAGCCCCAACATGAACTCAAAGGTGGGACAGATGGGACTGATCAGGAAGCCTGTGACCCCCTGCACTGTGCACTGGAGGACGAGTCTATGGACAACACAGTTATAAATGGGCAAAGCATAGTTCCTCAGGGCGGGCTAGTATAAGAGAGCTGCTCAGCCAGGCTCCCTGGGAAGGCCCTGGGGACCATCAGCTGAGGCAGAGAGGAAGCAGGAGCACAACAGCCAGGTGACCAGCTGTGGCCCAAGGAGAATGAATGCACCCTTTGAAGAGGTTCCTAAACGGCTAGTTCCCAATTACCTGCTTGGCAGTGTGGCCCATGTTCATTGCATCATTAATCCGGTTTTCCAGGAAGCGCCAAGTGTCCTCGAAGTCTGGGGACGAGTCCTGCATCATCACCAGCTCTGTTGTGTTGTAGATGCCAACCAGCACGGCCCGGCGGGTGTACCAGTTAAACTGTGGAGAAACCCCCCGGGAAAGAGAGTCACCATTGCTTTTGTGGGCTGTGGCGGTCAAGGTAGTTCCTATCTAAGGCCTTGCTGACTCCCGAACTCTCTCCTGACTTCTTTCCCTCATAGATACAATACACATGGTCCTCTGGACAACAATAGTGTCCCCAATGTGGCTGCACATCAGAATTGTCTGGAGGATTAAAAATGTGAGCTCCTGGCCCCAACCTCTTAAGAGTCTTGAGTCAGTGAATCTGAATTAAGGGGTAGGAGCCAGGAGTTCTAATAAACATCTCAGGTGATCTGACTATATCCAGTCCATTTTAGAACTGCTGGGGAAAAGACTAAGTCCTAGGGCATCTTAGAGTCCTGGGGAGGCTCTGCAACCAGACAGTTATGACCAAACCCTAGTGTGTTGTCAGTCCAGTGAGGGCTGGGGCAGATCAGGGACAGGTTACAACACCTTGGAAAGATGAGCATTCAAGTCTCTGGTGACTTGTGTTGGTCCTGGCAAACCACTCTCCAGAGGACCAGCTCAGCTGCTTGGTGTTTTATTCCTTTAATTTCTTTGCTTTCTAATTTCATGTTCCTACCCTCTCTGTTGGTGGTATATTCCCACATGAAGATGTTGATTAAAGCACTTTGTTATAAGTGTGGTGGGAGGATCTGTGGGCCTCCTCATTCTGGATTCCACAAAGTACCATCAGATTTTAATTTATTTTATGAAGGTGTACTTTGATTTTTTAATTTCCCACCAGAAATACAGTAGCATTAACAAGTCAGATTCTTCCCTGGTACCTCTTTAAAAGGAATTATTGATCTCTTAGCAAAGCAGGTCAAGATGGGCGGCAGGGAGTTTCTCTTTAAAGCAATGGTGTCTACATGGCACCTCCTTTTTTCAAAATCAGTCTCAGCAAGGACAGACGCTGAGGAACTCTGCTGCAGAACCTACATCTCAGGAGAGGGAGGGAGCATGACTAATAAAGGGCCTCCCAATCCCGAGGCCTCCTGAGGTCTCGCACCACCACTGTGCCCGGGAAGGAACAAGCCCTGGCTTGTGACTAGAATGCTGATCCCTGAATGAGGGTGACCTACATCCCACTCTGGCTTACTGAGGGGTCCTCTTCATGCCTCAGATGGGAATGACTCTTGCAGGCCCCCTGAGGAGACTTGTGATCAAAGAAATTTCACCAACTTTTAAGAAGTGCTTTCCCCAACCCTCTCCTAGTGTCCTGTGGGCCTGCAGAAAACTCACGTCAGTAGACTGGTCCCCAGCATAATGCCACATGTCATCCACCATGCTGGTCAGCAGGCTCAGGCTGGGTGGGATGTTGTGAGGGAGCAGGAGGATGCTGAGGGCCTGAGGAGAGAGTAACAGGAATAGGTACTGCACAGGCGGCTACGGAACATACAGGGGGTCGGCCCAGCTCTGGTTCTCTGAGATCTGCCCTCTCCACCCAGCGGTGGGAGCTCCTGGCAGTTACCAACCCTGACTAAAGCTGGGAGCCTGGGGCATGTTTTTGTCCTAACTCGGACAAAAATAGATTCTCCATCCCTAATATTTGTAATTGGGAATGCAAACAGCCAAAGGGTCTAGACTGGTCTCTCTGAGTCCTGAGAGCAAGGATGGGAGAGGGGACCTCATTCTGTCACAAAGAGTTAGAAGCAGAGGGGAGCGAGGGTAAAAAGCAGGAGAGTTTGGGGAGGTTTCCAGGACATGCCAGGCCGACCCCAGCGCCCTGCAGCATCGGGCCCTCAGTGCCCCACAGCAACATCCCGCCCTAAGTGCCCCACGGCAGCATCACCAGGAATCCTCCCGGGCTCTTCTGCTTAACTCAAGCTGACTTCGGTCTCCTGAAAGCAAAAACCCTTCAACTTATACCAGTGATGGCACAAACCAGGGACCTGGCCATTAGCAGACTTCAGCTCCTCCTGGCCTAACTGGACAAGATCTTGCCTCTTTATCAACTCTAAAACCCACCGGCTGTGGTCTGATGACAGAGGTCCCAGATGGGCTGGGAAGTTTTCTCTCAGCTAAGCAGCCCTGGAGGAAAAGCTGTGCTCAATCTGGAAGGCAGCTGAGGCCAGGCCCATGCACTTCCACAGCTTCACCTGCAGGGGGCGGGATGACCCCAGGCTGTGACCCCTTCACACCCAGCTTGAGGTCAGGAGCACCATAGGTGCTCACAAGGCTGTCAAATGAATGACGGAAATTACGCATTCAATAGTCTTCCAGCTGGACTGAAGGCACTGGATGTTTAAATCTTTCTTATTTATAAGGTACTTTGACTGCATTTTCTTAACTCAGAGAATGGCCCACACTGTGACATGCTTTGAAACAGAGGAAAAAGGAAACTTCAGAAAAGGGGACAAAAGCCCTTTCCCAAACATTGGCAATTGGACAAGAAGTTCCAGTCCTTGAGATGTTAAGCACAACAGGACTATTATTAAAGTGAAGACGGCTGAGAAATCCCTGACTCTCCTAACCTCTTCCATGGGGTCTTCCTTACAAAGACCTAGTGGCTCACTCAGCTGCGGGGACCCCCGCCCCCAGGATGTGATCTAGGCCACTCACATGTCCAAGACTGAGAGAGAAACGGCTCAGAGTCGCTCTTGTGGGCAAGCTTGAACCTAGCTTTACTGAGTGTAGTAAGCGTTCCTGGCTTTATGGAGATTAGTGAGCTAACTTCTCAATAATATGCAAGTCCTCTGAGTGAAAGGTACTGAGAATGTTAAGTATTATTGTGCTCTGGGGCCTGGATGTGGACTCTGTACCCGGGGCCAGTGCTCAATGTACGGGATCAGCATTCTCAGTCTGGTTTCCACTGCGTCCCTCAGGAACTGGTCTGTCTTCCTCTTCCTGGAAGAGGGAAAAGAAAACAGTGTGTCTCCAGGTCAGAGGCCGGAACTTGGCGCTACACTGCTTATTCAGCCCTGGGGAGGAGGGTCCCACCAGCTCCTGATACTGGCCTGGCTAAAGCTGTCAGAGACACGCTGCTGGGTTTCGGTTCCCTCCAAGCAGCAGGGCAGTTGGTGCTACCCTCTTTTGGCTCTGCTTGGGCTGGCTTCTGGGGACAGCTGGTAGGGCCCGAGTCCCCATCCTTAGCTGCCACTCTGAACAACAACAAAGCCAAAGGACTTACTCTGCCTGGCCCAGCTGCACCAGCTTCTGCTCCTCTTCTAGTATGTGGGCGAGCCGAGCGTTGCACTGGGTGACAAAGTGCAATATCAGCTCACTGCCATCGTTCCCAAACATGCTGGCTGCTGCACTGGACAGACCCAGAGACTACAGAGGGGAGAGAGAACACAGAGAGGTGGGCAGGTGTGACAGACATTCATCGCCTGTGCATCTCTAATGCCTCTTCCAGAAGCAAGGCCTTGACTTCAGTGAGACTCCACATTCCTCACCCCAGGTCCCTGTGATTTTGGTGAAACTCACCACCACCTGTCTCTCCACTGTCCACCAAGCCCCTTGGTGTGTGTGCCAAGCACATGCTGGATGACCAGAGTTCACTGACCAGCATAGGGATGGGCACAGCACTACATGCAGGTCCCGGGCCACCATAGCACTCTCCCTAGTACTAAGGGAAGGTACTCTTCCTGTTGACCTGCTGCACCACCTTTACTCTTGCCTGGGCGGCCCCTGCTGGGAAGTCAGCTCAGAGAGGAAAGCAAAAAGAACACTGGCCAGGGCTACTTTCAGACTATTCTGTATTAAAATGAGCCAAAACATCCTCTCTAGCATAAGTCAGTCATAAGTCAGTAGAGTCAGAGTCAGAGTCAGCTCTGGTCTGGCCATTGAAACCTGGAGCCCTAATACCACCAGGGGATCTGGGAAGGGCACTCATTCCTCCCTTCCTGACTCCTCTTTTGATTCCCTGCATCTGCTGGAAATTGGAGCGGTCAATGGTTTAAAACAAATTTTTTCATAATGAGTTGTCAAGGAGTTAACAAAACCACAGAAATTTTGTTATTCCTGATCTACAGCAATAATTGAGCATCTACTGAAAGCAGAACACTGACAGCAGCAGGGACAGATGGCAGGAAAAGAACACAAATATATTAAATATGAATTCCTACTGTTGGGAGGGGTTAGCACTCTCTTTTGGAGAAGTGCAGACTCCATAGAGGACAGTCTGACAGCAGCCTCGATGCTGATGGTGACTTCATGCACGCCACCTGCCAGGGACACCCTGAGCACATTATGTGGTCTCTGCCCCTGCACAGCAGCTCTATCAGCTGGGCACTACTGTCACTCACTCTTCATAGAGCGTGAAGCTCTGACACACGAGGCTGCTCTGACTCCAACAGGGTGTGAGCGTGGGCCACGTGTGACATCCCTGCTGGCTCCTGCACTGTGGGGCTGGCACTCTGCAAACACATTTCTTGTCTGCATCTTGTTGCTTGAGGTTCCCAGGAGCAGCACCCTAGGGAAGCCCTTCAGCCTGGAAGCAGTAATTCCCTCCAGGAGCAGCAACACAACTGCCGAGCCTGGTGTGCAGTTTTCCCAGCATGTGCAGAACAAGCTTCATCAAGCCACATCCTCGTCCTGCCCTCCCAACTCAGGCGGCAGCCCCCAAGGACCCTCCCTCCAAGCACAGAGACACCTGTGCCAGCTAAGCAGCGCCGCCTCAGAGGCCCGAGATTCCTCCCACATGGGAACTCTCCTTCAAGCTCCTCATTTCAATAATTCCAACTCTTCCTTTTGTTTCCTCGGCCGGATGAAGTTGCTTCCTGCTGCTGCCACCTCCACGATACCCTTCTTTCTATCCTTTCCATTACCTGGTTACTGATACCAGTTAACAACTCTTTCTATTAAATTATATTCCAATAACTGGCAAGTTATGGTCTCCTAACTGAATTCTGAGCAATATATTTCCTGATAAAGCAACTCCCCCTGAAATTTGTCCTAAGGAAACTAATCAGAAATGTACTGTGTTGTATAAATAAGTTTACAATACTAAAAAATCGGAAATACCCAAATGTTTGACAACCGAAGTCAAGTAAATTCAGTAGGTACTCTGCGGCCACTAAAAAAGAAGGTGCACAGAAGAGTTACCTAGAATATTCAGCATAACCTGCTGTTTCCACACGACCTGTTACATTTCTTTCTTCTACTTTATTCCATCACTTTCTTTTAAACCTTCTCTACCCTCAAACCTCTGCCTCCTCCCACCCTTTCCTCACCTCAGGTTCAAGATGCAGCTACGCCTACTTCACAGAGAAAACAGGGGCCATCCTCTGGGAACCCCTTAGTGTTCTTCTAGAAACCAAGCCTGCAGCTGTCTTTTCCAGCTCTGCGCTCACACGTTCACGGTCAGTCCTTCTATGTATCTTCCAGAGCTCAAGTCCTTGCCTTGGAGGCGTCTGCTGCTTTGGATTTTGCCCATCTTCTCCCTTCCCCCTTACCTGTTTCTGTGCTCTTCCTGCGGGTCCAATCAGGCTCAAACTTCCACTCCACCCCTCTGCCGGGCCAAATGCTTTGCTACTTCCTCACCTTATCAACCCATCCCAGCTGGCTTCTGACCCGGGTCTTCACCCAGTGACAGCTGCCACTGAAGCAACCAAAGTTTTGTGGCTCAGTCTACCCTCTCCTGCTCTGCCTCCCACAGCCAGGACACTCTAACCAGTACTTCAGCGGCTCGCTCTGTCCGCTCTGTCCCACTCTCCTCTGTCATGTCAGATTTCCTTGAAGGTCTATGGTCCTCTCTCTCATCACATTACTCCCTTGCCTTGGGCAATCTCGTTCACTTGCACAATTTAATCATGACATACACATGCTGGCCATGCCTGAAGGCCCACCTCTAGTCCAGCTAGCTCCTCCAGTGCCGGGTTTCCGTGCCTCCTCTAAGCAAATTCAAAAGACAAAAGACCTGCCACACTTAGCACAGATCAAGACTGTATGGTCCTTCCCCAAACCTGGCCCTCTGCCAGTGGTTCTCCTCTCAGAAGCCACACCACCATGCACCCATGCATGACAACACTGGTACCACCATCCTGTTGCTCCCTCCCATGTCCAGCCTACCACCACACCCACCCACTGGTCTCCCCTCCACTGCCAGTGCTCTAAACTGGGTCACTTCATCTCTTGTGGATGACTGGCTGCAGCCTCCAAGGACTGATTCTCTCTGCCTCCAATCCATTTCTACCCCGCGATGCTCTGAATTGCCAATGTGACCTCACGTCTTCAACTGTTCTTAGAGTAAAAGCTCCTTAACAAGACCTTGCAGCCTTGCCTGACCTGGCCCCCACGGGCCTTCCTCAGTCCTACTCCTCTAGGCACCTCCTTTGCACGCTGGTTTCCTCTGGCCCTTCTACAGCAGCGTTCTTCTCCTTAAGGTGCACATGCGGTTTCCCTATCTGGACTTAGCCATCCCCATCTCCCTCCAAAACCAGAGAAAGTCTACTTGTTCATCAACGCAAAAGCCTTTCAGAGTCTTCAACTGCGTGTCCCAATAGCACCTCTTCTTGGCAGCACTTGTCATATTTCATAAGTCTACACAGTGTCTATTTGCTTAATGTCACAGACTTGGAAGCTCCACAGGTAGAAACTTTGTCCACTGTGACCACTGTCATGTCCCTAATAGAGCCTAATGCACACTACTTGCTCAATAATTAATGATTAATAAAGTTCTTTTTTTTTTAAATTGAAAGAATAGGCATTGAGCTGGGCACAGTGGCACATGCCTATGATCCCAGTGGCTCTGGAGGCTGAGGCAGGAGGATCTTGAGTTCAAAGCCAGCCTCAGCAACAGCAAGGCACTAAGCAACTCAGTGAGACCCTGTCTCTAAATAAAATACAAAATAATAGGGCTGGGGATGTGACTCAGTGGTTGAGTACCCCTGAGTCCAACCTCCAGTACAACACAACAACAAAAAAGAACAGGCATTGAAATACTGAAAAGAGGCTCTCTGGTGTGATCACAGGTGCTTTATTTTCAAATTCTTTTTTTTATATATGTTTGTACTTTTCAAAGTTTTCACAATGAACTAAAAACATGCTTCATAGCACTGGGGAAAAAAACCCAAAACCAAAATTGCCATACTTGATTTCAAATTATACTACAGAGCTATTGTAACAAAAATTGTTTGGTATTGGCATAAAACAGACACACCGACCAATGAGACAAAATAAAAGACACAGAGATAAACCCGTACACCTACAGTCATCTGATCCTTGATTAAAGTGCCAAAAACATGTTGGAGGAAAGATAGCTTTTTAAACAAATGGTGCTGGGGAAACTGATTATCCATACGTAGAAGAATAAGACTAGATCCTTATCTCTCACCCTATACAAAAGCCAACTCAAAATGGATCAAAGACCTAGGAATTAGTCCAGACACTGTGCAACTCCTAGAAGAAAACACAGGGTTCAAAGCTCCAAAATATAGGCACAGGCAATAGCTTTCTCAATAGGACTCCTAAAAGTAAGAATTAATAAATACAATGGCATCAAATCAAAAAGCTTCTGCACAGCAAAGGAAACAAGAATGTGAAGAAAGAATCTACAGAATGGGAGAAAATCTCTGCTAGTGACTCTTCAGACAGAGCATTAATATCCAGAATATATAAAGAATTAAAAAAACAGGGGCTAGGGCTGGGGCTCAGTGGTAGAGCACTTGCCTGGCATGTGTAAGGCACTGGGTTTGATTCTCAGCACCACATATAAAAAATAAAATAAAGTCCATTGACAACTTTGAAAACATTTTTAAAAATTCAAAAAACAACATCAAAAAAATAATAAAAACAAAACAAATAACCCAATTAATAAATTGGCACGTAAACTTAGACACTTCTCAAACGAAGAACTATAGATAGCCAAAAATACATGAAAAAATGTTCAACATCATTAGCAATTAGGGAAATGCAAATCAAAGCTACACTGAGACTTCATCTCCAGTAAAAATGGCAGTCATCAAGAATACAAGCAATAATAAATGGTGAGGATATTAAGAAAAAGGAACCTTTTTACACTGGTAGGATAGTACATTAGTACAATGTACAATCTAGAAATCAGTATGGAGGCTCCTTAAAAGACCACACAAGGAATCACCATATGACCCAGCTATACCACTCCTGGGTCTTTATCCTGAAGAATTAAAGTCAACACACTATAGTGACACATGCATGCCCATGTTTACAGCAGCATAATTCACAACAGCCAAACTATGGAACCAGCCTAGGTGTCCCTCAGTGGATGAATTGGTAAAGAAAATGTGATACACACACACACACACACACACACACACACACACACACACACACAATGGGGTTTTATTCAGCCATAAGGAAGAATGAAATTATGTCATTTGCAGAAAATGGATGTAAGTTGGGAATATTATGTTAAGAGAAAGCCAAGGGTTGTACATTTCCTCTCATATGAGGAAGTCAGGAAAAAGGAAAAGAAAGATAAGTGTGGGGGTGTTTCTTGAAAATCAAAGGGAGACCAGTAGAGTAGAGGAGAGGGGCCAGAGAGGGAGAGGAGGGGAAGGGAAGGGGAAATCCTAGGGAATAACATTAGCCAAATTATATCACTGTATCAAGTGCACGAACGGATATACAGCAATGAATCTAAACATTACGTGTAATTTTTAAAATATTTTTTAGTTATACAAGGAACAATATCTTTATTTCATTAATTTATTTTTATGTGGTGTTGAGGATCCAACTCAGTGCCTCACAATGAGCATATGGTGGAATCTGAGTTTACAAATTCCACTTACATGATTTCTATTACCAAATGTTCTCTTCTGAGAGAGTGAAAGACAAGAAACAACAGATCTAAGTAAAGCAGCAAACTTGCCCATCATCCAAGAGGCCCTGCATAGGATAGTATCTGGCTTTGCTAGATGATTCTGCACACATGGCCTAAACTAAAAATAGACTACTAGAGGTAGTCTATTTCAATGCATGAGTAAATGCTGTTAGACCTACTGAAAGAAATCTGGTTTTCACAGTGGTTCCCTCCTGGGGGTTGACACCATATCTTATTAATTCTAAGATGCACATATATTTTCTATTAATTAAAAAAATCAGTGTGAATCACAGAATTGATGATGTGTCAGTCAGCTTCCTGTTACTGTGACAAAATACCTGAGAATAACAACTTAAAGGAGGACAGGTTTATCTCGGCTCCTAGTTTCAGAGGTTTCCGTGCATGACTGGCTGGCCCCAAGGCTTTTAGGCCTGTGGTAAGGCAGAAATATTATGGCCCAAGGGCACGGCAGAGGAAAGCTGCTCACCTCCTGGCAGCCAGGAGGCAGAAAGTGAGGAAGGCGTAGGGACAACATATTCCATCAGTGACCCCTTCCTCCGATTAGGCCCCACCTCCACCAGTCTCCATTACCTCCCAACAGCCTGTTAATTATGAATTCATTGGTGAAACCAGCCTTCATGATCCAATCACTCCCCCAAAGCCCCAACTCTGAACATTGCTGTACTGGGGATCAAGCCTTCAACACATAAGCCTTTGGGGGACATTCCAGATCTAAATTATAACTTTGTATCAGTTTAATAACAGCATTTTTATTTTTTGGTACATTAAAAATAGTGCTTCTTACAAACAATGACATCTTAGAATCAGTGAGATGTGGTAATTTTGATCACAGATAATGCCTGCTTAGCCAGCTACCTTAGACCATAATGCCACGTATTATTTTTGTGATTGAATTCTGGGTGGAGGATTTCTTTTTTTCCTTTTTGGTTCAATCCCTGGGGATTGAACCCAGGGGTTGCTTTACCACTGAGCTACAAAATCCCCAGCCCTTTTTATTTTTTATTTTGAGACAGGGTCTCCCTACGTTGCTTATAGCCTTGGTAAATTGCTGAGGCTAACATCAAACTTGCAATCCTCCTGCCTCAGCCTTCAGACTCGGGATTACAGGCATGTGCCCAGCCTGCTACTCTTTTTATAATTAAAAATAAAGCCGTATCCACCCTGTTGGGAAACAAACCCCAAAACCTAGACAGTCTTTACCTGTGAGAGGCTCCAAGTTGGGCTGGTAAAGGGCATGAAGCCCTCTGTCGCCTCGAGGGACTCCTCCTGGCTGATCTGGGTCAGGCTGCCCCACCCTCACCTATACACACCTGGGCTCCTTCGGCAATAGCTTCTGCGGTCCACCCATGGGCAGGCACAAACTCTAGGGCTGCCGTCAGGATGCGGTCCTGCAACTGCTCCTCACTCTCGTGGTCCTCCTCCTCCTCCCCGCTCTGGTCAGTGTACCTGAAATGTGGGAACAGAGCCCAGCACACCTTATCTCACTCTCTATCGCCTGGAGTGCAAAGTGGGCCTGACCAGAAGCCACAGGCTCTGGGTCTCCTCTAAGCACACGCTGGCAGGACATTTACTTCTGTTAGCATGAATGTCGCACTGCCAGCCCAGTAAAAATCCCATCATCCTTCCCCGGCCACACAGCCAAAGAAAAGGGACCAAGTGAGTTGAGGTCTCGTGACATGAAGGCAATGTTCCCACAGCACCCTGGGCTTCCCTGTTTCCAGCCCTCAGCACACTGAGCTCAGAGTTTTGTTCCCAGTATTTGCAGCAGACTGTAACTCCATGTCCCCAATAAGGGTAGGGACAATAGTGTATCATTCATAAGGCTGACACATGGTAGATTCTCAAAAAATATTTGTTGAATTGAAATGAAAAGATTTTCATTAGGAAACCAGAAAAAGATGAAGAAGAACACTCTAACTTCATATCGAGGAACATTCGATTTTCAGTGGTAGGATTAGGAAGAAAAATCATATCTAGTGGAAAGGTAAATCATTATTAACTTTTTGAAAGGTAATTTGGCCCCACATATGTAAGAAGACTTAAATGTAAATCTCTTTTGACTCAGTGCTCCCATCTTTAAGGAAAGTTTACACAGTTTATCACATAATCTTTCATATAACCAAAGGAAACCTAAATAGTCATCAATTTAGGACAGGTTAAATAGATTTTGGCCCATTCCTTCCTGGAATGTTATACAATCACTAAAATAAACTGTGAGGGGTTATTAAAAGTGTACTGTTGAGCTGGGCATGGTGGCGCCCACCTGTAATCCCAGCAGCTTGGGAGGCTGAGGCAAGAGGATTGTTGAGTTCAAAGCCAGCCTCAGCAATTTAGTGATGTCCTAAGCAACTCGGCAAGACCCTGTCTCTAAATTAAATATTAAAAAAGGGCTGGGGATGTGACTCAGTGGTTAAGTGCCTCGGGATTCAATCCCCAGTACCAAAAAAAAAAAAAGTTACTTCGGAGTGAAAAAACAGGTTCTGAATAGCATATAGAATGTAATCAATCATTTATTATATACACAGATTTATGAAACATGCTTAGAGAAATACCTGAAGGCAAAAATGTCAGCAGGGTTATCTCTGTGTGGGGTTTCAGGTAATTTTTGCAAACTTCTCTGTACTGTTCAGATGTTTTAGACTGCATGGGTACCATCTTTATAAAAACAATAGGTTCTTTTCAAAGACAGCTGACAGAAGGTGAGGAGGGGAATGGACAGGAGCCTGAGCCAGGAAGGGACAGACAGAACCAAGCAGGCAAGGTAGCCACAGACAGGTGGACTGGGTTCTGGTGCCTACCTGGGAGGTATGCGAGGAGACTCTACATCGGGTTTTTGTGCTCCTGGTGGCTCAGGATGCTGCTGAGAAAAAGATGGGGGAGGCTGCTGCTTCTGCTCCTCGGAAGACCTGAACCTCAAAGCTGAAGCATGGAAGGCACGTGGCACCAGGAGTGTTCGGCAGCGGGACACTGAAACAGAAACTGGGCTGTCAGGATCTTGCATCAAAGAAGACCCTTTGAAACCTAGAGGTGCTAAAAGAATGGGGTTGAGGAAATATAGGGCAGAGACACCTCGACAACCACTTATCCAAGTGTTGGATCACACGCAAAAATCTTGGGTAAAATGGAACCTTTCGACATGATGTGTTGGCAAAAACAGTGAGCCAGGAGGAAAATCCTACCTGGCTTCTGGGCCTGTATCTGCATTTGTCAGCTGTGTGGTAATGGCAAACCATTTCACTTCACTGGACAGATTCCAAAAGTTTCCTTTCTGCAAAGTTGTTATTGATTAAAATCTGTCCCAAATCCTTTAATTAGTGTCTGGCTTTGTTTATCTTTGACAGATCTTTTGGTTGTTATTGCCTAGTATTATTACATTAGCAAATTCTATCAAGCCACTGGTGCATGGCACAAGTCCATAATTCTAGCCACTAAGAAGGCTGGGGCAAGAGGATTACCAGTTTGAGGCCAGCCTGGGAAAGAGAGACCAACCCCCCCCCCCCAAATCACTATTGTTTTGTTGATGGATACCTGGGATGATTCAAATTTTGACTGTTATGATTAAATGATTATGCATATACTTGTACAAACCTTTTTGTACACACATGCTTTCAATTCTTTTGGATAAATATCTTAAGGGTAGGTCATAGGTATTACTTTTACTAAATATATTACTAGAAATTTGTATAAAAATGACAAAAAGGCACTCATTAAAAAAATCTATAGATGGGCTGGGAATGTGGCTCAAGCGGTAGCGCGCTCGTCTGGCATGCGTGCGGCCCGGGTTCGATCCTCAGCACCACATACCAACAAAGATGTTGTGTCCGCCGAGAACTAAAAAATAAATATTAAAAATTCTAAAAAAAAAAAAAAAAAATCTATAGAATTCGGGGAACAATGAATTCAAAAGAAACAGAATCAGTATCTCTCCCTCATTCATTTATATATATATATATATATATATATATATATATATATATATATATATCACTATCTTAGTGGATAAACAGAAGTATCCATAAAACTTTGAAAAAGAGGAAGATCCCAAAATACGTCGGGAATTACTGCAGCTCATGAGAAAATTTTAGGTGAAAAGCCAAAGAATATTTCATTAGCTATATATTTATGTTAATGGGTCAATGCATACTATGTTCTATTTGTGGCAAATGATATCAGTTTTCCATTTATGACAGTGATATAAAGTAAATGTCTATTTTTAGGATACTCAGATGTAGAAATAAAATACTGTGCACATAGCGGCAAAGGTGGTAAAGAGAATGTCACAGAATTAGTGAAGTGCTGGGGAAATGACTGACTTTTAGAAAACAACAGACTGGACGCTCTCGGTCCAACTGTCCCTCAAGTGATCCTGTCTTGGGACCAAAGGCAATGGATTTGGGAATGGGTCCGCGGCTGACAGTTCTGCAACAGACGAGCGGCGTGATCTGGACACACTCAACCCTCAAAGGCTCCGCCAACTCCGTGAAATGGGAGTGACAGTCCCTGCCCCGCTGCTCGCGCCCCTAACAGCTGCAAACTGGAGACCGAAGCTGCCAAATGGACCGTTCCAGATTGAAAAGCCGGCGACTCCGCGCCGTTGTCCTTCATCTCACCTTGCTCGCGGGCCGCCACGACGGCCTCTTCCGTCCCCCACCCAGGCCAAGCCGGCCTCACTCCCCATCCCAGTTCTTCCCCGCTCCCGGGCTCGGCCGCTCCCTCACCGGGCAGGCACCGCAGCTGTAGGAACCTCCAGCCTGCCTTGCCCAGCACACCCGACGCTGCCGCCGCCGCCGCCATCTTGGGAGCGGGCACGCAGGCCGACGACTTGACGTAAAGGGAAACGCCAGGTCGGCTGCGCAGCCGCTCTGCCCTTTTGACACCGCGGAACCTCCCCCTCTCGCGAGAAGCACGAGACCCGGAGCCGGCGAGCGCGGAGAGCCCAGGAGCCAGCCCTAGCTGTAGGTGAGCGCACTTGGAGCAACCGGAACGCCCGACATTCTCCAACGGCCTCTCCCGCCACCTCCATGACCCACATCCTCCCATTTCCTATTTCCAGCCTCGTGCCTAGGTAGGAATGTAGCCAAGGCCGCCCCGTGGAGAACCCCGGCGGCGGCGGGCTTATGCTTTGGGAAGCAGGGGGCCGAGCCCGGTCCAGGACCTACTTGCTTGGGCTCCTGACGCTGTGGCTCCCTGTCCTTCCTGGGTTGTCTCGTTTGTCGCTCAGTCGCCCCCGGACACTGATCGCTGAGGTGGGAAGGACCTGAGCTCGGGCGGGGAGACGGTGTCTGAGACCCGGTTCTACCTCTTAGCCAACTGTTGTGACCTTGCGTCCCAGTTCTCCGAAGTTTGCGTCTCTGAAGGTGCCAGGCAGCGGAGCACGAAAGCTTGGGGCTCCATAAGCCAACAGATGAAATTTGAACCTGTGATTTGTCTGGACCTCCCAAGATATTGAGTCTTCCTCAGACTTGCCAGATAGGACGAATCTTCTAGGATGCTTGTTAAAACGAACACCCCAGTCTTGGTCCTCGAGAGTTGTTATGGTGTGTAGGCGGCAGTCTTGCTTTACCAAGTGCCGAGGGTGGCTTGTAGGATCTGCAAGTTTGGGAGAAGTTGATTGTGTTGCTTCTGGAATTACTAACTGGCCAGGCAATGGCCTGATGCTCGAGGAGGTCACAGTGTTGTCATTAAAAAATGTAAATGCAGAGCACCTCAGTGGGGAATCATAAGGGTAGGCTAATAGGAAGAAGTAAATGATTTTTGGTTAGGGATAATTATAGGAGCATGCAATTATGTAAATTTTGTGTTTGCAGATTAGGTCCCATCTTTTTTTTTTTTTTCCTTTAAATCTGCTTAAGTTGTGTTTTGCGCGGCCCTTGGCACAGGCCTGTAATCCCAGCGACTGGGGAGGGTGATGCAGAAAATCTCAAGTTCCATACCAGCCTCAGCAATTTAGCAAGGCCTTCTATCAACATAAAAATTAAAGGATTCGGGGTGTAGCTCAGTGGCAAAGGGCCACTGGGTTCAATCCGAAGTACCCCCCAAATTTAAAAAGTTGTATGTACACCCCCAGCAACTAGTTTTTTTTCAAAATATCTTGCTCTCCCCTGCATGGGTGATGGGGGAAGGGGATGAGACCCCTGGGCCAAAATTCTACAAATTTTAGATCCATATCTCTAGATTTAGGTAAAGGAATACTGATCTCTCTCTGAGGCTTTTTTTCTTTTTGTTTATATTTTGTTCTGTGGGTCCCACTATGCTGCCCAGACTGGTCTAGAACTAATAGAGCAAGTAATCCTATTTACCTCAGTCTCCAGGTGGATGGGACTGTAGGCCTGTGCTCTGCTGGGCTTTGTTTTCTTTATTTCCTTCTTTTTTTGGCTTTATTTATTTATTTATGCATGCTAGGGATTGAACCCAGGGGTGTTTAAGCACTGAGCCACATCCCCAGCCCTTTTTAAATGTTTTATTTTTGAGATCGGGTCTCGCTGAATTGCTCAGGGCTTCACCAAGTTGTTGAGGCTGGTTTTGAGTTTGAGATTTCTCCTCCCTAGCCTCTGAGATTACAGGTATGTTATCCTTCTTAAGAGGGTCCAAATGCCTCAAGATTAGGATAGCGTAAAAATGAGCAAGTTTGTTATTCTCAGAAGTCTGCTTTTATTTCCTGCTGTTTTAGTAAAGCCCTGGATATATGTGTCAGCAGTCATTTGGAGAGGTATCTAATAAGCAAGGTCAATGATGTGACGATGACTTCTATTCCACTTCTTTAGTTATGAAATGGGCCCTGAGTCAGCTCCTAAGTATGTTGACTGAATTTTTTTCCCTTTTTTTTTTTTTTTTTTTTTACATATATAAAGATAAGTTCACAACAGTAACACAAAGTGGATGAGGAAAAGTATCACACTTCTGGTTTTTAGATATATAAAAGAACACAGTCTCCTATTTTATGCAGAAAACACCAACTGAAAGTAGGATTTATGCCTATTTGTTAATATTTAGTAAATGTATTTTATGCAGAAAACACCAACTGAAAGTAGGATCTATGCCTATTTGTTAATATTTAGTAAATGTATTTTATGATCTCCCTTTTGCTGTAAGATTGTTTTGGGAGATATAGAAAGCAAGATATTTACATTTTTCTAGCTTGCTGACAGTCCCACAAGGATACTAAGATGTCATGAAGTGTAACTCTCATACTAACCATGAAAAATAAGCTTCACATAGTTCCCTGAGGAGTCCTAGCAAGCATGGCCAAGGAGGAAGAAAAAGGTTTTATAGGACTATCTAAAGCAAAGGCAAATGAACTAGCCACAGGAGTGGGAGCCTAATGTACTTAGAACTTTTTTCTTTTTCTTTTTCTTTTTTTTTTTTTTTTGGTACCAGGGATTGAACCCAGGTACCACTGAGCCACATTCCCAGCCCTTTTTTAATATTTTATTTAGAGACAGAGTCTTGCTGAGTTGCTTAGGGCCTCGCTAAGTTTTTGAGGCGACTTTGAACTTGCGATCCTTCTCCCTCAGCCTCTTGAGCCACTGTGATTACAGGCGTGCAGTGCCCAGCTTAGAACATTGTTTTATTGAACTCTGTATACCAGACCCTAGTGAGAACTTTACATATTGTTTCCTTATTTCCCATAGCAGCCTTGCAAAATAGAAGTTACTGTTCTTTATTGATGAGAGATAAACTCAGGAAGGCTAGTAACTTACCCATGGCCATGTACCTGATAAGACCCAGTGTAGATAGAACCCCAGGTCCTTTATTTCTTTTTTTTTTTTTTTCTTTGTGGTGCTGGGGATCCAACCCAGGACCTTGTGCGCATGCAAAGCAAGCACTCTACCAACTGAGCTGCATCCCCAGCCCATATTTCTTATAACTTAACTGCCCAGCAATTTGTATTCTTGTCTTCTCTGACTGGTTCTTTTTTTGTC
Source organism: Urocitellus parryii (assembly GCF_045843805.1). NCBI lineage: Eukaryota > Metazoa > Chordata > Mammalia > Rodentia > Sciuridae > Urocitellus > Urocitellus parryii. The sequence goes on along the minus strand of NC_135545.1, from coordinate 33,648,150 downwards.
TTGTCTTGGTTTTTGCCAGTAATCAAAATCTGGGCCTTGCACATGCTAGAGCTGAGCTTCATTCCCAACTACTCCCAACCACTCTCCCTTACTGGTTCTTTTGTTGTTGTTGTTACTGAGAATTGAACCTAGGAGTACTTAACCACTGAGCTACATCCCTAGCCCTTGCCTCCCAAGTGGCTGGGATTACAGGCGTGTGCCACCAAGCCCAGCCCCTGGCTGATTCTTAAGTGTGAAACTGATCCCAAGTTACCATAAAGATTTTGCAAGAACTCTTCTTCAACATCATGCGACAATTAAAAGCTTAAACGTTTTAGTTCTCTCTGGTATTCTTTTTGGGGATTTAAAAGCTGAAATTAAATTAATCCTGCCTGTCTTGACACCTGGCACCCTTTTACTGACTGGGGTTTATAATCAGATCAGGATAACAAAGGGTTGGTATTCACATGAAAACACCATAAAAGGCACAATAGAGAGAAAACGCAAACTTTTGGAATGGTGGAGCCAGATTATGAAGGGCCTGAATCCAGCAGGCTAAGCAGTGTTGATTTTGCTCTAGAAATTAAAACCTTTAGTAACTCATTTCTGAAATGAGTAATAACATCAAAGCTCTATAGTGTTTAGGGAGGAACTCTGGTTAACATGATTTGTAGACACTGTTGGGTTTTTTATGCCTTTTTTTTTTTTTCTTGGTACTGGGGATTGAACCCAGGGGTGTTTTATCATTCCTGGTCCTTTTTTATTTCTTATTTTAAGATGAATTCTGACTACATCACACAGGCTGACCTTGAACTTGTGTGCTCAGCCTCCAGAGTTACTGGGATTATAGGCATGTGCCATTGTGCTTGGCTAGGAGACTATCATTTGAAGTATACATTTTTAAAGAAGAAATAGTGTAGTGGACAGGGCTTAAATTCAGCCCCAGAATGTTCGTGGTGACATAATTGACTCTGACTCAACCACTTCTGCAGAAGCCAGAAGTGTTCCACATAAAATTAATCAATGCTTGACCTTCTACTACCTATTCTGTTTCATTTATTTGAGCTATTTAAGTCAAATTTAGTGGCATTAATGTTTAAGTAAGGAGGAGCTGAGCAGCAACTCAGCCCTTGACCTCTTTTCATTGTAAACACTGTATATACTTATCTGCATATCAAATGGAGGAGAAAGTTGACCCTTGGAGAGAAATTTCCATAGTTAAAGTACAGGAAATTCCAGCCCTTACTTTATCCACCTAATGCTTACTGGTTGTGTGAATTGTACATAGTTACCTGCCTCAGTTCCCTCTCTCTAAAATGATAGCAGTATTGTAACAGTGGTCCAGTTTATGCTTTGAATATAACCCCTGCTGCTCTGCCACTGCAGCTTAGTTTTAAAAATGGACGTGTTACTTTCTCTTCCTCTTTCCCTGCTCCTCCCTATTATTTTTCTTCCCCCATCCCAGGCAGTTATCTGTCCTTGAGCACACTCTCACCATAGAAATGAAGAAATCCAGACTTTGGGGATGGTACCAGAAGACCTCAGAAATGACTGTCTCCCAAATTAACAAGTGAATTACACTCCAGACAGAGAACACTGGCATGTAGCCTTTGAGTCACCTCTTTAAAAGCCCCCTGTTCCTGCTGATGGGCAGAATCACATCAGCAGGAACAGGGGAGTCCCTGTGTTTCTCCTTTGCTAGCAAAGCAATAAACATTCTTTTTCCTTTTTCTCAAAACCATGTCCTTGTTATTGAATTGGCATCAGGGGCAAGGACTGAGCTTTCGGCAACAGTATCAGTTTAAGGCTGTTCTGAGGTCAGCTGAGATAATATATGTAGTGTTTTGAATAGTCTGGCAATATTAAATGTTAAAGACATAGTTGATACCATTGATTTTATAGATATAAATTAATTGAATTTTTATACTTTGATGAAAAGGAAAATATCAATATTTAATTTGTAAAATTTAGTGTATTCTCTTTTTTAGAAATAGTAAGCTGTGGTTGAGTTATATCTCCATTTATTTGCCTTCCTTGCTGAGTCACACTTCTGCCTAATTAATGCCCTTTGTGTTTTATAGTCTCTTCTTGCTGAGTTATCTCAAAAAAGAAAAATCTTCCTGCTGCCAACTTCTTACTCGAATCTAATCCCTTTTCTTGACCCTGCCACATCAGGGTTCCCACCTCCTGCCTTGTTGGAGAGTATAGGGATTAAGAAGCCTTGAGGCCATGAGTTCATTTAGTCAACTCCAGAGTCTACAATAAGCTTTCTGATGATATCAGAGTTCCTGGGTGGGAGGTTAGAGTAGGTTGCCATTCTAATGGCGTCTGGGTTAAATTGCACTGCTCTCTCTGCTCAGTCCTGATTCTCTCTTGGTCAGTAGCTTTTAGGTCTGTCAACACTGGAGGAATGGCCGATTTTGGGATCTCAGCTGGCCAGGCTGTGGCAGTGGTCTGGGATAAGTCATCCCCTGTGGAGGCTCTGAAAGATGTGGTGGATAAACTTCAAGTGTTAACTGGTGACAAAGGCCAAGTGTCGGTGGAGAACATGAGCCAGCTGTTGCAGTGTAAGTATGTAGCCTGCTGACTTCAGGACTTCCGGGAGTTTCCACGGGAGTGCTGCATGTCTGCAGTTCTGTGACATCCAAGTTTTTTTTATGGGGTAGTACATGAAAGTAGTGGCCAATCACCTTGTTGTTTTTCACTTGAGATATGTAGTAGCCTTAGGAGTATAGTTGATTTTTATGTGTTCTTCTTCCTTAGTAGCTGTTCCACTTTTTTTTTTTTTTTTAACTTTTTACTTTCTGAGCACATGAAAGAATATGAAATTACTGAGTCTGGAGTAGAGCAGGCAGAGCCTCATGCCTGCTTTGCTAGTGATGGTGGTTTAATTGTGCTCACTAGACAGGTAGGGTTTCCCTGGCCTGGGCAGGAGGCGGAGCTTCTGTGGGGGCTTGGGAGGGGTTGGGAGGCTGCTTCAGGGTCTCAGGTGATGGCTGACTATCTTCCTTCTTTTCAGCTGCCCACAAGGAATCCAGCTTTGACGTTATCTTGTCAGGTGTAGTCCCAGGAAGTGTGACTCTGCACAGTGCAGAGGTTTTGGCTGAGATGGCCCGGATCCTTAAGCCTGGGGGATGTCTTTTCCTGAAAGAACCAGTAGAGACAGCTGTAGGTAAGGAAATCTTCACTTGAAAAACTAGAGTGGGCGGGTTGATGGGCATGCTTGCTAAGTCTTTCTGAATAGAAGATGCCATTTTGGAGATCAGTATTCCTGTCGCACAACCTCTCCTCAGGGATAAATTATTGATAAAGACTGAGGAAATACATCAAAGAAATTCCAAACTTTGGCTGACCCAGTTGGTAATAAAACAGAAGGAAACTTAACTACCACCTACAAATGGATGGGTCATTCAGCAGGTGAAAGGTCAAACTTTGGTATGTATGTAGTGTGGAAAAGAGCATAGTAAAAAGGAGTTGACTGATCTGTGTATCAGGTGTGTGGCTCAAGAGAAGTGTGCAGAGAGGAAAAGTCAGTCTCAAAAGTCTGTATTTCTATTAATATTCTTGAAAGAGCAAATTATAGCACAGAGAGCACATCTCAGTTTTCCAGGGAGGGAGAAAGTGCATGTGGTTTCCTGTAGGTAAGGAAGGATTTCTTCATATTTTGAGAAATGTTAGCCTACACGAGATGAGGTAAAGGGGTCCACAAACCTCCCTGAACATTAAACCTAGGAAAATTAAACCCAGGGCCTTGCACTTGCTAGGCAAGCATTCCACAACTGAGCCACATCCCCAGCCCAAATTTAATATATTTTATTATATTTTTATTATTGTTGTTGTTATTTCAAAATATAAAGTTATTAGAATAACAACTGGAAGTCTGAGAGTGGTGAGGTAGATTTAAGTCATGTGAAATTAATGGCAGTGTCCAAGAAATAAAAACCTCCTTTTTGTTCAGGGGCATAGCTGTCAGAGACCTTTAATTATATATCTGAGTTTTTAGCATTTTCCCTTGGTCTTTCAATCAAAATGTGAGTATTTACTTACTCAAATGAAATAATAGAAATGAAAGGATTTTGAAATGTATAAAAGAATCCATTACTTTTATGGAACTAGCAGACATTCTTTGCTGGATGACTAAATATAGTGTTTCTGACAGAACTTTACAGAGAGAATACTTCTACTTCTCTGCACTTTACAGTTTATAACATTCATTGTCCAACATCCCCTGGTTCCAAGAAACAGGTAATAAGACACAATCATAAGAGCATAGGTAAGAGCACTTTGAAAACCACAGGAATTTTCAAATTAAAATGCTGTTACTGCACTCTGTACACCTTGGACTCTGGGGCTGGGCCTGCTGACTTGCATAGGGAGAGCCTCTAGTATTTTTCCTGCTCTGACTTATTAACTGGGGATTTCTTCTTGGCAGATAAAGATAGCAAAGTGAAGACAGCGTCTAAACTGTGTTCAACTCTCACTCTCTCTGGTCTTGTGGAAGTAAAAGAGGTATGCATTATGTAGACAACCTTATTTGCTATGAATTTAAACCTTGGGTGGCCACATTGAGCCTGCTTGTCAGAATAATCAGGGGGAGGGGAGGGGTCAGTATTGCAGGGAACGAGGAAATGAGTTCAGCCTTTCCATGAGTGGAGATATGTGCTGCCTAAAGGAGAAACTGCAGGCATCAGAGCTCTTTGAAGAGACTCAGCAGGACCCATGGAGACCACTTGTTCTGGTCGCCCAGGAACTATTTGGTGGTGGTAGCAGTGTGGTGAGGAGAGAAGGTGCCCTGCTGCTTCGGATCCATCTGTCAGTGGACACAAATCCTAGGCCTGGGTGAAACGCTGTCTTCTAGACAGCCTGCCACCACTCTGTCAGGCTGGTAAGAGTTGAGGGAATATCATGTTTGAGACCACTCAGCAGAGATGTTCCTGTGCAGCAGGGGTGTTTATATTTCCACGCTCCTCTCTGATGCCGACATTGTCTTGGGTGTGGGAGAGGTAAATGTTATCCTGTGCTAGCTTATAGCTGATTTCTTATAGGCCTTAGATTGTTTATACCATCCTTGCTTATTTTTCCTTTTAAGATTTTCCGTGTTTGATTTTAAAATAATGAATCTTCATAAAGATTCAGTTTATACTGAAAAATATAGAATTTGAAAGTGAAATACCAGTCATTGCTCACACTCCCTCCCTCCTCAGAGGAAGCATTTTGTGCATCTGTTCAGAATTTCTCTTTTGTACTTACTATCATATGCATAAACTTCTTTTTTATGTAAATGATGTATGTCAGTGTAGTTTAGTCACTATATTTTTCCTATCTTTAAATATGTTTGACACTTATTCACCTTAGTATGTTTTCCCTTATTTTTGTGAATGATGTAACAGTACTCCATGCCACAGATGGACTATGATTTAACCATTCAAAAATTAGTGGACCTAGAGCTGGCACCCTGGCCCGTTTTTTCCTACCTTTACTATCTGCTCTACTTCTCAAGGAATATAGAAAGGATTCCTTTCCTCTTTTCTTCTTTTTTTTTTAATATTTTTTTTTTAGTTGTAGATGGACACAATATCTTTATTTATTTATTTTTATGTGTTGCTGAGGATCGAACCCAGTGCCTCACATGTGTGAGGCAGGTGCTCTACCACTGAGCTACACCCCAGCCCTCCCCTTTCTCTTTTAGGATATAAATTTCTACTATCTTCACTGTGAATAGGCTTCTCTGTTATTCAGCAGGACCGTGTCTAATTCATCTTTTTTTTTAAATTTTTATTTATTTTTTATTGGTTGTTCAAAACATTAAAAGCTCTTGATAATTCATCTTTGTAATCATAATTATTAAGCACAAAGACTAGCATAATGCCTTGAACCTAATTTTCATAAGTACTTTACCTTTCCAAAGGTAGACTCTCAAAGCAAACATGCCAACAAAACTATAGTTTAGGGTTCTGATCAGTGAACCTGAATGTGTCATGAAAAGTGACATTAGGCTAGGCATAGTGGGCCATGCCTGTAATCCCCACCACTCAAGAGGCTGAGGCAGGAGGATCACAAGTTCTAGGTAAGCCGCATCAGCTTATTGAGGCCCTAAGCAACTTAGACCAAGTCTCAAAATAAAAAATAAGTAAAAAGGTCTAGGAATGTGGCTCAGTGGTTAAAAGCCTCTGGATTCAGTTCTTAGTACCAAAAAAAAAGATTGATGTTCCCTTCTGCTATTATGTACTTAATACACAGGATGAGTGTTTAACCCTGTGTGGATGAACATAGTAAAACGTTTGATAGAAAGTGTGTGGACTAATCCCTTTGATATCTTGAATTCCAGCTGCAGCGGGAGTCCTTGAGCCCTGAGGAGAAGCAGTCTATCCAGGAACATCTGGGCTGCAACAGTGAGAGCCTGCTCTCTGTTCAGATCACAGGCAAAAAACCAAATTTTGAAGTGGGTTCTTCCAGTCAGCTTAAACTTTCTACCACCAAAAAGTCTCCTTTGGGTAAGTCTGGCCTGGGGACATTCTTCTGTGTGACTGGGCCAGGGAAACATGTTAGAAATTGGGTGAGTGATCTAAATATTTTTAGAAGATTATTCCTTTAATTTCTATCATTTCCAGAGCACAGAATGCTCAAATATTTCTATTCTGGGTGTATCAGGATACAGACCTGATATAATACATAAATATTGTCTATCTCAGCCCCTTCTGCACAGGACATTGAGGCTTCCTCATTCTGGAGGCTGGAGTCACATAGCTCGTCAGTGAAGTCTTTTTAGGCCCCAGAGATATGGGGTATGCTATTTCTCCTCATGGCAATAGCAATAGAGATATGATACCCAGTTTCTGTTCCCATAGCTTTTTTTGTATGCCTATTAAGTCAGCTTTTCTAACTTTGAGGGTCCTATAATATCTTTTTTTTTGGGTGCTGGGGATTGAACCCAGGGGTGCTTTACCGCTGAGCTGCAATCTCAGCCCTTTTTTTATTTTGAAAGAGGCTCTAAGTTGCTGAGTGTTTTGCCAAATTGCTGAGGCTGGCCTTAAATTTGTAATCTTCCTGCCTCAGCTTCCCAAGTTGCTGGCATGTGTCACCATACCCAGCCCTTTCATTATTTTCAATGTCTGAGTTTCTGTCCCAGCTATGAGAAATACAAAATTTGATCAGTATTTACTGGCACATCCGTGTAGCACACTTTCGACTGTCTAGTCTAAATCTTAGGAAATCCTTTGGAATCTGACTTTTGGATTCATAGTTCTAATGGGTGGGCACAATTAGACGATGGAAAGTCTGAGCACCTCGTTGTAACATCAATCCCTGGGGAGTGCGCTTGCCCTAAAAGCCTTTCTGAGATTTTCCCCCACTCAGTCCCAGGCCTTATCCCTCTCAGCCCTTCCTTGCCTTCTTCTGACCTAGACAGAGAATCAGGAGGTGTGAGGGGTGTCTGCCAACTGTGATACCTTGCCACCAATAGCTCTAGTGCATATTTTCTTAAATAGCAGGTTTAGGTGAGGTTAGGTTTTGCTGTTTATGAAGTCTGACAGATTTCTCATTTAATTCCCAAAATAGGTAGAGGAAACTCGGTTTAGCTCCATGTTATAGGGGTGGGAACCAAGATAAAAAAGAGAAGCAATGTATATGTATTTGTGACCTCATATAGCAGGCCTAAGTCTAAATCTGTTCTCATAGGTATAAAATTAGGATGACAAAAACCTCATAAGGTTGTGAGCAAAATTGAGTTGATGTATATAAAGTGTTGTTGTAGTGTCTGGAACAAAGGATGTGCTAAACAAATGGCTTCCAAGGTCATGCCTCTTGTGTAAGTGGTCAAGCTGGACCCAAACTCAGCTCTTCTCAGAAGAGTTCAGTAGTTCTCTACAGAGTCCATAGAAAGCACTTGAGCGGCCAGGTACAGTGGCACATGCCTGTAATCCCAGTGACTCAGGAGCCTGAGGCAGGTGGAGCACAAGTTGAAGGCCAGTCTTAGCAACTTAGTGAGGCCTTGTCTCTAAATAAAATACAAAATAGGGCTGGGTGTGCGGCTCAGTGGTCGAGTGCCCCTGAGTTCAATCCCTGGTCCCCTGCCCCCGTCCTCACCCAAAAAAAGGAAGTGCTTACATCTACGAGTAGTTTGTTGCTGTTTATGGAACTCTTTTTCTTTTATTGGTTGGATTCAGTGAAACCTGCTGTGGACCCTGCCACTGCCAAGCTCTGGACCCTCTCAGCCAATGACATGGAGGACGAGAGCATGGTGAGTTGGCACTATGGTCACTTGGCCTCCTCCTTCCAGGCACCACTTTGGGTGTAAACAATTATAGTTTGGAGTGACCATTCTGGACCTGTAGGTATGAATGTGTTTAAAATCCAGCATTGTGGTTGTGCCTGTCACTGGAGTCTTTGATTTCAAGGGCACTCCCTGTTGGTGGCATTTTAAATTATTTTTTACTATCTCTTTTCCCCACAGATTTTCTTATTCTCATTTATGTGATACATCATACACTTATGTGAACATGTGTAAACCAAAAAAAGAGTTTGTGAGCTAAAATGTTTTTTTTTGGCCCTTTTGGACAAGTCACTGTATGTTCACTGTCTTAAAAGCAATACCTTAAGCTGGCTTTGCTGCTGCATGTCTGTAATCCCAGCTACTCAGGAGATTAGGCAGGAGGCTGCAAGACCAGCCTCAACAACTTGAGATCATATCTCAAAATCAAAAGGACAAGGGATATAGCTCAGTGGTAGGGCACCCCTGGGCTCAGTCCCCAGTACCAAAAAAAATAACACCAAAAACAGTCCTTGCAAACGTTGATCAGCTCTGTCTATAATAAAGTTCTTTATTTCTGTGCTTCCATGATTAAAGTTAAAGTAATGGATAGCATGGGTCCTAGTTCACGCCTTCATAGAACTTACAGACCCACTGTGTGCTTGTTTACAAAGAGTTACACAATACATGTGTAATCATTTGACTTTGGACTTATGTGGAAAATATTTCACTCCCTTTTTCCCGTGGCTCTTCCTACACTGGACTAAGGGTCACCCTTCTCTCTGCCCTGCCTGCTTCCACCCTTCCTACAAGTGCACATATTCTCTACACATTGCTGGTAGTGTTGCAGGAATTTCTCATGTAATTAGTTCCCAATTCCCTTACATTCTGGTGCATTGTTGTGAACAGTTGGCCTCTTGAGTGTGTGGTCTGGTTGAGCATGACGACCAACCCGAGGACAGGGTGAACAGTGTACATTTGCTCTCAACGGCCTGTGATCACTTCAGCTTTTTATTAGAGAGACCATGTCGGTATCACTAATTGCTTTGAACATTCCAGGATCTCATTGACTCAGATGAGCTACTGGATCCAGAAGATTTGAAAAAACCAGATCCTGCTTCCCTACGGGCTGCTTCTTGTGGGGAAAGAAAAAAAAGGAAGGCTTGTAAGAACTGGTAAGTGCTAGAATAAGTTGTCACAGTGTCATACTGTTTAAAACATGCTTACTGTGAAATGCATATTGTATAAGGCATGTATTAAATAGGTGCATTTTAAAGAATAATGAACACCCATGTATTGATCACCTAGTTTAAGGAAGAGAAATGTTTACTGTTACCTCAGCTGCATCTTCTTTCCCACAAGAGGTTACTATTCTCCTGAGTTTGTGTTAATCATTTCTACTTTTTAATTAGGGCATAATTAATTGTATAGAACAATGGGTTTCATTGTGGCATATGTGCATATAACACTTTGATCATATTTACCCATCTGGTTTTTGGTTTTGTTGTTGTTGTTTTGTAGTTGTAGATGGGTGGCGTGCCTTTATTTGTTTCATTTTTATGTGGTGCTAAGGATCGAACCCAGTGCCTCACACATGCTAGGCAAATGCTTTGCCACTGAGCTGTAACCCCAGCCCCCCGGCATGTGGGGGTTTTGATATTTGACCGCCTATGTGTGAATCTCCATGTGATATTGTTGTAAAGAACTGAGTAGAAAGCCCACTCTGACTGTAAAGGACAGGTCAGTATTGAGCATGACATGGAGGCCCCCCGGGAAGGTCAACTGAACAGGGTCTTGGGTCATGGATTATTTGGTGTCAGCCTCTTTAAAAATCTGGAAGAGCCCCTCTGGAAGTGAGGAAGAGTCCTGAGAGAATAGAAGGGAACCGAGGCCACAGTGTGGTGAGCCTTGGGCAGGGTTCAGGAGGTGCAGTTAATAATGGGGGTGGGGAGGCTGCTGCAAGCTTGCTGCAGCCCACGCTCTACTTTTGGGAGTGGGTCAAAGCAGAGGTGAGTGTCCTCAGAGGTTCCGGGCCTCAGAGTGTGTGTGTGGCGGGGTGGGAGGGAGTTAAATGTTACCAGCCCATGTTTGAAGTAAGCCAGGGACAGAAATCCGGCTGGCCTGCCTGGCCTCAGATTCACATAACGCTGTGATGGTAGCAGGGAGCATGGGGACGGCAGCCTTCGGCGTGTCTGTCTTCATGTGACTGTCACAGAGCTGACATCCTGGCCTCCCACTTCACTGTCCTGAGGAGTCCCTCCTGCTCCTGTCTTTCCTCTTTTTTGTTTTTGTTTTGTGTGTGTGTGTGTGTGTGTGTGTGTGTGTGTGTGTGTGTGCGCGTGCACATATGTGTCAGTGGAGTGAATTCTTCTGTAGTACTTTTTGAAATCCTACTTAGAAGGTAAGTTTTGCTTATGACTTTGTATGTATGAAAATGTCTTTTTCCTACTCTTGGATGAGTGGTAATTTGGGTATAGAAATGTGGGCTGAAAATTATTTTCTTATTTAGTTTTGTTTTCTTCTTTCTTCAGATGATTCTGATAAAATATCCCTGGGTTTTTCATGGTTAAGAGTGACAGGCAAGGGGGCTGGGTTTGTGGCTCAGCGGTTGAGCACTTGCCTTGCATGTGTGGGGCAGTGGGTTTGAACATCAGCACCACGTAAAAAGATAAATAAATAAAGAGATTGTGTCCATTTACAACTAAAAAAATATTTTTAAAAAAATGGTGGGCAAAAGCTAGCTGGCTGCTCTGAGCCTGTAGGTGGATTTTGTATATATTGTAGTTGGTACAGTATCTTTATTTATTTATTTCTTCATGGTGCTGAGGATTGAACCCAGTACCGCACACGTGCCAGACAAGTGCTCTACCACTGAGCCCCAGCCCCTGTAGGTGAATTTTATGAAGGGAAGCCAGGCAGGCCTTTGGGGGAACAATCCAAACTCTTTATCTTTGAGCCTTTCCCCTTTTAACCTCTCAGGAGGATCTTCTTGGCACCACCCCCACCCCTGGCTCTGATGAGCAGTGCCAGATCTGCCACGGCAGTGCCCTCTTCCTCTCTGCTTTGGTTTCCAGCTGCATCACAGTTGTCTCCTTTCCAGTTTTCTGTCGTTGTGGCTCTAGTCTTTGCCGAATCTTGGTGGGGTCGGAAGGAGAGTGAAACTGGGGTACCTGCTTCAGTGCATCTTCTGAACCTGCAAGCCTTGGTGTTGGTGTTTTACAAGTGAATAGAACGGTGGTGAAACTCTTGGACTGTTGGCTGCAGGCTTTTTGAATTGTCAGTGATGTTTTGCTTTAAGTGTGCAAGTTGCTGTCACTTAAGAGTGAAGTAGAACTCCAGACTTTTCCCCTCTTGGATCTGCTTTGCACTGTGATGGGCAGGCTGAGCAGTGGCGCCCTCTGCAGCAGGTGCTCGCCAGCACACCCCACCCACCTCCTGCTTCCCAGCAGCCCCCTGCCTGTGGCTGCTGTCTGCCTGACCTTGCAGGCATTTGAGTCAAAACCCTGGTAATGAAGAAAGTCTTTGAGCACATTTTGGTGCTGTTGTGGATTTGGACTTCCTGGATGGTGCCATATCTCATTCATCAGCAACTGTTTTCCCCTAGCACCTGTGGCCTTGCAGAAGAACTAGAAAAAGAGAAGTTACAGGAACAGAAGAATGCCCAGCCCAAGTCAGCCTGTGGAAACGTAAATATCGGGATCCTTACTCAGCATTTGCAGAACCCCCAGTGGTATCAGGCATCACCCTAAACTAAGCACAGACTGGCTCCACCTCTAAAGGATCACCTGTCAAGTGCTCTAGTACTGGGCCAGCATGGAAAGACGTGCGTGTTGGGTGGTTGTGGGAAGAGGCTATCTCCCTACATGCTCACACATGGGGAGGACTCTGGTCACTTCTTACTTGGCATCCTTAGTTCTATTTACTTATTTATTTAAATTTGAGATAAGGTCTTACTAAGTTGCTGGGGCTGACTTCTAATTTTTGATCTTTCTGCCTCAGCTTCCCAAGTCACTGGGGTTATAGGTGTATACCTCCAGGCCCGGTTTGGCCCCTTTCTTTCTACAAGTCCACTCAGAGTGTCTTGATGTTGTTCAGCCCTAAGGCTGAGCTTGGCTAAGACTTGAACTGCTTAGAACATAGACATGTTGCTGGGCCTGGTGGCGCACACCTGTAATCCCAGCGACTCAGGAGGCTGAGGTAGGAGAATCGTAAATTCAGAGCCAACCTCAGCAACTTAGAGAGTCCCTAAACAATTTAGCAAGATCCTCTCTCAAAATAAAAAATAAAAATGTCTGGGGATATGGCTCAGTGGTTGAGCACCCCTGTGTTCAATCCTAGTACAAAAAAAAAAAAAACTATAGCCATGACCTGTGAAAGGGTACTTAACTTAGCTATTATTTTTCATGCAACTAGAGATCTTAAAACTTACTAGTATTTGGGTCCCAGCTGGACCTGCAGATGCACCCAGTCCCTCCTCCTGGCCCGCATCTCTGGGGTGAGCTGGCTCTTGGGTTCCCCTGCGTGATTGCCTGTTCTCTCCTGACAGTGCTACCTGGGCGATGCTTTCCGCTGCGCCAACTGTCCCTACCTTGGGATGCCAGCCTTCAAACCTGGCGAGAAGGTGCTGCTGAGTGATGGCAATCTTCACGATGCCTAGGAGGACCCATGGGACACATCTGCTCCTCCACCTCCTCCTGTCCCTCAGATCCCACCACTGTGGCTCCTCCCACCTCCTTGGACTCTCTGGCTCTCCGTTGGAAATCCCTTTTCAGGGAGGGTGCTTGTAGACAGGGAAGCTGGCTGTGGGTGCAGTGGGGTGTCATGCTGCTGTTTGTATGCAAAGACCCAGGCTTGGTGGCCTGGCTTCCTGCAGGGGGGCCTCTTTCCTCATCTAGTGTTAGGAGAAGGAAGCATGCCCGGAAGAGGCCCCTCTCCTGGTGTTACAGAAGCACTGACCAGACACTCTTGAGCCCAGACATCCTTGAGTGTCTGTGCTCCGGGACGAGCTCCAGGCCCTGCCCCGTCCTAAGCTCAGTTACCCTGCCACGTACCTGTCTTCCCAAGTTGGTGGTTTACTTGATATGCAGTTTTTAGTGACGAGTCAACTGTCTCATGTCTCAACACCAAAGGAGTCACTCACAGGTTACTGTGATCCCATCCCATGTCTCTCTACCCCTTCCCGCCCCCTCACTTTAGTGCTGCATCTGTGTCCCATGTCATTTCTGTTCCTCTATAGGTATTAAACTTGCATACTTCTGTGTGTCCATTGTAAAGAGAGGCTCTGTACGTGTGTGTGATATCTGTCACAGACATCCAGTCAGTAGGGACCATGAAACTGTCTTTCTGGAGGAACTTAGTGTCTCCCCACAAATAGGGCCAGTGCTGTACTATAGTATAGCCTCTCTCCTCTACTGTAGAAGAGTCCAGGTTAGTAAGGATTTGTAGAGAAGTAGGAGAGCACTCTAAACCAACTGAAGTCTCTGAGCAAGAGACCCCTTTATTCTCCTCATGACCCACCCACAGAGAACTGGGAATCCATCTTGCCAAATATTTGAAGAGATTGTGTGGATTTAAAAAGTGTTGATTCTCTCAGTTTGCTTTTGCTGACCCTGGTCCACACTGCTGGAGTTATGGCTGTGACTAAATTCTAGCTGGATTCCAAATCCTTTGTGGGAGGCAGACTTTGGAGACAACCATTGGCCCCTGCCCTGTGTGACCTTGAGTTTGAGCAAGACCTGTGAATGCACTAGAATCTCCCTTCTGGGACTAGGTGAGGTTCTGTGGCAAAAGTAAAAGGATTTTGCAGAGATACTTAAAATCCTGATGGATTTAATGAAAAGGAAGATTATCCTGAATGAGCCTGCCCACAGTCGATCCTTTAAAAGAACTTAGAGAAGGAAGAGCTTTCCTTACCCACCTTGTAGGGATCAGCACAACAGTGTGAGAGGCCCGTGGGGCAAGAAACTCCTAGTGCAGACAAGTCCCAAGCACACAGTCCTCATGAAAATGGGGACCTCACCTCGGTCCTTTGGAAGAGCTGGAGTTCCAGGTGAGAGCACAGCCTGCCATGCCCTGATAGCAGCCTTCTGTGCCTGGACCTCAGACAGAGACTGGGAACAGGGCTGGGATGTAGCTGAGTGGCAGAGCACCTACCTGCAATGCTCAAGGCCCTGGTTTCCTCCCCAGCACTGCAAAGTGAAACAGATGCTTGTTTGATGCTGGAGAAGTTGAATGAGAAGAAGATAATAAATAGGTGTGTTAAGCAGCTACGTGTGGTGATTTATTTACACAGCATCAAGAAACTAACACTGATGTGTTGGTCAAGCTACAGAGCCATCATTAGTCGCTTCTGCTGCAGTTGCCAAGACAACGGACAGACATCTCAACCTCCAGGTTGAGGACAAGATCCTAAGCCAGAGAGCTTCTTAGGATGGGTTGAGCAAATCTGTCAGGGAGAACCGTGTCCATGGGGCCCAGCAGGGAGCCAGCTCAGCTGGGACCAAGAGTGACCAGAGAGGCCTTGCCTTTGAACAGTGCACATCTGGGCCTCGAAGCCTGGCTGCAGCTCTGCCCTGTGAGGGGACAGAGAAGGGGACTCTTCTCTGACTTTGGAAGACCACAATTTTGAGGGCAGGTTTTGACCTTTTTCAAGCTCACAATATTGAAGCCAAAAAGTGGTCTCAGATGATCACCAAATTAATCCGTTTGCATTTGAGGAAACAGACCAGAAGGGTGACCTGCTGCCACCAATCACCTGATGACCCTTTAAAGTCTTTGGCTCAGAATCTGCTGGTATGCATTTAGAATTCTGCCTGTCCCCCTTCTGAAATATTCAAAAGCAGCAGGTGGGATGGGCATCGAGGGTGAGCGAGCTGTGTCTTCCTTAGGGTGAGGGGCAGCCAAGGGTCCGAAGGGCTTCGAAGTGTGGAGGAAGAAAAGGGGAATTGCAGACCTGCTCCAGCGAGGCGCCCTTGGGTTGCAGGATTACGCCTTGTAGGTGGCGTCCAGCAGGGCAGAGGGGAGAATCCCCACTGCTGGAAGCACCTTGGCTGTTGGGCTGGAGGAGAGGGGGAGCTCCTGGGGGACAGTGGGACAGCCTTACAGCTGCCCACCTCTGTTGGGAACGGGGAGGGGCGAGGTTGTGGCCAGGTGAGAACACACTGCTGGTGGGATCACTTGGGCATTCTTAGCTGGCTGCATATTAGAATTACCTGAGTAGTTTTCAAAATCACCTGTGCCTGGGTTTCCCTTCCAAAGACCAATCACATCAGACTCTAGGAGCAGGGCGGACAGGCAGCAGTGTTTTTTGCAAAGCTTTCCCGGGGGATTCTAAAGTGCATCCAGGGGGCTGGGGTTGTGGTTCAGCAGTAGAGCGCTCGCCTAGCACATACGAGGCCCTGGGTTTGATCCTCAGCACCACATATAAATAAGTCAAATAAAGGTATTGTGTCCAATTGCAACTAAAAAATAAATAAAGTGCATCCAGGGCTGAGAACCGCCACCCTAGAAAAATTCTTTCACATGCACCGGAAGCTAAAAATATCCAAACCAGCAATATTTGTAAGAAGAACCTGGACAATCTAAGTGGATATATTTTTTTATATTTATTTTTTAATTGTACACAATACCTTTATCTTTTCATTTTTATGTGGTGCTGAGGATCAAACCCAGGGCCTCCTC
The DNA here is from genome assembly GCF_045843805.1 of Urocitellus parryii. NCBI lineage: Eukaryota > Metazoa > Chordata > Mammalia > Rodentia > Sciuridae > Urocitellus > Urocitellus parryii. The sequence continues at coordinate 33,632,243 of NC_135545.1, read as the reverse complement.
GCTCGTGCTAGGCGAGCACTCTACCGCTGAGCCACAACCCCAGTCCCCCAAGCAGATATTAACAAGAAAATGGTTGAGTGAGTTTTGTGGCCACACTCCAGCGGGGGTGGGCTCCAGCTGTGCACACCTGTGTGCAAGCCCCAGAACATGGAGCAGCAAGAGCAGGGCACAGAAATATGTGTGGACTGCGTTATCATGTATATGAAGTTGAGAAGGTCAAAACATTGAAAGCGCAGCAGTGGTCATCAAGGACACAGGCGTACTCATAACACACACAGGTACAAAATGGAAGCTCAAGGAGACAGGCAAACACAAGGTTCAGTTGGTTCTGGAGGGAGATGGGAGCAGGAAATGGGCCTTCCGAGTAGCAGGAAGGTCTTCATTTTGTTTGGGGCTGGAGAGGGAACCCAGGGCTTCACACGTGCTAAGCACTTGCCCTGCCCCTGAGCTGCACCCCAGCCCTTGACTCTTCTGTTCAGCTGGGTGGTCGACTGTGTTAGTTATTGACTTGTATGTCTTACACACGGATTATGGGTTCTGTTTGCTTATTTGTTTTTTGTGGTACTGGGGATTGAACCCAACAGTGCTCTGCCACTGAGCTACATCCCCAGCCCTTTTTAATTTTTATATTGAGACAGGATCTCACTGAGGCTGAATTTGAACATGTGATCCTCCTGCCTAGGCCTCCCAACTAGCTAGAATTGCAGGCATGTGCCACGCCGCTGGCCTTACACATACATTATGTGTTATGCTCGAATTCGGGACCCCCAAAAGACCACCAGAGACCAAGATCGATGTAAACAGCAAAGAGGTGTATATTGCGGGCTAGCTCGGTCATCCGCATGCACACAGCAACTGGTGAGGCTGAGAGGCCCCGAGCCCAGGGTTTGCAGCAGTTTTATACATTCTTTGGAGAAGGCAGGGACCCCAACATACATCATAGCATCTCTTAGCAAATCATCACACACCGCGGGAAAATCAAATAACAACTCTAAAACATGATTAGCACATTCACTGGCGGGAACAAGTTGGGTAGGGGTGATTGGTTACTACAAGAGGGGGATTCATTTGAACTGATTGGTTTAAGCCAAGAGGGGTGTTCATGCTGAACTACATGGTTTCCCAACACCATAAACTACTGGGAGGATCATCTGGCATCCCTGTCTCATGCTGATTGGTGGCTGCTATGGGTCCCCACCTAGCCTGACTGAGTCAGGGACACTTGGTGCAGCAGATCTCTCCTGTTATTTGTAGATAAACAACTTAGCAGGGTGGGAATGTGTCTAGGAGTGCTCTGTGGGTCTTTCCAAGGACAAAGATCATGTCCCTTCCTTGGACAGGCTTTGCTCTGAGGTAGAGGCTGGTTTTTGTGTGTTATATTTATAGAAAACTTAATTTAAAAAAAAATAGGAAAACATAAAACTCAGTTTTAAGGAAAATGTCCATGAGCTAAAACAAAGTCCCGTGCCTCCCAACATGAACCTACAGGGACTATTTGGTGCAGTTATAATCCCATTGAGTATTTAAGAAGTGGAGCCAGCACAGAATCCATGTAAAGATACCACATGATCATGGTAATAATGACAACAGTCCCCAAGGGAGGGGCTGGGGTGTCACTCAGCCTTAGATAGTAGAGCACTTGCTGAGCATGTGCCAGGCCCAGATTCCATCCCCAGCACCGCCAAACCAAAATAAATAAATAAAAGGAAAACCAAGAGAGAATGTCACCACACAAAAGCAAATGAATACTATGACCAAAAAAAAAAAAAAACTTTAAAAGAAATATATATACATTTTTTTGGTACCAGAGATTGAACCCAGGGGTGCTTAACCACTGAGCCCCAATACCTTTATTTGGTGCTTAGGATTGAACCCAGTTCCTTACACGTGCTAGGCAAGCACTCTACCACTGATAAATATAAATATAAAACCCATTTTATATTTAGAGACAAGATTTCACAGAGTTGCTCAGGCCTCCCTAAATTGCTGAGGCTGGCTCTGAACTCGAGATCCTCCTGCTTCAGCCTCCCGGGCTTCTGGGATTTCAGGCGTGCACCACCACACCCAGCAAGACCAAGTTTTGTAGACATTACACAAAGACATAAAACATGGTGGAGAGACACAAGAGCTCAAGGAAATGGCAAGACAGAAGGATGTGTGATGAGGATGAACCAGCAGATCTGAGTCAAGAAGTGAAAAAACATGAGTCCCAAACATGAGGCCAATGTTGGAAACATCGCCAGGGAAGAACGGGCAGTGCTGAGACAGGAAGACAGGAAGAGAAAATTCACCTAAATTACACGTAGGAATGCACCCCATGATACCCCATCAGCACACAGGATTTTTATGTGTCAATTAAAAAATAAATATTAAAAAGATTTGGAAATCATGAAAAATAAGAACTGAAGAAATAGAAAACAAAAAAGAAAATTAGCCAAAATGAAACGTAAATAAAGAGGGAAAATGATCAGTTGAGAAAATGACTAGACACTGAAGACAAAAAAAAAATAATGTATCAGAATAATTATTTAAAGACCATCTGAGAAAATTTTTCAGAAATAGGAGTTGCTGTATAGCTTGCAGGAAAAAGTGGCACAGGGTGTTTGTCCCCTGCTGAACATAACAGTTTTATTCCTGGGCTGGGGATGTGGCTCAAGCGGTAGCGCGCGCGCTCACCTGGCATGCGTGTGGCCCAGGTTCGATCTTCAGCACCACATACAAACAAAGATGTTGTGTCTGCCAAAAAATAAATATAAAAATATTAAAAAATTCTCTCTCTCTTAAAAAAAAAAAAAAAGGTTTTATTCCATGTCATTTATAGTGGCTGAGACCTGTGCGACCGAGGTTTGTGTGTGTCCCAAGAGTCTTCATTAATTCTCAAATCCCCTCCTCACTCAGAGGGTGGGATACTATTAATAAATGAGTGGAACAAAAGTTTTTTATGAGTCTATAATCTTCTGGTTTGTACCTTGTTGTCTTAGCCTCTTTGTCCCCAAAGACTTTGTTTTCATCCTTGGCTGTTTGGTCACAGTGACCGAGGAAGACCGGCTGCAGCGGGATGGGGCACAGCTCTCCTGGAGTCCTGCTGCCTCCAGGGACAGAAGCCCCTCTCAGCCCTTAGTGACCTCAGTACAGCCTTCCGTGCTCACAGTGCCCAATGCCCGTGGCCACCCACCACCCGGCACCAGCCTTGACCTCTGCAGGACTGTGATGGCCTGAAACCTCACTGGGCTTCTGCTGGGCTCCTGAGACCCCAGAAGCCCCTCTTCTCTTCCTCCCTCCCCTCCTGCCTACCCCCTCCTCTTTTTTCCCTCTAGGATTCCTTAAACTTATTTTTTCTTTTAAATGATGAAAAGTTTCAATGCCAGAGAAATGCAGATACAAACGACACTGGATTTGCTGTTTGGATCCAGATCTCTCTTTAGACACAAGTGTGTAGCTGGGGCTCCTCCATCCCGGGCCTTCCGTTGTCTGCTCCCCGAGAAGAGCTCTGAATGCAGAAGCCAACGGGTGTCACGTCCAAGCCTCTTTTACACCTCGACCTGTAAGAGCTTCTGTTGAATGTGTCCTTGTTTAAAGTTGAAATTCACAGAAAACTAATCATTTAAAACGAACAATTCAGTGGCATTCAGCTCGTTCACAATGTTGTGCAAACAATACTTCTGTCTAGTTCCCCATGTTTTCATCTCCAAAAGTAAACCCCGTGCCCACTACCAGATGCGTCCACCTGGCGGCTTCTCAGGGCCCAGGCCCCTTTGTTTGGCTGAGTGTTCCATCCTGGTACCACTGCTGCGGCTTTGGAGGAGGGTGTGGCGGGGGGACTGCAGGGTTCCCAAGGCGGTGGTCCCCTAAGTGTAACGTGAGAGGCACAAGAGCAGCCGTCTGGGCACTGATTCCCTTTGATGGCACATCCTTAAACAGGCCAGGAAGGTCCAAGTTCATTGTCGCAGGCAGGGAGGCCAATGTGGGAAGGTCAGAGCAGGGTAGGGACTGGAAACAGGGCCCTGACCCCTTGTGTTAAAGTGAGTCTGTGGGATGTTGATCTATGAGGGAATTGGGTGTCGATACAAGGCCAACACGGGAAGAAGAATTGATTACGTACATTTTCCAAGAGAAGAGGGCATGTGTCACCACGCAGGGCCACACGGGGACACACTGAGTCTGGCCAGGAGGCCACAGGAGCCAGAGGAAGGCCTGGGCCGCTGCCTGTGTGGGGTCTCCAGGGGGAAGGCAAGGCAGGGCGGGAAGGAGCTTAGGACTGGGGGCGTGAGTGGTTCCAGAGGGCCCTGGGCCATGGCTATCCCTAGCCTGGGGGACTTAGAGATAAGAAACTTTGATAAAGGAGATGTTGGGGGTCTGGAGTCAGGATTGGTTGGAGGGCTTATGATTTATTTATTTATTTGAGGCATACCCTGCTATGTTGGCCAGACTGGCCTTGAACCTCCAGGCTCAAGTGATCATCTTGATTTAGCCCCCGCAGTAGCTGGAACTGCACCCGGCTATAATTTTGGATACCCATGAAAGCTGTCAGTATAAACCGCCTTAGCCATCCATGTGACCTTGGATGGACTAATGCCAAGTAGGCAAATGATTCCAAGAAAACACACCCCTGCCCAGGGCTCTGGGCTCTGCTCTAGGCTCTTCTGAAGTCAGTGGCCCAATAAGACCTGGAAACCTTATCCCCCTCTTCCTCTCCATCCAGCTAACCCCAGGCGGTGCATTTGGTGGTTTCCTTTCTTCTGCTCCCTCGGGAGAAAAGCCGGCCAACTACTGACCTCTGGCACCCAGGCCTTGTGCTGCTGCAATCAGAAGTCCCCCTGGGGACAGCCCTGAGGCAGGAGCCTGGACCTCACACAGACAGCAACCTCCCAACTTTATTGTGGGGCTGGAGCGCCCTCTGTGGGGGCACTAGGGAACAACACATTTTAATTTCCACTGCTTACTCAGTGGGACCTTTCAAACCAAGTAGTTAGGGCTCTGGGAGAAATTTCTCTTTCCCCACTAATGCCCTTCGTGGAATTCACCCAGGTGCTGTTGATGAAAATGTATAAATCAAACGTCCACTGTGCACAGAGTACCCCTCCCACTTACAAACAAGTCACGTACTGACCCAAATACCTGCTGCAATGAGCTTATTGGGTGAACCCAATTCCCAAGCTGCTAAGGTGATGGGCAGCATGTGGCCAAGATCAGACAGATCAAACAAGGGGGCTGGAAGAGTGGGAGGGGCAGAGGCAACCAAGGAGACCAGGGAGGGCTTCCTGGAGAAGGTGGCATCTGCACTGAGCTCTGAAGGGGAGCTGGATTTCAGAAGGAGAGGGACGGTGCCTTCCTCACTGTTCCTCAGTCCCTGCCTGTCCCTCCCTTCTGCTCACCAACCACGGGAGTCACCAAGTCCCAGTTCCTCAAAATGTCTCAGAGGAACAAGGTAGCGTCTTACCCCACCCACCTTATGCCCTAGACTGCTACTGAGCACTTGGGATTGGAACCCTGCACTTTGCTGCCTGTCCTGGCTCCACCTCTTCCCTGCCCAGTGGCCTTGAAGCAACGCCTTGCTCACTCACTTTCAAGGGTACCCCCCCCCCAGCCTCCAGCAGCTCTCTGAGTTCACCTTGAGGGGTTGAGAATCTTGATTCTTTTGAGAAAAGTTTGCAATGCTGATTTAGGGGATCCTCTTTGCCTCCCCTCTTTTTTAGATTATTCCCCCATTCCGTGGCCACAAGGGGGCAGCATGGAGCAAAACACACACACACACACACACACACACACACACACAGAGAAAGGAAAAAAAACCTCCTGATAGCAGCCGGGCCAAACATCTCCTGTCCTAGGGAGAGGAATACTCAATGCTTCTGCCCCTGCACGAGGTCCCAGACAGAGAAGCTGGATGAGTGGTAGACCTGGAATGTAGAGACTCTAGCTCTTTTCCTTCCTACCCACGGTGTCCCAGTCTTGAGCTGGGCCTGGGCAGAGGGGCCTGGGGGTGGGGTGACCAGAGGCACCTGCGCCCATCTCATCCTTAAGAATACACGTGGGTTTCCAGAGTGGCTCCTGCTCCTGCTGTCATGCAGGAGTTGAGACTGACAGGCACACAGGGGCATCACTGGGAGAGCAACCCTGCACCAGGGGCGGCGCCACAGCAGCCTCTAGGAGCTGGAGGGGATCCAGCGGGCGTGAGGTTGAGGCAGCGGCTCTGCTCGGGCTGGGCTGCGCTGACTGGGGTGGAGGTGGGGTCCGCTGGAGTCGGGAGGAACTGTGGGTCCCTGGGCCAGCCTGCCTGGGGATGGAGGGGGGGTGGTGAAGTGGAGCAGGAGGGGCTGGGGCTGCAGTTTGAGCGGGGAGGGCAGGCAGGGCGCTGGTCGTGCGGATCTCCCAGGGCCCGCGGGTGCAGTGGGCGCCGGGGGCTGAGCCGTGGGGGCGACGGGGCCAGAGCTGCCGGAACTGGCCTCCCCGCGCCCCCCCCCCCCCGCGCCAGGGAGCTCCGGCACTTGCAGAAGAACCCCGTGTGGAAGGAGAAGCCCCAGCTCAGCGCCGCGTGTGGCCAGACAGCGGCCGGCTAGAGGGGGCGACTGGGAGACTCGGGGGCACAGAAGATGGGAAAGAACCCCCCCCCCCAGCCTGCCCAGGACCCCCACCTGCCGGCACATACAGCAGGCAAGAGGGACAGCCTGGGGCTGGGGCTGTCCTCCCGGCCACCGGCGCCCCGCCCACACCTGCCGCCCCGCCCTCCCAGGTCCTCCCCTCGCCTCTGCTTGGTCCGCAGCGGCCACGCCCCCGTCGCCTCCGTTTCCCTTTGTGACCAGGGCAGGCCAGGGCCCGAGGTCCTCTGAGGACCCTCGGCCAGTGAAGGCAGGAGTGGAAGGGTGGGCTGTGCGGTGGGGACAGAAGACACTGACCCAGGCTGGGGAGGAGACTTTATTCAGGGCTTTCAGGCCCGCGGCTTCAGTCCAGCTAAGGAGCCAGGGTCCTCTGGCTCCTCCCCTTTGTCCTCGTGAGGCCTCCACGGGCCCGGGGGCTCCGGGTTGGGGTGATGAACTTCCACACTGGAAGTCTCCAAATGGTCCGGAGGAAATCAGGGCTTCTGGGTGATGGGGCCAGGTGACTTCACAAGTCTCTGCAAGAGTCTAACTGCCTTCTTCACGTGCCTGTCCTTGGGGTCCGAACAGATGGACTTGCCCTGGGTGGTGACAAGCCTGCAGGGAGGGGGAGCCACAGGCTCAGTGGTCTCCACACTCTCAGGACCCCACCTCGGTCACAGCCCTCCCGGGGAGCCAGGGCTGCAGGACCTGGCGTCCACCCCTCAGACCACCTGTGCCCAGACCCCCTAGAGCCTGGGAAGCAGAGGAAGGGCCTGGGGCTCAGCTGTCCCCACCAGCTCAGGATCAGGACAGGGAAGGACAGCATGGGCACTGACTGGCCCCTCAGACAGGTTGTGCAGCTGCCCCTGGGGCAGGCTGCTGGTCGAGGGGAGGAAGGGCCGCCCTCTCCTCCCTGCTCCCTGGCCATCCCCGGAGCGCCAGCAGCCAGCCACCTGCTCCCATGCACAGTCCCAGGAGCTGCAGTGGGCAGAGGGGACTTACACAATGGCATCCTTGGGACACTCAGCTGAGGTTCTGTACCAGGTCACCAGCTTTCTGATGGGAATGGCCCCCTTGAAGAACTCCATGCAGCACTCCCGGCCCACGTTGGTGGCTCGAGCTAGGGAGACAGCAGGAGCCAGGGTGACCCCAGGGTCTGGCAGGGGGTCTGCACATGGTGACTGTATACGTGTCCCCGTGCCTCTGTCTGGGTTAGGTCCATGTTCATGCGTCGGGGGCGCCTTGTCCCTAATGTGTGTGCACCTGTGAGGCCTCGTGTGCCGTGGGGGGTCTGGTATATGTGTGTGTCTCTTTATCTGTGTGTATCTCTGTGTGCACCTGTGTGTGTCTCTACCTAGCGACCTTTATTTCAGCTTTCCCAACTGAATATTTTATAGTTTACAAGATATCATTATTATAAAAATATTTTACATCTTCTCGTGTACTTGGAAACAATTCTGCTGTCTCTGTGCTGTTTCCCTTATTGTATATGAAACCCACTAATAAAGCAGACAGCTTAGAGGATGATCTTCTCTGCACTGTAACGCACAGCTGGGGCCGGGGCCTCCTGGCCACTGCAGCTGAGATGCCTGCCCCTTCCCAGGCCACCTGTGCCCTGCTCTCACCTGCACGGATGCTCTGCAGAGAAGCCCCGAGGAGGAGGGCGGCCAGCAGCAGGGTCTTCAGGGGCGACATGGTGCCAGGAGCCCAGGAGAAGGTCTGGTGCCTGTCTTAGGGGAGATTGGGTGAGAGCCAAGCATGAAGTGACCTATTTAACCTCTTTGGGGGTCTTGCCCCGCCTCCTGCCGCCTGCCTCCACATCCTTCCTAGACCAGGGTAATTCAAAGAATTGGAGATGATTCAGTAGAAGTCCAGTCTTGGAATGTTTGTGGCTTTCCAGAGAATGGACATTCAAATGGGGACAGAGGTGGGGT